>NC_030679.2:49524273-50150523 GCF_000004195.4 Xenopus tropicalis
CTCATTTGTGGTGGGCAGCAATGCGTAAGCTGCAAAAGGGGCTGGTGAGTGGGACTACCATACAGCAGACACCAAGCTTCTTACCCCTTGTCAGCCAGACCTCCCACCCCCAGGGTCATGGGGGTCTGCTGTATTTCTGTATGGTAGTTATGCAACTGGTATAAGAAACAGAACTATTAACACTATTCTCACTATTTATATGCATATATGGACTATGTAACTAGAGGGCATATCAGTCAAGTCTGTTTGAGCTGTGAAATCTTGTTCAGTCAGTAGCCACGTATACATAAAATGCAAAAAGGAGCTCAAACCAGCAGGGGGCACTAGTGAAGTAAGGACTCGACCTTTTTGATATATCGATGACTGCAATACAACCACAGTAAAGGTCCCCATACACGTTGAGATTCGCTCGCTTGACGAGATCGGCAAGCAAGCGGATCTTCACCCAATCTCCCCACCTATGGGTGGGAGATATCGGGGAGCATGTAGGTAAAAAAAAAAATAATTTGATCGTTTGGCCCTGGGGCCAAACGATCGAATTATATTGGCAGCAATGGGGCAGTCGGTTCGGGGACCGCAACAATGAGCCGATGCGGCCCCTGATCCGACTGAATTTTCCAACCAGGGTGATCGATATCTGGCCAATTTTAGGGCAGGCCCCTCATTTCTGCCCCTACAAGGGCCGATAAGCTGCCGAATCGGTCCAAGGGACCACTATCGGCAGCTACTATCAGCCCGTGTATGGGGACCTTTAGAGATCAAACTGCACAATAGTAGTTGCCACAGAGGAAGATATTTTCAATCCTTAAGGTGGCCGTACACGGGCCGATTGTAGCTGCCGATATCAGTCCCTTGGACCAGTTCTGCAGCTTATCGGCCCGTGTAGGAGCAGGAACGAGGGGCATGCCCGACTGATATCTGCCCTGAAATTGGCCAGATATCGATCGGGCAGGTTAAAAGATTTAGTCGGATCGGGGACCGCATCGGCTCCTTTTGAACCGATTGTCCAATTTCCGCCATTATAATTCGATCGTTTGGCCCCAGGGCCTTTGATTGGCACGTGGGCATGCCATAGGACAGCACTTAGCTTAGCTTGCATGCCATAGGACAGCACTTAGCTTAGCTTGCATGCCATTAGAGCTGCTGGCTAGGAAGCGCTAGTAGGCTCAAGATGCAGAAGAGCTTTGTACTTAGCACTTGCCACAGACAGCCTTGTGTTTCCTTATGCTTACAGCAGTTTGAAATATTAAAGCTATTTGCTCATCCTATAATTTAGCATTTCAGAGACAAATGTAATCTATTTTTACAACATCTTGCACAAACTTCACCATTTTATAATAAATGTCTCATGTATATACCTACATTAATTCCATCCAGATCCCCTCTGTAATGCTCATTTAAAGGGCTGAAACCCACTAAAACTCATCTTTATCATGTAGTTTTCCAGTTGCTGAATAACTACAACTCCAATTCCCAAGAGCACCCAGTAGCATTAATACTGTTTGCGTGGTTATGTACCAAATACAGAATATGCCTGGAAATCTAGACAAATCCTACAAGTTTGTATGACTCTGATTTGGCCACAGCCAAACGTTGAAGGGTGAATTTACATGGTAAGTCTTGTAGCCTGTGCTGAATCTCCTAAAGTTAAAACATTTGACTATGTTCTCCTGCATTTTCCAACAGTTATGATTCATATGTTTTAGTACTAGAGATTCATGGGGCTCATTTAAAAACTGTGGGCAAATTTGCACATGGGCCGTAACCCAAAACAACCAATCAGTGATTGGTTTTTCAGTCAGCTGCAGGTTGAACAATGAAAGCATACATTTGATTGGTTGCTATTGGTTACTGCCCATATGCAAATTTTCCCAGTATTTATAAATAAGCCCCAAAGGAATTTTTTGGTGTTTTGTTGCCTGCACATGGGCGGCAATATGTACACCCAAAACATATCATGCTAAATTTTAAAAAAAGCTTCCCTAAATCTGGGAATATTTAAGAAGATGTGAAATTTTGACTCCTTTGTCAAAGTTTGCAGCAGTTGATCCTGTGTATTTCTTTGGTGACATGTATTGAATAAATATTGTAATTGTGCCATTGCGAACGGAGTGTACTGAAATAGCAAGAATTTCTGTTACCTGTAGTGTTGCAATGACAAAACTCTCATTTTGGTGATTCCTGTGCAGATTTTATGGGACTGGATGTTCCTGGTATATTTATTCCAAATCACTACCACAGAGGTCACACTGTGCCTACATGCACTTCTCCCCTCTGCAAAGGTTACACAGCGTCCAGTATTTATTGGCATTGGATACGGGCAATTTAATTAGTGCTGGAACAGCGTCTCTGTGATTACATTAAAAATACAACAAGAGATAAGGTGCCTGTCCTTAGGTAAGTTCTAGCTAATCTTTCAGACACTGCAAGCTGGGGATATACAGTCTGATCCTGACCTTTTCAGCTGGAGGGATCCAGTTTCAAATTCATTAGTGAAAATAGAAGATGTTAAGAGCGCCCAGCCTTTCTGTGTACACTGGATTCTCCGCTTGCCTTCATTCATTTACTGGAACACGCTGAAGTGCTTGTGTTTGTCTGAACAGGACAAAACGCATTAACCCTCTATTGTACCACCTGCTTGCACTTATACAGTATGTTAACCCTGCTGCTTATCCCAAGCAGCATTGTGTGTCGCTTCAATAAAACTTTTATTTTTACATGCAGACTGCCTCATATTTTGTCCCAGCAGCATCTAAGCTCTGTTTGCCATAAACACCACACTCACCCTGTCTTATTTCTCCTCTGGAAAAAAAAAGGCCAGGATTTTTTTTAGTCGTGTCTCCCCTTACCCTACATTGGACCCATTGTGGTTTTTTTTCCAGAAGTACTACTTTAAATCTTCAATGTGTAATTGCGGCCAAACAAGTTAATTGCATTTAGAAGCATCCAAAATTCTCTTGTTCTGTTTGCATCCATTGATCAGCCCGCTTCATTCTTTTCTGCAGTTTTGTTGAAATAAGAACACTTTTTAATAAATGCCTAATGCCAGTTTCATTAGAGATTCAAGTTAATGATTTACTTGCAATGAATATCTCGGCTCCTCCTTACTCTGAAGGATGGTTTGTCTCTGACCTGTCACAATAGCTTTTCAGGCATGAAGTGAACCCACCTGTATCCTGGTTAAGCTTTTAAGGCCCCAGTTTCCTAACTGTTTTGTTATTTTTTTTTCAGTTCATATTGAGGAGGAGGTTTAAGTAAGATGATTGTGTTCAATGAGAACTGTTTATTTACAGACCTTCATGTTTAGAAACAAGAGTGACAGAACCTGACTCTTCCTCGCCAGGCTGTGAAGTAATAAGAGATTTTTGACTTCATACTGGGACTGAGAAACTAGTGAACAAAGTGACCCTCACAAAACTTTATATTGGGCAGCAATTCAGTAATATGTGCACATGCATCTAAATCAGTCAACTCGGGTGCCAAATTTGTGCTGCTGATGCCCCTCGGCACCCTTTCATAGCTTAGTAGAGGAGGCAAGTAGCTTTACAAACCAAACTTACTGTTTTTTTTTAACAGGGTGTCATGTGGAGTTCTGCAGGGGGTCAGGTACCCATGGGTTGCCCGCAAGAAAAGCAGGTACCCTGCAGGTATAGATGTTGGTCAGTGGGTTGCGTTTTTCTTAACTTATATTATATTACCTATATTGTCTAAATTTTACTCCTTTAAACATTTTTTAAAACTTTTATTTTACCCCGCCCACATCCAATGATGCCACTTCTGTTTTTTTTAGCAACAGCCCTTCCTGTTTAATTGTGGTCAGCAGGGTCTTAAAAATTGGTTCTGCGCAGTGTGGGAGAAAACGCAACACAGTCCCTGCCCCTTACTGGTCCCTAGGAAATACCACAGTAGCTATAAAGGAGGGTGGAGTCTTCCACTTGTGGAAGAAAGATTTAGTTTGTCCCTGTCAATTTGCTAACGTACCTTACACAAACTTTACATGCAATTTATTCTAAAGATGAGTCTGGTCTGACAATTCACTCCATCCATGTTGCCAAATAGACTTGACTGGATGAACTAGCCCCCAATTTACAGAACCACATAGTGTACAATTTAAGGGCATATCTATTCAGTAGAGTGACATTCTAGGGTGGACTGAAATGAACTGCATTTTCCCGCCCTAATGCATTTGGGGATTGGTGTTCAGCAACAGCTGGCAAACTGCAAATTAGAATCCTTCATTTAACTCTTTTGATTTGTTTTTTTCTTTCACAGCCACTAAAGCCTTCCTGATTTGCCTAGGGCCCCTATTTCTTTAACTTGCCTGTGATCAAATACATGTGCGCCCAACAAATACTAAACCTAGCTGTTCCTAAATAACCCTTCTGTGTATCAGTATAAGAGTGGTTCCCATTCACATAGTAATGCATGCACAGCCTGAATAAGTGCGCTTTCAGGTTCACTGAGTGCTGTTTGTATTGTGAGCCACTGACCCAAAGGTGATTCTACCCCTTCTGTATTACAGCCCAAGGTCTAGAGGAGCACTTGGGTTTATACAACAGTAGGCACAAGAAAGGGGAATTCAGACCCTACTCCTTATATCTGCTAACTGATGTCTACAAACAAGTGAAAAACAAGCCAAAAAAAAAGCAGCTGTAAAATGGACTGTTGGTGGGTACATACCAGACTGATGCATTTACTAGTGGTGGATTGTTTTTAGAAATTTGCTTTTTTCCTTGAAGGCAAAGATTTGTGTCATATAAAGTAGACATATATCTTCCTTAACAGCATCTATAAACATATTGTGAAGTGTTTGAGAACATGTATGGGGAAACTAGAAGTGGAAGATAAAGTAATATAAACCTGACTGTCCCTTCTCAATCTGTCAGTTATAGCTTCTAATGCTAAGGGACTACTGCAGCACAAATATGGCAGCCCCGTTATAAAGTCATGGCACTATCAGCAAGGAGTTTGTGTGTTCTCCACATGTCTGTGTGGATTTCTTCCCACCCTCCAAAAACATACATGCATGTATACTACTAAATTGACCACAGTGTGTGTAATTGTGATAGGACCTTAGATTGTAAGCTCCTTTGGGGCAGAGACTGATGTCAATGATGAACAATCTCTGTAAAGCACTGCATAAATGTGTTGGTGCTATATAAATAACGAGAAATAAATAAAAATGAATGATGTGGTGCTGGTAGGTCCGAGCCTCTTGGCAAAAAATTAGTGAAACTGTAAGAAAAACTTTTCGTAAAATGGTGAAAAAATGTGCTTTTTTGATGTGACCGCAACTATTTTCTCACTCGGTGGATTTTTACCACTGCAAATTTTTACTTTCAAGAAAAAATGCAGAATTTCGCCATGAATCCATGCCTGCCTAAAACTTTTGCTTATCACTAGTGGGTAGGCTAATGCTTATGTCCATCAGGGGACAGCTGAACAATGGGTAGGTCAGATCTTCTCTATAACAAATCTCTATAATAAAGTCTAATAATTATTTAAAGAGAAACAACATTTAAATGTTTAAACAAATGTATGTATTTACACAAACTGCCTTGTAATATGCTTGTTTCTCTTTTCAGCAAACATCTCCATTTTACCTTAAATTTGTGACAAAAGCAACCTTATGGGACAGAGGAGTTTACCATTATACTGTAAGTATAAAAGTTTGAGAACAGCCATAAACACTATAAAGATATATATCATATTTCTGTGCTGATTTCTTTATCTTTTTCCATGTTTCTTACATCTGATCTCTCGCTATATTTTAGGTTTATATTTTGCCTCCCTTTATAATACAGGCTTTATAGTACTGCATTAATAAAACACAAATGGGCATAAACTCTTTACCATACAGTATTGAGTCTATTGGTATGCAAGGAAAATCACATTGTAAGTCAATTATAGTAAGATTTGGAGTTAACACTTATTTGCTAACCTAGATAAACTTGGAACCATGGCTGATAAATTCAAGTTTAGTTTACAGGTTTGCAACTATGGTTTTTAACCCAGGCAGATCCTGACCACATTCTGGACCTAAAAGGGAGGCTTGGACCAAAATAGTCTGAAAACCACAGCCATACAAGTGATATAATGCACCTTTTTGATTAAATGTCATGGAAGGAAGCATTTAAAAAAATAAATGAATAAAGAATAACAAGTTTGTTGTTTTTAGTAATAGTTTTCTAATCTTCTAACACCCCTACCATGATCATTCATTCCAAATGTTAGTAAGTATGTAGTTTTAAAAAGCAGACTGCACCCACTTGGTTTTATTTTATTATGTCATGGAGTAAAACTGAACCCTGGAGAATGAATGATTGAGTATAAATTAGTTAATTGCATTTGCATACTGAGAGCTGCTGTTCGTTCTGTCCTGAAACAACTTAGTGGCAGCTGAGACTTTTGCCCTCAGTTTTCCAAGCACTTCCTGTTATTTGTTTCCTCTGATCCCCATTGTTTAACCTCTTAGTTTATTCAAATTAGACAGCAATATACACAGTGATCTGTTTCTAATGCATGGCAGCTCCCCCTGAATGTAGGCTATTTTTCCTGGCAGTACCCAGAAGCAGAACAGGAGATGGAGGCATCACTAAACTCACGAGTCCTCAAGACATCGGCACACAACAAACTTTATATGCTCAGATAGCATAAAATATTCCCATCATCCCAATTAATCAAAAATCAGTACAATGTGCCATGAGTGGTTTAATACATTTATAATGCTTTATCTAATTACTTGCTCAGATTCATCCACATGACAAGGGGACTCCTCAATTGACCCTTCGCCTTGAAGCACCCCCCTGAACCCCCTTGTTACATATCTCAATGAAACACCAGGAGACAGAGGTGGAGAAAATGGCCACAGCATTTATTCACATTTTATCAAATAAATAGGACCTTGCCAGCCTAACCCAAGGCAATATTCTAAAGCCATAATTCCATAAGAGGTCGCTACTATGCTCTGCCGTTCCTCGCTGAAGACTTGAATGAGTATTAGACTGCCTCTACCTACAGAGAGGATGGCCCCAAACTCTGCTACCAGCAGGAGCTGCATTACCAACCATGAGAGAAGTTCAGCAGCCCTGCTGCCGGTCCTGGATCTGCAGTGTCTCGATGATAGGAAATCCAAGCAGGCTGTCACCTAGCACAAGCAGTAGTAGCGTCTGTATCTATCAATCCACCGTGCAGTCACAGGAGAGAACCTCCTTTCTCCCTCTGCTAAAATGACCTGTGCAGTACTCTGGCAAGGTCCTACCGCTGCTGTGACAAATAAAACTTAAAATATATTATCATATATTCACTATTTTGATCCAGAGGAAGGCAAAAAACCCAACCTGAAGCTAGTGCCAATTATGCCTCAAAAGGGAAAAAATTCCTTCCTGACCCCCTGGGCGATCGGAAACATTCCCTGGATCAAGAAATCGTTGTTAACATGAATTAAACACAAAGCTGACTCTCAAGTTTATACCATATAAAGATACAGAAAGCACAATATAAAAATGCATTCAGGTAAAATTCCACATTCAGTTATTAATAAATAATATGAAAACCAAAAGAAGAGAAACTCCTGACATTTCTCAAAATATGCAAAAAGAGGGAGGGTGGGTGGGATGTTTCTACCTGCTCAGAAGATAAGGAAGTGAGTGCTTTTCTGACATCACATCCCTCTCTTTCTCCGCCCCTCCCCAGGCCAGCCTTCTCCTGCCTTAACTCTTTCCTTCTCACCTAATCACAGTTGCACCTGGTTCTGCCAGTCTCTAAACATAAACCAGTGTAATCTGGCTGCTGATTATTCGGATCCCTTGTCATGCAGCCCCTACGCTTATATCTCCAGGGCTTTCCTTTCTGTCAAGGGGGTGCAAACACTTTCGCTTACCCATATTTTATAAACATTTTGCAAATCCCTGTATACTATAACATATTAGCAAGGGTTAAAGCATGCTGGGAGCTGTAATGTGGCATCATCAGCATTGGGGGAACTGGGGGAACTGAGAATTTAATATAAGCTCCTTCTCACTTAAATAAGGAACTTGCTAAACATAATAAAGTAAAAATGCTGTCCTATTTTTTAATATAATCAGGTTCATTTTTACAGATTTTGATTAAAGGTGAAGGAAAGGTTAAGTCACTTGGGGTGCCAAAATGTTAGGCACCCCCAAGTGACTTAGATCGCCTACCTTTTACCCCGGGCTGGTGCCCCTGTACGAAGAGAACAGCACCAGCCCGGGGTAGCAGCGAGCGCTTCCTACTTCCTACTACTAGCTGTGTAAATAAATAATGATCACGATGATGATGATGATGATGATGATGATGATGATGATGATGATATGTTCTTAAACACTTTATTGGTTACATATAGTTGAGTTACGTGAGCTCTGGTAATCCTAATAAAGTTCACTTTACACTGGTGCTCCTACAGTTTATGGGCTGAAGTAGATCTACCACTTTGTATAAGAATCCCAAGCACATTAGGCTGACGTGACCTAGATGTCCCCCTCACAGGTGTTTAGTGAAGCAGTATTGCCACCAATGGGGCCAAACATAATTAGCATACTCTTTGGATGACAGTGATGCATACGTTTGCACTTTACTAAGTAGGTTGTTCACTGAATTAATCTGTCTTTGCATTCTCAATCCTGAAAACCTATTAAAATAGCAAAAGAAAATGTAAAAACTCAAATATTGAATTTATGTAAAGTAGAAGTAGCAAAAAAAGCTAAAAGAAAGTTAATAGCCAAGTCATACAAATAATTATAATAATTTGTAAAATAAGAACAACAGTCCAAACGTTCAATGAAGCATCCTAATACACTAAGATATTTTGGGCACTAACTTTTCAGTAAATCACTGAAAGAATTCTAAAGTATCTAGCTTGTTAGCACCATGTAAACCCTGGAAAGCAGGTAGGCCTGTTGTACTTGCATTAACTGCACTAATGTCATCATGCGGAGCTAATATTGCCTGTAAAGATAAGAAGTACCCTTAATTTATTATATATGCTAAATGGTTATGTGTAGCTATCTTCCAGGGATATATCCCCTTTTTATAAACTGTCACTTTTGCCCCCCCCCCCAATATCTGCAAAGTATGGACGCTTAGCTTTATTACAGATGCAATGTGTTTCTTCAATAATAATTGTCCCTGCAAGTGATACATCTATCACCATAGGCGGAGGGTGACTTTTTTGTTTGGGGAGGCTAAAGATGAGCCATACATATACAGACCTACAGCTAATGTGAGACTAAATGGATTCACTGCTAGTGTAAAAAATGAATCTCCCAATTACCTCTTGCTGTTCCCAATGAATTCCAGGCATACTTTGCAATAGTGCAGATGGGAGTGCTTTTTTTTACCCTAAAATGCTTAGGATATAAAAGTATTTACTTCTGTGAGGGGTTCTCCATACATTTGTGTTTGGTAGTTCACCTTTAAATTAACTTTTAATATGATGTAGACTTTAATATTCTGAGACAATTTGCAATTGGTCCTCTTATTTTTAATGGGTTTTCAGTTATTTAGCTTTTTGTTCAGCAGCTCTCCGTTTGGCAGTGTACCAGCTACCTGGTTGCTAGGGTCTTATTTACCCTAGCAACCAGGTAGTGGTTTAAATAAGAGATGAATATGAATAGTTAAGGGGCCCTGCATGGGAAAATAAGTAATACAAATGACAATAATAATAAAATTGTAGCCTTGCAGAACAATACTTTTTGGCTGCTGTGTTTGAAAGCCGGAAAGAGGCAGAAGAGAGAGACAAATTATTCAAGACCTATAAAAAAATGAATTAGGAAGGCCAATTGCAAAGTTGCTAGGAATAGGCCATTCTATAATATACTAAAAGTTAACTTAAAAGTGAACCACCCCTTTAGATGTGTGTACATTAGTTTCATAGAGAGAGAGGCAGTGGGTACTGACATCCCAGGCACATTATATACAGTGCAGACCCAGTGTGTTGGAAGCGCATGAAAAATAAAAAATAAAAATACAAAATAGTGCAATATGTTTCAAAAGTTAATGAAACTGAAAAGAAAGAGTTATGCCTATAACTCTAAATAATGGCAAAGTGCAGATAAAATATACAAATGGCAGAGTGGTGTAGTTGCACACTCACCAGATGGTAGTTAAGATATGCAGAGGTAAGTAAAATCCACTGTTGATAGAGGTAGGTTCAAGGTCTCCATTCAGTTTGGGAAAGCAAAAGATAAAACAGAATATAGTGTAATACCCTTTATTAAAAATAGTGTGGCATGGCGGACACGTGAAACGCGTAGAGCTATTTTTGATACGTTTTGTTCTTATCCAGATACTGTAAGTAGCCTGTACTGCAGCAGGACTATTTTTAATAAAGGGTATTACACTATATTCTGTTTTATCTTTTGCTTTCCCAAACTGAATGGAGACCTTGAACCTACCTCTATCAACAGTGGATTTTACTTACCTCTGCATATCTTAACTACCATCTGGTGAGTGTGCAACTACACCAACTCTGCCATTTGTATATTTTATCTGCACTTTGCCATTATTTAGAGTTATAGGCATAACTCTTTCTTTTCAGTTTCATTAACTTTTGAAACATATTGCACTATTTTGTATTTTTATTTTTTATTTTTCATGCGCTTCCAACACACTGGGTCTGCACATGTTTTAATACCCATCCAAGAGGGGTATTTTCTTTGGAGGAAGCAGCAGGAGATTTGAGCACCACGCTTATTGTCTACATTGAAGGCTGAAAGCAATTAAGCACGAGGACACCTATAGCTGAGTATCACTCACAAACATTATATACAGTGAGACGCAGTCTGTATTTACAAAACCAGCACATTATATACAGTGAGATAAAGTCTGTATTTACAAAACCAGCACATTATATGCAGTGAGAAGCAGTGGGTACAGATGGCAGATATTCAGGCCCTGGCACTATAACACTGGCAATGATACACTAGCTCCACTGTAACTAGAAAAGAACAAAACAATGAAAAAAGTAGAAAAAAAAATAGTAAGTGCAAAAAACAACAACAAACAAGTATAAAAGCACAATGAGCTTTTTCAGGGGGAAAGAGTTAACGTACCATTCATCTGTTAGGGTAGGCATATTATAGATGTCAGGTCAGGCAAAAAACAATTTAATTTCAGCTAGTGGGTCAGCCTTTAGAACTGTATAGCACCTGCATATAGTACCTGCATAGTACCTGTGTATTGCACCTGCGTATAGCACCTGGGTATAGCACCTGCGTATAGCACCTGCGTATAGCACCTGCATAGTACCTGCATAGTACCTGCGTATAGCACCTGGGTATAGCACCTGCGTATAGCACCTGCGTATAGCACCTGCATAGTACCTGCGTATTGCACCTGTGTATAGCACCTGCATAGTACCTGCGTATAGCACCTGCATAGTACCTGTGCATTGCACCTGCGTATAGCACCTGCATAGTACCTGTGCATTGCACCTGTGTATAGCACCTGGGTATAGCACCTGCATAGCACCTGGGTATAGTACCTGCGTATAGCACCTGGGTATAGCACCTGGGTATATTACCTGTGGGAGTAGGATGAAATCTGCAGCAAATGTTCAGAGTTGGTTCTCAGGTAAAGTTACTGCCTGCAGATTCTCATTTTCAGTCTTCATTTCTGCACTGCCCTTAGTTTGTAATATCTCCCGATCCCTGTCTGCATCTGTGCCTTGATTGGTCAGTTTTGCCGTCTGTCAAGAAAGCTGTGCTCTGATTGGAGAATCCACAAGAAGAAAGATCCAATCAGAGCACAGCAGAATCGGCTTGCAGGAACACAAGATTGCCAGGACAGTGCAGAAACGGAGTGAGGGTTTTTTTTTGTTTGTTTCTTTTAAGGTGCCAAACAGGTTTGGGGAGGCTTAGCCTCCCCTAGCCTTATTGAAAATCCGCCTACGTCTATCACTACTATCAACTGACTCACTGGCCATGTATGATTTGAAAAAAAGATTTAATGTGCACTGTTGCTTTAAGAATCTCTGTGATTACTAGACTACAGTTCTCATCATCGGGAATCTAGTCTTGGCAAAAAACTAAACTGAATTGGGGGAAAAGATTTCTCTTGTGTATCACATGAAAACGCTATTGAAGTCTATGGAAAAAACAGTACCTGAATTAGAAGTTTTTTCTCTTCCAATTCAACCTCACCAATAAGTTTTCATGTGATTAACCATAAAATATAACTTTTTTCATTAATTTAAATCTGGCCTATTACCTGAAGTTTTAACAGTAAACTTGAAATGACCAAATCAGAATTGCCTTATTATTATTATATAATTTGGTACAGTATATGTTTTCATAAACCATTTGGAAATCCATTAAAGCTTCAAAATACAGGGCCATTGCCTATAGGGTCCATTTTATTCAAGCAATTCTTTTTTCTGTAATAATAAAACAGTAAGCTGCATGAATCCATATTGGTAGCAAACAATTCTATTTTTTTTTAAATTGTGTTTTTTACTTGACTTATCATATGGTGATCCAGTTTACAGAAAGTAAACAGAAAGTAGACTGCTTATCCAGAAATTGCCCAAGTCCCAAACATTCTGTATAGGGTTGCCACCTTGCCAGTAAAAATGAGGCTTAATGCCAATGTTATTCATAGGGAAAAATGATAAAAACATAAGAAGGTTGGTATTTTTTTTCCAGAAAAGGTGGCAACCCTATGGATAGCAGATATATAAAAATGCTACACAGCTATGACCCTTTAGCTGTTCTTAAATTACAATTCCCAGCATGCCCCACTAGCTTTTAGACTTATTTCCTACATCAAGTACAGATGTTCCCCATAGAGAGAGGTAGAATTCAATGAGAAAATTTTTCACTGTTTATCACATTTACATTCTATTGAAGTCTACGGGAAAAAAAACTGAACCTGAATTAGGAGAAAGTTCTTGCCAATAACTTTTCATGTAATAAATTATAACAAAGTTTTCTCATGGCACTGAATCTCCTCCTACTACACCCACTATTGAGCAGCCTTTTCGATCCATATCACCTACTATACCTGCTACCGTATGGCCACAGGCTCTTAAAATATGCTATTATGCCTACCACTTTTGCAGCATTGCATTCTACTATATTCTCTCTACCGCAGTCACTGTCTATTCACAGAAGCTATTTTGCTGCTATAGCAGCCCTCTTTAGTGATGAGCAAATCTGTCCATTTTGCTGAAAAATTTGGCAAAAAATTAGAGAAACAGGGAAAATGACACACATCAAAAAAAATTTTGTACGCGTCAAAGAAATTGTCCTGTGCAGCAAAAATGATGCAACACAACAGTTATTTTAGGTGTGCGCAAGATTTTTTTGACACGCTTCATTTTCTGCATTTCACTCATTTTTTGCCAGTTCACAAATGAAGCATGAATTTTTTTTTTTTGTAGGGCGGTTAATTTTTGCTCCCGTTTCACAAAAAAATCCTCCAATGGTGGAGCACGGAAATTCGCCATGAATCCATGTTTGGCAAAAAATTTTGCTCATCACTAGCCCTCATTTATACTCTATACATGGCACGTGACTGGCCATACACAGGGATTGCCAAATGGTATTGTTTTATTTGCTCATACCTACAGCCCAAGCAATTAAACTACAGGAACTGTAGAGAAGCTGTAGCGCTTCTTCTCTTAAGGTGGCCATACATGCTAAGATCTGCTTGCTTGGCGAGGTCGCCCCACCTACGGGTGGGTGATATTGGGCTAATTCGTTGTTCGGTCCTGGGGCATCAATGAGCCGATACGGTCCCCAATCTGACTAAATGTTTAAACCTGCCCGATCAAGATCTGCCCAATTTCAGGCCAGATGTTGGTAGGGCAGGCCCGTCGTTAGCGCCCATACATGGGCCAATAAGCTGCCGTATCGGTCTAAGGAACCGATATCGGCAGCTAGAATCGGCCCATGTATGGCCGCCTTTGCCCATCTGCCTATACTTCCAGTTAGTGGGTTCCTGGGGCACTGGAAAATGGGCAAATGAAGAGGAGCTGTTACAGGTATGGGATCCCTTATCCGGAAACCTGTTATCCAGAAAGTTCCGAATTACGGAAAGGCCATCTCCAATAGACTCCATTATAAGCAAATAATTCTAAGTTTTAAAAATAATTTCCTTTTTCTCTGTAATAATAAAACAGTACCTTGTACTTGATCCCAACTAAGATATAATTAATCCTTATTGGAGGCAAAACAATCCTATTGGGTTTATTCAATATTTAAATTATATTTAGCAGACTTAAGGTATGGGGATCCAAATTACAGAAAGATCCCTTATCCGGAAAACCCCAGGTCCCGAGCATTCTGTATAACAGGTCCCATACCTGTACTAACATTTTTGGTTTGGAGAAGCCAGGTGTAATCTGCACCTATCTATATAGATAAATACATAACTTTTTGTAAGAGAATGTGAAAAATGGTGATGAGCGATTTTTTTCGCCAGGCATGGATTTGCAGCGAATTTCCGCATTTCGCTATTGGCGAATTGCTTCGTGAAACTTCTGTGAAAATTCTCCACAAAAAAGTTTGTCTACGAATTTTTTGCGTAAAAAAACACGCGGATGACAAAAAAAATTGAGAGACAAATGCGTTTCGCGAATGTTTTATGCGAAGCGAAATGGGACAGATTTTCTCATCACTAGTGAAAAACATTCTTATTTTTATCTTCATTACAGAAGCTCCCTCCAAGTACACTAGGAATAAGGGTATGGATGCAGTCAACATTTTTTTTTACATGAATTCAGAAAAACATGAATGGATCCACTATATTTCTTTATGACTGAATAACTTATGTTGGCCGATTGTATAGTTATCTCCAGATGCTTCTTTTGACATAAACAGCTTAAAGTTGTATTCCGCTTCTCTCAAATGTTCTTTGGTCACAGAAATATCCACAGGATATGACTAGTCAACAATGTGTCAATATTATCCTAATGTTTACATGATTGTCTGGTGAGGTATTTATACCAATCTTTCAACAGATTACGCTTAATTTACTGTATCAATAATAGATTACTCATAATGTTAATGCAAGCACTTTTCAGGAGAAATAGACTGACATTTCATTTATTATGTAACAGTAAATATAATTGTTTCACAGCAAGGTTATGAAGAATTGATGACAAAATGGAAGCAGGTGTTTAAACAGACACTTCTGAAAAGTCTTACCCTGTATTAGGTTTGCTACCTTAGTGTTTCTAAAGACTTCCTATTCAAGGGATAAAAACAATAGAACTGAAAACAATGCTGTCTGTTTGCTAAAAAGCATATGGTTACTGTAGGTAAGTTATACCATGGAACATATTCCAAAATATTAGAAACTGTAAATAATCAAGTTCGTAACTAAGACTCCATTTCAGCATGATGAGATGTACTTTATCTTAAATGTTCACCTTTTAGTTAACTTTTTAGTACGTTATTCAATGCCCTAATATTTGCCTTCCTCTTCTGCCCCTTTCCCCCCCACCACCCATTTGTAACATCTTTATGAAACACTGGAAACATTTTATAATAGCAAATATATATATAGATGAGAGAGAGAGAGAGATACTGTATACACACACACATGCATGAGATCCTTTATTGGGAAACCTGTTATCCAGAAAGCTCTGAATTATGGGAATGCTGTTCCATGGATTCCATTTTAATCAAATAATTCAGATTTTTAAAATTGATTTCCTTTTTCTCTGTATTAATAAAACAGTACCTTGTTCTTTGGCCCAGCTAAGATATGGTTAATCCTTATTGGCAGTAAAACAGTATTTAATTGATGTTTAAATAATTTGTAGTAGATTTAAGGCATGGACATCCATATTAAGGAAAGACCCCTTATCCGGAACACCTCAGGTCCCAGGCATTCTGGATTATATTATTATATATATTGGTATATAAAAATGGACAATGCTTATTGAATGACATAATTAGTGATGAGCGAGTCTGTTGCGAAACGCATTTGTTGGCGATTTTTTTTGTTGCCTGCGTCTTTTTTTGTCGCCCCTTGTATATCTTTTTGTCACCCGAGCTTTTGACGCGACCACGCCCGATTTGACACGACCGCGTCCAATTTGAGACGTGACAAAAAAAAAATCCTGCGCGCTGAATTTTTCCGCAGCGTATTTTCACATAAACAATGGCGAAATGCGGAAATTCGCTGCGAATCCATGCCTGGCGGAAAAATTCGCTCATCACTAATAATAATTGATAATGAAAATAACCAAATAGTAGCTGCTAAAATCTATGGCATAATTTCTCTGCCTTTAACTGAGGCATAAAGAATTCCATGAGCCAAATAAACAAGACAATACAAGATTGCAGCGAAATCAAACCTAGCTTCAGGTATAACAACTGCCCTGTTTGGTTTAAACTTATCCAGTGGTGAGGGAATTATTTGCTATGTCTCTGGCCATTCTGTTCTTCTGGGTAAGTTGCTTTTTTTTTTTTTTTTTGTAATTTTATTAACAATTATGCCAAGAGCTGCAGCACTGAAGTTGATCAACGTATTGCATAACATAACACAAGAGCAGGCAGGACATAGGCACCACAACAACTACGGTAACTCCTACTTAAGGTGGCCATACACGCACCGATAATATCGTACAAAACCTTGTTTCGTACGATATTCGGTGCGTGTATGGTATGTCGGCGAGTCGACCGGTATCGCAGGAAGCTGCTGATATCGGCCGACTCGCCGATCGGACCAGTTTGAAAATTTTGATCGGGCGCCATAGAAGGCGCCTGACCAAAATCTCCCTTCAGCGCTGAATCGGCAGAAGGAGGTAGAAATCCTATTTTTTCTACCTCCTTACCTGCCGATTCAGCCCTGAATGGTGTGTGGCGGATCTGACGATGTTTCGTGCGACCAATGGTCGCACGAAACATCGGCAGATCGCCACATGTATGGCCAGCTTTAGTCTTCAGAGAGATCTCAATGCATATGTCATTGAGTGATTATTATTCATCTACTTGTCAATAAAATGTTTTCAAGAATTTCACAAAATGTTGAACTATAGACATCGCAATACAGTACATTGGGGGTTGGGGTAGATTGTAGCTTGTATTACCATAATAAGGTTGGGAGGGGATATGATCAAGATTAGGGGTATATTTATCATGCTGTGTAAAAAGTGGAGTAAAACATTACTGCTCATAGCAGCCAATCAGATGCATTGCTTTGGTTTTCTAACTGTTGAAATCTAATTGCTGATTGTTTGCCCTGGGCAGCATAACTGGTAATGCTTCACTCCACTTTTTACACAGCATGATAAATATACCCCTGATGTACAGGTATGGGATCCGTTATCCAGTAAGCATGGGATCGGATAAATGTTTTTTTCTCATTTAGATCACCATATTTTAAGTCTACTAAATTATAATTGATTTGAATTATAATTGATTTTGAAACTCAATAGTATTGTTTTGCCACCAATAAGGATTAATGATATTATAGCTTGGATCAAGTACAAGGTACTGTTTTATTATTACAGAGAAGGGGAATTATTTTAAAACACATGAATTTTTTACTTAAAATGAAGTCCATGGGAGACAGCCTTACAATAATTTGGAGCTTTCTGGATAAGAGATCCTATAACTGTACTTTCCCCTGTCTGGTTGTCTATAAGCTCTTTAAATTCAGTAGGCAAGCAACCAATGCTGATGTAGTTGGCCTGATAGACTTATATTTTGCAATCTAATAATTATACAAAATGTTGAATTATGAACCCAATTATGTTATTGTAGTGTGGCTGCTTATCTCCTGGGCCTGAGATTTTCTTAAAGAGTTGCTTAGGGTGGCCATACATGCACCAATATTTTTTATACAAAATGAAGTATGGTGTATGGTGGGAGACCAATATTGGTAAAAGCCTTGAATATCGATCACCTCAACGATTGGGCAGGATTGAGATTTTTGATTGGGTGCCTTTGAAGGTGCCCAAACATCGTAACATTAATACTGAATTGTCAGATAGGGGTAAAGAATTCCTTCAATGTTACCTGCATATCTGACGATTCAGCTCTTAATGTTATTAGAGTGGCCGAACAATCTTTCCTACGACAAGTGGTTGTGGAAAAGATCGTAATTGTATTGCGTATGGCCACCTTTAAGCCACTTAATTACAAAATTGAAAGTTATTTTGGCATTTTACTGCCAATAGATTTGCCACATTAGTGCCACATATAACACTATATTTATTCTGCAGGAAGCTTTACCTTACCTGAGTAAAGAGCCCTAGAAGCTCTCTCTGATTGCAGCTGCCTTTTAACTTGGTGTTCATAGCTTCCTGTTTGCAGTCTAGCCATTGTAGCTCAGATCACACATCCCTAAGGGTGGGGGATTGAGTTTTATGAATTCTTATAGGAGCGGGGAGCAGGAGAGGGGAGAAAGCAGAGAACTGCACAGACTCTGGCCCCGGGAATAAAGGATTTTTCTGAGAGATAAAGTCAGATATCCTAAGAACATGTTTACAGAAAAGGAAACAAGAAATCCTGTGTTTCTTTTGATAGAGGACTCAGTGCAGCATTTCTGTGAGTGCTTATGGCTGTATTTACATAGACCTTTCTGATAAAGCTGACTTGTTTTTACCTTTCTTTCTCCTTTAAGGTCAAGTTACATTAGTGGTTCTGATTCAGTTCAGCCAGGGTCGGACTGGGCCGCTGGGACACCGGGAAAAATCCAGGTGGGCCCCGGGCCCTAGTGGGCCCCAGCGGCCCAGTCCGACCTTATCTGGCGCTCCCCCTACTGACTGTTCCTCCCCGACGCGTTCAATTTATACGCGCTCGGGGAGGACGTCAGGCGGGGGCCCTGCGGGGGGTTAAGGGGGGCCCGGGGGGGGTTAGGGGACGCGGCTGGGGCACCTGCAGGGCCCCTGGGGCGGGAGCCCCGGTGGGCCCTGCACCCCCCAGTCCGACCCTGAGTTCAGCCATAAATCAAGGATTTGGCTGAATCAAAATCTAACAAGTATTATACAAATCCAAAACCGTATCCTAGATTCAATGCATGCCTTGACCCAACTCAAATTGTCTCACCAGTAATTGGTACAAAATATCTGTTGGGATGGGAATTCTTCCTGTATTCATCAAGTATCAGTTGCTTGAAGACAAATGTATTTGAAGAACAAAAATCGGGTCATAAACAAACAAATAAACAAAAAATCATTTGCGCGAACCTTTCACAGAAAGCAATGTCCTAACTCCATATCCCAAAACAGGGTAAATCCAACTTCCAACTTTTCAGGCAGCAATCCTACACTCGCACTGCTTACTCTGATATTAGGAGTTCTAATAAACATCATTTGGAAAGTAACTTAAATACATGCTCTGAAAGGCACATTTAGCCACAACATATTTGAAACTGTTGCAAAAAGATGTATTTGCATAAGTATACATTTTGGTTTCTATCTACCCAAAAAAGGAGCTCACAATCTTATCACTACCAATAAAACACAGGTAAAATTACATCACAAAAATATATAAACACACTGGGGCCGGTTCACTAAAGGTCGAAAACACTTATTGCATGCTTTTTTGCGTTAAAAAGCATGTGATAAATAAGTACCGATTCATCAAGGACATTTTGCAGGAGTTAATCCGTATATCGCATGCGCAAAACAATGCATAATCGCAAAGCATTTTTTCTAACGCATTGCGTTAATTAGCGAATAGAAATAGTACTAAGGCATGATTCACAAACACATATGAAGAAAATTGTGGTTTGTGAGCTTTTGGCAACACAACATGGAGTTTGCAGTCAGAATTTTTCAAGTATGGCCCAAGAGTGATGCATCCTCCAGTTTTCAGGGAAAAGGTGATTTTCAGAACGGTAGTTTTTAGAAAATAATGGTTACATGGTCATTGCGAGATAAATAATGCAAAGAACACTGCTTCTTAATTTTGACAAATGTCCTTTAAGTGAATCGAGCATTAAGTCGCAAAAAAATAAGAAGTGATAACATTTTTTTAGCACTCGTTTTATTGCCCTTTAGAGAATCGGCCCCATTATGTTCAAATGTGATCTGCTGCAGGTTTTATTATTTGCTAATTAAGCTCAGGGCATATATTCTACACATATTCAGTGTTAAGATTTTGCTTACATTAGGCTAATGTCAGCCGAAAAATGCTTGCTGAGAATACGCCCCGCTACTGTAAAATCCTCCTACCTGTGCCTGCACTGAAAGCATGGAATATGCCTGGATGCAGGCACATGTAACTGATATCCACGAAAAATGCAAAGTCTCGCTTTTGCCTGCATATGCCAGCATCCAAGCGTATTCTATGCTTTCGGGTGCATGCACAGGTAGGAGGATTGTACAGTAGAGGGGTGTATTCTTGGCGAGCATTTTTCAGCTTGCAGAGAATACTCTCCATCTGACATTAGCCTTATACTGGAAGGGAACAGATAAACTTGCCAAGTAATATATTGTTGATTTATGTAATGCAAGGCACAATGTGGAGAACATAGTTTAGTTATTTTGTCTGCAGAAGGAAAAAGTGGAGAGAAAGAGAAGTTTACTGGCCAGCAATAGAGAAGGGGAAAAAGCATTTATTCCATACATTCAGGCAGACAAAATAAATCATTGTGCATATCCAAACAATATCCCTCACATATTATTGTTTGGTTTGCTGTATCAAACATTTAATTTGGAACGACGTGAAAAAGTGGATAGGTGATACTGAACTTATGACAAAAGTAGTTTTACTAGCCAATAATTTTTATAGGTGTTATTTATGATTAAGGTTGTTTATAGTATTTATTACATTTTATAGTAACAAATAGCAGAAATGCTGAACACACAGAACAAGATAAAGTGGAAGGCATAAACTCTGAGCTGATTAAAAAAGATACAGCAAAAAAAAACACAGAGGCACAGCCAAAGCATTGAAGTCTCTGCCCAAGGGTTTATTAATAAGGAGATTAGTATATGCAGATACCACCTAAAATTCTTTCCTTAATGAAATTAATTAAAGCAAGCCTGCTGCCAACTAAGTATTTTGCTCCGGCCATGACATAATTATAGGAAAGGGGCATTGTGCTTTTAGGATGTGTACTCTGGTGGTCTCGGGAAATGCCTGTTATGATGATTCTGCCACATAGTCGAAGCATGGATGCTAATAAGCCCATTATAACAATTTAAGCTAGAATGGAACATTCATTTGGCATGCTTAACATACTGTTCTGAAAATGAACTTTTTACCTGTAGTTTTTTTTATTTATTTTCTTGAGTAATTAAATTAGCCCATTGGAACAGGCACTGCCTATTGTAAATAAGCAATGCTCATTGAACTATTGTAGGCTTTTCCTATTCATATATATAGCAGGGCCACAGATACACTTACATAAAGGCCTAACAAACAGTAATTATCTTTTGGCTAAAGAAAAAGCCCAAACAAATGCTAAGCTGCATTATCGCTTGGCTTCTGACATGAGCTGATAATCAGATTTTCGTGTTTAAAACCATGATCCTTAAACAATGCTACTCACTGTCTGTGCTTTCCGATATTACTCTTAATTAGAAAGAACAGAAACACAAATCTGAATTATTTGGAAATCTGGTTTCTCTGGTCAGTGGCTCGAGAGGTTTAACTTTGTTACAAATGAGCCAGGCTTTGTGGGAGAGTGAAAGCTGAGCCAGGAAATCCAGTTGTGTAAGAATACTACAATACACTCTATTTGCTGGATCTCACAAGTAATCAGAAAGATGGCACAATTGGTTTCACAAAAATTCTGCATTAGTCCTTATTCTTCACATTCTCTTAGTCTCTGAAAATCTCGTTCTAAACTTAAAATATATGTCCTCAGGACCTGTTGCTCGATCTGTGAACGTGCAGATTGGTGGCTGGTGATGGGGCATTTCCCCCTTGCAACTGCAGTATCATTGCAGTAGCAAGGGGGCAATGCACTTGCTGTTGTTGCACTGCTCTTCCCACAATTGCATCTGGATGGCCAAAATTACACAAATCACAAATCAGAAGTAATATTGTGGGAGTCCACCTGGTGTCATTTCCAGTGTTTGGTGATGCTGGGCACAAAGGCAACCCTGGGTTACCCCGCATAAATAGGCACATCAGCATTTGGAAAGACTGAGTTTTGCAACTATATGGAAGTGCAGGGAGCGCATTTTGACTCAAATAACTTTAATAAAAGTGGTTTTATGAGCAATCAACTGCAGGGAAATTACAGGGACCGCAAGTACACTTGCATAACGAGCCCTAGCATTTTACTGAACTGGGAAGCTGTACATTAGAAAGTTCATAGCAATCACATCCATTGGTGGGTACACATATATCAAATGTTATTTTGAAGTGGAATAAGGGAGTTATGAACAGTGAGCAAGTTGTTGAGTGCTAAAGTAATGTGATGAGTTAAACAAATAGAATGTAAGACATTGCATGCCGTACAGGAGCCCTTTGCACCAAATGGCACTTTGCAATGCACCTTGCAGAGAGTCACCTTTACACAAAGCTAGTAGTGTTTTTACTAAAAGATCTGTGTAGTGCTGAACTACAGTACAGTAGCAATGAACTCAGTATGTTTATATCCTTAGTAGCATACTGGGATTTGTAGTTTGTTATAGAGCCGTGTGCTTTATGTCCTCATTATATTAGAAAAGCAGGTTAAAAAATACAAAATTACAGAACAAAAACCAAAATAGAGAGCTGAGGAACACTTTACACAATATTTATGGCTAGATTTATGATGGTAGGAAACAGGATTACTTGAAGAGGTACTGTAAACTCTCAGGAAATACTTTAAAACCTTGAAGTGGCTATATTTTACGACAGTATAAGTATAAATCCTTAAATAAGTGCAGTATTGGAGGAGACTTCTAGGCATGAGTAGGAGTGAAGGAGTGCACTGAAAGGAAAGATGTCTGGAGGGCGGAACTAATGAAGAACTATGAATGAAGAACAGTTTGGCTGTTTGGCAGATGTCTGCCATATCAATATTTTATATTTATACATATATATTTTTTGATTTTTACATTACAGTTTATCAACTGTATGGATGGTGTAAAGGCAACTTCTTTCAGACATGATGTAAAGATGGCAGAGCAGATTTCTCACTGGAAACCTTCCATGTCTCTTCATACTTGAGAGCACCCAACTTCCTCTTCAGAAGAGAGAAAGCAAAGCAAATGGAGCTTACAAGATAACTTTAGAGCTTTCTACAAGTGTCTCAGTAACTGCATTCACCTGATGTATTTATGAAGTACTTAGTAAGCATGGCCTTTTTGCATTTAAAAAAAAGTAGCTACTGTATTTATAAATAGACACACAAAGGGCTTTCTTTAAAACCACAGAAAATTTGGCAAACATACAATTGAAAAGTACAGGTGCAAGGAGTGTGCTAAGGCTTAAAGCAAACACCGCTGGCTTTTGAGTTTTTTTCCTTCTTCTTCTTAATGAAAGAAGTTACCTTTCTGTCTGAGCAATGTATTACTTTTAAATATTTGCAACCCTCAACCCACAGCTCAGAACGCCACTTTGTATTATTTTCTGACAAAAGGATTGGCTTGTGGTAACAAGCAGATGTTTGAGTGGGCTGTGTGGCATAAGGTATACCATCAATCAAGAAAATCAATATTTGTTGTACCGGTATCTTTGTGGCATACATATGCCTTCCTTGTATGTTGGGTTGTGTATTATGTAATCTGCAAGGCTCTTGTTAGCCATACTTAATTATTTTTTAAGTACTTCGTGACTGGGTGTTGCTAATTCTTTGTAGGCCAAGGCACTTAACTCCTAAAACAGCACGCTTCCTTTCGCGCTTAGCTCGTTCAGCTATAGTTTGTCAATTATTTGCTGACACATGCAAATGAGAGATGGCCTATTTGCTCAAATTTTTATTGGAATTAAATAAAAATATTTGTATATTTTTTAAAGTATCATATGTTTTGTATCAGAACTACTCTGCATCTTTCACAAAAAAATTGTTTTTGGTTGCATTAAGATTAAGAAACCTGTTCAAAAAGAAATTATCTCCTTAATGAATTTGTTATAATAAGGGTAATTTAAAAGTACAGAGGCAAGTGAATATTACTTAAATGGATGCAAATGTTGCACTAATTAATGCCAGTTGTTAAAGGTACAGGTATAGGACCCGTTTTCCAGAATGCTTGGGACCAAGGGTATTCCGGATAAGGAGTCTTTCCGTAATTTGGATCTCCATACCTTAAGTCTACTATAATATCAATAAAACATTAATTAAACCCAATAGGATTGTTTTGCATCCAATAAGGATTATTTATATCTTAGTTGGGATCAATTACAAGGTACAGTTTTATTATTACAGAGAAAAAGGAAATAAGTTTTAAAATTCTAAATTATTTGATTAAAATGGAGTCTATGGGAGATGGCCTTTTTGTAATTCGGAGCTTTCTCAATAACGGGTTTCCGGATAAGGGATCCCATACCTGTACTTGTGTCCAAACACACTCCTTGCATTTCCGTAAGTGTCAATACATGGAATAATATGGTTGGCTAGTTTAGCCAGACTATTGAAATTAGTGCATTTTAAGGAAGAATAAGTGAGAGAGCTTAGGCTGCACCAATGGCATGTTCAAAATTCGGATGCTTATACAGATGTATGCAGGTGGAAATTCAGTTCTCCCTGGTTTAGTGCCACCTTTTTTTTTTGAAAGATGGGTGTTATATATCCCCTTGGATGCACCACCTGAATGTTGCTGGACTACAGCTCCAAGAATTCTGCAAGATATTATCTTGAACCTTGCATAAAACTCTCCCCCAGCTCTACAGTGTAGATTATGGAAGAATCTCAATACATAAGTAAAATCTCATTCTTCAATGAGGATTCTAGTTACTACATCCTTCATCTTTATCTAACAAAAGGAGGTTGCTATTTAATTAATATTACATTTTAATCAAATTTAGAAGGGTGGGCTCAGTGTTGCCTCCCAAGAACATGAGCTTAAACAATGTATTTAAAGGGAAGATTTGCCTCTCTTTTTGACATGAGCTCATTCAGTTATGTAACAAAACTGCATAAACACTATCTCAGCTTTTAGAAATGAATATATGTGAAATAGTCTATATGTGTTCTCGCTAGAATGGGTTACCTACTTCCCTTAGACTCACAGTGTATTTTAATCCCTACCTCACATTGTTTCATTGTAAAGTGGTCGATTCTAGGACTTGAAGATCCTTTGCTTTCCGTAGTGGGTCCCATCTCTAGAAATATTGCTTTAAGAATATAACCCTGATATATCTTTAGTACATCTATCCCCATGCTTTAACCTTTAATAATATGTTACAGCATGCAGGGATTGTAGAACTGCATAAAATGGGTAAAATGGGGCAAACAGTATTTACCTTACCTTTACATTACCCAAAGTTTTTATTGTCTTATATGCCTTTGCTTCTTTTCACACAGCACCGGAATCACCATGAAATACCTACTGCCCCTTGCCCGAGATATATTGCTCATATGTCATCACCAGATGCTCTGCAATATACCAGAACACTCAGCAAGAAGTCTGCTCATCTCAAAGAAGCATATGAAAAGCCAAATAATAAAACTACCAGTAAATGGGTTATGTCAGGATCAGGTAGGACAAAGATGATTATTATAAAGTTCAAGATTCTGTTTCAGTTACAAGCATGACACATTTCTAAACTCTCAAAATCTTCTTACTATTAGTTATCATTGAGTCTTAAAAGTCACAGTAATCTTCCATCTTTCCAAAGTAGGGCCCCCAAACGTACAGGGAACACATGTTCAATAGCAGTCATGCTCTAAACAGACAGGAGGGTGTCATAAAAGTCTTACATACTCTTTAATCACTAATGCAAGACTATATTCCAGTGAAGATTGTATCGTATTGACAGGAGTCATGTTGCTTAATATCATTTTCTGAGATATCTGTGGAGGACAGCGCTTTCTTTCTTTCTTTTCTGTCTTTTCTACCTTTGCTGGCCAGCACAAACAAAAACAATCTCTCTCTTAATATTTTTCTATTACTCCTTGTGTCTGTCCTACCCCATTCTCAGCAATGAAACACATTTTTTAGTGTCCAACATGGTAACAATAGGGTTAAAAGCCATGTGGAAAACTGCTGTTTGCAGATCCAAAATGCTGAAGCATTTAAACATTTATTGTGCGCTTATATATAAAAACTTTAACTTGTCAATAAGATGTGCAACACACTTTTGACAATAAAAGTGCAAACTTTAAACATTAAAAGTTAAAAGTAAGTTTTTACCTGAGTTTTCCAAATTGTTCAGTTTGCTCTGGGTTTGGTGAAACACAAAGGTGTGTCCTAATGATTGGCAGCTGTGCACAGGCATTAGCATAGCTGGGAACTTAAACTTTGATTAAATGAGAATTTTCTTTTTAACCTTTTATGTTGTAATCTGTGCAGACTCTTACATGTATTTTGAAAAGTTTAAATTATTGTTTAAATTAATATTTGTTTAATTTTAAAATGATGTCACTGAATTGCAAAGCATGCTGGGAGCCTTGGGTATAAAAGGCCGCTCCCAGTTAGCAAGAATCAGTCTGGTTTGGCTCTCTGCAAGGAAAGATCTGTGTAAAGACTGGTCTGCTGTGTAATACTGTTGCCGTCTGCTTCAAGAAAATAAAGTCACAATTTTCTTTGTCAAGTAAGCTTCAGCTTACTCTGTAAAAGGGCCCACACCACAAAGAGCTATGTCATCTTGCTGTTATTTAGTCATTTAGTCTGCACAAAATGAACTGAACTCAAAAAGGATCATATAAAGTGTTGGCTTAGGTTCCCAACAGATGCATTAATGGTCAGAAAGTAAGGCAAAAACAGTGCCATGCTTGAGTGCCTAGGGTCACATTTACTTATTTTCTAAAATAAGTGATTTTTACATACATTTTTATATATATACAGGTATAGGACCCGTTATCCAGAATGCTCGGGACCAAGGGTATTCCGGATAAGGGGTCTTTCCGTAATTTGGATCTCCATACCTTAAGTCTACCAAAGAATCAATAAAACTGCAATTAAATCCAATAGGATTGTTTTGCATCCAATAAGGATTATTTGTATCTTAGTTGGGATCAATTACAAGGTACTGTTTTATTACTACAGAGAAAAGGGAAATCAGTTTTAAAATTCTGAATTATTTGATTAAAATGGAGTCTATGGGAGACGGGCATTCCGTAATTCGGAGCTTTCTGGATAACGGGTTTCCGGATAAGGGATCCCATACCTGTATATATTTATATAGGCATAAATAGATGTTGCGCACACCAGTACCTGATACCAGCCCTGCTCTGGTGTTAAGTAAGCAGCCCTGCAGCACTCTTACCATCCATCATTCCTCACTATTTCTCATCACCATCATCATTACTCACAAGGCAATACTTTTTTTGGCACTGGGGTCAGTGACCCCCATACGGGAGATCAAGAAGAAGGCAGATTTCATATAAAAGTTGCAAAGAATTAGCCATACTAAAAGTTTACCCTGCATTTTCCTACCATGTATGTAAGGTGGGCACATCTCCCCCACCCAAATTAAATTATTTGTATTGCATATATCCTGTCTGTTTGCACCATTACATTTTCCTAAAACAAATAGCAGCTTTCCCTCTCACACATCTTGAGTGACATTTATATCTGCAAACAGCACATGTGCGCAAAGACCCTTATTCAGTGTATAGTTCATCAAGAATTGAGCACTTTGGTTAAGTTAAGCTCAGGATAGAAGGTTAGGAGAAAAAAATGGAAGCAGACATTTAGAGCAAAGTTTCCGTGGAAACTAGCAATAGCATCTCATCATTGGCTGCTACACTAGAGGGCATGTTTAGTAAGCTGAGCTGAGAAGAACTGAGCATGCTCGGTAGCCAACAGCCAAAGTAAATTATTGAGGGTGGGAGCAGAGTAGGATAGAGGAGGAGAAGGAATCCTAAGTGATTAAGGGGATGCTGCAGCCTTTCAATTAACCTTTAAACAACCAGAGTGCCAGGTATTTAAAGATTTTAAAGAGGCTGTTCACTGATTACATTTTTTGTGGGAGGTTTAAATGTCCTTTAAAGGTGAACTACTACTTTAAGAATATAAGGGGTATGCTTATAGGCTGTGTAATACCAGTAGAGTTACTAAACCTAAGTTCACATGACCATTTGCCTTGCGTATAGTGTTAGCAGCTCATGCAAAAGATTTTACACTTTGTACATGTCCAAATTCCATACAACAGAAATATGCATGTGTATAGGCAGAATAACACACTGGTAAAACTGGAAGCGGTGTCAACAGAAAGAAATTCCATGTGAAAACCTTTTGCCTTGAAAGGACCAAATGAGGCACAATAGTAATCTCCGTGTTCGTTAATGTGTAGGTATTCATTAGTCTCGTTCATTAATACACATATTGATAATGTCTGCCATTGGCAAGAACATCTTACTGGAGTAGGGTCAAAAACTAATTATTCACCATATGTTGGCTGCCTTTCTAACAATTGCTGGAGCCTCTGTAAGAAAAAGGCCATTCCCTGGCAGTTTGCATAGCGAAGCCTCTCTTGACACATGCCATTCATGCTGACTCTGAATAACAGATGGGCTAAGGCTGGGAACTCTGGGGAAAGCATGGAGGATCTCTGATATTAGCCTTCTCTTTTATCCCACAGAATGACTTTAAGTCACATGCTCCACGATCCTAACAAGTGGGGAATTGTGCTCTCAGGATTTTGCCGCTTTTCAAACAGGCTAGGCGTAATTTTGACTGCCATTTTTTTTAAAAATTGTTTATTAAAGGGATCAGGGCTTTGGATGAAAGAGATTACTTGATTGTGGTGTAGGCAGTTTTCTGCCAGTGACCGTCTTCTCATTGTCAGCAAGGAGAAGTTAGTTGGCAGTTTGATGACAGTTAACAATATAGCCCGGATTCAAATTAAAACTTCAACTCATTTTCTTTCACTTGTAAATTTCCCCCATGCAAGTCAAAAAGGAAAATCACTAGGAATTCATGTATTCAAACATAAAAAAAGCTTTAAACCAGCGGGCTTTAGTTTTCTTTACCAAGCAATGCAGGAAGAATATGTGCTTGAAACAAGGATTAGTCCTCTCTTGTGTAATATATAATTAAATTCTCCACTTTCACATAATTTCTGTGAGAGGTTTTTTTTTACCTAATAGGAAATTAGTAAAATAGTAAAAATGAAAGTTTCATTAATGCTTCAGACTGCATTGTATTTGTATTCACAAATATATATTCTTAGTTTTAAGGGACTGAAGATATTCAAATTTGCATGTACTCTTTTTTAAGTGGTTTAGGACAGTAATTGCCTTTGTCCCCCCTCATTATCTTCTTTGTAACTTCCGATTGTAACTCACTGAGCAGAAGGTGATTTAGAAAGTGGTTAGGAAGTGCTTAGAAACTTACATATACAAAGGAAGACTGCTTCCCACTGAGCGCGTCAAAAATAATCCGCTAAATTCATAGGAATTATATCCTCTTTAATATATGCAGTGCATTTTCTACTAGCTTTGTAAGACACAGTAAAGTATGAATTCAAATATTTCTGTGGCGCAGAACATCCTTTTTAAATGAATAGTGCCTCAATTCAAGCCAGAGCTGAAATAAAAAAGATAAGTGTGGAATAGCTACAATATCACAGCTAGTCGTTATGTGAACACTTCTTAAATGGACTTCGCAAATATAGTTTACCCTTGCTTCCAGTAAACACATAATATAATATTGACACCCAGTACTTGATGCCACCTCTGCCTGGTGTTAATGAGGCCTGCAATACTCTTACCAACCATCATTCCTCACCATTCATCATCACCATCATTGCTCACAGATCAATACTTTGGCTGCTGGGGTCAGTGACCCCTATATAAAAGATCAAGAAGAAGGCAGATGCCAACATAAAAGTTGCTAAGAATTGGCCATACAAAAAGTTTACTTAAAGGTGAACTACCCCTTTAACAATATGTACTCTGTACCAGTTTACTTATAGAATAAGTAAACCTTTTTCTAAAATTACTCTGTACAGCCCCATAATAACATACCTTTCACACTGAATGCAGATTTATTTTGTTTCTCTATTACAAGCAGGTAAAACGCAGTTCTTTTACTGACTTCCTTGTCTAGTTTTAAGCTCCGCCTCTTTTGCTTTCTGAGCACTCCTTCTCTCTCTCTGACTATGATGACCTCAAAGTGGTGCCTATTCGACATACCTAAACGATTTTAATTGGAGCAGAGGCAGTGACCATTTATTTAATGTCATTAAACAGTTTTTTCCTACTCTCAAAACCTAAACAGCAAAATATCCATCATCCAAAGTTTAATTACACATGTATTATTGGCAAGTAAACATTGCACAGCATTTTTAGTATGTTCGAGAACAACCCGATGATTGACATGCACAGCATAAGCCATCTGCCCCTAGAAGTTACTTATACTGTAGGTCATGTTGATCTTTTTCACTTATAGACCTGCTTTAGTCAGTAATTGTTACTGGAAGTTCCTAAACCTGACTGTTTGGCCAACCTGTCAGTTAGAGCTTGTAATGCTAACAGACTTCCCCCACACCCTCATGGCAGCCCCCTGATAGAGGAACATGGGGATTGGATAAGTAATGTAAAAGCATCAGATAAATACTATTATGGTTGGAAAAATTATAAATAGTAGGGATTCACTGAACCCAGTTTTTTGGGTTCGGCCGAACCCCCGAATCCACGCCAAATACCGAACTGAATCTGAATCCTAATTAGCATATGCTAATTAGGATCCGGTAGGTGAATTTTTTTTCCCCCCTTACGAATGCCAATTAGCATATGCTAGTTTATGCTAATTAGGATTCGGATTAAATTCGGCCAGGACCGTGGATTCGGCCAAAACCAAACCCTGTGTCACGCACGGTATCCCAAAACTCAGAACAAAAGCCAAGGTCCCGGTCTGAGCTCACTCTTCTGCCTATAACAGCCACCTTTCGCTTCGGGAGGAGCCCTCCGCTACTCGGTTGCCGCCAGGACTTATTGTGAGAGGACCAGGGCAAATGTTCTGAGCAGGCTAGGGAACCTAGCTTTAAGCAGAGTTTGGGGAGGAGAGACGGTATGAACAGGCTGAGGTCAAACCGATCAGGCAGCGAGGTACAAATCAGATTCTGGAAAGTGTAGTCAGAAACAGGCAGAGGGTCAATACAGGCGGCAAACAGCAAGGTCACTGTCAGGCAAGGGTCAAAACACGAATCAGAATCAGTAACAGAGAAAACAGCAATCAGGAGGCGAAACCGAAGTTGGGCGATGAAATTAAGCACAGGCGCCTTTAAATATTTGAAATTCGCGCCTTGCGCGATGACGTCACACGACGTGCCGGCTATACATTGAAGCGCGCGTACCTGCGCTCTCCAGACGAGCAGGACGCGTGCATCGGCGCGCATGGAGAGGCGGGCGTCCCCGCTAGACCACCAGTTACTGTTACACCCTGGCTAAATACAGAACTGAATTTTAGATTCGGTGCCTCCCTACTAAGTAGCATGCAACACAATACAATCATAGTAAAAAACAAAAATTAACTTCTGGTGTCAGTATCTCTTTAATCTATTGATGGAATTTAGAGGGCTAGGTGAAACAAAAAAGTCAGCTTCAAGGAAGGTTTACAAACATTTGTAAATTGTTTTTCTGCTTAGACCTGATCCTATTACAGCTAATGGAACATTTTTTCAGTGACAAAAATTTTCATGTTTAAAAAAAAATAAATTTTGAGCTTGGGTGATTCTCATTCTTTAAATAATATATTACTTGTATGTTATACAGTATGGGAAACTGTATTTAGTAACGGAGCCGCACACACACAGGTATATGCAGTTGGGGAGCTTACCCCATTTATTGTGACCACCTTAATTTAGGTGGTCACAATAAATGGGGTAAGCTCCCCAACTGCATATATCTTTGTGTGCAGCTCCGTTACAAAATACAGTTTAGCTGAGGATAAGGACCTACGGAAGGCTTGCACCACTAGTGGAGTGGATATGAAGTTTGCGGGTGTGTGGCTTAAATAAGTGTGTTTGTATATAGGTATGGGACCCATTATCCGGAAACCCGTTCAGAATTACGGGGAGGCCATCTCCCATAGGCTCCATTTTGATCAAATAATTCACATTTTAAAAAAGTATTTCCTTTTTTTCTGTGTAATGTGGCAAAGGGTGTAATTTGGCAAAGTAACTTCTTTAGTAATTAATTGTTTTTAATCTAGAAAAACAGAGTGAAGATTTTTCTGATAACATTTTTCCCCTATTACTTCTAGAAACCCTTTTTCACTATCTTATCACACGCTTTTCCACACAAAGCCATGGACATAATTTGCATATATATATGTGATATTGGCCTGCGCTGCAAGGAGATAAGCCACCTATTTGCTCAGTAGTTTCTGCATTAATTAATAGCTGATTGATATATGAACATATGCAAAACAGTCTGATAAAATATGACTAAAATACATTTAACTGAAGATAGTATATGACTAAAAACAGCTGCCAAATAAGGTTCAAAATGAATTTCATTTATCATAGTGGCAGTTGAGAACTTGATTTTGCTGCCGATTAAAGGGGACATAAACCTGCCACCATTTCTCAAAATTGACTCTTTTGCTTACCCCTAGACTTTCAGGCATTACAAATTTAAAGGGGCAGCATATTTGTTTACAGAGGGTTTGTCAGTGGACTACAGGTTTGTTTGACTTTGTTCATTGGGACCACAAAGTAGATTGTGGTTTTAGTTTTATTTTCAAGTGTTGCTGTTTAGAGCAATGAATAATAAAAACATAGATATTTCTTAAAAAAATAGGCAAAAAGATGTTCAACGCAAGTTGTATTTATTGCATCTATATTTAAGAAAAGGGGGAATAATGTTCCTTTAACTTGGTTAATATACTGAGACTACACTCATGCCAATATTACAGTGTACACATTCATACAAAACAAGGGTGTTGTAGGTGTGTTGCTTGAACTTGTACAGGATGCTATCTCTATGGTTGCTGGCTAAGGTTACCAGATCATGTGAAACATCAGGCACACATCTAGAAAGTCCAGCTAAAAGTTCTGTCTGCACTGATTGCAACATTAAAATGCAATCAGTGCAATTCTGAAACATGCTATTGTTAGATGCGTCCCTGAAATTTCAAGTGAGTCTGTAACCTTAAGGTGGCTATACACGAGCAGATCCGCTCGCTTGGCGCCAAGCGAGCGGATCTTCCCCCGATATCCCCACCTACGGGTGGGCGATATCGGAGACCATTTAGGTAAAAAAAATAATAATCCGATCGTTTGGCCCTGGGGCCAAACGATCGGATTATGTGGGCGGCAATGGGGCAGTCGGATCGGGGACCGCATCAACCAGCCGATGCGGTCCCCGATCCGACCAGATTTTCTAACCTGGCCGATCGAGATCTGGCCAATTTCAGGCCAGATATCGGTCGGCCAGGCCGCTCTGCTCTCCCCATACACGGGCCGATTAGCTGCCGAATCGGTCCAAGGGACCGATATCGGCAGCTATAGTCGGCCCGTGTATGGCCACCTTTACTCTGGACTACAGCCCCCATTAAACATTAAACAGGATATAAACCTTCCATAGCAGTGTTGATCCACCTGAATGTTGTGTTGATGTATATAGTTACATAGTTACATAGGGTTGAAAAAAGACCAGAGTCCATCAAGTTCAACCCTTCCAAGAAAACCCAGCACACACAAACTATACTTACCAATCTATACACTCACTTACATAAACTATATATGCAACCACTAATACTAACTGTAGATATTGGTATCACAATAGCCTTGGATATTCTGCTTGTTCAAGAATTCATCCAGGCCCCTCTTAAAGGCATTAACAGAATCTGCCATTACCACATCACTAGGAAGGGCATTCCCCAACCTCACTGCCCTCACCGTGAAAATCCACCTACGCTGCTTCAAATGGAAGCTCCATTCCTCTAATCTAAAGGGGAGGCCTCTGGTGTGTTGATCGCTTTTATGGGAAAAAAGAACATCCCCCAACTGCCTATAATCCCCTCTAATGTACAGAGTAATCATGTCCCCTCTTTTCCAGAGAAAACCTCATAGCTTAAATTCCCCATCCCCTCTACCAGTTTAGTTGCACGTCTCTGCACTCTCTCCAGCTCATTAATATCCTTCTTAAGGACTGGAGCCCAAAAATATGTAACACATGTGGTGTATAAAAATTCCTAGACTAACTATTTTGGAGTTTTACATTTATACATATGTACAAAAAGAAGGACAAGCCGGCGAAACCTTGTGAAAAAGATCAAGGTTTTGGTTCCCACTGGGGACTTTCTCAAGACCACACAAATATTTGAAATGTGTTTGATCTTTTTTACTTGTTAACAAAGGTAACATAGTTACTTGAAAAAAGAAATATGTCTATCAAGTTCAACCATAATGCCTATATATAACCTGCCTAACTTCTAGTTGATCCAGAGGAAGGCAAAAAACCCCATCTGAAGCCTCTCAAATTTGCCACAGAGGGGAAAAAATTCCTTCCTGACCCCAAGATGGCAATCGGACCAGTCCCTGGATCAACTAGTACTAACAGCTATCTCCCATAACCCTGTATTCCTTCACTTGCTAAAAAGCCATCCAACCCCTTCTTGAAGCTATATAATGTATCAGCCAGTATGATTGGTTCGGGGAGGGGATTCCACAGCTTCATAGCTGTCACAGTAAAAAAATCCCTTCCGAATATTTAAATGGAACCTCCCTTCTTCTAAACGGAATGGGTGCCCTTTTGTCCGCTGGAAAAACCTACTGGTAAATAAAGCTTATAAGTCCCTTATATATTTATACATAGTTATCATGTCATCTCTTAAGCGCCTCTTCTCCGGTGTAAACAAACCTAACTTGGCCAGTCTTTCTTCATAACTGAGACTTTCCATTCCCTTTACCAGCTTAGTTGCCCTTCTCTGGACTCTCTCATATTCAACAATGTCCCGTTTGAGCACTGGAGACCAAAACTGAACAGCATATTCTAGATGGGGCCTTACCAGCGCTCTGTAAAGGGGAAGAATAACCCCCCATCCTGTTAATCTATGCCCCTTTAAATATAGTTCAAAACCTTGTTTGCCCTTGCAGCTGCTGCCTGGCATTGCTTGCTACAGCCATGTTTATTATCTACAATATTTCTGCATTTGCCATTGGCGAATTGTTTTGCGAAACATCTGAGAAAATTCGCCGCAGAAAAATTTGTTGTGTGTCAAAAAAAAGACGCGGTTGCTGCAAAAAAAGACACTGGCAACAAAAAAAGATGCAGGCAACAAAAAAGTTGTGCGACAAATGTGTTTCGCTAATTTTTCTGTTGTTTTGTGAATTTTTTGGCGAAGCGAAATGGGACAGATTCGCTCATCACTACTTACCCGCCCAGATTACCAGTTGGTCAAGATCCTGCTGCAAGGATGCCACATCCTGGATAGAATTGACTGGTCTGCAGAGTTTTGTGTCATCTGCAAAAACTGATACATTAAGACCCTTAGCGTGTTTTTCTTTGTTTTGATTACATACACACGCATATATATATATAGAGAGAGAGAGAGAGAGAGAGAGTACCACACTCGCTGGGACTTATAGCTTTTAGGAGCTGACTATTATATTTTGATGGGTTGTGCTCCTCTCTGCTCCTGTTGTATATATTGTAGATTGTAAGCTCTTTTGGGCAGGGCCCTCTTCACCTCTTGTATCGGTTGTTGATTGCTTTTTATGTTACTCTGTATGTCCAATGTATGTAACCCACTTATTGTACAGCGCTGCGGAATATGTTGGCGCTTTATAAATAAATGTTAATGTAATGTAATAATGTGTATATATATATATATATATATATATGGGTCTCCTTCCTGGTCTTAGACCCAGTAGCCACCCGTATACCCTCTTGTGTTTGTAGTCATCCGCCACTTTATGTAATTTTTTCTGTTTAAAATTAGTTAGATCTTGTTTGTACTTATCGATATTCGTCTGTATTTTGTGTATCCAGTCAGATGTAGTGTCTGCCCTGAGGGATTCTAGGTGTTGTAGCTCTAGTGTGTTAATCTCTGCCCGTATGGATATAAGTTCCTTCCCAACTTGCTCCACCACTAACAGTAACAGGTCAAATGAGCAATGGTTCAGTATGCCACACCACTTACTGCAGAATTCTGGGTTACTGCGACCTATAGTGGGGATATTGCTGATCCTAAACCCCCGTGGGATAAGTCTTTGTCTATGATAGTTAGAGAGATAGATACCGTGTAGCTGAAGGTCTAACTCCTTTTTCTTCAGGTTTAGCAGCTCATGGTATATGTCGATATCGGGTTTGTTGGTAGCAAGATCCAGTGGAGTTTCAGTAAACAGAATTTTATCTGCATCTTGTGGAGTGAAGGTGAAGTCTGTGCTGGTATCAACTTCAAATGTTAGTTGCAAGCTGCTGCCTTCCATTAGCCAGTGTGTGTAGGGAAAAACGGGGTAATCAGTGTGTCCAGAAGAACTGCGAGTTGTAGGCTCTTGTCGTTCTAGTTCCGTGGAATCACCGAAAATCAAGCAAATGATGCAGTCAGAAGATTTTCCAAACTTGCATGTAAATGGCCCAAAATAAGGCCATTAGGTCTCCTTTACAATAGGAGAAGAGGGGGTTGGGTGCTTACCCTCGGAGAGTTGAAAACAACCATCTAATTATGCAGAGTCCAGTATGGGAAGCACACCAAAAAAAGGTTGCTTTACCTTTTGCTAGAGCAAAAGAAATCTTTAAATGGAGAAAGTGTCAGCACTCTTAGGATTTTCATACAAAGTCAAAGAACACACCAATTGAGTTCCTGCTACAACTTCTGGAATTGACTCTGACTAGAAACTACTTTCGTTTTGAAAGCTCCTTTTATCTCCAGGTGTCAGGCACCGCGATGGGCAGTGCCTTGGCACCATCCTATGCCAACTTGTACATGCACCACTTCGAGGAGACATACATCCTGCCTCTGTTTGGCAACTCTATTCTCACTTACTTTCGCTACATTGATGATCTCTTCCTTATTTGGAAGGGAGATCTAGATAGCCTACTACAGTTCCACCTGGAACTAAACTCTCTAGACAACCCTATTAAACTCACTTTGAATTACCATGAGGATAATGTCGACTTTTTAGATTTAAACATTTACAAGACTGCATCAGGACTTGGGACCAGACTCTTCCGAAAATCTACCGACCGTAACTCTATACTACACGCCACGAGCCACCATCCCCCTGCCACCATCAGGGGTATCCCTTATTCCCAGTTTCTGCGGGTTATTAGAAACAATAGCTCACCTAATACAGCTAAAATCCAACTTAATGAGATGTACAAGAGGTTCCTTGAAAGAGGCTATACGGATACCCAGTTGCAATCACAGATGCAAAGGGCGCTCCTACAGACACAGGATGAGTTAATTTCTAAAAAAAAGCCGGAGGTGTCCCAAACCCCCCCCCTTGATTTTCACTACCACATATAGTGCCACATCATCATCTCTATCCAAAAGTATCCGGAGAAATTGGCCGATGATTAATCAGGATGAGACCTTATCCCTGCACCTCTCTAATCAACCATTGCTGGGATACAAAAGAAGCAGCAGCTTACGAGATTTACTCGTTAAAACTGACTTTAAGGGACCCTCAAAAACTCAGATGGACTGGCTGTGTCCTTTAAACTTTTATGTTTATTTTCCTTTCTTTCTCATCGGTGTGTGTCCCGGACAAATTCTCTGTCTCCTACTAGCCCAAAACATCCCCTGAACTATGTGTTCGCCTGGGGGACAGCCGTAACACCCACTGTTAGCACCTCATAGCACCTCATGCGTATGAGGTTCTGCGCCGGGACAGTAACCCTACATTGGATATACCCCGCGTGGGGTATTTATATATACGAGATGTGCACCTTACGGAAATTGCCCCGCGTGGGGCAATAAACTGGCCTGGCATGCATTTCCTAAGAGGTGGCTATCCCCCTACGCAAATACCCCGCCATGAGGACTTGGGTCTTGGCAACCGCTACTCGGCCATTACCGAGTGGCGGTATCCCCCGTTGTCCCTGCATTGAGCGCGGTGGTAGCGCTATACCCTGGGGCTATTACAACAAGAATTTTTGCCCAGGAGGGGGAGCACGACCGTGCCGCAACACGGCGTCTCCATGTGCCACACTCGCATAGCAACACTCGGCTCTCCTACTGACATCTCCTTGCACACGCTATGATCTCCTGCTCTATAAGGAGCGGTTTGCTGTCCGGCATTTCTGTTACGATCGGCTGTAAGTACCTTATTTGCTATCGCTGCAGAGGGGCTATGTAGTCAGAGCGACCAAATAAAAGTGAGGACTGAAACGTTGGAAATAAATACTCACCATTCGCATCATAATAGCCTTGATGACTTCTTTGACTTTGTATGAAAATCCTAAGAGTGCTGACACTTTATCCATTTAAAGATTTCTTTTGCTCTAGCACCAAGGTAAAGCAACCTTTTTTTGGTGTGCTTCCCATACTGGACTGGACTATATATATATATATATATATACTGTATATTTAACACCCTGCATATTAATTCAGGCAGGTTCTGTAATTCTTTCAACATGGCCTTTTAATCGAGAACAAACTCTACACACACTCCAGTGTCCCTGTAATGCAATAGATAAATAGTGGCCTCAGTCCCGTCATTTCAAAGGCCTTTAACACATTTGTTTGGCCAAAATGCAGATCAATCCGTGGGGGGTTTTCCTTTCTTCATCAGTATCATTTGCCCTAAAATTGACCTAGATAGCACTCTGGGGTAAGTTCCCTGCTGGAGGAATATGTCTCTTGTGAGAATCTCCTTTGTAAAAATGTTGATATTGTTTTTTAATAAACAAACCAACACTTATAAACTCAGGGTGATTAATCAGAGCTACTTTCCATTCTTGTGGCATGAGACATCCTCACGCATGTGACAATAGCAGATTTTGACAGAATGTGTGCAGCATTTTCCCCTCTGATTTTAGATATGATAAATGTGGCATACAGATGACCTAAATACAAGGCCACATGTAAATATTCAGGACCTCCTTTTGTTCGTATTGAACAATGGTTGTCATTTAAAAGAAAAACTTGGTTGCCCAATATGCCCCTCGGTGTGGATGCTGGGCTTTTCCCGATTGGTCACCAGGAAGCATTTATGGTCTATTGATAGAAATGACATGGAAGATGTATGGTCGAAGTGCTGCGCTCAGCATCACTGCTGTGAGGTAAAGAAAACCACAATGACCCAAACAGACCTGTACTTAAACAATGTCTCACCAACCAAAGACAACATATTGAGAGGAAAAATGCTTGTAAGTGGTGTGTACTGGAAGATGTATTGGCCAGACAGCCATAGGGCAATCTTTGAACTATTGAAATCTTTAGAAATATTGTTTAGTTGTGTAACAATACTTACAAACCTAATTAATCAAGCATAGATGGTTATTTTACATCTCTACATATAGCATCCTTTGAAACGTTACAATGGAGCTGTCAGGTTTGGCTTGCTGACCGCTATACAGGTGCAGCATAATAAAATCAGACTTTTTGCTCTGGTTGCATAAAGAGGTCATTCTGTCAACTGGTGCAGTTTAATGACTGGGTTCTAGAAGCCTATCTCCTCCTGCTGTGTCCCTTCATATTATAAATGATCAGCAATGCAAAGGGAAGTTTACTCTTAGATCTCTAACCTGCATGTGTTAAAACTTGTTTATTCAATAGAACAGATAGGTGGTAAAGCAACATTCAAATAATTACTCCAACGTAACATGCCTTTCTTTGTGATGACAAGTAGACTCTGATGCAAACTTAATTGTCTATTCAATATATAGATAGCTGATTAAAATGGTAGATACTGTAGGTGACCAATAGATGCAGGTATGGGACCCATTATCCAGAATGCTCGGGACCTGGGGTTTTCCGGATAAGGGGTCTTTCCGTAATTTGGATCTTCTACCTTAAGTCTGCTAAAAAAATTATTAACAGTAATTAAACCCAATAGGATAGTTTTACCTCCAATAAGGATTAATCAATATCTTAGTTGGGATCAAGTACAAGGTACTGTTTAATTATTACAGAGGAAAGGAAATCATTTTTCAAATGTGAATGATTTTATTAAAATGGGAGATGGCCTTTCCGTAATTTGGAACTTTCTGGGTAATGGGTTTCCGGATAAGGGGTCCGATGCCTGTACATAAATAGATATATAGAAAAAGATAGTGATCAATATATCCTTACATGCCAGCAGTCACTTTCCATTTTCATAAATGTGAAATGCTTGGTCCCTTGGCACATTGGTATTGTGAAAGAATCATTTGCCCAGTATATATTTTAACCCTAGATACTGCAAGCCATAGAAGTTATTGTGCCAATATTTATGCAATATTTATGTAATATTTTGCTGCCTTCATCGATTCTAAGTTTCATATGGTGCAAAATAATAGTACTGAAATATAAACCTGTGGCACCTGCCTGTGTGCCTTTGATGCGAGTATGCTCCCCTGACCTCTTTGAGCTGTACTTTTGTGGTTTCATCACTGTGCTCACCCAAAAATTCAATCTAAAAGACATCAATGTATACTGCCTGTTCATTAAGTCACCTTGCTGTTGGTAAGTCCTCCGACTGTTCCTATCTGTACCCAATGTGTTAAAAAGGCTGGATATCAATGGTACATTCTCTATATGAAGAAGGGTTCTCAGTGGGGTCTCGCAGGCTTCTGTGTTGGGCCCACCTTTATTCAATTAGTTCATTAATGGCTTATGGGGGAGCTGTCCAGCAATATATCTGTGTTTGTTGTTGACACAAAACTATGCAGCCCAATTAATTCCATTCAGGATGTGGAACCTTGCAGGGAATTCTGCGCAAACTGGTCAACTGGGCAGCTGGCAGAAAAAATCAATATTGATAAATATAAGGGCATGCACTGGGGATGTAAAAATATGCAAACTACTTGTTTTGTGGAATTTGCGTGAAACAATTTGTCGCACTTAAAAAAATCAGCAGTCACGTCAAAATAGCCATGGTCACATCAAAAGGGCATGGTTGCGTCAAAATGGGCACAGTCGAGTCAGAAAAGTCACGGGCAACAAAGAAGTTGAGCGACACCCGCATTTTGTGCATTTTTCGCTGTTTCGCAAATTTTTCTGTAGTTTTGCAGAAGTGAAATGGGACAGATTCGCTCATCACTACTTGCCGTATCAAGCAATGCCAGTCAGCAGCAGAAAGGGCCAGCAAGGTATTGTCCTGTATTCAAAGCTGTGGCATATTCTACAAGTATAAAAGACATTACTGTGTATAGAATGTATCACTGCTTATAAGCACTAGAGTGATTGAAAAGTATAACACTGTAGTTGGACTGATTCTCCCAATATCTCAACCAAATGTCATTTTGAGGGATGCTGTTTGTTGGCGTTGTGACAGTTGCTACAAAACTGCAAGCCTGAGGTTGCTGGTTTAATATATTATCTAAACATTTTACTATGTTACTAATTATACTTTTTATCAGTACTATAGCAATTGGCAATTTATTTATACTGCCTGGAAAAGTATTTGTAATAAAGCAGCTGCATGTACAACTGTCAACACCTTTGAAACAAGCTCTTTCGGAGAAGTCACTTGCATGCTTCAAAAACACCATGTTTAACAACATCTAGCTATAGCTTGTGTATTGATCTAATATCACAGGCAGAAAAGAATTCAAGATTAATGTCTTCCATTTATCAGTCATTTCAAGCTGAATAAGGCTTTTCATTACAGATTGTAAAAAATGGTTATGCTGAATGTTAACACAACTAAGTATGTGAATACAGCAATATATCAAGGGACAATGCAACATTCCCTCTAATTCCTTTTTGGTTGTGTGTCTAAATGATCTTTTATGTGCACCTTTAAAGAAAAACTGCTGAGAGAGGCAGGTGGGTCCTGATAAGTACAAAATAATCTATTTAAACACACAATTCTCTGTGCACACCACAGGTTGTTTAGTATGCTCACCTCAAAGCTACTGTGTGTGCACATAAGTGTACTGCTTAGATGGAATGTTGTAACAATACTATTTGTGAAAAGACATTAGATAGATAGATAGATAGATAGATAGATAGATAGATAGATAGATAGATATATGGATAGATAGACAGATGCCATAATAAGGCATATCAGTAAATATTCCCCTTTTGCATCCTTTCCCTTGAGCCACCATTTAGTGATGGGCTGTGTGCTCCCTCAGAGATCAACTGACAGTAAATAATGCAGCTCTAACTGTAACAGGAAGTAGTGTGGGAGCAAAACAAAGAAATGTGCCTATTAGTTGGCTGATGTGACCTTACATGTTTGAGTGCACCATTAATCGAATGAACCGAGGGGGTGATCCTTAATTCTTAAAATAGCAATTTTCTATTTAGGATTACCCAATGGCACACACTGCTAAAAAGTATTTTTAAAAAAATGGTTCATTTATATGAAGCATGGTTTTACATATGAGTTGTTTTTCGCAATATGTTTTTATTCAAATATAGTTTTCCTTTTAATCTCATTTTAAAAAAAAAAGGTGATGCAGTGCATTAATGATTGGTGCACAAAGCTGCACAAAAATGTATTTTACCCAAAAAGCATCATTCTTTCCAATTCTCTTCAGAGGCAGAGACATTTCCACCAGTAGTCACTAGTTGTACCAACCATGTATACAGTGTAGTATGAATGAGAAACATGAACACATTCCTCATGTGCTATTCAGTAGATGAGATAGTTAGCTGCCTGTTCAAGACAGGTGCCAAATACCAGGCTCCCTTGTGTTGAAACAAGCATCATGGTGCTTATTGCATTTGATGAGCCAAGCTCTAAGCACAACTAGCCCAGTGACACACTCCTATAGGGGAGTGCAAGTACTGTGAATTCAAGTGCTTGGTGAATAGCATTTTAAATGAGTGCAAATTATATAGCCTTATCTCTGTGCAGTAAAATGGATAACTTCTATGTTTTTTTAAATGATACTAAGGGGCGATTCACTAAAGTCCAAAAAAACGAGTGATATTTATAGCATGCGTTAAAAATCATATCACTTCTTATATTTTGAGAATTAATGATCGATTCACTAAAAGGACACTTGTCAGAATTAAGAAGCAATGTTATTGTAATGCCACGGATAGCAGCTGAACAGGTTGGAGGAGGGGCAGCATGACCTGGGCCCACCCCTACGCGGGGGGCTCAGTAATGGACAGCCAGGAAAAGGGGGAGGGGGGCCAGTGAAGGGAGGAGGGGCAGAGGCCATTTTAGGAGTGGACAGGCTGGGATAGCCACCATTTTAATAAAGGAGCCAAAAGGTGAAGTTGGACCTACCAGCACAGCATGGCAGACATGGAGGCGCTTATGGCCCAGATACGGGCAGAAGCAGAGCGGCGAGGAGGAGACTGGCTGATGGGGCTCCTGCAATCCCAGACACCACCACCTGACACCCGGAGAGCACGGCGATCCAGGGCCCCCAACCGCCTGAGCCCCTCACCGCCAGCCAGGAGACGGAGGCCTGCCACGAGGAGTCCGGGACCAGCGCGAGCAGGACCAAGAGAAGCAGCCGGGACCCCGCAGCAGGCAACCCCCGGAGGCCGCGGCAGGACCAGGAGGGCAACCCAGCAGACGGGACCGGTACCAGCAGCGCCGGAACAGGAGCGACGAGTCGGACGTGCCGCGGGAGACCCGGCGCAAGGGAACAGCCGCAAGACAGCGCGTCGAACCGGGGAGAGCGGCGAGGAGCGTGCGGATGCTGGAACGCAGAGGCCCAGAATGGAGCGGCAAGGACCGGCACGCCAGGGAGGAGAGGCGAGTAGGGGTGCACACGGGAGAAGACGGGAGGAGGCAGCGGCATGGACGGACAACAGCGGGGGCAGCCTAGACGGGGGGCGGGCTGGCCTGTCAGCAGCATCCCCAGAGGGGGCCATATGGGGCGGCCCAGCGCTTCGCGCAGGGGTCAGGCATAGCAGCGGGGGGCAGGGTCAACGGGGGGCCACAAGAGGGCCTTCTCAAAATGGCGGGGCCTCAGCTGCACCAGGTTCCCCAGGAGGGGGAGGGGAACAGGAGGCTCTGGGAGAGGACGGAGGGCACAGGGCCACAAGGGACACACAGCGGCCTGCTGAGGCAGGGCTGGGGGAGCCGCAGAGGGGGGGAACAGGCCAAGGGGCCTCACAGCACACAGGGCAAGGCACGGGGAGTGGGGGGATCTCCCCATATGTCTCCACACAGGTCACAGCCCCGGACCAGGGAGAAGACAGCATGCACAATCAATCCTCCCCAGAAGCAAGGAACCAAGCAGAAGCAAGTACAGGTACAACTAATGCTCACAGCAATTCTCTCACACAACAGCACATTGATCAAAGGGGTGAGGCAGAGCGCCTAAGGGAGCAGCGGAGCTCCACTGGGGGGGCCATAGAGACCTTTATGGTGAGCTTACGGCAGCTATTTGGGCAACTGGAGAGCCGGGGGGGCAGCCAAGGAGCAGATGCTGGGAACAGCACAGGAATGGCAGTCACTGCAACGGTCTCAGCGCCACCTACAGGCGTGGAGACAAGTGCAGTGGCAAATACAGCGCAAAAAGGCAAGGACACAGACAAAAAAACCCCAATCTCAGATACAGCTAAAGGGCATGCATACTTATGCTTTGAGGGTCCACTGGGGGCCCACCTGAAGCCAGAGGTACGGGAAAAAGTGGGGAAGAGGGAGTATGTGGATATATTCACGTTACTTCCCCTAGAGAGGTTCAATATAGAAAAATTTGAGAAGGGGAAGGAACATAGGAAGGAAGAGGATGAGGACAGGAGACGATTCAGGCTCATCCCTAGAACCTTTGGCAATTGGCTACAGGCGTTCTGCACGCTGGCCAGCATAGTGGGGGAGAAGCACCCGGAACAGTGTGCAGCATTATTCTGTTACCTGGATGGGATATGGGAGGCGCACAGGGTGTATGGAGGAATGGCCTGGCTCCGTTATGACGAGCAATTCAGGCAGAGGATGGCCATGAGGCATGACATGCGGTGGGACCACAGGGACATTGGGTTGTGGATGCGCCTCATGAATAACAAGGGGTATCAAGGATACACTGGGTCGGGGGTTGGGGCTTCCCAGCCCTTTCCAGCGGGCTCCAGCGGGCAAAACACGAGCCCCGCTGGAGCACACAACAAAAAGGGTGTTTGCTGGCCGTACAACGACAGCCAGTGCAAGTGGGGAGCCTCATGTCGGTTCAGACATGAATGCTCACTGTGTGCAGGTAACCACCCCTACAGCCGATGCTTTAAAAGAGGCAAGGCAGGCTCAGGGAAACCTAGCTCTGGAAAAGGGAATGACGCCAGTGAGGCTCGAGGCGATGGCCACGTGGCTAAATGAGTACCCAGACAAAGCGAAAGCAACACTTCTAAGGGAGGGGTTTCAATGGGGTTTCAGGATTCCAGGAGGAAAAGAAAAAGGGGTAGTTTCACTTAAGAATTTGAAGTCGGCAACGGTATACCCTAACTTAATACAGGAAAAGTTGGACAAAGAAGTGGCACTGGGCCGCATGGCAGGCCCGTTCCCAGCGCCTCCGCTCCCCGGACTCTGGGTTTCCCCACTGGGGCTAGTACCCAAGAAGGAACCCGGTAAGTTTAGAATGATACATCATTTATCGCACCCTAAAGGGGGCTCGGTAAATGATGAGATTGACAGGGAGTTGGTTAGGGTGTGCTACACTTCATTTGATGAAGCAGTTCGGTTAGCGCGGGAGGCAGGGCCAGGGGCTTTGATGGCAAAAGCTGACGTAGAATCAGCCTTTCGCCTGCTGCCGGTACATAAAGAATCTCAGCACTTGTTAGGCTGTTATTTCAAAGGAAGCTATTATGTTGACCGCTGCTTGCCGATGGGTTGTTCCATTTCCTGCGCTTATTTCGAAGCATTCAGTACGTTTCTGGAATGGGTGGCAAGGAAACGAGCGGGAGTCAACACGATAATCCATTACCTAGACGATTTCCTGTGTGTGGGCCCAGGCAACTCAGGGCTTTGTGCGGTGCTACTCCAGACACTGCAGGAGGTAGCGGACCAGTTTGGGGTCCCATTGGCTGGGGATAAAACAGAAGGCCCAACCACCTGCCTAAAATTCTTAGGAATAGAAATTGATACGGCACGCCAGGAATGTCGGCTCCCTCCCGACAAGGTGCAGCTCCTAAAAGGGGAAGTAGAATACGCCTTGGGAGCGAAAAAGGTTACGCTCAAGCAATTGCAGTCCCTGATAGGCAGGTTAAACTTCGCATGTAGGATTATCCCAATGGGGCGGGTATTTGCCAGAGCGTTAGCAATGGCTACTGCGGGCGTGCGCAGGCCTCATCACTTCATCCGGCTCAGCCAGGAACTGAAGGAGGACCTGACGGTGTGGAGGGTATTCCTCCAGGACTTTAATGGTCGGTCCTATTGGCGGCAAGAGGTGCGTGACAATCGGGAAATTAACCTATTCACAGACGCAGCAGGTGCAGGGGGATTTGGCGCCTACTATAGTGGTAGGTGGTGCGCAGCCCCATGGCCACAAGAATGGGCAGATTCAAAGCTAATTAGCAACCTTACATTCTTGGAGCTCTTTCCAATCGTGGTTGCGATAGAACTATGGGGGCATCTATTAGCAAACAAAGCGGTATTGTTTCACACTGACAACATGGCAACAGCCTTGGCCATAAATAATCTAACATCCGGCTCTAAGCCTGTCTTAAGGCTTTTGAGGCACTTGGTCCTACGTTGTTTACAAATCAATGTAAGTTTCAGAGCAAAACACCTGCCAGGCACCACAAATGAAATCGCTGATGCTTTGTCACGTTTTCAGTGGGACAGATTTCGGCGCCTCGCCCCGGGAGCAGTGGCACAAGGGGATCCCTGCCCCGAATCGGTTTGGAAACTCGTGTAAAAGGTATGCTGGACTGGGTCAAGCGGTCAGTTACCTCCAGGACGTGGGATATGTACAGTAGGATTTGGACTGAGTGGTTCGCCTTGACGGAAGAAGTGGGGGGAGCGGATAGTGACGGGGATAAGCTGGGACTACTGGCCTGGCAGTTGGCGTTGGATTTCGAAAGGGGCATATCAGTTGGGATGTTACAGCAAAAGTTGGCAGCGTTGGCATTCTTGTTTAAGTTTTATGGGTGGAGGGACTACACGAAAGAATTCGTTATCAAACAAGCCGTAAAGGGCTTTAGCAGGGGCAAGAAAATAGCAGACCAACGGCGCCCCATAACACTGGGCATACTGGAAGGGTTATTTGGGCAAGTAGAGAGTTTGGCACATTCTGCCTTTGAGGCCACTTTATTAAAGCTGGCATTCGCATGGGCATTCTATGGGGCATTCAGGATATCGGAGATGGTCAGCCAGAACAGGCAGGGTAAGGGTGGTATACTATGGAGTGACGTCTGGGAGCAAGCAGGGGGAGTAACCATCCTTATACGCCAGTCAAAAACAGATCAGGAAGGGAAGGGACTAACAGTTTCCCTGGCAGGGGTGGAAGGTTGCCGCACGTGCCCGGTGGAATGTTATAGGGCGTATCAGAAAATAAGACCCAAGCAGCAGGGTGCATATCTCATTCACAGGGATGGCACTTCCCTGTCCCGTTTCCAATTCATTGTGGTATTCAAAAAGGCATTATCGGGGCTAGGGGTGGAGGCCAACGAATACGGTAGCCACTCTTTCAGGATAGGGGCAGCGACGGAGGCCACCCGGTGGGGCCTGGGGGCTGACACTGTTAAGAAGATCGGCAGATGGGAATCAAATAGATTCAAGGCGTATGTCAGGCTCAATAGGATCGAACAGGTGGGTGTGAAGGAATAATTTTAAAAAAAAAAAAAAAAAAAAAAAAAAAAAAGAGGGGGGGGATAATTAATTGTGGTTTTATTTCAGAGGAGCACCTGTGCACCGTGTGGCTAGTGGGGCACTCCTTCATCCGGCGAGCGGAACAACGAGCAAAAGTACGGATCAACGGGGAGCAGCTGGGCTTCAGCGAATCCCAGGTGATGCTGCAATGGCATGGAGTAGGGGGGCTTCGTTGGGAGGAAATCATACCATTGGTTATCCAGAAGGCAAAATTATGGGGTCCGCCAGACATACTTCTGTTACATTGTGGGGGGAATGACCTGGGCTGCTGCCCCATGAAGCAGCTAATAAGGGATGTTAGGAATGACTGCAGGAGACTGCGGTCCGTATTCTCGGGGATAAATTTAATTTGGTCTGACATTATCCCCAGGTTGCACTGGAGGGGGGCGAGGTCACAGAAAGCAATAGATAAGGCTAGGGTGAAGGTCAATAAAGCTGTGTCAAAGTTTGTACGGGCTAATGGATGGGTAGCGATTAGGCATAGTGATTTCGACAATCAGCCGGGATATTATAGTTCGGATGGGGTCCACCTCAATGAGATAGGGATGGATCTATTTAACTTTACCTTACGAGAATCGATTGGGTTTGCCTGGAGAGCGTGGCAGCGCATGCAGATTTGAAGGAGGTCCAATTCTGCATGCTGTGGCGGGCCCATGTCAGTCTGCCGCGGGAAGCGGTGCTGTTATATATACTAAGGGATTTGGGGGATGGTTAACCCCTAAGGTGGGTGACCATTGAGTGTGGATGGAATTTTGGCAAACCTTCAGGAAGGGGATGGTGGGATTGAGGTAAAGGGGCCTCTTCCTTTAATTGGTGGCTTGCGGAGCCTGGATTTGTGGGAGTACCCTCCGAGCCAGGGCCTTGGGCGGCTGGAGGATAGTGGGATATGTTATGGAAGGGCAGACTGACAGGGGCTCTGGTTAGGGATGTTCAATACATGTCGTTCATTTACATGGCAATGTTATGGTTATGTTCTAAACAGGTATCTTGTTTTACAGGTTAATAATAAACAGTTATGTAATGGTTATGTAATGGTTAATGTCTGTAATGTTCAATAAAGCTGTGGCCATTATTATCCAATGATATTGTCACGCAATTTATTTGGTGGGGTAGACGGGAAGCAGTAGTGGGGGGGTCCTGGGGGTCATGTAATGCCACGGATAGCAGCTGAACAGGTTGGAGGAGGGGCAGCATGACCTGGGCCCACCCCTACGCGGGGGGCTCAGTAATGGACAGCCAGGAAAAGGGGGAGGGGGGCCAGTGAAGGGAGGAGGGGCAGAGGCCATTTTAGGAGTGGACAGGCTGGGATAGCCACCATTTTAATAAAGGAGCCAAAAGGTGAAGTTGCCCACCCGCCCTCCCTATATATATATATATACATAGATATGGTGGCTTATGTGGGGCATGGGGGATTAAAAGGGGGCCCAAGCGGGCAGATAAACAGTTGGAGGGAGAGTCATCAAATGGGTGAAAACCTTGGTAAGTGGTGAGGTACAGTCACAGCATGGGCGGGCCCATGTCAGTCTGCCGCGGGAAGCGGTGCTGTTATATATACTAAGGGATTTGGGGGATGGTTAACCCCTAAGGTGGGTGACCATTGAGTGTGGATGGAATTTTGGCAAACCTTCAGGAAGGGGATGGTGGGATTGAGGTAAAGGGGCCTCTTCCTTTAATTGGTGGCTTGCGGAGCCTGGATTTGTGGGAGTACCCTCCGAGCCAGGGCCTTGGGCGGCTGGAGGATAGTGGGATATGTTATGGAAGGGCAGACTGACAGGGGCTCTGGTTAGGGATGTTCAATACATGTCGTTCATTTACATGGCAATGTTATGGTTATGTTCTAAACAGGTATCTTGTTTTACAGGTTAATAATAAACAGTTATGTAATGGTTATGTAATGGTTAATGTCTGTAATGTTCAATAAAGCTGTGGCCATTATTATCCAATGATATTGTCACGCAATTTATTTGGTGGGGTAGACGGGAAGCAGTAGTGGGGGGGTCCTGGGGGTCATGTCATTATTTATCTGGGACTGACGTATTTTTAAATGATATTTTAAACCATGCAATATATTTATGCATTATATCGTAGAACGCAATATTAGCACACGCTATTACACACGTAACTGTTACTTCCTGAAAACTACTGTTCTGAAAATGACCATTTCCCTGCAAACTGGAGGATGCATCACTCTAGGACCAACACATACTTGAAAAAATCCCACTGCAAACTCCATCTTGTCACCACAGACAATCACCAGCTGCAATTTCGTTTAATAACTCCTACTCCTGGGAGGCGTTAGGTTTCACAGTAATTATCGCCACATCAGGATTTTTGCGCATGCGATATGAGAAGTAATGCATGCGAAATTACTTTGATGAATCAGTACTTAATTATAGAACACTTTTTAATGCATAAAACTATGCGTTAAGCGTTAGCGACCTTTAGTCAAACGGCCCCTAAATGTTAGGCACCTCCCAGTAATTGTAGTCAATTACATTTTACACCAGACTGATCCTCCTGTTAGGAGAAAACTGCAAGCCAGTGATCCTCTTCCTTCTCTTCTATCTTAGGGATCCCGGCTTTTCACTCTACTGCACAAGCGACAAGAAGAAAGAAGAGGATCACTGACTCACAGTTACCCCGGGCTGGTATTTGTAATACTAGCTCCAGCTCTAGCTGATTACCAGCTAGGCTGGTCAAATTCTGGCCAGGTGGCTACCCTAGGTCCAAGTGACACCCCTCCAATATGCTGCCCAGCCAGACACAGACAGCATTGCATTCAGAGTGAGGCATGACTTCTTCTCATTCTGGAATGTGGGCACGGTGTACAAATTCAGTAGGTGGCAGCTTAAAGATACACAGGGCCACTAGTAGCAGCTACTTGTCACAGCTACAAAAAAAGACAATGCTGACTATTTACTGATAATTGTCTCTACCTGTGTTTTAGCAGAGGAAACTCTCAGTATTGTGGTATTTTCTGGTGTTTAGTAGCCATGACAAATAGCTGCTACTAAGTAGCTCCGTGTGTCTTCGCCCTTAAAGGGGATATATACCAGAAATTTTTACAATGCCCTAAACCATGTAAAATAATGTAAAATAGAAGTTAGTGCTTTTATTTTAATACCTTTGGGTTCAAATATGTCCATAACTGCTTGAAAACTGAGCTCTACCCAAATCTTTTGGCAGCTTCCGGTTTAGACTCTTCAGTATGTGGCTGGGGCCCCCAGCCCTGATAGACTTCAGAAGAGCTACTTAAAGTGCAGTGAATATGCATAGAGTGGGCGGGGCTTAGCGATGTCACAGACATCTGTGCTCTGGAGGATGCAGGCTGAAGGCAGGCAGAGGACAGTGGACTACTGTTACATTTTATTTGAGTCTCAAAGTAGTCATTTAGATCAGACGAAGAACAGGGAGCTAGGCTTAGTAACTGTTCCAAACTACAAACCATACTATTACATTAAAAATCATGAAAAGGCTGCATATTTTTTAATGGAAGCATATTGCAAAGTTGCATGAAATATGTTTACTTTTCAAAAAGCTTGAAGGTTTAGGTGGAGTTCCCCTTTAAGCAGGAATTTCTGCATGTAATTTCTGGTCGAATCCACTTCACATGTCATGATTCAATCAGACTAAAAAAAAAAAGCATCTGAGTAGCAATAAACAATCAAGAGTGAAGAAGTTCAGTTCATTAGCAAAAAGCCGAATTCAGAAATGAGCTACCGGAAAAGCTAAGAGGCAACTGATATATTAAGCTAAATGACTCACCAAGCAGAAAATGTTTATTCTCGTCTGATCATGGATTAAGCAAGAGCATTCAGTTAAATGATCTTAATGGTACTCCTGCAAGTAAGCTCCATTTTATATGTCAACTACAGCCACAATATTAATTATAAAAATAACTCTTTCAAGCCAAAGGGGTTATAAATCTCTATAAAATTCTCCCAATGATCCCCAGCTAAAAGAAGGCAGGATTGTCCAGTAAGAGTCCTTCTTACCTGCACAACATCAGTGAAGATTGATTATGCTGGCAGTTGACGTCCAGTGTAATTTGGGTAAGCCATAGTTGAAAACAAGTGTTTACACTGCCTTTCAAGACTCTCCAAGATCCATTTAGGTATCTGGCGTTCTCTTGACTCAGCAACTGCTGTTCAATCCAGTCTTTAATTACCGACAGAAAAGACCTTATAGCTACTATAACAAATCATCACCTTCCTTTTCCTCATTGCTGTTCATGCCGGAAGATTTAATGTTTGTTCCATCTGTATTCACTCAGACTGTAAAATCCCAAAATCTGTACAAACAAGGACACTTTAATATCGATTGCTATTGGGTAGTGATGAGCGAATGTGTCCTGTTTCGCTTTGCCAAAAAAATTGTGAAACTGCAAAATGCGGCTACCGCACAACTTTTTTTTTTGCAACCATGCCTTTTATCCGCACCAAAATTTTGTGCCCCTTTCAAGAAACAGTTGGCTAATGACGAAATGCAGACTCATTACTCATCACTACTACTGGGGCTAACCTTTCTCATCTTTTACAGTTCTTGCCTTATAAATGGCTACATGTGGCCCACTAGGTGGTGTTCAACTACAACATCTGATAACACTGATAACTGAAGTATTCACAAACTGGAGGATCGCATATTGCCTATCACTGCCTTGTTTTGTTATTAAAACTAGCATGCAATTTAATAAATAAACATCTGCCCTAATCAACTGAAATCTACAGTGTTAACATCACCAAAGAGGGCTCTGATCTTGGTTCATACCCCCATGGTTCATACCTGCTTCCTACAGTTTCATACACATTGGGGCATATTTATTAACACTGGAGACAAATATTGGCGGTGATGTTGTCCATAGCAACCAATAAGACCTTTGTTTTAATTTTCTAACTTGTAGGTGACAATTCAAATCTAATTGCTGTTGGTTGCTATGGTCAACATCCAATGTTAATAAATACTCCCCATTGTGTTCTTAATAATTAATAAATAGGACACTTCATTCCTCTCCAAAGCTGCCTACATTTATATGCACAGAAACTCTGATCTGCACTTCAAAATGTGCAAGAAGCAACTTCAGCAACAGTATCCTACAGTGTTTGAAAGAGTGGTTAGCAACACCCACTGTATTCAATATCATGGTACTAGGATTCACCTTTAGCAAGCAACTGTTTGCTCACTCTGTATATGCAGAAGCATGGAACTCACCATGCTCACTCACACTCACTTTACTGATGTGGAGATTATCAGAAAAGCAACATTTATTTGCAGGCTTCTGTACAGAGAGGGGAACTACTGTATGGTAACATCAGTGGCGATTCTGGGACTGCTGTCGCCCGAGGCACCCCCTCTCCCACTCTGTGTTTAGCATTGAAGTGTGTCCAGAGAGAGTTGCATCGCTAGTGCAGAGAGCTCTAATGTGCTGCCTACACTAGCAGAGCTAAATTTTTGTTTCAAAAATTGAACATTTGTCTCTTAAAATTAACAGAGGCAACCTTTTTCCATCCCTGGTATCTGGCATGCGTCAGACATGAAATAAATATAGGGGGGGCACTTTGGTTTTTTATCTTTAGTGCCATGTAGTAAAAAAATCTATAGTCACCTAAAGCACCATATTCACATATTTATTTCTTGGTATATCATGTATTAGTTTTTTCTTTCCTAGGTCAGGACTCACTCTTCCATTTAGGTTACAAAATACCTCTGTATCCTGCCTAAATAGGGTGTAAAGTTGACATTCCTTGTAAGTGTGTTAGCTGCAGTGTTGAGCAAATTTTTTAAGCAGGCGTGGATTCACTGCGAAATTGCTATGAAAATTTGCTGATATAAAAAATTGTAAAAAAAAGCAAATTTTTCAGCACTTTAGCTCATCACTAGTTAGCTGGAATTATAGTTTCATTCATTCAATGAAATTATCAGTTTATTAGGTTACATAGAAAGAGACTATAAAATGAAAATCTGTTTGCATCAAAATATACCATTTGACACAATTGACACCATCCATTTAATGCCAGAGGTTTCCAACATGCTGCATTTTAATACAGTTATGTAGTAGCTATAGTTCAACAAGTTGTGAAGGAAGGCAGGTTGGACCCACATTGCATGACATTAACATTGTACCCGCTCTCTCTTACCAGCAAGAACGGAGTACGAAAGTGGATATGACAGGAAGGCCACCAAGAGGCAGAACCTACTATCTGGTAAGTAAAGGACAAGCAAGTATAGATCATCTCTATTGGTATTTACGTGATGCTTTTGTATTATGCTGGTTTATGCTTTGGGACATATTTATCAGACTCAGATATTTTAGGGATACCAATAGATCAGGCTGTCCTATTAGTTAAGTCTCTGCAACACCCCCTTTTAATAAAAAGTCTACAGACTACAATGTGCACCAGGTTGATTGCTCCTCTGTATAAGCCCACACCTAGCATAGTGTTCATGATTGCTGTGCCTATGGATAGTGATGGGCCTAGTGATGACCCAGATATGCAAAGCATGCAGACATTTCCACTTTGAGCTTCTTTTGCATTTAAAAATGTGCAGCATTATAATAAAAAATATTGCCAATTATAGCATGTCAGGGAAGTACAGTTCTGAGATATTATATTGTATAGCTACAATTCTCACACTATACTAAAACATATAAGAGATAAAGTAACTTGCTTGTATAGTACTATCCTTAAGTTATCAATGGTCCATGGCCCACTTTACACAGAATGACCCTCCAGTGAGTACCTGCATGCTATGTGTATACTTTGTCCAGCATCAAGATAGCAGGCTGCCAATTCCAATAAACCTGAGTTTATCCCATTCTCTTAATAACATACCTTACACTTGGAGACAAAAAGGACTTCCAGAGTTATACACATATGTAACCCATTTTTGGCTGTAAAATAGACAATTAACCAGCTAGAATGTCATAGAGCATGGGATATAGAGGATGGGTCTTTGCTATATGGAAGGATCAATGGGGAGGTAGTGCAACTACCTCGCTTACTAACTCACCTATGCTGTGTGCAAAAATTAAGAGAAATAAAGTATGCTAAAAGGTTCTTGCAGCAAACTCAAACAGAACTGTTTAATTGTCCAAGACTATTGATTCATATGGATATGCACAAAATACTCACAATGCAGATGGTAAAGCAAATGGATTGACAGGTTCAATGCAGAGCGACTAACTCGCTCTGTGGGCCATCAGCCTTGGGGCGAAGACAGTCTAAACAGCAATATGTCCTTCATATTATAAAATATTATAGTGATGGCAAGGCTCCACTTATATTTAAAATTGGACGGCCTTCTCCAAACAAAATTTCTTGCATATAAGAGCAAAGACACAGAGCTACTTGTAGCAGCTACAAAAATAGACAATGCTGATAACTGTTGCTGTGTGTGTTTTAGCAGGAGCAATTCTAAGCATTGTCTATGGCAGGGTATGTTGTAGCTGTGACAAGTAGCTGCTACTAAGTAGCTCTGTGTGTCTTTGCCCTTATTGTGGCTCTTCCCAGTGGCATAAAATGCATGTTATTTCTCACTGATTACCTAAACAGCACTGGGCCCGATTCACTAAAGTCCGAAATAAGGGGCCTGATTCACTAAAGGGCGATAAAAATTATCGCACGCTTTTTCGCGTTAAAAAATGCAAAATAACTTGCGCGCGATTCACCATAGTATTATCGCGTGCGAAAAATCGCCATTTTCGCATGGGGTATTTCTCGCACTAGTTTTACCGTTTTGCGTTAATTTCCGCGCTGAAAAGAATACGATCGCATGATTCACTATAACTTTTGCGCGCTAAATATCGCATTCGGCTATACGAAAATTAACACCTACTACAGGCAGGCGAAAAATTATACAAAAGTACAGTAAATGATTTTTTGCAATAAAATATGGACTTACAGTGTTATTTATTCAAGTCTGTGTTTCCCCCAGAGTGACGCAGCCGCCAGTTTGCAGTGAAATGTTCATTTTTAATACAGTAATTTTCCGCAAGTATTGGCGTGTATGGCTAACATGGCATGCGTTCATTTGCGCAACTATTTCTATTTGGCTACAAGTGATGAAATGTTTCGCCAGGCATGGATTCGCAGCGAATTTTTGGACGTGCGTTGAATTTTTTCGCGGCGGATTTTTTCATGCGTTTCGCAAAACAATCCGCCAATGGCAAAACGCATGAAAAAATTCGCCACGCAAACATTCACCGCACATCCAAAAATTGATACAAGTGTCAAAAAATAATAGTCACGGGCAACAATTTTTTTGCCCGCACAACATTTTTGCCGTTTCGGGGATCTTTCGAAAGATTTGCTAATTTTTCACTAAAGAAACCAGAACACATGTGCTCATCACTAGTGGCTACTATTTATAAGCATCTACTATTTATATGTGGCTAATATTTATATACACCATTTATATGCTTCGACAATTTTTATACACTATTTCTATGCTACCATTCATATTCGGCGATTATTCGCGTAATTTAGCGCATGTACCGGCAAATACCGCATTGAAATAGTCTTTCGCGAGTTAAATAACGCATGCAATATCGCGCGTAAAAAAGCGCGAGTATGCTTATAGTGAATCGTGCGAAAAATCTCCAAAATTAAGCGGCAGTAAAAATTTTAGCGCACAATAAGAATAGCGCACGTTTTATCGCCCTTTAGTGAATCAGGCCCAAGGAGTGCTATTTATAGCATGCGTTAAAAATCTTATCACTTCTTATTTTTCGCTCGATTCACTAAAAGGACACTTGTCATAATTAAGAAGCGATGTTCTTGGCGTTATTTATCTTGCGACGACATATTTTCAAGCAATATATTACGCAGTGCACAACATATTGTCGTCGTCGCAAGATAAATAACGCCAAGAACATCGCTTCTTAATTATGACAAGTGTCCTTTTAGTGAATCGAGTGAAAAATAAGAAGTGATAAGATTTTTAACGCATGCTATAAATAGCACTCCTTATTTCGGACTTTAGTGAATCGGGCCCACTATGTCCTTCATATTAAAAAGATGACTGAAATAGTGCTGGCAAGGCTCCGCTTGTAATTACAATTGGGCGGCCTTCTCCAAACACACAGAGCTACTTGTTGCAGCTACAAAATACTGATCAATGTCTCTATCTGTGTTTTGGCAGAGATAGTTCTCAGTATTTTCTATAGCAGGGTATTTTCTGGTGTTTTGTAGCCACGACATGCTGGTTGCAAGTAGCACTGTGTGTAATAGCCTTAAGGAAGAGATCTCTTTCCAGTTCTGTAATCAATGAGACATAAAAAAGTAAATAAAAGAAACCAGCATAGTTATTCATGTGGACTGTTGTACTTAGAAAGGGTTGTTATATGTCCATTTTGCTAATGCCTGGTATTATAATAATCATAAATGGTACTTTTTTCCATTGACAGCTAATCGGGATGAAAAAGCAAGCAAACCAATAGAAACTGCCTTACCTGGACATGTAGTGCATAATATTCCCATGCAGCCTGTGCCAAGCTTAGTTTCCAGTCATGTAGACCTTGAAGAGAATACTGTTACTAAGCAAGCTGACATAGCCCTGGATGGGGAAAATGCTGACCCAGTGAATTATATGCCAAAACACAAGGAAGAATTAAATTGTACTCCAATGCCCATCTTTGCTAGCCATTCTAAAGAATATGAACAATGCAAGCAAACAATGTCATATTGCTCTTATGTATCGATCAAGCCTCCTGGACATCCTATAGATGGCACCAGCACAATAAGTGGAGGTAGTGAAGAATCAGGTACTGTATACACTCATTTAAGATTACTTTTTATGTTTTTAATATGCAGTATTTCTTTTACACCCAATCGATCATATTTCTTTTGGCTTGCATGGCAGTTTCTCATTTGTTTTCCTAATAATACCAAAGCAGCCAGCCTGTGGTTGTTCTTTGTTATACAGCCCCTAGGTGCTCTCTGCTAGCTAAAATAGCAAGAGGATACATGTAGCTGCAGTATCTGCACTGGAATCTGTTATTTCTGCATCATTCAGTGTGTGCTTATTGCAAAGATTACACATACACATAGATTTTTATTTATTGTACAACTCCTATTCCCTCTAGCTTTTCTCTCGTGCTATACTTTCACTCTCTGTTCCCACCTTGCAACCCAGCCTGCCTCTCTACCTTAAAAATGGTACAATGTAACTTAACCATGCAGGTAGGTATAACAGCGCCCATCATTTGATTATGGCCTTTATTTGAAAACTCTCCTGCAAATTTAGCAAAACATGTCAGTAACCACCTAGCCAACACATACAATACAGGGAAAACTACAGTAAATGCATAGTTTATTCTTCTGTATGTACAGCTACAACCTGCAACCAGAATTTTGGAGGGGTTGTCTGGCTGCACTTGAATTTTTAAGCCAATATTAGTTTTATAATAATGGTATTACTCTAATGCACGCATTTTACTGTACTTGGGGCCTCGCTGGGTTGAATACACATGATGATTTCCATGCTTAGTTTTCTACTACAGGTATGGGACCTCTACTAAAAATCATTTAAACATTAAATAAACACAATTGTTTTGCCTCCAATAAGCATTAATTATATCGTAGTTAAGATCCAATACAATATATAGTTTTATTATAACAGTAGATAGATTATTTTTTTTTTAATTTTGAAATTATTTGATTATAATGGAGTTTATGGGAGATGGGCTTTCCATAGTTCAGAGCTTTCAGAAAAACAGGTTTCCAGATAATGGATCCCATATCTGTGTACACACAGCCATAAGTCCCATAAATAAAAGGAAATAGTAGAAATTTGTTGTCAGTAAATAAAAAACAATAATAGTAACAATAATAATAATAATAATATTAATGAACTATTGCATGCAAACTTTTGTTTGCCTTTAGAAGCTGCATAGGTAGGCTGTTATTTTATGCTATAAATGAAATACTTATTTATCAGATAAATGATTCTGTGTAAGCAGTGCAATCCACTTATTTTAATTAGGGCTTGTTAGTTATTCACACTAGTGAATGGCTCTGTGGTTGCAACTCCATTTAATTTATCTCAGTGGGATACCCCCCTTTGTTATGGAGAAAGGCCAGAATGGTCTGATAAAGCTGTGGTTAGGGACTAGCTGCACTGTTCAAAGTGATTGCCACTTTGCCCTATAAGAACATGTAGGAGAGTAAAGCTGGCCATACACGTGGCGATCTGACGATGTTTCGTGCGACCATCGGTCGCACAAAACATCGTCAGATCCGCCACACACCATTCAGGGCTGAATTGGCAGGTAAGGAGGTAGAAACAATTCAGCGCTGAAGGGAGATTTTGGTCAGGCGCCTTCTATGGCGCCCGATCAAAATTTTCAAACTGGTCCGATCGGCGAGTCGGCCAATATCAGCAGCTTCCTGCGATATCGGTCGACTCGCCGACATACCATACACACACCGAATATCGTACGAAACAAGGTTTCGTACGATATTATCGGTGCGTGTATGGCCACCTTTAGGCACCCACAACATCATCCCTGATGCTGTAGGTTTAAAGTAACTGGCTTATTACCTATTACTTATTACCTCATTACTTGTTACTTGGGTTACCTCAAGGAAGAAAATCTTCATGTAACTATTTAATTGTGAATAATAATGTAAATGGTATAATATCTATCTATCTATATATATATATATATATATATATATATATTTATAGCAGTGTTACTCAACCCAAATAATTCCAAACAACCATCATTTTTCAACATATGATCAAAATTCGAAGCAGGCAGGCATATGTGGTCAACCAACTAATGAGATGGAAGTGCAAGATGATCCCCTGAGAATCACTCCTGCTGACATAGAACTAGTAGGAATGATGTACACTGGATCTTTAACTAAGTTAGCGATGCCTACTTTGGAGAGCTAGGGGCGCACCCTCCACAACCCTGCTCTCCTAGAAGCCTCAAGAACTGTTGCGCTGAAAAAGCAGGATTGTGGAGGGTACCCCTGTTTTTACCATCTTGATCACAGAGTTTATGCAGCACCTGAATTTAGCACTGTTGTAGTGTAACTGCAGCTAGTCAGCTGTCTCCAATCATTTCTATTTATGGAAAAAGACTAGCTTTGGCCACTAGAGGTCCTGTTTCTTGAACTCTCATTATGACCTTTTGATTGAAAGTAGATGGATTTTGAGTAGAAGGATCCTTTCAATGAAAGATTCAAGTTTTTTTTTTATTCTAGGCTTAAGGCAGGCATCCTTTGTTTTACTGCAAATGACACACCAACAATGGGATTGGAGATATATTTCTCATTAGTAGGGTAAACAGAAGCTCTGTAATGGAAAGAGCTCCTTTCTGTATGTTCTTCTGTTTGTTTGTTTGTTTGTTTGTTTCATTCAAAAGATTCCATTTAAAACACTGGTGTTTCATTTACAGCACAAATCAGAACTGGTGAGACCAGGAACATAACTACTAGTTAGTGGGCCTGAAGCAAAATTTTGTCTGACTACCTGTTGTCATCTGCAGTTTGTTTGCTTGGGCACTGGCCACATCACTTGCTAACTAGGAAGTGTACATATTAATATCAATATAATCAAAATTGATAGTTTTGTTTTATGCTGCAACCCAGTTTTATTGTGGTGCCTTCTCCCGCTATTGATCTCATGTCCTTCTCTCCTAACATGACACCGAATTGTGAAGTGATAAGAGAATTTTAAATTGACAATATTAAACAAATCCAAACCTTTTTAGTTTCTAAAATGAAACTAAAGGAATCTAAATTAAAAGTACTGTAAATGCATTTAGGCAATACATAGTAAAATACATAGTAAGTCTGGATTAAAAAAGACGCACATCCATCAAGTTCAACCTTTTATGCCTATGTATAACCTGCCTAACTGCTAGTTGAAGTCCCCAACTGAAAAGTGGCAGCATGCCAGTTGTAACAATATATTATATATTTTTTTAGGTTTGTCTGGGAGAAAGTCTTCCTGCAGCACCATCTACAGGTCTAGCAGCACATCCATATCCCAGCTCCGTTCTTCTCTCTTATCTCTGAGTGTGGGAGATGCTTCAGGGTGTGAAGATGCCTCTGGAACATATCCAGTAACAGAACATAAAAAGCCCCTTTTGGCAGCCAGTGGATATTGCAAGAGCATTCTGCATCCTTGTCTAAACAGTTGCAGTTTCCATGGCAATACAGAGCTTCGCCAGACTTCATCATATTCAAAGATTAAATGCTCAGAGGCTTCAAGGCTCGAATCTTCTTTCGTTGAAAGTTGGCATGACCATCTTCTTCACCACTGGCCTGTCCTTCCACCAATTTCCTCACAAAGAGGTTATAATTGTTTATTTTTTTTCCTTCTCCTTTCTGATTCCATATGGCATGTTCACAGCCCTCTGCTTGTGTGTGTTTGAATGCTCCCTAGCCTAGACTGCTGTGAGGGAATTGTTCGCCTCATTCTAGCCATCCTCAAATCAATGACTGCACATAACAACAGAAAGTGCCTCAGATGTAGTGGTTTCCACAGAACTATTGTTGGGCTTTTGTCAAACATTTTTTAACCTAATAAATAATGTCAAAAGCCTCTATCATGGCCAAAAATGTTCCCTTTCAAACATTTCTAATAGTATTTTTGTTCTGTCATGTCTCCCAGTGTTACAAAGAATTTGGGTGGAACAATAGGAATGTGCTGTATCGCGTGCCACACAGGACACTGTGCCTTGTCTGTAATTACTATCTTTACTTTGCTATGAAACAAGCTTTCCTAGCAATAGCCGAGGCCTAAACTGTAATGTGGACTTCCATTTTTATTCTTGGTTGCATTGGCTTAGACCACTATCTGGTATTTATTCTAACCAATTATAAAAATCATTTTGACCAGCTTTAGGTTTAATTGCAGCAATTGCTTGAGTTTCATTTTAGAATAGTACAGGTAAGGAATCCATTATCTGGAAACTAGAAAGCTCTGAATTACGGGAAGGGCATCTCCCATAGACTCCATTTTAATCAAATAATTCAATATCTTAAAATTGATTTTCTTTGTAATAATAAAACAGTACCTTGTACTTGATCCCAGCTAAGAGATAATTAATCCTTATGGAGGCAAAACTATTGGATTTATGCAATGTTTAAATGTTTTTTTAATAGACTTAAGGTATACAGATCCCTCATTCGGAAAACCCCAGGTCAGGTATTCACACTAGTGAATGGCTCTGTGGTTGCAACTCCATTTAATTTATCTCAGTGGGATACCCCCCTTTGTTATGGAGAAAGGCCAGAATGGTCTGATAAAGCTGTGGTTAGGGACTAGCTGCACTGTTCAAAGTGATTGCCACTTTGCCCTATAAGAACATGTAGGAGAGTTAGGCACCCACAACATCATCCCTGATGCTGTAGGTTTAAAGTAACTGGCTTATTACCAAGTGTCAAAACTGATTTGGTCTATAAATAGTTCTAGCAATAGTCCAGGAATAAATATCTGTATTCAACTTTACCTGAGAAATTAGTGAGTGTTCTATAAAAAAATGTTTATGGTGGCCATATTACATTACATTACATTAACATTTATTTATAAAGCGCCAACATATTCCGCAGCGCTGTACAAGTCATATTGTGGGTCTACACTGGACACAACTGGGCCGTGTGGCAGCTGCTAAAAAGACGTCATTGACTAAGTCATTTATTCAGCTCCAGTCATAACTGTTGAGTTTTTTTTAGAAAAGAAGGTTGGTATAGGAAGAGAAACAAAAGCACAGCTAAGAGATAATTAATCCTTATGGAGGCAAAACAATCCTATTGGATTTATGCAATGTTTAAATGTTTTTTTAATAGACTTAAGGTGTAAAGATCCCTCATTCCAAGCAAACTGGATGACACGTCCCATATCTGTACTACAATGAATAGTAAAACCTATTTAGTTTTCTTTATTATAACCTTCCTACTTCGATTTTTTTAATTATGCTAAAGTGGGTGCCCTACTTTGTTTAGGTGTATGATACGCAAAATATATTATATAACATGAAGTCGTTTCCAGGTTTTCTCTTCTGTCTCTCTCCTGTTGGGGAAATAATGAAAGGAATCTTAGCAATGGTTATCTCAACAGGAAACTCTACTTGTGCCTTATTGTGCTATTCTTCATTGTGCTGCACTATATTGTTACCATTTTTTACTGTATTGGTAGACCACTGATCCAAGAACAGAACTAAAGAAGAATTTTACATTTCCACTCAGGCCAGAGTGAGCCACTAAAGAACTCATTTACAGAGCAAATGCTCTATTCACAATGCAGATTTTGCAGCCATTTTCCCTGCAATTCCCATTCACCCCTAGGTAAGGGTTAGACTTACCCTTTTACTCTATTGTGCAGGAGAAAGTGTAAAAGCCTAATTTATGCCCTCGGGTCCACCAAAATGGATGAGAGGTTAGGTAGGTATTTGCACCCACACTAAAACATTCACTTCTGAATAGTTGGTATGAGTAACTCTTCTGACAAATCATGGTACCTATTGATACTAGGTAATATGTGGCAGTATTTCCAGGGTTCCCACAAAGGGTTTTGTTAATAGTCACCACAGACTTGCACCCAATAAACTCGATGAAGATGCTAGCTTCAGAAGCATGTGAGAGAAGACAGGTACACTAGAGTGCATGCAATTAGAGCATTACACACAATTGCAGTGGACACAAACACATTGATGCTGGAATTATGGGGGGAAAAATTAAATTATGGTGAAAATGGTGATTTGATTCCATAAACTGCACTTTGTACACTACATCTGCTAAGTACAAATGCTTGGGCCAGTGCCCTTTGCCAAAGAAAATGGGGACAGAACTTTAAAATCACTAAAAATTTGTAAAAAAAGGACAATGAAAGCTGTATTTAATATATATTCTGGTGATAACAAACTAGTCTCAAACCAAGTAGCACACTCAAGAAGATAATATGGCCTGCTTTGGTGATCCAACCTCCCAGCATAGCCAGATTCCTGGTGGTATCTTGCTCCCTGGCAAATCTCCTGCGCCGCATTTACCCACTCTTGTCCCTACACTGGTGGCTTAGTCAGCTACAGTGACTATAAAATAACTGCCCTAACTTCCTAATTTGGCCTGCCTCCTGCCAGGACAGATCCTGTACCAACTTCCTCACCAAGCGGGATCCAAGAAAAAGCTCTGAGCACATAAGGGCTCTTCCTTTTTATACCAAATGACACTGAATCTGGAATTCTGGAACTGCAAGCAAATTACTTTAACCTGCACAAATAAGTATTTTTCACACATGGAACTTAGGGCCACACTTACTAAAGGGGAACTGCTTTAGGAATGTGCAGCTAAGTTCTCTGGAGTCCCTACACAACATTGCAGTTCTTCTTCAGACAAAAATCTGGTCCTTAAATGCCTTGCACTTTTTGTCATTAGCAAACCTGTAAATAATGAGAATCACAAATATGTAAAGTGTAAAATAGAGTCTTGGCTGGAGGCTACAGCCTTGTTTGGAGGTGGTGGTAGTTCCAGGGTTCCCCTGCATCAATAGTTGCAGATTTTCTTCAGCAGGCATGGATTTGCAGCAAATTTCCTCATTCTGTCATTGGCCAATTGTTTCGCGAAAAAATTTTGTGCATCAAAATAGTCGCTGTTGCATCAAATTAGGAGTGGCCGCCTCAAAATAATATATGCGACAAAAAAAGGTGTGAGTGGTAAAAAAAAAAGATGCGTTTCGTGGATTTTTTGCCGTTTCACAAATTTTCCTGTCATTTCACGAAACGGGACAGATTCGCTCATCACTAGTAGCAGGCGATTTGGCACAGAGGGCAGGAAGAAGGCAACAGCATCACAAGGAACTGTTATGGTGCTAAGAGCAAACGCACCTTTATGAAGTTTTACACACAACTGACTTGGGGGGGGGAATTAACGCTTGTAGCAGTAAATGACCCCTTATAATTTATATTATATTTTGTTGACAAAAACAATTAGTAATCATCCAATACAGATTGGGAATGTGTTTATAGCAAGTGTCTCTTTATTAAGTGTTTCAAGTAATTTTATAGCAGTTCCTCTTTAATACTAATATTAATATATCTTGGTCTTGGATATCTCTTCCTCTATATAAAAATCAACCTTGCTGAGTTCTGCCGGACCCAATCGTGCAGTAAAATGGTTATGGTAATGATAAATTGCAACCAGGAAGGGCAGTTCTAGCCAAAGGAAAATACAAGCAAAAGCACAGGACCATAATATGAGACTATATATGTCTTTACAAATATATACATTTGCAAAAAAATAAAATACTCTAACTCTTTTATTCTCTAACTCTTACTCTAATAAAAATAAGTGGACAGAAATTATGCATTGATCATGCTTTTGTGGATTTGTTTATGTTCTCTTTTTCTAACCTCTGACATGTTTTAAGAGAATCAGTATAGGTGAGCTGAGACACAGAGAGAGTACAGAAAGCATGTGACCAAGTGTGAATGGAACATTCCTTTATCTTCTCTTAGCTCATGTTGTTCAGCCAAGCATGGAGATTTCATGGAGAGAGAGCTAATTGTGGAGAATGATGCAAAGTCATTGTCTTTTAGAATCAGGAAAAAAAACAAGGAGAGGAGGGCAGTAGAGCAAGAAGCGTCTGTAATGCATACTGTCACTGCCACCCATACACAAACACACACACACAACATAGATACCTGTTTCTGTTGCAGGAGAATCACCAGTGCTTGTTTTAAGTTGGTTGAAGCAGTTGGTGACACAAATTTGCATGGGATCAGACCTCTGCATTTTACAGGAAATGAAAGTCCAAATGAGAAGAATGATCAAAAAAGCACATTTTATCTGTTCTGTGCAGTGAGTGTCTCTATTATCATGAGTTCTCCAAAAGGCAAATTTGTTTTTGTGGCCAGATGTAGTATTTGCATAAGCCACGGTGCAATCTAGCTATACATTTGCAACATGATGACAAAGGTAGTCTATAGCTTTTCTTCAACTGGTAGAATTATGCATGAACCATGTTAGCAGTTTTTCACCCACCACTTCTACTTTCAAGGGGTTGTACCAACTTTATTGTTTGATTTTAACACTTTTTGTGTTGATATGCACACAGTCTATAATTGCTTGTTGACCCATTTTAACCTTCTTTCAGAATCATCTTTAAAGTGTAACTGTCCTTGACAATGAAAGAGACCTTCTCATTGTCTGTTCGCTTGCGGCGATCTTTAACATGGAGTTAAATGGCGTTCACATGGGGGAGTGGGCCAGAGGAAGGAAACAAAGTGGTCTGTTGTTTTTCCATGACTTTGCTCGAGTTTCCCCTTTCATTCAAAGTACGATACACTTCTATAGAAGATGACAGTCATTTTGACAGGTGCAATATGCTTTGAACTGTCTTGCCATATAGTCCTTTTGTCTTGAACTTTCCCAGCAGAGCTGCACATCTCCTTGGGATGCTGCCTAATATGCATATGTTTGCTTTTCATTTAGTTTTGTAAAGCACTACTTATCTTTCTCGCCATTTTTAGTTTTGTGCACAAATAGATAGCTCATCCGTCCCTGAAGGAATACTTGGGCTATGAAAACAACAGATTTTTTTTTTCATTTATATATCCACTGTTATAATTTATATTGCTATTTATGTTTTTTTACATAGATTTATTTAGTGTAAGCATTTATTGAGATTTGTCCTGATTTTGCAAAGCCACACATACACTGCCATATTGACTGCAATATTAGAAGATTTGGCACTAAAAAAATCACTGAAGACTTGCTGTGCATACAGTATGTGTCCTATGTGTAAGGGAGATAAGAGACATAAATAAGAGAATGGAAGTCATTTCATTTAGGATAAAGGGAAATGACATGGGAAAGAGAGCAGAGGTCCATAGGGAGAAGAGATTAAGCCTGGGTAAAAGAGCAATGACATGCAAAGAGATGAATGTGACAAAATAAGTCAAGAGTATAAATAGCAAAATAGAGAGAAACCTAATAGTATGGGAAATTAATGTACATCTCTTTAGTATGTTCATCTCTTGAGAGTTTCTGTGAGGTCCTACAGGAATATGCCAACATGCTCTTTAGAGTGGGTATAAAACAATAATACAATATAATAACTAAAGGGGCATATTTCCATTTACCTTGACTAAAAATGACCAGCTACCAGATATAAATGTAGAATTTATTTCAGAAACCTGAAAACAGGGTTCACAAGCCCCATTGTTTAAAAAAAAAAAAGTAATTAGTTGTTTGCTTATTTTGGCTGACTGCCAATCACAACAAATCATCTGAAATGCGTGCTGTGGCACTTGGTGTAGTGTGATTCTATCCTTGCATTGTTCATTTGTATGAGTATGTCATCTATATTTTTTTCTTGGTTTATTAGAATTTGAATCGTGTGGGGAACTATTGATATCTGATTAAATAAACTATAAAACACAAGAGGGTGTAAATCTGTTTTACATTTAATAATAATAATAATAACGAATTCAGCACTGTGCGTTTCTGTGTTGTTATCAGACCATTCCGTGGTGTGTGCCAAATCTTTCTTATGCACTGCATTCTGTGTGTGATCTTTATATCATTTCTTTTTCCAGATTTTTCAGATTCAAACAGTGTAGAAGATCCCAGCGGCAGAAGATCTGAAATGTCTGCAGTTAGTACTGGGTTACAGGATACATTTGATGAACTTGAAATGATTATTCCGCGCACTGGATCCTCACTTTCTAATTCATATTTGGATTCTTCATTATCCTCAGGTATGTACTGTACTTCTCAGGTGTGTACTTCTCAGGTATGTACTTCTCAGGTGTGTACTTCTCAGGTGTGTACTTCTCAGGTGTGTACTTCTCAGGTGTGTACTTCTCAGGTGTGCACTTCTCAGGTGTGCACTTCTCAGGTGTGCACTTCTCAGGTGTGTACTTCTCAGGTGTGCACTTCTCAGGTGTGCACTTCTCAGGTGTGTACTTCTCAGGTGTGTACTTCTCAGGTGTGTACTTCTCAGGTGTGTACTTTTCAGGTGTGTACTTCTCAGCTGTGTACTTCTCAGCTGTGTACTTCTCAGGTGTGTACTTTTCAGCTGTGTACTTCTCAGCTGTGTACTTCTCAGCTGTGTACTTCTCAGCTGTGTACTTCTCAGCTGTGTACTTCTCAGGTGTGTACTTCTCAGGTGTGTACTTCTCAGGTATGTACTTTTCAGGTGTGTACTTCACCTATTTAAGTAAAGGGTTGACATCCAAGTATACCATATGGGACCTGTTATGTAGAATGCTCAGGACCTGTGGTTTTCCAGGCAAGGGGTCTTTCCATAATTTGAATCTTTATACTTTAGGGGGAAATGTAATTAAAAAAAAAAATATTTGAAATGCGCAAATGTATGCAAATTTGCCTTCACATGAATTTTACACGGGCTCTGTGAACATGAAAGCTGTTTAGAGACCACTTCGATTTAGCGACCAATTTACTTGCATAAAGAAGCATTTTAGGTGGAAGGTATTTATTAATCTAATAAAGACTATCCCCATATGTAATAAAAGGCACTAGGTTTGCCCAGTAGCAGTAACCCATAGCAACCAATAAGATGTTTGCTTTTAAACAGGTGACCAATACATTCTACCTGCTGATTGGTAACTATGGGATACTGCTCCTGGGCAAACTTAGTGCCTTTTCTTACATAGCCCCAATGTTTGTTTGTATGCGCCCATCTATGGTACAGTGCTGTGAGATCTAACTACCTGTAATACAAAAAGTTATTATATTTGCCACATTTGTTTTAATACTGAAAGGCTACTGAGGCTTTTTGGTCAGTTATGAAATGGTTCACGTATAACTGCAGATACTGGAAAAACATTTGATACACATTTGATTTACAATCTTGAAAGCATTACCCACAAGTGGAAACATTACTTATTTCTTGGTACTTAGGAACATTTTGAAAAATTCCCACAAAAATCAGTGAACTGACACGTTTTTGATTCTCTCACCGCTGTGTGTGACATGTATAATTGATTAGCCCTGGTCACTGCTGACTGAGCCTCATCAGTGCATATCTGCATCTTGTTTCAAATACTTTGGCTCCCTGAGAATCCCTAAGAATTGCATGGTCCAAGAATTTAATAATAACAATGAATTGCTCTGCCTCTACTTTACACATACAGTAAGTTTATTTTGCTTTGCCGAAAAATTTGCAAATCTTTTAAAAGATTCACAAAATGATGAAAATGGCGCACAGCAAAAAAATTGTTGCAACCACCAAAATAAAAATTGGTGACGCACCTAATTTTTTTGACACCCACAACAATTTTTTTTAACACAAACAACAATTTTTTGTCGTGCAGCAGTGAATTTTGTTGTCGAAACGCGGTATTTTCCCGCAAATCCATGCATGCCGAAAAAATCACTGCTCATCATTATTGATAGTATATAAACAACTATAAGGAAAAATAATTTTACTGTAAAATAATGTTATTTCATGCACTTCTACAAACACTTAATCTAACGTTTATATCCAGTAAAATTAGTATCCTTCATATTTTTCCATAGATCTTTGTAAAACTGCTGCATCTTTAGACCTAGGGTGTTATGATAGCAGTGAAGAATCACTGACTGATGTACGACTCTCCCTACTTAATCACTCAAACTGGGGACAGAAGAACCATAACTATGAAGGAAATGACGAGTGGGAAGGAAAAACACATATGTTTTCAGACATTCATGCTCAAGGTACAGTTAACCTTATTTCCGCTAGAGTATTGAAAGCAAAAATCTGGCTGGCTGCTAAGAAATTCTGAACAAAAGAAAAATGTTGCCCTTTTTGCTAGGTAGCAAATGTGAAAGAACTCTGGGACAGTTTTCCCTGGTTTTGACTGACTGTCTAGGACTTTGATCCTAGTTTTCAGAGAGCTCAACATTTTGTGGTAAATGCAATGGTAATATGACTGCACAGAGGAGCACAGAGCAACAAAACAAGTATAAACCTAAATTCAGTTGAGATGAAAGAGATGGGTAGAGATTAAGGTCAGAAATGAGTTACTACTAGCAGCATGCTAGAGGTGATCAGTATTCAGGAGAACATAGTCTAACGGGAAAACACAGAGTCAGGGGTCAGAGGCAGATGACTGAAGTTATGATTGTTGGTATAAAAGATTTTGCAAGATGTCTTGATTTGGCAAGGTTAAATAGTGATGTACAGAGTATTTTCATAAAAGATTGCAACCAAGAAAGATAATTACCTTAGAACTGCACAAACCACAGGACAGTTGCCAACACCTGAACAACACAAAAGTCAACTGACTTTTCTTCAATCATAACTTCAATCATCTGCCGCTGACCCCTGACTCTGTGTTTTCCCCTTAGACTATGTTCTCCTGAATACTGAAAAGGTAATGGGATAATGGGTTTCTGGATAAGGGATCCCATACCGGCATAAAATGATTTCAGCGGGTTCGGACAAAAACAATGTTTGCCCTGTTTTTGTAAACCACAGCAACTTGTTTGCTATTCTGACTTCACTAGACCAATAAAAGCTAGTGTGCAGCTATGGCTATGGGTAGAAAAGGAACACCGTCATTTTTTTAGCTTAAGTTGTAAAGATTATAAATATTATTGGATGAAATGATTTATTTGCCCAACTTAGCAAATCATTTACCTATTTGTAATAAGTTTAATGAACTTCAAATGTTTCATGTTTATGCTAATATTAAATAGGTATTTGTGGGTGGAGTGAGCCGTTATAACATAAATAAATCACATGGCTATTTATTATCCTTTCCTATAGGCCCCTTGCTTCTGTTTGCACCTGCTATAGAAAGTGTTACTGAAACATCAGATACTTATCCTAATAAAAGAGTAGACGTTCATCAGAATATGTACACAATGGTAAGTAGCTCATGATAAATGGACATATTTTGTGTAATGCTTAGAGCATTCAGCCTTATGATTTATAATAATGACATATTAGTATTGTTGATCTAATTATATAGATAGAAAAGCCACTTGAAAAAGATACATTTGATACTTAAACTCTCTGTCCCCAGTGTTTATTCAAAAGTCCAGGCACATGAAACATCGTTAGTGCCCATTCTTTAACTTCTGATAAATTTATATACAATATAAAGAACCCAATATAAGAGACCATCTTTCATGCTGATAAATAGAGATATTTCGACAGATCCCAGAGGCAAGAGAGTCTTCCATCTTTAGTCAGATAGTGAAAAGAGCAGTAATAAATTCTAAAACTTGCTTATTTCTCAGTGACTGAAGATACACCCAGAATAATTAATGATTTGATCATTCAAGTCAACTTTTTAGGTCACAATACAAATGAGTATAAAATGCACATATTGTTTAAAAGATGCATTCGTAAGTTACACCTTTTTTTTGGCGTTATCTAGGTTAAATGGTAAAATGTCAGGCAGCTCTGAAATTTCTCTAGAGCATGAGAACTTGTAAAATGATGATGTATTTCATTTTGCCAAAGATAAAGACATAGGAAATTAATTTTTTGTCAAAGATTATAATTTTCCTAATTTTGTTATTGGGGGTGTAAAGCGTGTAAATATTAAGGGGTACATTCATGAAAACGTGAGTTCGAATCCCGAATTGGATAAATTCGGATTGGATACAATAATTTCTTAAGATCGCAAATATCACGCATATGCTTACGAAAAAAATCGTATTAGTCACGATTAAATCATATTGGCGATCCCAAAAGTCACGAAATTTTCGGATCCGAACGATCGGAAAATGCAGGAAAACCTTTCCGACTTTGATCCTTCTGTGCATGATTTTGAAAGCCTCCCAAAGGAATCAATGGCACTCTGCAGCTCCAACCTGGCCCAAGGAAAGTCACGATAAGTGTTGCATTCTACATAGCATGAGAATAAAATGTGTGTTTTTTTCGGAAAGCTACAAAGTCATGTTGTTCATAGGACCCAGGTTTTTTTTAGGTTTTTCACATCTGATTTCACTTTACTTACCAGATAATATATTAAAAGTCACTAAGGTTACACCAGGGTGGTCATTTATAAAAAATCAAGTTTGAGTTTTTTCTCGATTTGAGAATAAACCAGGCAAAACAACACAAAAGCAAAAATATTCACAAATATTTTCTGTAACCTAGAATAGGTGGTATTTATTTAAAAAAAAAAAAAAACATAAAGTCAGCAACAAAAACAGGGCAAGTAAAATCTAGCAAATTTTATGAACTACTGACTAGTTATCAAGCATATCAAGAATTGACAGCACAAAGCAGGAAGGAGATTAAACTTAGAGCAAACTCCACTGACTGTTGATGAACTGACTGTTAATTAGCACATTTATTAATGAAACTCTTTCTATGAACTGCTTATTATAGGGTACATCAGCTGTTTATAATGCACACACAAGGAGTGTGGACAAAATGTTGGTACTGTGCACTTGTGTTGATGGGGACCCATATAAATAACTAGTACGGGGTCCTAATGTTTCTGATGATGACCCTGCGTTAGGCAAAATCAAGCTTTGTAATCATCATGTGTAAAGGTTAGAGTATGTTTCATACTATTTTAAAATGCTAGAATCAGCTCTATTTATATAAATTGGTCCTCAGAGCATTTTTGCAATTTTACATTTATTTTCTGCTTTAAGTGGTTTCTGAGATATTCACAGTTTTAGACAGTTTTATTATTGTTCAATTCTAATACACATTATCAAACCCTATGTTTATAAAACATGACACCAGTTCTACATTCTGATACAGGTAGTTGCATAGGAGGATTATATTGTTGTAATTTTAAATTATTTATAATTACCAACCAGTTATTGCACCTGCTTAAAGAATGCAGTGCTTTATACCTTCTAGTTACTGTGCACCTAGAAGCTTGTGTAGTGCCATAGAGTCCAACAGAAACCCAGGCTTGTGTGTAACACGTGTAAGGCAATGTAAGGACTTAATATTAACTGGTCTCTCTAGAGGTCTCTCCGCAGGGTTGCAAGTATGAATAACTAAGGTTAGCAGATGGCGTCAGGTCATCAGTAACACATGATTGAATTTTCATTAACTAACAATGTATTGGATTATATGCTGCCGTTATATGTACTGTGGCTTGATGATCAGATCTGGAAGATTCTAATCCGCTTTAAGGAAAACATTAATTTATTTATTTGGGTTTGGTGGGGTTCTAGAATGTGCTTTCCTCTTGCTGTAAGCCTAGTACAGTAATGAGAAGAGACTATATAAAAGCTTATATCTAATAGTTTAAAGGCCATATCAGTATTTCTTTTTCATACCACACATTGAGACAAGCAGAATCTGCACTATTGATTTATATCTACAAAATAAACAGCACAAGGTTATAATGTATGGAAAAATCTGCAGTGAAACTGTCTCATTCCTTATCAGTTACCAACAAATGTACCATAAAAACAAGTCTAGCTATTCATATGAGATGTAACAAGAGGGAAGCATGTTCCCAACTGTGAGGGTACAGGGATACAAATGTGAGCCTGTGTCAAGGAGAGGTCAAGCATCAGGAGACCAAATAAAAAATAACTCTTTAACACAGCAGACCCTCCCCTTACTTTTTGCAGGCTCTTTATTCCCAACATGACATCTTAAACAGTCCAAATTATCATCACTAGCAAAGGCTTGTGTTCTTATTTTATGAAGGACAAATGGGACATACATAACGGGTGCAAACGTAAAGAGCAAGATCATTGGCTCTTTAGAAAGCATTTGAAGGAGTATCTTCTTCATTGATGTCATCCAAGTTAATTTTTTAGCAATATCTCTGTTTATTGAAGCCAGGGCTATACATCTTTGTCCTTCTAAGTAGAGCCTGAAAAAGCCTGACATCAGAAATGCAAATATTTTATATATTATTGTTATAAAAAGTATTGTATTTTTATTTTTTAGTGAAGGCTAATCCACTATTCCCTTTTTGTGATTGCGATGGAACCATATTTCTCGCCTATATTTACTTCCATTCTGCTGTAAAATAAAAGGCAGCAGTTTTGTCCTGCTTTACAGCTGGCATTCTAGAAATCTAGATAACACCACCAAGATTATCTTATCTTTTAGGGGCCAGTACAGGGCAATCCATATAGAAATAGCTGAATTGTTTACCCATATCCTTCTATGTGTGGGCAGTTTAAGGCTTGTCATTGTTTATGTTTACAGCACTGTATCCTAGAGAAGCCTTATCATGATACTGGCATTTACCATTCTAAATAGAAAGAGGAAGTGTAAACTATAACCATGGTGACTGTCATAGACTTTCTCAGTGACAATTACTGGCATTGTTAGCTTGTTTTTACCCTGGGAAAATTCACTGAGAAGACATTGGAAAAATGTCCTATGTCCCCTCACCATTATAGACTTATAAAGACTGTGAGGGCTAAGGAAAGCTACAAAATGTATTGACACATTTAGATTATTTTTGTAAATATCACTGCACCATTTTATATAAGATGCTAATAACTTGCTGTCTGGCTAGTTAACTTGCTGTCTGGCTAGTTACTGGCGGATCAGGCACTTGTACTGAACATACAAGGAATATCAGATCTACAAAAAAAAATCTGCCAATACACTAATACTGTACATAATCAAACCTGACCCTTAAGCACCTAAATTGTGCAAGCTTTTTAGATGTGCTACTAACCTGGATGCCTGGTCACCACAGCAAGAAAACCAAAAACTGTAGCTTGACACACTTTTTAATGATACAAGTGCTTAACCCATGTATGCATCCATTACTATCTAAAAAAACTAAAACAAAATCGTTCATACCCTCCACTGAAATTCAGGGCTGAATCGTCAGATATGGTGGTAGAAACAATAGGAATTCTACCCCTATCTCGTATGAAACCTCATTTTATACAATAATATTGGTGCATGTATGGCCAGTTTTAGAATAAGGTTACCCAACCTTAGAAACAGATGTAAATAAATTAAGGTGCCCATACACTATAAGATCCGCTCGCTTGGCGATGTCGCCAAGCGAGCGGATCTTCACCCGATATCCCCACCTACAGGTGGGCGATATCGGGTAGCAACTAGCTTAAAAAAAAATAATCCGATCGTTTGGCCCTGGGGCCAAACGATCGGATTACATTTGAGCTTATGGGGCAGTCGGTTCGGGGACCGCATCAACGAGCAGATGCGGTCCCCGATCCGACCGGATTTTCTAACCTGGCCGATCGAGATCTGGCCAATTTCAGGCCAGGCAGCTCTGTTCTGCCCATACACGGGCCGATTAGCTGCCGAATCGGTCCAAGGGACCTACAGGTGGGCGATATCGGGTAGCAACTAGCTTAAAAAAAAATAATCCGATCGTTTGGCCCTGGGGCCAAATGATCGGATTACATTTGAGCTTATGGGGCAGTCGGTTCGGGGACCGCATCAACGAGCAGATGCGGTCCCCGATCCGACCGGATTTTCTAACCTGGCCGATCGAGATCTGGCCAATTTCAGGCCAGGCAGCTCTGTTCTGCCCATACACGGGCCGATTAGCTGCCGAATCGGTCCAAGGGACCGATATCGGCAGCTATAGTCGGCCCGTGTATGGGGACCTTTAACCTGCAAAATCCCTGCACACACAGATGGTATTATATAGAAAACAAAGTAAATGAAGATAGAGATCTTATATACAGCTTAATTAGGTTAACTTAAAAAACTGGAAATAAATAACATTATGGGTAACGCCACATGCGGCTGCTGAGAAACAACTCACTGGTGTGTCTGCACGCAGAAAGCTTGTACACAGGCCAATAATCAGCCCTGTGTGATTAACCTAAGTGAAAGTGTTTTACTGTTGCCACCTATCATAGGGAGGAAATATGCCCTACATGGGGTATTTCAAGTGATTTTCTGGACTACCCCCATTATCCACCTGTTTAGTTTTATGAGGTCTGTCAGGTCTACAAAACAGTATTGTTTTATTATTTTAGGTGTATAGAAATAATTCACTGAAAGAATGGTTCTTTTAGGCACTACAGTATATCCTTTTTAAAAGTCTTTCATATATTGATTACATCTAGCCCTGTATCTATATAATCAGAAAACATCATTAATTTTTTTCTGTTCTCAAAGTTTACAGACATAGAAGAAATGAAACTCGGAGTCCAAGAGCAATCAAATCATCAAAGTGAGGAGGACTTTAGAGAAATACTTCCCCATAAATCTTATTTTCTTGATTCATCGTGCTCTTTGAAAGGTAGAGATTCAATGAAAAATATATTATTGAACAGGTTAGATTTGCCAGCATCCCCAAAATAATCCACTTTAAGATTGCATTAAAGAGGCTAATAAAGTCCTTATAAATGCTATACAGAAAGTGCCTGTTCCATTCTGCTGCAATATTTAGTAATTCCTTAGCTCTCAGTGTGCTGTGTTTAGAAACTGTGATGCCTTTGACCAGGTCTTATATTTGTGCCAAGTGCCATTCCTTTTTCTGAAATTGAAACTTGTTAAAGAGCAAATTAGGCAAAATAAACCAGATTTATGCTCAGTGTCCATGGGCATTAAATAAAAAAATAAATAAAGTGTTTTGGTACAACTCTGTTCATGATCCTAGGACTTCTGCATACATAACATAACTTGTCTTAGACCATGAATAGCTACCTCTCCTGGCTACCCCTAATGCCACTCAAGCAGGGTCGGACTGGGCCGCCGGGACACCGGGAAAAATCCTGGTGTGGGCCCCGGCGACCCAGACCCGACCCTTGCCGGTGCTCCCCCTCCCGACCGCTCCTCCCCTGATGCGTCAAATTCCTCTTGTGGGCCCCGGCGGCCCAGACCCGACCCTTGCCGGTGCTCTCCCGGGGCCCTGCGAGGGGGGGTTAGGGGGGCCCTGCGAGGGGGGTTAGGGGGACCCCGGCGGGGCAGGGTTAGGGGACGCGCCTGGTTGGGGGCACCTGCAGGGCCCCTGGGACAGGAGCCCCGGTGGGCCCTTCACCCCCCAGTCCGACCCTGCACTCAAGTAAATTTTTTGTATCTATTAACAAATGGAGTAACAAGAAAAAAAGAGCTCATATAGCCGAGAAGATATGGGCAGCTAGACTAACAAAAACCTTATATTTGCCGTGGGTTACTATATCTTGGCAGCCCTTTGTGCCTTTAACATATATGAAACGTGTGCATTAAAGAGATCAAAATGATGGTTCAGTACGGCATTACGCTTACCCAGATACACATTCTCTTAGTAGCCTTTACCTGTACAACTAAAATGTGTGTGAGCTCTAGAAATTGTGTATTTGTTGGCACATAAAGAGTAAACCTATAAACTTATTTTATTTTTATTATGCTCAACAGATTTCATTTTTTTATATAATTGCAGTAAATATTAACATTGCAAATACTTATGCAACCGTGCTGGGAAATATGAGCTCACACTGTACCAAGGTTTAAACTTTATTCCTTGTATTTATTTATACTTAGGAAGCAGACATAAGAGGTTCTGTTGCAGTCATTTTTAATTATGTTAAAAGTCTTCAAGCAGGCAGGTGCATGTCAACAGCCACCTGATCTCCTCCTGTTATTTGCTTTAACTGATATTTGCCATTCTCCAAAATGCTTTATTTCACAATTCTCTGTTTCAATGAAATGTAATTTATATATACAGGAAATTTCTGAATACTGAAATATATATACATTTATATACACATGGGACCTGTTATCCAGAATGCTAAGGATTTTCCAGATAAAGGATATTTCCATAATTTGGATTACCATACTTTGTTTACTGAAAAATTATTTAAACATTACTTAAGCCCAACAGGATTGTTTTGTCTCCAATAAGTATTCATTATATCTAAGTTAGGACCATGCAAGTTACTGTTTTCTTATTACAGAAAAATGGAAATCATTTTTGCGATTATGAAGATTGGCAATAAAATAAATGCAGCAAGATATGCAAAAATAACTGGGGTAGGGATGTTATTTCTATGCTGTTAAAGGGGTGACCTTCAGGTTAACTTTTAGTATTTTATAAAATGGCCTATTCTTCATTTTTATTTTTTTATACTTTGTGAGTATACTTTATTTGACTCTTTCAAATGGGGGTCACTGACCTCGGCAGCCAAAAAACTATTGTGAGGCTACAATTCTATTGTTATTGTTACTTTTTATTGCTTATTTTTCTATTTAGGACCTCCTGTATTCATATTTCTGTCTCTCTTTCAAACCACTGCTTGCTAGGATAAATTGGACCCTAGCAACCCAATAGCTGCTGAAATTTCAAAGCCCTTTAAAAATGTAATGCCATAAAATGGTAGCCCCCAAACCAGAGTGCAGAAGTAGTCCCAGAATGCCACTGATGGCATACCATAGCAGTTTCAGTCACCATCTTTAACTTTATACACGCTAAGGTGGGCGATATTGGGCTAATTCAATTGCTTGGCAACTTAAGTCTGCCCGGGTATTGCCACCCTTAGAAAGACAACTGTGATCCATACTAAGGTCATTAAAAAGCCATTTCCCTGAAGAATTTCAGAATTGATGCTGAGGGTCAGTCAAAGTGTTGTAGCAGCTTGTGGGGTTTCACTGTTTAGATACCTGTTCTACAAGTAAGTACATACATGTTTCTGACTGGATATCTTTATTTAGTTATATTTTCTCCACCTGTAACAACAATTTCCAGAATGTAAATTTCTAAATGTAAATTGTAGAGTTTGTGAAGAATATAAAGAGAATCAATACCCTGGATGGGACCTAACTAGTAATGGGGCTATCTTATTCCAAAATATAAATTAAAGAATAAAAAAGAGAGCGTGAGAAGATAAACCACACTAAAGTAAAAAAAGAATAAGGTCTTGAGAAAAAAATCCCTTCTATAAAGTAAAGCCAAATTTCCCTGTACCAAGATTAGAGTAAACCTTTGCTTATTATTCCATCTGCATGCTAAGATAAGAGTGGAAGGATTAAGCAAAACAAACAATACATGCTCTGTTGATAACTGTGTATCTATCCATGTGATTCAAAGCGCACAAAGCATTATTACACAGGTCACTGGCCAGAGCTATCACTGCACAAGCCTTGGGTGTGCTTTTACACACTCTCTGCATACTATGAAATGAAATACCCTGGCACTCACTGCAGAGTTAATGGTGGTCATAAATTGCTTGCTCTTTATTCTTTCTGATGTTCTTATGTTCATTATTGCGTAAATCTTTAAACTGCAAATAATAATTTCTAGTCATTATGTGTTCAAGGTCCCACAGATTCAGATCTGATATTGCAGTAAATTGCCCCTACCTTGTTAAAGACAAGTTTTTTAGTGGGGAAAACTAAATGTTGCCAACATACAGACTGAATTATACTGTATGTGAACCTAAAAGATCATTCAATTTTGAAAACATTCTTAAGTGTACAATTTAAAATCCAGTTATTTGGCCAGCATCTGAACATCCTTCCATGGGCCAGTGACTGGATTGCACAGGGGACTATAGAGGGGTGTAGTTATGTCCATAACCCACTGAGATCTTCATCCAATGGTATTTTCCCATAGCTCGATAATTAACTGAATGAGCCTCAATGACATATTAGTCAGGAAGCTGATCAAAATGGCAGACAATATCTGTGCATGTACAGGAAAATTTAAGCTGCTGTCAGATTTATATTATTGATATAAACTACATTTCAGTTGTTTTGCTAATCATGGTTGCTACTCTAGTCTTACAACATACACATTCTAGCAATTCCCTACCCATTTGAATAGATCAGTCTACATAATGTATTGGAGATTGTCTGAACCATACATTTCCCTTTGGACATTTTTCATTGTCACTAGCCAGTCATTTGCAGATAATGTTTGCCCATGTGTCTGAGTTTCTTCTAAGCTGAGACAGTCATAATTATCTCTTTGGGGAAAACAACACAAAGAAATCATCATCAATATGCTGGGGATCTGCAAGTTCCATTTTTCTCTTTTTGACTTTACATCCTGCACTCCATTTTGATGACAAGCTTACTAAGTTGTAAGTCCCAAGAGGGTCACTTTGCTTACTCACATTAATGTCTAATGGGCAAAAGTTGTTGTCAGAAATACATCACAATATTTTTCAGCTTGTACTTCAAAAACTCAAGCCCAATCACAAACCCATGTAAAAACTAATAGGGCAATATTCCTCAAAATAAACTTTTAGTATGTAGGTAGTGTACTGCAATGATCGTTATTTTTTTATCTTGTGTTTTTGTAATATGTAAGATTCTGTTTTAATGACCCCCACTTTGGAATTGTAACCATTGTCTGGTTGATAGGGTCTCACATAAGCAACAAGGAAATAATTAAATGTTAGATTGTAAAATGTGATGATTAAAAAAACCTTCCTAATACTGTAAATGTAAAAATCTGTTGTCAGAAATAATCTGATTTCTGGCCCCTAAATTTGTTTTAAATTGCATGCTTTAGAGGGACAAAAGGCAAATGGTTAAATAAATCACACAAAAAGCTAAATTATTAAGACCAATTGCAAATAGAATGTCAATGTCTACATTACTTTATACATCATGTTTAACTGACCCTTTAATTCACTTCAGTACAATATTGAATAGATGTATAATTTAACTATAAGGTTAAGAACCCACGGAGCAAGTTAGTCGTCCACGATAGACCTATTGTGGGCGAGTAACCACTCCGAAAAGGCTTTCCACTGGCAACAATAGAAGTTACCGGTGGAAAGCCATTCGAATCACTTTATTTTCCAAAGTCGCATGAAGTTGACTGCAGGAGGAAACTTGGGGCGACTTCAAATTACCAAAGCAATGCAAAGGGATTTCCACCGGCAAATTCTATTGTTGCCAGTGGAAAGCCTTTTCGGAGCGGTTACTCACCCCCGATAGCAGAGGTCTATTGCAGGTGACTAACTCGCTCTGTGGTTTCTTACCCTAAAGGTACAGTGACATCAAATCTGTTTCATTATGAGCCTGCACTTAGAGAAATTGTGTGTTTGCTACAGCAACTCTAAAGGTGGCCATACACGCACCGATATTATCGTACGAAACCTCGTTTCGTACGATAATCGGTGCGTGTATGGCATGTCGGCGAGTCGACCGATATCGCAGGAAGCTGCCGATATCGGACGACTCGCCGATCGGACAAGTTTGAAAATTTTGATCGGGCGCCATAGAAGGCGCCTGACCAAAATTCTCCCTTCAGAGCTGAATCGGCAGAAGGAGGTAGAAATCCTATTGTTTCTACCTCCTTACCTGCCGATTCAGTCCTGAATGGTGTGTGGCGGATCTTACGATGTTTCGTGCGACCGATGGTCGCACGAAACATCGTCGGATCGCCACGTGTATGGCCACCTTAATTTATTTATCCAATAAGCTACAATGTAGCCTTGGAGACTGCCATTCAAGTTCCAATAGGGCTGCAGGGCCCTCATTTCCATACCAGATAACAGATAAGCTATTTAGGATACAAAGGTTTTAGTACTTAGTAGAGAAAAATAGGGGTTAACTGTCATTCATTGTTCTTTGCTGACATACAGGATGAGAAACTTTTTTTTTTAGTTACAAAGTAGGTTTGTTACTGCCAAAAAACATATTTAATTTTCAAAAACTAGGCAAGCATGTAATGGTTTTATTTATATAATTCATTTTCACTTACTTTCAAATGTTTGGCCCTTCAAAGTCTGTGTTTCTGAGGCAAATTATTTGTGTGTGTACACTGATATCTTCATTGCAACATAGTTTAGTCTATGCTGCATTAACATGGGCACACATTTATTTAAAGGGCCCATTATACTTGTACAGGTATAGGATCTATTTGTCATGCATGGTTTCCCAAAACCCAGAACAAAAGCCAAGGTCTCTGGTCTATGACAGCCTATAACAGCCACCTTTCGCTTCGGGAGGTGCCCTTCGCTACTCAGGTGCCGCTAAGCATTACTACGGAATCAAAAGGAGGAGGCAAAGTCAGGCCAATGTCAAAAACCGTACTGACAGCGGGTTACAAAACCGGAATTCAAAAGGCGTGGTCAAAATCAGGCAAAAGGGTCAGGACAGGCAGCAATCATTTAAGTCAGGACCAGAGAAGGTCAAACACAGAGAAATCTGACAGGAAATGCACCCAGGACATTGGGCGATTGGGCATCGGCACCTTTAAATATTATTATTGATTGATGACATCATGCGACGCAACTGAATAAATTACACGTGCGACCGACGAGCAGCACGTACAGAGGGAGGCAGCGGGCAGGGGCGTTTGGGCCCCTCTTGCCGCCTGAGGCGGCTCCTGGATGCCGCCCCCCCCCCCCCGCTCCCCAGCGCTTACCTCTCCAGCGCAGGAGCAGGTCCGGGGGCGGTCTGATCGCTAGTGCAGAGAGCGCAATTGCGCTCTCTGCACTAGAAGAGCCGAATTTCCGGTTTAAAAACCGGAAATTCGTCTCTTAAAGTTACCAGGAGCGGCTTTTTGCCGCCCCTTGTAACTGGGGCGCTTCTGCCGCCTGAGGCGAGTTTCTCAACTCGCCTCATGGCAGAAGCGCCCCTGGCAGCGGGCATCATTGCAGGTGAGACAGCGGGCGTCCCTGCTGCTCCCTAGTTACCTTCAAACCATTATCCAGAAACCCATTATCCATAAAGCTCCAAATTACAGGAAGGCCATCTCCCAGAGACTCCATTATAATCACATAATTCAAAATTGTTAACATATTTCTCTGTAATAATAAAACAGTACCTTGTACTTGATCCCAACTAAATTAGAATTGAACTTTATTGGAGGCAAAACAATCCTATTGGGTTTATTCAATGTTTTATTCATTTTTAGTACAGGTATAGGACCCATTATCCAGAATGCTCGGGACCAAGGGTATTCCGGATAAGGGGTCTTTCCGTAATTTGGATCTCAATACCTTAAGTCTACTAAAAAATCAATAAAACATTAATTAAACCAAATAGGATTGTTTTGCATCCAATAAGGATTATTTATATCTTAGTTGGAATCAATTACAAGGTTCTGTTTTATTTCTACATAGAAAAAGGAAATCAGTTTTAAAATTCTGAATTATTTGATTAAAATGGAGTCTATGGGAGTCGGGCATTCCGTAATTCAGAGCTTTCTGGATAACGGGTTTCCGGATAAGGGGTCCGATACCTGTATAATTAAAGTATGGAGATCCAAATTTCAGAAAGACCCCTTATCCAGAAAACCCCAGGTCCCAAGCATTCTGGATGACAGGTCATATGTATATATATATATATATATATATACTTATACTGTATATACTTATACTGTATATATATATATAGATACATATCATGATTTAACTTACGTCAGTTTTTCAAACACTCTCACCCATTGCTATTGTATTAATCCAGAGTGCAAGCTGAAGTGTCAGCCTATTCATCCTTGCTATAATAAATTCAAAGAAACATATATTTTTCAATGGACTATTTTTTGTTGGTGACAACCAGCAGAGCACACAAGTGAAGATATATTATTATGATCAAGAAGAATAATTACCAGACTTACAAAAATATGGGCTAAGTTAATAATAAAAGCATTATGAGTTTTTCTGTAATATTAAAAGCAAACGGTTTCATTTTTTTAAAGAAAAAATAATAATAATTTAAACTGAGGACCTTTTTATTAAAGGGCAAACAGACAATTCACACATTTGAATTTTTTTTTTTTTAATTTGTGCTGAATTCTTTGTTCCTTATAATCAGTTGTAATCAAGTGAAGCTGGGATAGATGTGCACAGATATATGGAAATTGAAGTTGTATATAGGTTATCTGAGCACAATATGTTATACAGGCAAGCATATTTTCTGTTATTTTATATGCCAGTTTCAGCATTGCTTTACTGATATTCTGTATATGAAAGATAGGGTATTATTAGGAAGTCATATATATTGAAAATACATAAGTAATAATACATAATAAGTTCTGATTTTTTTTTCAGCAATTCTAGTGTTTTGTGTTAAAAGACATGAAACTAAATAACGAGGAAAAAAATGAGAATTTTGTATATTTATTAGAAAAATCCATGAAACCTCTAATGTAAAACTTTGGCAATTAAAAGCTTGCAAGGTCATGTAGAAGTCAATAGTAGCTCCCCTAATTCAAATTTCAATTCAAGCTTTTCCAGTTTTTTACATTTTTTTGAGCTTTGCTTAAAAATGATATTAAAATTACAAATGTGAGGTTTTTTTACACTTTTATTTTATGGGGTTTTTTTACACTTTTATTCTATCTATTTTATAACCACATTTTTTTAATAAACAGGGTAACACCAACTTTTTTTTCAAATGTGAGTTTAGTCAAAGTAGAAAAAAACACAAAAGAATACACAAATACAACTTTTGCCAAATATACCTGTAAATATTCTGACAACTCCTACACATATTTACTGTATATACACAATTTAAGGTTAAATAAAGTCCGATGTGCTTAATAACCTACCCCATTAGTTTTATTTTTATTATTAATTATTGTAATGTTAATAGGTTTTCTTTTCTATGAAGAAATACTAAAAAGAAATCCTTTCTCCTTATCAAGCAAAAGATATCTGCCCTATTTTTATTAGAACCCATTGATTCTCTTTGCTGTTAGGTTTATATCTAGAAGTTCCACAATTTCTATTGCCTACACCACCATAAAAATGGCCTTGATACATTTAGCGGCGCAAGAATAGAACAGTAAACTGTTTTAATCTGCTTTTAATGGTACATGCAAATTAACAAAACAACCTACAAACAATTCATATATTATTAATATAAATGTTTAAACAGAATCAAATCCATCCATGTTTAAACTTCATTCCTGTAATTTACAAGGAGAATTGTATTTAAATTAAACTCTTTTCCCCTGCTATGTGCCAAGCTGTGTACATTATTTTAAAATTGTGTGGCATTTAGAAGGGAAGTCACAGTAATATGGATAATAAAAAGGTAGCACTGGTGGTTAGTGCTCATGCCATAAACCCTATTCATTAACTCCTGGGAGAGATATTCCTCCTATACCTCTGGGAGACAATATTAAAGCAATAATAAAAAATAATGTTTTAGCACCATAAATATGAGGGTCATCCCATTAATACAACTGGGGTAAGCTCCGGTAGAAAATAAGTAACCCCAGTTCCTACATATGACCTACATTCAACCAGTTACAGAATACTTCCCTATGATAAACCAGCTTCTGATTCATGTGTTGCAGTATACGGGTCTATGGTTTAACACAATTTAGAGGTGTATGAAAAGTCACGCCTTCCTCTACCTTTTTAGTTCTAAGAATCTTCCCAGGCAAGATATGAATTTGCTCTTCTGTGCTAAGAAAAATGTTCTCAATTTGGAAGCTTAGTATACTGCTAGGAGCTACTAACAAGGTTGGGCAATGTATATACTATACATTGTACAGCTAAAAATGGCTTAATCACAATGTGATTTCAGCTTCCCATTGACTCCAATGCAATTTTGCAAATTTTCCAAGGTTTGCCAGTTTTGATTATCACTAATCCCATCCCCTGGTGTATTCCTAGAGCCCATGATGGAGGGACTGTGGTAAGAAACATAAAATACTCTCCCAATGCCACTACACAGAAACTCAAGTTTGTCCTATGAAAACTGAGGTGAACCACAGATGGGTCATGTAATAGTGCCCTAAAATCCCAGAAGGGTGTTTAAACTCATATAACAGACTAGTATCTTTCAATGTCTTTTTATCATGGTAGCCTCATTGCCTCTTTTTTGAACGCTCAAATGTAATTTGTTTTCAAAAATAAAAATATATTATGTTGCTCTCTGTATATATCAGAGACTTAGTTTCTATGAACATCTGATGGGTCTTTAATTAGTATGTGATCAACTGTGATAAGACGGCACAGGGTTTTACATAGAAATCAATGGGCATTTCCATGACTGCCTCCGATCTGAATCTAATCTAAGCAAATTAGGAAAATCTGTAGTTTGAAAAGAGGCCCTATAAGAACATCTGCCTTCAGTTTAAACTGTTTCAGAATGCTCAGGTCAGCCTGAGTTATTGTTAGTTTATGACAGAACCCAACTTAGTTAAGTCAGCACTCTATACAGCCTATATATAGCAGCACAAAAGAGGATCAAGACTAATTTTAGTGTCCTGTGACGCAGTACTGGCTAATTATTACTAAGTTTTATTCCTTTATTCCTTATAAAAGCAGATATTTTGACATTATGATTTATTAATCAAACCTAAATTACAAATCCTAACCTACTTAGAGGATGGAAAACTTCCCTTTAGAAAACTGCCACATAATGGTTACATTTCAGTTCTTTAGAAATCAGTTTGCAAATCCTACCATGTACGTCAACATACAAATCAATGTTAACAAAGTTCACCATGACCTATGTTTTTTTTCTTAGGATTTGGGGTTGCAATAGAGAGATTAAAATGTATAAAGAAGGTGTAAACAGTAGGGTAGAGATTAGAAGTGGAGAAAGGAAAAGCCATCTTTCCCCCAGACCACACACTGACAGTGGAGCTTCCTTCTGTAATTGTTAGACAATGTTTAGTGTCTCTTTTCTATTCCCTTGTAAAGCCCTTGGAAACAGAACATTTGATTGGCACTTGTCATGCCTGATAAAGACGAAGATGCTGGAGAAAGAGATAGAAGGCAGCCTGAGCTAAATCTAAAGAAGGAAAAGGACGATCCCATCTTTGTGCTTTGTCTAATCAGGTTATTTAAATGTGGACAGTATCTGTAGGTAGCTGGCACTCTGACACAGCTTAAAGGATTGTTTAACATCCACGCCAGGGACTTTGGGATAAAACTCCATAATGGGTTTGCAGTCCTTTTCACTATAAATGCCAAATTTCAGACTTTTTTTTTTTGTTTAAAAAGGACTTTGGGAAAGTGCTTAACCTCTTTTCCACCCCGTACAATATATTCAGACACACACACATTGTGCAGTGTGGCCGCTAACCAAAACAATAAACTACAGTCACCCAGTGGTTCAGACCAAAGAATGAGTACTGTCAGTGTGGAGTCTGTACTGGTAGGGTAATTGGCCTCGGCTGAAACTGACCCTTGTAGCAGGTTGGAAAATTATGATCATTTTATTAATATATATAACTGCTGCAGTTTAGCTCCAAGGTTAGTAAGTAAGCCCTTCTGCCTGGAAAGTGGTACATAAAATGTTAGTCATATATATATATATATATATATATAAAAACATCTAATAAAACATATATATATATATATATATATATATAAAAACATCTAATAATATCTGGTTATTGCAATTTCAAAAGTTATTCCATCAGTTTGTTGGCCTGTATAAACAATTAAAACTACAACAGAAAATCTTATATGGCATTATAAAACATTCCAAATAAAACATTAAAGTGGCTTTCAATAGAAATGTTATTTATTTTGTATTTTTAATGATCATCATAATGATCATATCTTCCATAAAACACTCCCTCTGCACTCCATAATTCTGCAAAGATGCAAGCAGAGTCTTTAGTGAGAATCCTAAATATTACACTGTAACTAAACTCTATAATGGTCAGGCAAGATTCCTATATTAAAATCTCCTCTAGCCAATAGCAACGTATCTTTGTTAGAGCCCACTGCAAAAAAAAAAAAAATTATCAATTTGGGGCTTCCCAAAGAATATTAAGTCTGCAATCAAACATCAGTGGTATATTATCTCGTTAACCTTTCCTAAAGTGTGATTTAAAAGGTGTTTAAGAATAGATGATTTTTGAATTGTACCTGCTTGGTGTGAGGGTTTGGTGAGCACAATTTTCACTTTTTGAATATAATTGGATACTCTGTGTAATAATTACTTTCCACTGTGTCTATTATGTGTAAACGCTGTTTTTGTGATCACGGTACTTAAATGTTTCTATTTATGTCCTAATTGGCCCAATCATTAGCCCCTAATTAATTTGCCAGGTGTGAGCAGAAGACATCTTGAGCAACCTATTAGGTCCTGGATATTGAATTATGTAGTCTGCCACAGAATGGTGAACTAGAGCTATTTAGACTTTTAAATTAAAGTGGTCAGAGATAGAACTGTTAGATTTGGATTTTAGATGTTTTTACAGCATGGCCCTACGTCCCTGATGTGCCTGGTGTGTTATTAGCATGAAATGTTCTGAAAAACATATATTGGGAAATGCTACAGTATCTGAAATCAACTGTGTTAGGGCAAGAGCAAAGAATCTTTTGATCCTCATGCAGGTATCAAAATGCAATTTTCTGGAAGAAGCCACTTCTAATTCTGCTGAATGGATAATGTGGTAGGTGTGTTCAAAGGGTGAATTTAATCTAAGTTTTTTATCAAATCTACTATGTTACCATATTATGATACTGCAGGAGGAAAAAACTCCAATAAAACATCTAATGCATTCACATTTATTGCAATTTTATAAACCATTATATGAAGTAATTTAAATCTTGTATTCCTTATAGGACAAATATATGACAGAGATGCTTCCAAGAAAGAAGAGGGTTGCAGCTTGGAAATTGATAGTGAAGAAGTGCAACTGCCTCCAGTAAGGAGAAGGCGGCCAGTGAAGAGGGACTATAGTATCAAAGAAGAAATGGAAAGACAGAGAATAGCAGAAGAAAGGAGAATGCAAGCAGCGTCTATATATTTGAAGCTTCAGAAAGCCCGATCAACAGCAATACGAGGAACACAACCCATCAGTATCTCTAAATTTGAAGACTGTAAGTAGCTTATCTCCTGTCATTGTCATTACCAATCTTTCTGTATTTGATTAAGCTTGCTTGTATTTCTCTTTGTCCAATGTAGGGAACATTTAATATAAATCATAAAAGCCATCGAAATTGCTTTATCATAGAAAGAAAGTGAACGCAATTCAATTCAAAGCCTCAAAACATCGATCATGATTAGTGATGAGCACATTTTTTCGCCAGGCATGTCCGCAACGAAATTAACTGTTTTCCACAACCTCAGTCTCATAATATCTACAAAAAAAATCTCATAAAAGTCTGACCATTTTAAATTTGACCATTTCTGATTGGTATTTCTTTATGCCCACACAATCCCCCAATAAAATATGGAGTTTTCAGATAACATGGTCAGTATGTATGTGTACACATTGCCCATATGACAGATATCTTCATAAAATGTTTAAAAAACATCTCTAAAGACAGTACACATCTAAATAAAGCACTTTCATAAATGGTACCACTTAAAGAAAATGTAAAACTGTAAAATCTAGTATAAATAAATTTAAAGCAACTGGACTTGTTTGGTAAGTCCAGTTGCTTTAAATGTATTTATACTAGATATACCATGGACCTGGATGAATGAAAATCTTCATAGACATAAAACTGTAAAACAAATCGCAGAAGTAGTTCATTCAGAAGTAGAAAAACTCGTCAATAGTGGCCAAAACTTGAGCAGTATATTCAAAAGTGGACCAGCCTTGAGAGGCAGAGCCATCCTGGATTGTGACAAGCAGGGCCGAGAGACAAGGTCCCCCATCCCCACTAGTCACCATAGTAGTTACAAATTGTATTGCAGTGCCGAGAACCGGACACTTTTTCCTATTATCCAGGGTGGGACTAGGGGTAGGCAAGTCAGAAGAAGTATATGCCCAATGCCACCCCAACTATTGCACCCTAGGCACGTGCCTTTTCTGCCTACCCCTCATTTTGGCCCTGAGTATATTGGTCACACAGAGATTTTTCCTACAAGCCTTTTGAGCAAATGTATAAATATGGAGTCTATACAAACATATAGAAAGATTGATGAGTCTTTCATTGGCATTGGTATTAATATGATTAAAGAAGGAAAGAAAGGATTAGGTTAGTATGAGAATTAGATGTGAAGAAAGGGTGACAAGATGATGATCTAAAAGAGGAAATTGAACACTGCTAAATGCTGTAAGGGTTAGGTTTATGGTGCAGACCAAATTAACGAAATGTCTGTCTTTATGGGGTGGCTATTTCTGTCCACTGTTGGAGATCAAAAGAGGAGGTTAAGTGGAGGAAGCATGACGGCCAAGACTCAAAAGGGGTCACCAACGTGGCAGTTGAATCACTCAAGATAATTGATTGGCTGTGACAAAAGAGGAAAAAGAGTCTGAGTTCAAATTTTGAGGGACATGACAGAAGTATGACAGATGTATTTGAACAACAGGCAGAGGTGCAAAGAGAATGTGAACTGCATTTACTACAAAAGAGGGCAACAAGTATGAGGTAAGCATAGGGATATGTTTGAAGTGGTAATGAGAAAAAAAATAAGGCCCACTTTTCTGCCATAGCCAACGGAGAGGGCATATGAAAGAGAGGTTACCTTAAGAGAGAGGTCTCATAATATGGTCATTGTAAAATAGTAAAGTCTAAGTATCTGAAGGATGAAAGTAAATAGGTACAGTATATGGCAGGAGGGGCCACTACTACCACAAGGCAAGTTGAGAACTTTGCCTAAGGGGCAGAAAGCGGCCAGTTACAAAAGGTGGCAAAAAGCCGCCCCTAGTTACTTTAAGAGACAAATATCTGTTTTTTAAAACAGAAATTCTGCTCTGCTAGTACAGAGAGCACTAGCTATACCCCCCCCCCCCTTGGGTATGGCTTAAGTTGTAAGCTCAAAGCAGGAGAAGGGGCAGCATAGGGCTGGTGCCTTAGGCGGCAGCAGCCCCAGTATCAGATATGATGGCAGGGACCAAGATCTGGAGAGATATTGCCAGATATAATGCATGAAAATTACCAACATTTCCTGCCTATGATAAGTCTCTTACTTCAGAGCTTGTTGGAGCTCTATGTTTTGTTTGATCCCAGGTCTCTGAGTTCCTATTCTGTTATGGTGGTTCTGAGTTTGGTTACCATTCTCAAACCTGTCTGCTATTTATGCTGTTTGTCTTATAGATTTTATTTACTTCAGTCTCTTTCAGTAAATCATATGGGACTCGCATGCAACCACAAATTTTGCACATGATTCATGGTCTAGGCAAAATTGTGGCTGTCCATAAGTAAGTTTCCAAAAGGATTCCTATCTTCAATGCTATAACAAACAAGAGACAAACCTACATTTTGAGATGCAAGAACTTAGTTTTATTCATGTAGACAGAACTTTAACAGGGCTGTGAGTATATTGAGAGTATAGTTTTTCATCTGTTTTTGGTGTTTGAGGAACAGAGAGATTAAACAGCTTGCCTAACACTACATTAATCTGATTTAAGAGATTTAAACTGAGGCGTCTCTAAAACTGACCCAAATTTGTTTGGGCAGTTTGGCCAATTTCAACCATACTGTCTGACCATCTGGGCATGTGTGGCCTGTCAGGAGGCATTTAGGCAAATAATCCTGCATTCCTGGCGGATTGATGATTATGGGTTTTGATAAAAAAATTCTATGGGTCTGCTGAAGTTTTGGATGTTCTAAACAAATAGAACAATAAAACAGTGTATATACTGTACATGTGTATGGCCCCTGTATGGTATCCTGTTATGCCTGTGGGCTCATCATTTAGTTGCAGGGTCGGACTGGGCCACCGAGGCACCAGGAAAAAAAGCCGGTGGTCCCCGGGCCAGAATGATAGCCTCCCCTCTGGGGATGGGGGTCAGACGGATGGTGGGGGTACTGCGGGGGGTGTGAAGCCGGCGTCGGGGCCCATTGGGGAGAGCAGAGGCTCCTGAGGCAGTACCTCTGGTGGGCCCTGCACTCCCCAGTCCGACCCTGGTCGGTTGCCATATAGATCATCATATAGATCAGCATATCTTGGGTTGAAAAAGCTGTATTTTTTTTTGTTATTGTTTTATCCCGACACTTGTTAAAGCCTCTGCTTTTTAGTAAATTATATGGACATTGGCGAATAATTCATTTTATTTTGTTTTGGTGCTGTTTTATTTTAAAAAGCAAAATCTGAGAAAAATATATTTAATCAACATGGAAAATCTTTTTTTATTTTCATTATCTATAAAAAATGGTTTAGAAAATGAATGCAGCTGACAGATTTCCCCCCAAAATAACTGCTCTTTCTACACGAGTAGGTCTTGGTGATTGTGACTAGGGGGGCAACCTATAAGTGCTAAGATGTAATGAGATAAAGCTAGTTGTTTGGTATTAGTGTGCTAGCTTTGTCTAAGTTGTAGCATATTCAGTAGGACAAATCTTTGTCTTTATTTGACACCCCAGTGCACCTTTTGTGTAGATAATTTCCCATTGGTATTAAGCTGAGCTTGGAGTCGATAGCCAACCAGCATCTCCGTTTGTGCCATTATTTCCAGCAGACTTGATGCATCTGCAATCAATCCAGCAGGATTTGTGCGTCAGAATTTGGAGTCTCCGAAACAAAGATTCCTTCCATGTTATGCTTAGTAGTCACTGCTTTTCAATGGATTAGATATAATCACACTACTACCAGCTGCCTCCAAGTTAAACCAGTCCCAGTATGTGATAGTGCTAATATCGGCTACTCTCAGATAGGTTTTTGTAAATCTGTATCCATGAACATGCCTTCCCTTAGTGCAGAGCAGAAATAAAAAAAAAACTTTTATCCAGAGCTTGTTGCATGGGTTAAGACAGAACCCCCAAATGAATCTGAGGGGACATTTTATCTGAACAGCAGTTGTACAGACAATCACTGTCTGCATCACTGATTAAATGTGGCAAATAAATTAAAGTGGCAGTTACCCCCTTTTTGAATATTAGTCTAATAAATAGGAATTGTGCTGAACATCTTTGGTTTTTATTAGAAAATTTGTGTTTTTTGTTATTTCTTGCACTAAACAAGTTGAAATCTGAAATTGACAGTAAAGTAAAATACTGTAGTGAAAAAAGTGCCTCCTTCCCCCAGCTGCTGCCTCCTTTGTTTTATTTAATTTTTATTTATTTTTTTCAGAAGATCTGGAAGCAAAAGATTCTCTTAAGCACCTTTGCAATTCATTTTTTTTTTATTTTTGCAGGTTTATGGGGTATTTACATTTTAAGAGCGCAAATTGTGGTACTCAGTGAATGTTGCTATGCAAGCAATCAACCAAGGGTTTACAAAACATATAGGTGGTTTCTCCATCAAGTCTGCAACTGCCCTCTGCATTTATTAGTCATGGCAGGAGGAAATGGAATCCATAAACCTCAGCACAGTCTTCCAAACCCACTGACAACTACACGTCACGCTGGTGATCTGGTATTGACTTGATGCCATTCCTGGCTTATATTTGTACCTAGTACTCTTCCTAATTGAAAGGATTATTGGGTTTCTGTTTCATATGCAGATCAGTGCAGACCTGGAAAAGATCCCTGTGCTTTCACTTAAACCAGGGGTCACCACCACAGTTCCACTGATCTCTGTATTGCTCTACTTTACTTCTAACATTAAAAAGTAATATTACAAAGATAAGGCTAAGGTGATGTTATACTGGCTAACTATACATTTTGGAATCATTTAACATATTGGTAGTGATGTAGAGAACTGTTCGCCGGCGAACTAATTCGCGTGAACATCAGGTGTTCGCAAACTTTTCGCGTATGTTCGCAATTTGGGTTCACGTGGCGTTTTTCCGCTGCGTTTTTTCTCGGCCTAAAAATGCCGCACAAGCCACACATGGCATTTTTCAGCAAATCCCGTTTCCATGGTGCTAATAGTGCGAAATAGCAAAAAACTGCCAGCTGTCTTTGCGGTTTTACGCAACGCTGTGTCAACAAAGTATTTTTCAGATAAATTTTTGCCCTTGATCCCCCTCCTGCATGCCACTGTCCAGGTCGTGACACCCTTTAAACAACTTTAAAATCAGTTTTCTGGCCAGAAATGGCTTTTCTAGGTTTTAAAGTTCGCCTTCCCATTGAAGTCTATGGGGTTCGCAAAGTTCGCGAATATTCGCACTTTTTGGCGTAAGTTCGCGAACGGGTTCACAAACTTTTTTTTTGAGGTTCGCTACATCCCTACATATTGGCAATAAGGTATGGGACATTTTCAGTGATTAAATAAAAAACGGACAAAAAAATTGATTAAAAAAATGGAACTGATATATAGACAAAATAGAACAAGAGGGAAAATCTGGGATATTTCAGTTACTGTGTGGAAGAACAGATCGATGTGCAATATGGCTTGAGAAAGGGCTGAGATCTTGCCAGTGGAGGACTCAGGTGAAAGACAATTGTTTGGCAACACCCCACGGAGAATGCAGCAAATACCAAAATTCTTAGGCTCAGTGGCCTCTGTGCTAATTTTCTTCAAAATAGCACTAATGTTGAATCTCAATGTTTTATATCTTTTGCCTTTCCTGATAATATGTTATATCTAAATATGTGCAGCGACCCCACACAGAGAGTCAGCACACAATTTTACCTTCATAATTAGACAGATTACCAAGTCTACACTCACAAAAGTAGCACCACTTTTCGGTATTCTTCATTTTTAGTTGTACTGGAACTGTTATTCTAGTTAGGGAAACAAGTTATGCAGACGTGTTTCTCTGAACTGTCTTCTTCAACGTCCTCATCAAAAATAGCAAATTTGATGGACCAACCTACAATTAGGTTCCCTGATTGGTTTGAACCTCTTCTGTAGCTTTCATAGATAGTATTTATCAAACCATGCAGTTTCCTGTACACTATATCATAAAGTGGGTTATTGCTTTAGTTCCTCTCAGATCATAAATGTGAATGTACTTGGCCCAATACACACTCCTTGCACTGGAAAGCACTTGCAGGGAGTGTCACAGCACCTAACATAAGGAGGCTTGTCCACCCAAAACCAACATCTGACCAGTATGGTTTCCTGCCAGCCTGGACATGGCAGTTGCTAAAGGTTCTACTGATGTACTGCATCAGTAAGTGGTGGGCACTAAGGATTTTCTCTAGTTTAATTGAATTTTTCTGCAAATCCAACTTGTGCAGTATATCAATCAGATACTACTTTTGAATACATATTGGTGCATTGGGCACCAGAAACAACAAGTAATAAATTCAGGTGAAAAACATGATGATTTGCATTCAAGAAGTTCACTTAGCACCCAGTCCATTTTTGTTCTGGTGCAACAGACTTTTTTTTGAATGGTGAAATTCTGCAGTGAATTTGCAAAAATATTTGCTGCTGGTAAAACTGTACCAAGTGAAAAAGTTTGCTCATTCCTAATCATCATCACCTCACCAATTTCCTACCCTTTCCTTTCCCACTACTCCATACTGCCTTTCATGTGATGGTTGCAATTAGTTTGTCTTTTCTGCATAAATATTTTGTTGTGAGTTTATTAAAATGTTCTCCTCAAAACTTTTGGACAAAAAAACTATGTGGACTTCACTCCTTTGTGATTTATTTATTTATTGTCATGTCTGCTATGATCCCATGCACCTGCAAGCCGCATACTCATGTTACACAGCAAACTTCTTGACACCTTGAATTATAGTACCAGGTTTCGGAGGCACCTGCTTCAAAGTACCTAATTTCCTTGGCAGACTGCAATATATTCTTTATTTTCAGTGTTTAAATTTTGGCACTAATAGTTTGTGACAAATCAGAAGCTGTGATTAAATTTAGGAAACATGTAGTGTCAATGTTAGAGTGCTGGCAAGATGGCAATATATAAAGTGATACTGGCAAACAAAATGATGGCTTGGATTATATTCTCTAATGCAGCATTCCAACCTGCATTTCTATGGGCATGATGCCAAGTGCATAATAATTTTATAGGATTATGAGCATGCATCAACATGGAATACAAGAGTGGATAATAGATCTCAGCAAAGCGCAAATTACATACCTTAGACACTTAGAAGTGTTTTGTTAGATATCAATCCAGAAATATTCTGTTACTGAAGGTGGAAAAGCTGATGGCAAAGGTGACTGATATAGGAGCCACGATAAATAAGTTATAAATAAGATGGAAAACAAAGTAAAATAGAGGAATGTATTTTGTGTACTGTCTATTGCCTGTCTCAAGTCAAGTGACCATTTATTAAACCTCCCTGTTTAATCTGAAAGACAAGCTAATTGGCAGTGTTTCTAAAGCCAGATATTTATACAGTATTGGGGTCATTTTTTCAACCACAAGTCATTGCAGTCACAAGGCAGCATTGCATCTAAGGCAATTGTGGCTGAGGCATCAAAATTAGTACATTATTAGCTGAAAAATGTAGAAGTGTGTCTGACATAATTTCCAGTGTTCGCTGTGCATGTAAGCAAAAATATAACAGAAACACAGGAGCACTTACCGCTCGAAAACTCGTGTGCTGCACGCCGATCCTCTCCCCATAGGACCCAAATTGGAAACGACTGAACACCACAAAAATAGCGGAGCACCACGAAATAAAAATATAAAAATCAATCTTTATTGCATCCTCAGTAATAGGCACGAATACATCCCTCAGGACCTACGCTTGACGCGTTTCGTGGCATCTCGCCACTTCCTCAGAAGTGGCGAGATGCCACGAAACGCGTCAAGCGTAGGTCCTGAGGGATGTATTCGTGCCTATTACTGAGGATGCAATAAAGATTGATTTTTATATTTTTATTTCGTGGTGCTCCGCTATTTTCGCTGTGCATGTGACAGGTGCGTCCTATACTTTAGGCACAAGAACTGGTAGGGTTTTTACTGTGTCAATGGGTGCAAATGCGTTCAGTTTGTAATGTGAGGCAGAAAGGACTGAGCAGTGTCAAGCACAACTATATGAAAGTGCAATGAGCACATTTTGTAAAGTACCTTTAATGGATGGGGTTTTACTTGCAGCTGACTACTGGGAATTTTTGGGCCACAATTGCACTTGGGGTCATACATTCCTTATTTCTAGTTGTCAGCCATGAGTTGGTTAGTTATAAAGTTGTCAAGATATATTTTCAGAGCTTATTTGTAAAGCAATAATTTCTGCAACAGATGGTTCATTGCTATCAAGGAAAATTGCACGTTGATGTGCTAACTACAAGTTGGAACTGCAGCATTCAAGCTGAAACAGCAAAGCAGCAGCAGTACCTTTTATCTGAAACTTGGACTGGCATCTCCAGTTCAAGTTCTTTCTCTTTATTTACTATACCTCAGGAAGTAGCCATACAATAGGACCTAAAGCAGTCTTTTACCTTTGACATATGTTTCAAATAGTATCCCACAAATACATTTTCCCCATTCCTTTGCTTTTTGACTGAAGTGAAAAGGTATAAAAGGTGCATAAACATGATCTGAACTTCCAGACATAAGAGTCTGTCTAAACTGTATGCTCACTAGGACCAGTTTCACTGTCTCTATAAGGCTCACTGAGTGATCCAAACCATCCCAAAGTGATGGTGGATTCTGGGACTTAAAGTCCCTCTGCTTTCCAAACTAGGTGGTGCACAGATTCCCTGCAAAGAAGAAGGACTTCAAGTACTAGAATCCTTCACTTCACAATGGAACAAGGAGAGAGGGGCTGCATGACTGGGAAATGGTTACTACAAATCATTGAGAGACTATCAAGGTTTCCTTTCAATCTGTGAAATCAGGTATGGCTGTAAAAAATACACCTATATTTATCTATGGATAGTGTTTATGCACCTTTTCTACAAAAGCCCAGCTGAAGGGGAATATTTATTCACTTTAAAATGGATAAAACTCCTTCATACAGATTTTACATGGAGAGGAGGTCCTTTTATTTGTTATGTTAGTCACCCAAGTTATGACATAGCAGAGCTGCACCACCATTGCAGTCACACAACATGCTCTGTGTTGTTCTGTTGGCAGCTTCATAGATCTAAAGATCAAAAATGAAAAGTATTAAGTATTGCAACATAATGCTTTGAAGATTTGACACAATGAAAAAGCTTTGCATTCCTACCCTCCCTTTTGAATGTATGTTGATAAATATAAACTATGCTTCCTCGGTTACATAACTAAAAAAAACAGCGACCACAAGGTAAAAATGGAGCCCTACCTTGAGAAGCAAGAGGCCTTAGCTAGGACAGTTTTGACACTATGAAGCAGGAGAGTCATGCTGCTGAAGTCCATGTCCTGTCAATCTTCTGCATCTGCAAGTTGAGAGAAGCCAGAATAGCTGGAAGGATGGAAAGCAGGCTCTGTTCTAGGTGATTGCTATGGGCAATATCGAAGGAATCATACATTTGTATTTTGCCACCTGAGATAAATTGGAAATGTTTGTCCAATTTCTTTCTCTCCACTGTTTCCAGCACCAATAATAAGGTTTCCTCTATCTGCTAATGCTCTCCTAGAACTAGAAACCTATATTTACTGTGGGTTTAGAAAATGATCTATATGATGTTTTGTTGTTTTAATACAATCGGCATACTAGTGTTAGAAATATGCTTAGTAAAAAAACCTATTAAGTGCAAGTAAAACCCATTACCATTATTTGACAAGCTGGCCATTTTCATTACATTACATTACATTTCATTACACTGAAGCCAAATTAACAGATACTGTACAAATGTGCAAATTCAGTATGGTTGAAACTGGGCAAACTGCCCAAACTAATCTTGGCATGTATGGCACTTTCTGATAATAAACCCTCTAAATTCCTGTTATAAATATTAATAAAAAAAATGTTATTTAAACAATAAAAAAATTGCATAAATAAGAACACAAATTATTGTAAAATAATTCATTATACAGTTAATAAACAGCAAATTCTAATTGTGCTTAGAGCATTTTTAAAACCTGTTTAAAGAGAGCATAATTTTTTGGCTCAAAAAACTGTGTTTTTTCACTTTACGCCCTGCATTTGTGTTAATGTTGACAGGAGCAGGTCCTTGCGCTCCATTAGGCCAATGTTTTCTGCATAAATACAGCACTGCCTACATTCTGTGGAGATGTATTAATGAGGGACAGGCTTGTGCAGAGTACAAAGCAACCCTGTACTTACTGCCTGTCCTAAGCATTCTTTATAACTGGTCCCATACCTGTAATAATTGCCTGGGGAATTGGAGGGAACTTTTTATTGAGCCAAGCCCACCTGCTGCATCCATACATTCATTCTCCACACTTTGTAACATAATTTAAAAATGTGTTTTTTCCCGTCTTTTTCTGTTGCTTATTTAGAAATTATTTCCCAACAAGATTCTTGTTTCAAAACATACATATTGGATATTGTGCTTGTTTGCTAATGTGCCGACCATATACAGGCAGATGGGTGTATGCAGTGACTGCTCCATGGTGTCTATTGCCCTAATGTAGAAAATTCTCTTGCAGCTGATTGAGTGGGTGGCTATTCTGGGAGAAAGGGCTGCTAGTGGGTCTCTCAGAGCTGCTGGGCAATGCTTTATATGCCTGTTTTGGTGATCATTTAATATATTTGATACATGTCCCTAGTTTGTAAAAAGCAAAACTAAGGAAATCTATAGAAAAAGGCATCCTGCCTTCAGATACTGTGTGCTGACATAAACGCATCTTCTTTTTCTTCACTGAATTTGACTTGGTGCCCTGAGCCAGGTGAAAAGGCTTCTTTGCAAACCTAAATCCAAATTGCTCCCAATTCCCTGCTACAGTTTGAATTGCTGTCCTTATAATGAACTCTGCAATGCAAAAGGGTGTCTTTATGTAAAAGAAAATGCAAGTGGGAAAAAAGAAAAAGGCTTCCTTTCTTGGTTATTGCATACTTTTTGTCCTCTTTTTCAGTCGACTTTTTGGCAAAATACTGCATCTTCAGCCAGGAGAAGTTGGCCGAGTATAAAAGGGCTTTTGAAGCGGTAAGTGTAAATTCAGAGTTCTTTTCTTTTGTTTTTCTACCCCCTCCCCCCATCACTCCTCCTATGTCTGTAGACAGTTAAGCAGAAATAATAAGCACCGCTGCTTGTGGTACACGTCCCATGAATTACTCCAACATCAAATGTAACTTTAGAAAGGAGGCACGCTTTATTCTTTTCGAAGCTCTGTTCCCCAAACCTTTCTTTATTTACATGTCGTGAGCCTGAGCGATGCACAGTCATTTAGAGCACACACACAAAAAAGAAGAGGCCATTAAACAAATTAAAAGCAATGGGAATGTCTAATACAGTACGCTCTGAATCTGCAATTTGATTAGTCTGTATGTAATACACAAAAGCCTTGTCAAAGAGGGAGGGGAGTAGAACTGCTCTTTAATAACCTTCTACAATTAAATTATGGCAATGAATTTCCTATTCATGGTTGCAAAATGTCATGTTAGTGAAGATGGGTGTAAGTAGCACACAGCATTATCATGGTTTTCATACAATATATTTTCTGTGTGGCATGTTGCTTTATGCTTCTATTTAAAGATTTAAAGTAGGCATGTCAACTTTGCTTCATATAGAGACTATACTATACTATTCCAATAGGTTGGCTATAGCCCTTCCAATGTCAAAGCTATGTACAAATAATCACTGAGATCATTTCATTATAGTAGTCATCAATACCACAGTCCAAAAGATCCTAAAAAACGTGGCACTCAATCTTGATTGGGATTCACAGCATCTAATGATATTCATACTTACCAACAATTCATTTGGCAACATCTATATTAATAGCTATAGATCTGTGGGCCAGATTACTAAATCTGGGTCTGGAGTTTCTACTTAATGATAACATTAATGATAACATTAATATCATTGTTATTAAACAATGACCCCTGCCCTGATAATGAGTGATTGGAATGGATCATCCTCTGGCATCAATGGGAAATGTAATATTTTCTCACCTTGACTTCAACTATGAAGTTAGTTTAAATAAAATGTTATCCACAGGAAATGCTTGCTGTTTAGATTTCCCATGCTCATAGAGTTAAAATCTTCAGACTCAGAGGCAGAATCTAGAAGCTATCAGCTTTGCATACTACTATCTACGTGTTGAAACACTCCACTCCCACTCAATAAACCAAGCATTTAGGGCAAGGGCACACTAAGCAGATCATCTGCTTTCCTAAGCCTGCATCTTGAACTCGGGTAGAGCAGATCCTCTGTGTGTAGAGCTACACTGAGTGGATATCGGCCTGGAAACACAAAGGTTTGCACCAAAATCCACTTAGTGTAGCTCCACACAGGCGACACTGTGCCTGTCAATGGGGCTACATGATGGAATGAATGACACAAAGCACACTGAGGAAAACAGATGATCCACTCAGTGTGCCCCTTTCCTAATGCTGCTATTGCAGACCCTTAAATACTTAAAGGTATTTTTTATATTTAACTTTGAAATTTCACATGGGGCTAGCCATATTCTTCATTTCCCAGGGTGCCACAGCCATGTGACCTGTGCTCTGATACACGTCAGTCACACTTTACTGCTGAGCTGCAAGTTTAAGTGATATCATCCCCCTCCCCAGCAGCCAATCAGCAGAACAAAGGGAAGGTAGCAAGATAGCAGCTCCCTGACACCTGTATTGCTAAGGCTGATGCCCCATGGAGTGAGTTAGTAATCTACAATAGATCTCTGCTATCACTGGAAACAGCTCCAAAATGCTTTTCCAGCAGCAACAATTGGAGCCCCAGTGGAAAGACCTATGCATCCCTGAAGTTGCGCAAAGTTTCCTCCTGCAGGCAACTTCGTATGGCTTCGGAAAGCAGAAGAAATGTGAAGCCCTTTCAACTGGCAGCAGAAAAGCATTTTGGAGTGGTTAGTCGCCCGCGATAACAGAGATCTATCAACAAACACTCTCTGTGGGATTCAATAGTAAAAAATCCAAGTCTGGTTTGGGACTCCTCCAGTTACATGGGAGTAGGTTACCTGAAAGCAGTTCTAATGTGTAGCGCTGGCTCAAGGATACATTTTTAAATGGTAGAGTGAATTATTTGCTATGCAAACAGTGTGATTTAGAAATGAAAAGTATAACATAAAAATCATGACAGAATACTTTTATATTCACTGTTGTTATGAAATAAGTGGCTATTTTTTCTTTATTACTCATTGTTACATTAAACTATAAAAAGTATTTTCTTTCATTTAACCTGAGGTGGACAGTGATGAAGATGGGTACCTTGACTGCCTGGAAGTTCTAATGGCCTTAAAGGAGATTGTTCCACCAGGAGCCTTAAGTGATGCTGAAGAACTATACATTTATAGAGTAAGTACAACAAAAGGGAAATAACCTTTATAGAATGTGCTGTGCACCCAGAAACTTCTTTTTAATGAATTTTCTTCAGATTTCCAATAAAATTTCATTTCAGTTTTATTTATATTTTAGTTAGTTAGGAACTATATTATATATATGAATGTATTCCATATGCATATTTATATGTATAATGTATTCCACTTTGTCACAGAGGAATCCCATAACCATATAAAGGCATAAAGCTGAAGGTTTTGTGCTTTTATACAGGTTACCAAACTCCAGGGTGACTTCTAATATCCTCATTTCATATTCTACACCCTGGGGTACGTTATTTATTATTATACAGAAGTTTCCGTGAGTCATGTTAAGGGCTCTGGCACACGGGGAGATTAGTCGCCCGCGACAAAACTCCCTGTTTGCGGGCGACTAATCTCCCCGAGTTGCCTCCCCCTGCCATCCCACCGGCGAAAATGTAAGTCGCCGGTGGGATGGCACACGCGGCGGCGCGATTTCGCGCAAATCACCGAAAAAGCCTCGCGAGGCAACTTTGTCGCGGGCGACTAATCTCCCCGTGTACCAGAGCCCTAAAGGCTTAACTAGCATTCGTGAAGATTTCACAACTTTAAATACAGGTATAGGCCCCGTTATCTGGAAACCCATTATCCAGAACAAATTGCTGGAAGGCCATCTCCCATAAACTTCATTATAATCAAATAATTAAATTTTTTATAAATAATTTCCTTTTTCCCTGTAAAATTAAAACAGTACCTTGTACTTGATCCCAACTAAGATCAGATTTGCTAACATTTTTGCCACTTGTTTGTGCACTGCCTACCTCAAGATATTAATTTATACATACTGCATGTGTCATTGGATTACAACTCAAGAACACTGCATACAGCCCTTCATTGTTTATTTTATTAGTCTGCTTTCATTTGGGAGTTTATGGTAGGCTGCAATACAGGACTTTTTGTGTGAATGCTGCTAACGGAATCTCAGAGACATGATGATCCTATAAAGTTGAACTACCATGGGGGTGACATTTAGGTATCCATTATAAATATATCTAATCTATGACTTATAGAGACACCGTAGGAATAATGTTGATAAATGTGTTATGTGTATTATAAGAAACAGGCAAAATTAACTGGATTTTGGATTTTAAACTTCTTTCCAAAGAGTTAATTGAATGAATAAAGGGAAACTGGAAGTTTTCCATTCACTTGCACACAGTTTATCAGATTATCTTCCTGTATCCCAGGGACAATAGCCATGGCCCTCTCCCTAAATGCAAGAGGACTTAGAAGAAATCCACCTTACTGTTTGGCACACAGTAGAGGCTTGGCCGTGAAGCTGTAGACATTAGTCTTCAGATCTAATTTCCTTATAAATCCATGGTTATTTAATACTTGTGCCACAGGCTTTTATTTTCCTAAGAATGCTCAGGCAGTTAAATGTGCATGTGTTTAGTGAACCAGTAGGGCTGGAAAATATTGTTTTTTAACAAAAATAAGCTAATGAAAATGTATTTTACACACATATTTCCTTACATCAAGTGACTGCCTTTATTTTCACAAAGATCCACAAATTATGTAATATATTGAGAATTTTTTGCTCCGTTGTTTGTACCTTCATATAGTTATCATAGTAGATTCAAGTGCACTAAAATTAGGACCATATTTTGACCCAAATTCTTCAATTGCTCACCCAGTGGATTTTAGAAGACCATTCAGGGCACATGCCACTTAAATTCCAGCTCTGCCATTGTTGAATTGGATCTTTATTTACAATGCTTATATTCAGATAATGTACATTTTAGGGAAAATGTAATAAAAGTTGTAAACAGAAAAAAAGTGCATACCCATAAAAAAATTCTAATGTTGCAATGTAATATTCTTTAACAGTTATTACATTGCAAATGTTTCATGCAAAAATAATGACCATAATAAATGTTATTATACATTTTTTTATAAACTAGGAGGTAGCACTGGTACGTGGTTGGAATGATTAGCAGGTAAACAGGAAGAATTTAACAAAAGGCAAATTTAGATTACTAACATTTTCAGGCATTTTCCTAGTAGTTCAAACATTATTTTTACAGGTATCAGATCTGTACAGATCTGTTATCCAAAAACAAATTCCCTTCCAGTAGTGATTAGCAAATCTGCCCCATTTCACTCCCAAAAAATTTGCAAAACTTTTAAAAAATCTGCGAAATCATGTAAAATTCATGGAACGTCAAAATGATGTGCGTCATAAAAAATTGTTTCGCACATCGAAAAAAATTGTTTGTCAAAAAAAAGTCACACATGGCAAAAAAATGACGAGTGCAAATTTTGCGCCCATTTTCAAAAGAGTATACCAGTGGCAAAATGTGGAAATTCACCACGAATCCATGCCTTCCAAAAAATTTTGCTCATCGCCACATTCCAGTTAAATTATATTTTAATGATCAACCCTTAGTAACTTTAACAGAACCTAAACACTTAGGGGCACATTTACTTATCCACGAATGCTCTGAGTGTTCATTCAATCAGTCCAATTGAATTTTCCGCGACTCTTTCGTACCTTGCGTGACTTTTTCTGCGATCTCACAACTTTTTTGACGCTTTTTTGACTTTTTCATATTTTTAGCGCAAAAAAATCGGATCGGTTTTGCCACTGTTTACAATTGTTCGGTACAAAAATTTTGTGACTTTCGGATCACCAATACGATATTATCGTGACTAATACAATATTTTCATAAGCATTTTCGTGATATTTGCAAACTTCAGAAATTTTCGTTTCCAATCCAAATTTTTCCCATTTGGGATTCGGACTAGTGTTTTGATAAATCTACCCCTTAGTTGAAAGTGAACCCTGTGGTATAAATGTTTTCTTTTAATGGATTACATGTTGCACACATGGATTACATGTTACACAAGCTGTAATAATGCATCTTTGGCCTTCCAGGTTACTGTACATAACACGTACTGTGACCAGAGTCAAGTGAAACAGAGTTTGAGAACAAGTCCAAAAGTACCAATAAGATCAGGGCTTAAAAAAAGAGTGCCAACTGAGACTCTAACATTTATGTTAGGACCTAAGCATTCCTAACAATCTTTGTCTGTTGCTGGGGAAACATTATAGCTCTACTCTGCATTGCTACATATTATTCAGACAAAAATAGACTGTTTGCATGTCAGTTTGCACACAGTCTGTATTGTAATGACCTTACTCAAGCAGTGAAATCCAGAGGCCTCTTTACAACCGTTCCTATTCACACAAGGGGGCACATTTACTAATCCACAAAATGCTCCAAAGTCGTCCGAATGCGTTTTTTTTGTAATGATCGGCATCTTTGCGACTTTTTCGTTGCCGTCGCAACTTTTTCGTATTTCCCCCGAATTTTCGTCTACTTACCGAAATTTTCGGATTGAACGAAAGAACGTTCGTTGCACAACGAACGTTCTTTCGTGCGCAAGTGCACTGATCGAGCCCATGCAGACATGCACTGAAGGATCAAAGTCAGAAAGGTTTTCCCGGCATTTCCGATCGTTCAATACGAAAAATTTGCAACGAAAAGTCGTGAAAAATACGAAAAAGTCGCGACGGTGACGAAAAAGTTCTGAAATTTTCGTTTCCAATACGAATTTTCGCCGTTCGGGATTCGGATTCGTGGATTAGTAAATGTGCCCCAAGGTGTGCCATTCCCAACACACATTGGTCCACCCAGAAGAAATTTGAAAGAGACCCATTAGTCAGTTATCTTGAGGTCTAGCCATAAATTCAAATAAATATAAAGTGGGGTTTTTTTTTCCAAATAATCTCATAACCTTGCATTTATTATTGCTGAACTCTTATTTGCAAACTTGTGAAGAAGAGAATAAGACTATGGGGGGAATTCACAAAAATGTTGGTAAAGGAACATTTTGTAAAAATATTGTATTAAAATGTTGTTTGTGCACTGACTTATTCACAGACAAATTTTCCATTATTTTTCCTCCTACCAACAATTTTGTTAAAAAGTGGCCGTGGCTATGGCGTATGACCTTTTTGAGAATTAGTCATACCCATGACATTTTTACAGACATTGTTTACACCAAAATGTCTCCTTCATGACAAAAATGTCAGGTAAAAAATGATAGGTTAAGTTGGCATAAGTGTGTATAAAGAACAGCATTTTGATAACGCAATAATGACAATTTATTATTGTGTATACAACACTTTAGAATTTGTCGGCATTACTGCAAATCCATAAAACAATTATGATACCTTCTGCAAATTTTTATAATTTGGCAACCAACAATTTGAAAACCGTGTACTTACTAACACTTTTGTAAATTCCCTATGTATGTTATGATGCTTTTAATAGTTAATATTAATAAAGGATGTAAGTATGTATATTTGTATTTATGGGGCCAGTCTAATAAATTTGGAAATATTGTACCAGGTCTAGTAATCATAGCAAACCAATCAGCAAGCAGCAATTCCTGGTCATTTGTTTGAAAGCAGACATCTGATTTGTGGCTTTAATGGGTACTTGGAGAAAATCTTATATGCACTATGCGGTACATTTCTTGCAATAAATTTACACTACAAACAGAGAAACAGTAGTGAAATTAGTAAAGTTTTACAGCATACATACAGTACCAAGTGCTAAGAGACATAGGAGGAAGTGGTTCTCTGCCCAGGGATACTATGATAACTGTGAATTTTCCCTTGCAGGCCTCTTGAGAATTTTTTAAGCCATTTGTTATAATTGTTGAGCGTCTGCATTTAAACAAGCATAGTCAGCTCTTCATTTGTGCTCTTCATTTGGTACATGGTGGCAAAGAGCCAAAAGCACCCAATGTGCGCAATAATAGGCATGTAAAGCAATCCTTGTGGTATCTTAATTCTTAATTATCCTGCAGTGGCAAAGGCTGAATTGTAATTCAACATCAAACGGATATCATATTACTACAAGTTGGCTTAATTCTAGTATACTAATCTAATATATGACCCAGTTGGGAGGCAGTAGAACTATATCATAGAGCCAACTTTTATTCCATAGTCCACTATTCATATTCCTATTAAGAGCCAGCAATGTTTGCTATTGTTGTTCCATTTCATTGACTCTATCAGTCCCGTTTTGTCCATCTGTCAACATTATTGTATTCCATCGCTCAATCAGACTTTAAAAAGAGCGTATTACCCTTAGTCTTTGACCTTATTTAATGAATGCCCTTCCTGTAAAATAATAATAAACATGAATCAGTAGAGGCCTTTATTGTTTGCGGTATTGTGTGTTTACTTTGTCAGTGGTTTCTTTTTCTAATGAAATGTAAAACCACAAAGGTAGCCAGGGATTTTCTTTTTCCTAGCTTGAACGTGTGCCTCCATCAAACATTCCTTTTATTCGCTAACTCTGTGTTTTGTTTTGCACATTAAAAAAAAACTTAAACAAAGTTTTCAAAGGGAAAACAGAGAAAGGATGGGGGTACCTAATGAAGAATACACATATTGCCATCTACACTGTTATAGGAACACTTTGTACTTGGAAAGATCCTGAAGACAAGAACCTTGTTTCTGTGGGTTTGTATTTAATACTTAAAACACAAAGGCCACTGGAAGAGAAAAAAGATTTTTTGTTTGAGATACAAAGCATTGCGGGTCACAAACATAGGTTTATTTTTTTCTCCAAGGATTGAATGCATTGAGAGCAAGGAATATGAAAGGACCTATAATTATACTTAACATAATACTGGTTCTAATAGTATTTTAAAGGACCTCGTACAAAGTTGATGTGAAAGTTCTTAGTAGACTTTCATGCGAGAAGACAATTGCTTGTAATGAAAGCTGAAATAGAAGGAAAACGAAGAGGTGGAAGATTAAAATATGCTCTTACATCTCAATTTTGACAGTGGTTTAATCAAACATAAAGGGTATAAGTGGTGCAAACTCTTCCTTCTTTGAAAGACTGAAAACATTTGGGATATACTGTTATTAGCTGCGTGCTTCAACTTGCCCTTTGGCATTTGTCAGCCATTCAAATGCATTTTACTAGTGCATATAACCTTTCCTACATTTTTATTTAAAGGGGAAAAATGCCCTAAATATAAATAAACAGCAAAACTAGTGCATACTCATATATTTTATGTAATAACTACTTAATTAAATAATTAATAAAATACTAGTCTGCTCCAGTTCTAGCAACCCAAAACAGTCAAAGAGATGTAAAAGAGATGCAATTTGTGGATGTTATTATATTACCTAATACTTGTTTTGCTATAATTCTCTCACAATTCACTGTCTGATTCAAGATAATACATGGAATAGAAAACCACTTTAGAATGGAGTATATTTTTACCATTTATAGTAATTCATAGTTTTCAGTCAAGATGAAGCATCACACTGTACATAATATAAAGTGGCAGCCATGACTAACAGATGAGAATATATAATAATAGAAATTTATTCTGCGCCACACCATCTTACTTTTTATTCAGTAGTGCAATGATGGTGACCAACTGGATGTAACAGTTTACATAAGTATTTACTAACACATATACACATGCAGTAAAGGAAACAGAAAAAACTGCAGTAATATAATGGGTACAAAAAATGAACCTTTTATACATTCCGTATATATACTATATATATATATTATACAGTTGTTTCTTCCACCCCAGTTCAACCTGTTGTCTTTAAAAAGCAACCAGTTGTATGACTGTAATAATCCAATAAATCCAAGGGCCACTATACACTTATTATGCTTTGTTTAAGGATATAGCTATAGTTTCTTCATTTTATAATACAATACATTGCCAAAAGTACCTAGACACATTTTTGGCCAAAAGTATCAAGATATTATATCTTAAATGACATGTGCTCAGTTTACATCAATAACAAGACTATGCATTGGGTTCATGCTGTTCTTATGGGTGAACAGCCACACACAAGCCTAACATGACCATGTGCAATGCCTGGTGTTAAAGCTGGGGTTGTGAAAAGGTTCTTGCTGTTGGACTCTGGAGCAGTGGCATCACATTTTATGAAGTGCTTAATTGAACTTCACCTTCTGACAAACAAGTTTGGTTTAGTAAATGCCAGGGGGACATTTGCTGCCAAAATGCACAATGCAAAGTATAAAGTTTGGTGGAGAATGTTCTGAGGCTGTTTTTGACAGTATGGACTAGAACTATAGAGTACTATAACAATTTAGTGGTTGGTAATTTGTGGTAACAGCCAGGTGGAGGTCATTCCTGTTTCAACACAATAAAGCCCCAATGCACAAGGTCCCAAGCTCAACCCAGCTGAACATCTGTGCGATAAATTGGAATAGTAACTGCAAGTCAGGCCTGATAACCCAACATGAGTGCCCAATATCACTAATGCTCTTGTATCTGAATGGAAACAATTCACACTAACAATTTTTCAGCATCAAGTAAAAGGCTTTCCTCAAAACATAGCGGTAAAGAGAAGACTAGTGGAAAACTGAAAACTGTTTTCAGCTAACCATTATCCTATTCAAGTTGTGTATGGCTGTAGCATAATGCCTTTGAGTGATGCTTGGCCCCCTCTTAGCTAAGAACGAATCAGGCTTTGGGAAAAGTTTTAACAAATAAACAAAATAAAAGACATTAATGTCACTATTGTTAGGCAAGACAGAATCTGAAGCAGAGAGAGAGAGTAAAATAACTTTATAGATGGAGAGAAAGAACAGCAACAATAATATATATCTATTATTCTCTTAATACTATATGTATAGGGTATATACAAGGAGGTACTGTATATTTGTTGCTAAAAAAATAATCTGTGTATGCTACATATTCTATCTGTATATTATTATTCCTCTTGTTCTCATACTGGTCTCAAATAGTCTTTTACTGATTACTGTAAATGCCTGTGTACAGTGAGTTTATTATCTTTTTATTTATTTTATTTGACTTTATGATGTAACATTTGTTTTTTACAGTCTAGCTCTGTCTATTTACTTCAAATATCCTATTGTTTAATAATCAGTTGACTCCCATTCTTGACATGGAGCAAGGACCACAAAGGTGGAATAAAGTTGATAGATAACTTGCCCTATGGTGACACAGAAAATGGGTGTTATCCAGATGGTAAGATATATAAAAGCAGCTGTAAAAAAAAGTTATAGGGGAATTACGATGCCCATAATAACCTAAATTTAGAGATAAATGATTAAAGGAGAAAGAAAGGTAAAACCTAAGTAAGCTTTATCAGAAAGGTCTATGTAAACACAACCATAAGCACTCACAGAAACGCTGCACTGACTTCTCTGAAAAAAAAATTAGTTGTGTCTGTAATTCCTGTGCCAGAGACACACAGCTTTCTGCTGTCTCCTCTCTCCTGCTCCCCCCTCCCTCAAGAATGCTAAGAACTCACTCCCCCTTTAGGAATGTGGATCTGAGCCAATCAGCAGGAAGCTGACTCATAGGGGCTGATTTACTAACCCACGAATCCGACCCGAATTGGAAAAGTTCCGACTTGAAAACGAATATTTTGCGACTTTTTCGTATGTTTTTTCGGATTCTGTACGAATTTTTCGGATCCAATACGATTTTTGCGTAAAAACGCGAGTTTTTCGTATCCATTACGAAAGTTGCGTAAAAAGTTGCGCATTTTGCGTAGCGTTAAAACTTACGAGAAAAGTTGCGCATTTTTCGTAGCGTTAAGTTTTAACGCTACGAAAAATGCGCAACTTTTCTCGTAAGTTTTAACGCTACGCAAATTGCGCAACTTTTTACGCAACTTTCGTAATGGATAGGAAAACTCGCGTTTTTACGCAAAAATCGTATTGGATCCGAAAAATTCGTAAAGAATCCGAAAAAATCGCAAAACATACGAAAAAATCGCAAAGTACCGATCATTACGAAAAAAACGCAATCGGACTCCATTCGACCCGTTCGTGGGTAAGTAAATCAGCCCCCATAGTCTTACTAACTGAGCATGTTCACTAGGTCTGGGTGTCTGTGCAGGACTGAGGCATTATGGGAACTTTCTTTACACAGCTCAGCGTTTCTTCTTCCTGTTTGGCTTCAGATCTTCTGAACAGGTGAAATAAAGGAGAAGGAAAAGCAAAGTCACTTGGGGGTGCCAAAATGTTAGGCACCCCCAAGTAACTTTAATCGCTTACCTTGTACCTCGGGCTGGTGCCCCTGTTAGGAGAAAACAGCACCAGCCCGGGGTACCTGGAGTGCTTCCTCCTTCTGGCTTCCCTTTCCGTAAATGCCAGCGGTCGATGCATGCGCAGTAGAGTGAAGAGCCGACTTTCTCTGTTAAAGTTTGGCTTTTCACTCTACTGCGCATGCACACGCAGGGAACCAGGAAGGAGGAAGCAATCGCTACAGGTACCCCGGGCTGGTGCTGTTCTCTCTGAGCAGGGTCACCAGCCCGGGGTAAAAGGTAAGCGATTAAAGTCACTTGGGGGTGCCTAACATTTTGGCACCCCCAAGGGACTTTACCTTTCTTTCTCCTTTAAGGGCACTATTGAGACAACTGAAGGTATGCCTGCAGCTTGAGATTAACTCTTTACTAGCCTTTCCTTCTTTAACTGCTTTAAACATCAGCCAGGGTCAGTAGTTATTATTATTATTATCCAGAACTGTAGCATAAACCACTGTAGGTTAATTGGGAGTGTAGAATGACAGAGGAGGAGTGATTAATGAGATATACAAGTCTGGAAGCTGAATTTATTATGTACTGGAGTGGTGTCTTTGGAGGGGCAGTGTAATCAATATGTAGTTGCGGTAATCAATCCATGACATGAAAAGAGAGTAACTATAATTAGAAATTTAGTGGCATCTTTTGTTATATACGGTCATATTTTAGACATATTGGGTAGCGGGAAGTCTCTGGATTGAAAACCACAGTCAAATAGCCAATTGCAGCAGTTGAGTATATAAATGGTTTAATGACTTCATCATTAATGGCATCATAACTATTCATTAACTGGGTAACTTTATAAACAGGCTAAGGCTTGCTGCTGTCTAGTAACCCCAGACAACAGGTGGCATTTATTGTTCTGCTGTTTGAAAACACATACCTGATTGTTTGCTATGGGATACTAGGGGTAAACTGATTATTTATTACATTAATATTGATATTGGCAATGCTTGTAAGGTTGGTTGTAAATTCAGAATCATACGATGTTGAAAATCATCTTATCAATTTAAATGGCACTTCACATAGCTGTTATTACAAAGTGATCCAAAGTGATCAAAAGCAGCTGGTGTGTTATTATGCCTACATTAGAATGGGGGATTTAAGAGGAGAAACGTTTGATAATAGAGCACGACACTGGGACATATTTGTCACACACTGAGCTTACTACACTGCACTGATTTCACAACCCTGTATAGGATTTTTTAGAGGCTAATCAACTGTTGAACTCTCACTTTCATGCTTTGATAAATATGCACCAATGGCTAAATATTCTTTGGGTAAGAAAGGCACCTGTTATGCAAAGACAGACGGGGTGATTAGTTGCCACGGCAATACTTTCATTAAAATATACACAAGTTGCTGCATGTGAAAAGCACCGTGCTGTACAAGTTGCCGTGACTGGATTTTGTCTTCACCCTAAAAGAATAATACATAACTTCTATGCTCTTCTGAACACTTGTGCAATTCATTTTTTTAATTCTTTTGGTTAAATATTTTATACAAAAGTTTTCTCTGCTGTGGCAGTTATAGTTCTCCTTCACAATGGCTTGGGGGTTGTGTATGCAACAGCATTCTAGTTCCCCCAGTATTTTGCAGCCATACCAGATGAAATGCACCAATTTCTTCTTTTATGTGGCCCTATCAATTTTAGCATTGGTGTAGTACTTGCCCATTGTATTGCCCAGTGCCCCCCCACCATTTACAGCACCAGTGGCTGCCACATACAAATTACCACCTGGCTGGTATCTCAATGTCCTAGCTCAGGGGTCTGCAACCTTTAAGACATAAAGGTTATTTGGGAGTGAATGTGATTGTAGTTAGGAAAGGGGACTTTGATAGCCGTGATTATTTGGTCAAAATTGCATAGGCCCAATGTGTGTTAAGGAGTAAAGGCTTATCTGCTATCCTGCATACTGCAGGGCTATTAACATCAAGGACTGTGTAACAGTAATATGTGATAAGGTGGTCTGACCTAGTGTGTGGAACCACAAAGTGAGGGTTGGGGCTCCAAGTCTGAAAACTCCCTCAAAAGGAACAATCCACAATACAATAGGGAGAAACTCAGATGTTAATTAAATAAAAAAGCATGATGAAAATAAACCAGATACAGTTACTTATCCTTCAAATGCCACCTAAGTTCACACATAGGCCATGGAGATCAATCAAAGCCCTCAACACATACCCAGTTTATTTTCATTATTGCTGCTGTTCAGATGATTTCATTGCGAAGCTTGTTTTGTTTGCTATGCTAATGTAGCTTGAGTTTGCAGCAATCAGCGCTCATTATGCTTCCCTCCAAGCACAGCAACAATCTGCTCTTTTTTGTATATTTCCTCATCGCTGCTCCGTCCATCCCTTCTTTTTTTCTGCAGATTTTAGAGATTGTGGACTATTATGTAACAGATGGCCTAACAGACCTACGACTCTTTGCTGTGATGGCTAGCTTGGCGCAGAAAATAGCAGCACTAGAGTGAGTATTCAAAGACATGGACGCTCATGAATTTTAACTCATTGATGACAAAAGAATTAAACAGGGTGCAAACTGCTTCATCACTAGAAGGAGTAATTAACAGACTTGGATGGCCCTCCAGTGATGAGTGTCGCTTCTTTGCGAAGAAAAGCTGTCTCTCTTAATGCAAGATTAATCAAACTCACCATCCACAGAATTAATTATGTTAGGAAGCCAACAAGAATTTACCCAAAGGAATTACAGGAGTCCTTTTAAAATATTATCTTTACGGGGTGAAAAAAAAATTTAGTAGCTATATTTAAAATACGGCACATGATAAGGATACTAATACCGTAGGAACATACTAATACTGTAGGCCAAAGAGATAAAGAATAAGGCTCATCAGTATCCCTGTTTCTTAGAATTATACATGGATGAAAACCATGTGGTCTGCTGTCAGTTCTATGCACTGATGTATTGCCCTTTAAATACATTGAGACATAAAGTGTAGGAGCAAGGGACATTTTCATTAAGTCCTGCATGTAAATCTTTGTGAGTTAATTGAGCAGGGTCACAATAAAAGTGAAGAGCACCAAAGCCTCTAAAATAAGCAACTGGTAAAACTGTAATTTAGGCTATTCCCAGACACCCCATTTGAAGCTCTTATGTCATCACTTATCTCAGAATTGTTATTTTTGGAGACTTAGTAGTTGTACAGTTATTGTGGGGTTTCTTTACAAATTTGACCATAGCAAGCAATCAGATGTTTGCCTTTAATATTCTACCTGAAGTAGTCTGATATGTTGCTATGGGTTATGAAGCGGTTTTGCCCTGTGTTACTACCCAAGCCCAGCTAGTAATGGCGCTACAGCTATGTCACCTCATGCTCACCCTAGTTCTAATTATAGTAAGCTATGCTTCATTTAGCAGAAACTTGGCTGCATTTTCAGCCCAAACAAACCTTTTTTAACTTAAACTTGGATTTCACCATATTAATAGTAAATTTACAGGTATGGGATTCCCATTATTTAGAAAGCTCCGAATTATGGGAAGGCCATCTCCCACTGAGTCAATTTTATTTAAAAAAAAAAAAATAGTAACATTTTGAAATTTTTTTCTTTTGCTCTGTAATAATAAAACAGCAACTTGTACTTGATCCCGACTATATTTATAATTAAACTTTATTGGAGGCAGAACGATCCCATTGGGTTTATTTAATGTAAGATGATTTTGTAGTAGACTTAAGGTATTGAGATCCAAGCTACGGAAAGACCCCTTATCCAGAAAACCCCAAGTCCCCAGCATTCTGAATAACATGTCCCATACCTGTAAAATGTTATTCTTGTTGAAGAGCTTCCTTTACATCTACATTATAATGTTATCTTCTGTCATGTTCTGCCTCAGGTATTGCCTGTGTCTGTTTTTTCCCATATCCCCTCAGAAGCTCTTCTCTAAATGTAAAAAGATTATTACAAGAAGGCAGCAGATAGTATGGTTTTAATAGAAATTAGTTTATTTCTGGTTTCAAAACTACCAAATCATAATGTTGATAAATGGGCCTCCACCTGTTTGTGCCTTACTTCATATTTTTGCTATTAAACGGCTAATATTGAAGGAATACAGACTATGGGGCCCATTTACTAACGTTCATATTTTTCTTTCCTTTTTCAAAATTGTGGTTTTTAGCTCAAAAAATCATGGATTTTAATAATTACAGGAAACTCCAAAATTTTTGAGCTATCAAGGTAATGTAGAAGTTAATGGAGTTGTCCTAGGCAAATTGTAACCATATTTATTCAGTTGGTGGTTTTACAGGTTTTCATGGTTTTTTTCCATTGGAAAGCGCATAAAAATTCATGTTTCAGATTTCAATTCCTTCATGCTTTTTATGCTTGGATCTTTTAATAAATGACTAGACATTTGTGTTTTAGAGGAAATTAGTTTATTAGTGATTTCAAAAAACTCTAAAACCACTAAAATCAGATTGTTGATAAATGTGCCTCCACATGTTGCATTAAAAAGATCACTAACATTTCAGCCATAAAGTGTGACAAAACTGCTGCTGTGTAAGTGAAAGGAAGGAGACATAACATTTGATTACCCTTCCTATACAAGCACAAATAAGACTGCAAGCTTTTCATTGCTATCATTAAAATGATCTAACTGCATTATCAATGAGTTACATGGGACATTAATCTCGCAAGAGAAATAAACTAACATACACAGATAATTCGGTTTCATAGGTTTCAGCAACCTTCAGAAACCCGAGTCATATTCTAATTATAGCTTTATGCAGACAATTAGCAAAGTGAGCTTCTCAGCAATCTGTCCACTACATTGTATTTCTGCACGGTTTTTACTGATGTTTAACATTTAGATACCCCCAAGCTGATGCTGAATGCAAGGATCAGTGTCTTTTAGGCCACTCAGGAGAACCTGTTAGTGTTGGCCCAGTGGGTCAGAAGCACAAAGCGAAAGGTTCCCATTATATTTGCTGTGAGACTCCGTCCATCTGTTCTTCTCTCACCATATGGTGTATAATCAGCAGACAGTGGAGAAATGTTGCCTTCATGCAAATGAATGTTGTAAGCTACATGAAATGCCATTCCAGCACAATGATTACAATTTGCATTATGGAGATATTTTTCGGCATGGCAACTGATGTGTGCCGTTTTATTATTATCCTTTTAGTAAGTGAATTGTAATTCAAAGTGTTGGTTGGCTGCTGAATCCACAGCACTCTCGTTATTTATCCTTCATTTAAAAGATTTTATTTTCACACGAATGATTTTACACAGTGCTGCCTGGAGGTAAAATGGTGATTTTCAGTGTATTCTAACTCCACTTTATTTCACGGCATATTAAATATGTCTCTAATGTGTTTAATTAATATTTTTAAAAAAGGATGATTTTTTAAAAAATATATGGTTTATTTATTATTGCAGGGCAATGTGCTGAGTAAGTGTGCCCATGTTTTTGCACTTTGACCTACTTGACCTTCTGTTAACTGCATCTGCCATAGACTGTGCATGGGAATGGGTTATCAGCAGGTATAAATAGTGATGGGCGAATCTGTCCCGTTTCAGTTCGCTGAAAAATTAGCGAAGTGCAAAAATGCAAAAAAATGTAGCGCATCATGTGGGGGTTTTTTTGCACTTAAAAAACTCTTTTCGTATTATGGTTCGAAAACTCGAATATCTGGTATTTATTAAGTGCTTGAATGTAAAAATTCACAGTCTAAAAGCTTGTGAGTTTCTATCAAAGTCAATAGGAGTTGTCATAGGCAAAGTCAAGCCATATTCGCACACTCAAATTTTTCGAGTTTTAGAGCTTGTAAACTTGAAAAATTCAACACATTCAAGTTTTTTATTTGAACGGGTTTTCCTTATTAATAAATAAGTGACCATTCGATATGCGAGTTTATTCGTTTTAGAAAACACACTCGAATTCACAAACTCGAAAATTAATAAATAAGCCCCTTAATATAATTCTCCACATTGCCTATTTCATTTTATTTTGGTAGGTCATTGACCAATCAGTGGAGGTTACAGTACAGCACTGCGCCTAGCTCATGGCCTGTGGTTTTAGCAGACAAAATAAGAAAATATACATCAAATAAAAAGTTAAAGAATTTATCAGAACTGTCAACCAGCTGCCAGTAATGATCCAGTCCTGTTTTTTCAGGCCTGAATTCCCTTTCACAATAAATTGTAATTTATAATATGGTCTGATTTATTAGTTAATAAAAATGAAACCTTCTTTAAATAAGATGTTTCTAGTTGTGCCTTGGCTCACAGGCTTCTTAGTGGGTGTGCCATTGCAGGCAGTCTAATGATCCAGAGCAGCAGGCTTGGACTGGCAATCTGTGGGTTCAAATGCCAGAGGAGCTGCTATAAGATGCCATAGACAGTCACTATTTATTGGGCTAGTGGGGACCTGTTTGGGCCTCTGTGTACTTGAAATGCCAGGGCATTTTGAATCCCAGTGCAGACCTTGGTGACAGTCACACGTGGCATACCATCTGATTGTCTCTGCCTTCTTTTTGTAGGCAGGCTAAGAGAACTGGACCCGCTTTCTGGAGACTTGGACCTGCCAATGCTGTGCCTGGCAGTGCCACTACATGGAGCTGTGGATGAGAGCAGATCTGCTTCTTTTAGCCTACCCACAAAAGGCAGGCAGAGAGACTCAGACAGTGCGCCACTTGTGACTGTAGCCTAAGGGTACCATGTTAGAAAGAACAGTGCATGTACAGTGCATGTAGTTGCATGTAGCAATGGCAACCAAACTTTTTGCTTTAATTTTTGTCTTCTTGCTGCTGACTGAATACATCTATGCAGTGAGTGGTTCCTATTTCTTGCTATTAGTAACCAAGTCTGACTGTCCCAATGCTATAAACTCAGTTGTTCTAATGCTTTTGATATTTACACCTTTAGCATTGTCGGGTTTAGCTTTCCAGTGATAAGATAGCTAAGCAGTGTGTGCCTGCCACGTGTAGCCTCTGTAATATAGGAAGGTGTGCCACTGAGATTTTGTAATAAAGATAAGAACTTCCTCATCTAGGAGCACTTCTGATGTGTGTTGGCGCACCTTCCTCTTGACTGAGCTACATGAAACTTCAATTATTCTTGATTACCTATCTTTACTCTGTCCGTCGTTTACTTTTACAACATCTCTTTCAATCTGTTACAAACAGCATCTCATTGATTATAATTAATGCTATGATTTTCCCCTTGTTTATTGCATCCATATTATGTTAAATATTACTAGAGGTAGGCACAAGCATGCTGGATCTCTGGCCAAGGGAGCAAACTTAAAAGTCAGCCATTATTTGCATGATTTAGCAAGATTTAAACATTAATTAGACTCTCGCTGCAAGAATACTTTGCAGAAATCAAGGCTCGTGGACAGAGGAATAAACATGAAAGATACCGCAAGATAAGAGTTTGCTGTGTGTAGTACCGCCATTATCTATGCCATAAAAGCTAATGATTAAAATATTCAATGGCCTTCAGATAATTAAGGATTGTTAGGAAACTATAATGCATGTATGTGTGAGCACAGCTATTTTAAGGACACAGTCAGATGTAGCCATATTTTCTGATAAGCACAGTCCATCTAAAACTCAATCCCCTAACTAAATTAAAGCCCCTTTATAATGTAGATTTTACCATTGCGTATTTCATTAGTGTGACATACCAATAATGTCTGAAGCATGTTGAAGTCGAATTATAGAATGAAGTATGCAGAGTACCTGCATTCTGCGCAAGTGCCGTTTCTTATATCAGCCAACCGGATCATCCATAAAGAAAAGAAGAATGCTTGTGCATGCGCAGTTACAGGTTTTCCACTCTTTCACCGACTGATGCACTTTCTCTCCCCACTGACAATCTCTGCAGCAGTGCTGAACCCAAATTGGGTAAGCAATGCATTATAATTCACAAGAAGCTGTTTTTTTTAACTTGAATGTAATGTGTAAAAAGTTCTTTTGCAAAGTATTACCACTTTGTTAGGACTTTTTGTCACCCTTAGTTCCTAAGAATATAGGTAGTGATGAGCAAGCTTGCAGTGTGTAATTTACCCAAATTGCGATAAAGGCATTTTTAGCTCTGCAATAGCATATACATTGCCTTACCTTGTTAGAGAAGCTCCTTCGCACTTTGCTACAACTTTTCATTGAAAGAAATGCTCCAATTTTGCCAGTTTTTTCCAAACATACATTAACTTCTCCATTAATATCATACCATTTAGATTAGGTTTCTGCCAATTGCTCAGACCAAAACTTTCTTCAAATCAGGCTCCCATTGTGTTAGTTGATGTGGAAGGCAAGGGGCAGATAATGACAGGGGAATGGAAACAGCAAGAACCCTAATAGCTTTCAGTTGAGGGACATAATTAGCAAATTAGCATGCAGACTTCCCAGTGCACTGAGCATTACAGACATACAGTGGATACTGAAGCATCATACATCATACACTTACCTATGTCCCGTTTTTTCCAAACATTTGGGCAAATTCAACTAGGCTAACAGTTTGACGTGCATAGTTGGGCATAAAGCAAGGGGGTTATTTTAGCGCAGGGCTAGGACCATGGGTATGCCCACACCTGAATCTTTTTCCAATATGCAACAATTTACATTTGTGTGTCTTGGGGCATCAGGTAAATTCCCCATTACCTGGGGAACTTCCCTCTGTATCTACACAGAAGTGCCTCTCTGTACAATAGAACAGATTGGCTATACTACAGGTCCTACCACTTTATCTTGGCAGGGAAATACTGCCCATCTGTACTAACATGGAAGGAACGAAGAAGAAACTGGGTCTGTGCTTATTCTTTGCTTCCTCCCTGCTTCCCCCCTGCTTCCCCATGGGGTTTTCAATGTCACTGATCACTACTATATACCATTATTTTGGCAGGACATGATAAAATTGTACACCTTTGTAATCCTGTATAACAGATCATTAACACACACACATATATATATATAATCCAAATGGTGTCCGCACTCCAAGGCTCAATATTCTGCGGGGTGCTAGCCAAAATTATGTCTGTATAGAAAATAATCATCTGTGGCCAGCACACCCTTCAATGTTTCATCAAAAAGATTTTTATTGTAGATATATTGTTAAAACCAACGTTTCGGTCCAAAACGTTGGTTTTACCAATATATCTACAATAAAAATCTTTTTGATGAAACATTGAAGGGTGTGCTGGCCACAGATGATTATTTTCTATATATATATATATATATATATATATATATATATATATACAAAAAATACAGCTCATCCCATGAATCAATCAAAACTAATTGGGTGCACGTACATTACCCCAGCACTCCATTATAAAGCTTCAAGAGAAAATTAAAAACCAATTTTGCACACACTGAAGGAAAAATGTCTGCATTCTAGTGAAAAGAGACACGTTTAGTTACATGGTTTGTACAAAGTATGCATAAGCTGACGCACCCCATCAAGGCAGTGTCCTTGCGTCAGTCCTAACCTAGCGAAAACCCAACCCCACCCCTTTAAGGATAGCCTTGCAGCTAAGAAGGTATTTATTCGCTTAATCACTGAATGGTTTCTTTGGAATAGGTCATGCCATATAAAGAGAAAAGCAGGTATGGTCTTTCTCCCCCCAAAGAAAATATATTCTCTTTTTTCGCTAGCTTAGGACTGATGCAAGGACACTGCCTTGACGAGGTGCGTCAGCTTATGCATACTTTGTACAAACCATGTAACTAAACGTGTCTCTTTTCACTAAAATGCAGACATTTTTCCTTCAGTGTGTGCAAAATTGGCTTTTAATTTTCTCTTGAAGCTTTATAATGGAGTGCTGGGGTAATAAGTATAGTATATATATATATATTTATATATATACATATATATTTATATATATAATGTTTTCTCATTTGCAATCATAATACTTTACTGTACTTAGAACTCCACCAACAAACCTGTTTTTACAAAATTAAATGTAAAGAACTTTCTGAAATACATACATTTACTTTTTCAATTATTTGAAAACTTTGTCATGTAATATATTAATATATAATTGCATTGTAAATATTAAAAGCAGTATGTGTCTGTATTATTTGTGCTCCTGACCCCTGAACCAATGTAGTAGAAGCCAGCTGATTAAAAGCACTGGAGGAGAATTAACTACAGGTATTGGAATTCATTATCCAGAAACCCATTATCCAGAAAATCACTGAATTATGTCCATCTCCCATAGATTTAATTTTAATTAAATAACTCAAGATTTGCTTTTCTCTATAATAATAAAACAGTACCTTGTATTTTATCCCAATTAAGATATAATTAATGCTAATTGGAGGCAAAACAATCCTATTGGGTTTATTTAATATTTTAGTGAATTTTTTTAGTAGCCTTAAGGTTTGGAGATCCAAATTATGTATTTATGTATATCTTTATTTATAAAGCGCTACTTATGTACGCAGCGCTGTACAGTAGAAATTACGAAAAGATTCCTGATCTGAGAAAACCCCAGGTCCCAAGCATTCTGGATAACTGTTTCAATACCTGTATATTGTTTTTAAGAATTCTATACAGAGAATAGATAGGGACAGACAAACACTGCTTTCTTTTTCAGCTACATTTAAAAATAACTTGAAAACCATTTAAGCAGTATAGGCAATTATTCCTTCATCCTACAAGGGTATAACTATTATGCGAGAAAAGGAAGGTAATAAGTAATGTTTCCTCATCAAACTACAGTCATATTTATAGGAAGATATGATATAGTTGAAAAACAATTATTTTTTTCTAACACTGACCTTTTTTTTATTACAGACATGGCTCTGATTTTAAATCATATACATTAGGTCTAGTAACCTTTAGCAAGCAAGTGGGTAGCATTTACTAGTAACCTGCTTGAAAGCAAACATCAGTTATAGATTAATAGAACTGGTGTAAATATTTTGATCTTTATTGCATTATGGAGCCCGTCTTTTAACAATGCCTTATTTCATATTATGAAATATTGCTATAAAATGTCATGTTTGATTTATGTAAGGATAGCCTTTACTTTGCTTTGTTTAGCCTTATTTGTTGTGCCAGTTTATGGCAGATTACTATAGGAGGATAAACACTGCCGCTAGTAAATCTGGTCAATTCAGAGGCAAATTTTTAGCTTTTGCTGACATTTGGCTCTTTTAGTTCAGAAAGTTGCAGTTCAGTTCACAGTTCAATTTCTGTCCTTGGTTCATATAATCAGAGACATCTAACAATGTTTTTGCTAGTTCGGAATACCTACACTGCCCTTCTGATTATAATGTAATATTCTAAAGCAAAACTGTACGGTATGACTATAGCTTGCTGTAAGAACAAAACTGCAAGTTTGTCCAGAAATTGGCTGGGAGGATCAAAGGTATGTTATGATGAGATGACTGAATATTTGCAATGGGACTTTTCCCGCTCTTATTAATTCAGGGCTGTATAACAACACCTCTTCCTTTATCTGCCTGGTAGAATATTAACCAAGAATTGATATGGATATCTTCAGAGGGCAAATCATTGCAAATCACTTATTAAATATGTAGTATCACTTTGTGAAGACAAAGTTGTTGCTCTGGAAGCAGAATGGGGGGTGTTAAAGAGGTAAAAGTGTAAGCTGGATTGCAGTGACCACACATTTCTCAACTTGTGTCCTCTGAGAAGTGGGAGCAGCAATGTGATGTGCAATTTGAACAGGGAGTGCCCTATATCGCCACTCTCTCACCTGGGAGAAATAAGGGTAGCTGAGGTACGTGCCTAGTGCCCCCCCCCCTTACTTTTGCACTCTAGCCATATGCCTCTACCTACCTCTAGTTCTGGCCCCGATTTGGAGATATCAAACATATTTTTTCTGGCTAAAAATAATATCTGCCCCTCTGATCTATGATAGCAGTACAATATAAGTAAGCAAAAAGTGCACAGTATATTAGATAATTGATTGATGTAAGTGATGATCCTTATATTCTTATAATCTCCTTGCATCTGTGATTAATTTGGGGGTAAATCCTTTGGAGGGTTTGGGGTACAAATTTAAGAGGTAAGTAAGTTACCCTGGTTTTGCTGTACTATAGTTAACATTCCAATTGAATGCTTTTATATTATGTGTACTGAGTGATTCATAACAACAACATTTGGGGGCTCAACCAGCCAGTAAAATCTTGCTTGTGAGTATGGTGTCCACCTTTATGGCTCCTTGAATCTGGGTGGGGGGTGGGTCACATCAGGGGGTGGGGTATGACATTAGGGTCCGGGTTTATGATGGTCTGTGAGAAGGCCAGTGACAGCAGGATTAGGACACAGTTATTGGCTGATAGCTGCATCATTTACTATAAGATTTCCTAATTTGAAAGTGGCAACCCTATTTGCCAGTGTTACAGCTCTAATGCTTTCAATGACATTTACATATACAAAGAATTTTAAATTCAGTAAAAGTGTATAACGAATGTAAAAAAAGTGTTGCTTAGAATTATATCTTCTTTGCTTGAAATCATTAAAGGGGATGTAAACCCCCTAATGCCCAATTAAAGTGCTTGGTGTACAGAATGCCAGCAGGATCCTTTTACAATTTCTTTGCAGTCTCATAAAGTTGGCCATGGTGCCTATTATTATTATAATCCTTTATTTATATTGTGCACTTTATAGCTCTTTACAGGGATTATACATCATCCACAATAATTCCTGCCTCGGTAGATCTTACACCACTGTCACATTCACACAAAACACTAGGGATATTTTCATCAGGAGCCAATTAAAAGGCATGTATTATATATAGCATCTCTGCAATAATACACATCTATATAATAATTACACCCAATTTTCCAAGTGAGTTATAGGTTAATTCTTGCATGATTTCTGCAGGAACTCCCCTACCTTAAACTTTAGCATAGTTGCAGACCATTGTAACATACTGGGAGGTTCCATGATGTATAATTACACCTCATATTTGCATCTCATATATTATTGATCTTGTCATTTCCCTTTCTTTATTCATTAGTCTGCAGAAATCAAATTCAAAACATTGCAAATGTAGATTTGAAACTAAGCGGGGATTTGGGTTATTATCTTGACATTCCGGGTCAATGTGGAATATTATCAGTTCAAGACCTAAATAAAGGATCATTTAACTGGAATGTCAACTCTGTTTAATTCTGAGTGTTACCAGTTGCTTCTTTCATTTGGACAACCAATGAGAACTGTGGAAGTCATTCATGCATGGCATTGTCCCAGTGGCTCTGGTCCTGTAGTGTCCCAGTTTAATAGGGCATTCAGAGCTCATTAGCAAGGAAAGGCATCAGCACTGACCGCTGCAGTGCCACACGTTGTAGCTAATAGCCTCAGAGAACAGAATCGTTTCTGTTTCTGCTCACTTGTTGTGAAATCCTTTCAATGTCAACAAGTGGTCATGACGGCAGGAGCCCGCCATTCGACCGAACAGTTTTATCCGTTGCTCTCCTGAGCCAAACTTGTGTCCTTGTTCTTTGTTTGCCCCAGAATGCATCCTGAACAATCACAAAGGCTTCACAGCGATTCATCATCAGCTCATAATTTTAGCCAGCAACTTTACCCGCCAAAACTTGCTCCCCTTCCTGACATAGTTTTTGTAATAGCACAGAATAATCTATATATATATACATATATATATATATATATATACAGTACCTGTATATGTTAATATATATAACTATGCCTTCACCAAAAAGCTAAATTTGTCTAAAAATTAGGTACTTAGTCACAGCATTGTGTATATATAACATGCAGCACAAAAACTTCAAAGCAAAGAATGAAACTATTTATAAACATCTAAAATTAATTCCAAACTATAAAAGGGAAAACAGGCTGAAAGAATGAATTGATATGAATTGCATATTTATAAACCTGTAGGATTTAATGTAAGGATGAGTTTACCTTCATGCTGAACTGAGCATGATCCCTCCACAGCTCTCCGCAATGATATTTGATGTAAAAAGTGACTGGAAATGATAATTTTACAATATTTTTTACATTGATTCTTAGGTAAATGTTTATTATAAGAATATTAATAAGAATATTAATATTACCAATGAGTTCCTTAACCATAGTTATAAGGGCACTGGCTGGATGCATTTTTACAGAGTATGAAACACCATGATGAATGGGAATGCAGATGTGAGAGTGTTCTGGGGGGTCAGGCTGGTGGAGCGCTGGGCCAGGTAGCATTGCCTTGAGTGGCAATATTACTTGGCGTGGCTCTGGGGTCATGTGACAAAAGGGGCATCAATAACCACCAATATTATAGCTCTTAACTGGGATTGTTATTGAAACCAATTTTGAATAATGTAACAGAAGTGCGTATCTCCTATATTCATTATCTTCTCTACATTTTTGCACTTGTCTGCTGGAATGAGAGCATCTTGTGCAGGCCTGGACTGGGATTCAAAATAGGCCCTGAAATTGCCAGTACACAGAGGGCCAATACAGCCTCCACAATCACAATAAATAGCAACTGTCTATGACATCTTACAGCAGCCCCCTCTGGCAGTGGTGTAACAATGAGGTGCTCAGCTCTCAGCATAAAATCTTCAGAGGCACCTGGTGCGCAGAAACCAACCCACCTGCCTCTAACCACCCCTCCATGCCTCCTTTCCACCCCCTTGCGTCTTCCCACTGCAGATAGTTAACAGCGAGCGCACATATTTTTAGGGACTAAAGAGCAGCTATAGTGGAAGCAGATCCCATGGTCTGACCCCCCTCTGTTACCTAGACCCCCCTGTGACTGTAAGGTCTGCTATCTCTATAGTTACACCACTGGCCTCTGACATTTGGCAAAATTACATAGTAAAATAGTAAGTTATGTTAAAAAAAGACAAAAGTCCATCAAGTTCAACCTATTATACCTATATAACCATATATAACCTGCCTAACTGCTAGCTGATCCACAAGAAGGCAAATATTCCTTTCTGACTCCAAGATGGGAATCGACCAGCTCCTGGATCAACCTGAAGAAAGGTGGCTATACACCTTACAATAACGAACCACTGGTCGCAGGAAAGATTGTTCATTCCCTCCACTGACGATGAAAGCAGAATCAGAATCAGTCAGCCCTAAACGCAGATATCCAATGTTCCTGCGATATCAGTCATCTAGTCGATCCACCATACATGCAGCAAATATTGTACAACACTAAGGGGCTGATTTACTAACCCACGAATCCGACCCGAATTGGAAAAGTTCCGACTTGAAAACGAACATTTTGCGACTTTTTCGTATGTTTTGCGATTTTTTCGGATTCTGTACGATTTTTGCGTAAAAACGCGAGTTTTTCGTATCCATTACGAAAGTTGCGTAAAAAGTTGCGCATTTTTCGTAGCGTTAAAACTTACGCGAAAAATGCGCAACTTTTCGCGTAAGTTTTAACGCTACGCAAAATGCGCAACTTTTTACGCAACTTTCGTAATGGATAGGAAAACTCGCGTTTTTACGCAAAAATCGTATTGGATCCGAAAAATTCGTAAAGAATCCGAAAAAATCGCAAAACATACGAAAAAATCGCAAAGTACCGATCATTACGAAAAAAACGCAATCGGACTCCATTCGACCCGTTCGTGGGTAAGTAAATCAGCCCCTAGGTTTCGAATGAAAGTATTGGTGCGTGTATGGCCACCTTAACTATGAGCTATCTTCCATAACCCCGTATTTCCTCACTTGCTAAAAAGCCATCCAACCAGCCAGTACGACTGATTCAGGGATAGAATTCCACAACCTCACTGTGAAAAACCCTTTTAGAATATTTAGAATATCTAATTGGAATGGGTGCCCTCTTTTCTGCTGGAAGGAGCTACTGGTAAATAAAGCATTAGAGATAGAGAGATTATTATATGATCCCTATATACATAGTTATTTTATCACCCCTAAAGTGTATCTAATATCTTGTACTACAAAAGTTATCTAATGGGGATCAACCAATTTGCACTTGGCAGTAACCCAGAACAACCCGCACAGCTGCAGGCAGAACAATGAAAGCAAAAATGTAATTGGTTGAAATAAGTTACTGCCCAGATGCTGATAAATAAGTGATATTGTTACCCACAAAAATAAAGAATGTTACATTGCAAAATATGTTTTTTTGTTCTATATGCACATTGTTTCTGCTTACTAATTTTCCCTATTAGAATAGTATTGCCTATATTGTACTAAAAGTTTGTATTTCATGTTAATGTATAGGTTAGTTCTGCAAAGCTACCAACACGTACAACCTCTCACCTCTTTGTTATTTATGGTTGTATGCTATAAGGCATTCTTACCAAGCCCAATGGAGGATTTACTATTGGACTAGCTGGCCGTGATCCAGATTATCTGGCTGCTGTACAACTCGTAAACAGACCTTTTTATATCAGTATGCTGCATACAAAGTTTTTATAGGTGTCTGAGTTCTTTTAAAAATGACAAAACACACCAATGTTACACATCAAATGCAGTAGCTGGAAAGATGTAACCAAAAGATTTGTAGTACAAGTACATGTAAATATGTGCAGTGTTGGAATTTTTTATAAAAATATAACTTTTAAAGGAAAAATAATGTAGATCTCTATAAAAATATATTGCATAAAACAGTTTATATGTAAAACCATGCTTCATCTAAATAAACCATTTTCATAAAAATATACTTTTTAGCAGTATGTGCCATTGGGTAATTTCTAAATAAAAAATTGCCATTTTTAGGACTACGATTCACGGTTCACACGCACAAACGCAGAATTTAACTTAACATCTCATGTCATCTGTTACCTGGGTTTCTCAGATACGAGGGTTTTCAATTATTTAAACATTTAAAACATTTTATTTCATCCAGGGTGGATGGAGATGTAAGAGCCCAAATTGATAGTTCTAGAGAAGGTTTAAGTGTAATTCAAGAGAAAATTAAATAAATAAAGCTATTAATAATATGTTTGTCCAATTTTTCTTCTACTTAAAAAAGGGTTAATACCATTTGTATGACTTAGGAAATTCTGATAAAGTATTTTGATTCTGAGGTTATAGAAATGTGCAGTATAGCAACACCATTTGAGACATCTCCCCTGTTAGCTTTCAAGCGTGCAGTAATAATGCTTTCAGATTCAATAATGCAAGTCACATCTCATATGGTATACTAAATTAATAACTGTTCTTTCAGTAATGAACAGCTGTTTAGATTAAACCGTGCCTGCTCATGATAAAAACTGGAATGCTGCAGATCATGCTTAGATGGTCCACATTAATAACTAGAAAGAGACCAGACATTCCCTACATTGCCAGCCTTTTCTAATGATTTTATGCTCATAATAAGAAGTGGAATGTTTCCTATTGTTAAAATCATTTTCCTTCCTACTTTGCAGAGCAGACATCAGGAGACAAGCTCATCAGGGATAAAAATACAAAAAACTAAAGCAAGTAGTTTGTCAGCATCCTTAGCAAACAGAGGTTTACATAGTTCACCCCAATTTATCAATAAATGGTTTGATTTTTGTATTGCTTCAAGAATCTCTTTTGACATATAAACAGAGTCAATGTTAGTCAACACATGGGGGCTGATTTACTAATCCACGAATCCGAATCCGAATGGGAAAAATTCGGATTGGAAACGAACATTTTGCGACTTTTTCGTATTTTTGCGATTTTTTCGACTTTTTCGTAAATTGTCGCAACTTTTTCGTAGCCGTTACGATTTGCTCGTATATTGTTGTGACTTTTTCGTATTGAGCGCTCCTAAACGGCGGGCAAAACTTTCAGACTTTGCATGATTTTGGAAGCCTCCCATAGGACTCAATGGCACTCTGCAGCTCCAACCTGGCCCAAGGAAAGTCTCCCATAGGGCTCAATGGCACTCTGCAGCTCCAACCTGGCCCAAGGAAAGTCTCCCATAGGGCTCAATGGCACTCTGCAGCTCCAACCCGGCCCAAGGAAAGTCTCCCATAGGGCTCAATGGCACTCTGCAGCTCCAACCTGGCCCAAGGAAAGTCTCCCATAGGACTCAATGGCACTCTGCAGCTCCAACCTGGCCCAAGGAAAGTCACGATACTGAAGCTTGAATGAATCCAAAACTTTCGTACTCAGCGCGATGGCTACGAAAAAGTCGAGACAATTTACGAAAAAAATTGCAAAATACCGATCATTACGAAAAAAAACGCATTCGGCCGCTTTTCGGACATTCGTGGATTAGTAAATGTGCCCCTTAGAGTTGTTAGTGTTCTATTGGAGAGCCAAATAAAGGTCCCATATTGTCCTCTCCCAACAGAATTTTCTAGCCTTCTCAAGTGGCATTTAAGTAAGAACCAGATGTTTATAAGGGATACCTTCACCAATAGGCTGCTGATTCAAGAAAGAAAGAAAGTGTTGAAAAAATATGCTTGTGTATGGCCAGCTCTAGTAACACTTTTATAAATACATATTAACATTTAGAACTTTAAAGCACATACAATTTGGGCTGAACAGTTATAACTATGACTTTCTGTCTTCTCAATAACCAAACAGCTTCAAGATCTTCATAATCTTCATAATACCTTATAATATAGACAAATGTACAGATATTGCAGTATAAGCAATGAATAGTCATGAAATCAGTCATTCAGCATATAGTTCAACGTTTTACTAATTAAAGACTGCAGTCTTGGAGAATGTTAAAATTAAATGGTTCATGAATGCAAAGGCAGCAGTGGAATGTTCAATTAGTTATTGCATGATTATTGTACATTTGTTGTTGTACAGACTGAGAAAGGACAAACATTTTCTAACCTGTCCAATCTCCAAAACAATGGGAAAGGGACACTTACTTAAATAAGAAGAAAATACAATTAAACTTCATCATTTTCCCCCCACCCCTCACAGGATGCCTGATATCTTCTAACCCACTTCCTTGTTTTGTTCCAGCTCCTTCATGAGATCATTAATTGACCATATGGACTTTAAGACACTGGAATTAAAAATGTACAAAGCCAAGGTAAAAATATATTCCTAGTATATGGCAGTATTTGGTTGTATATTTTTATATCATAACCTGATCAATGGCGAAGAATAAATTGCATGCTCCTGCAAGTCAAATTCTGCTTTTAACTAATAATTAGTCAACTTCTTTATTGTTAGATTGTGTCACTATAATATTTGGTATTGTTGATTTTATTCTTCCTGCAGTGCCCCTCATAGCTACATTATATCACGGTCTAAGGGAAAATTAAACTGAAATAAATATTACTAGAAATGTTGCATTTTATATACTGACCATACTGTACAAGCCCAAAGGCTTATGTAAGGCTTATGTAATTAAGACAAGTTAAATAGTAAGATAAGCTTTTTAAAACCTAGATAGGTCCCCTGAAGAAAAAAAAAATACAAAGAGATTGAAAATGGTTACTTTTCCCAAATAGTTGGCACAATTTAGCCCTTGCTGATACCAAAGGCATGCCTTCCCCCCAACTGTCATCCAACAATCTCCTTACACTTTACTGTGCTCTCTAGAACAAATCATGATAGAACAATGTGGACACTAAAGCTGATCTTTAAAATGGCTGATTTGATGGCTTCATCACAGTTATGCTAACTGGAGTTAAAGGGGTAGTGACTTTATAATGGACTTTAGGTTTGATGCAGACAATATTTTATTTATCAATGGTTTTTAAGATATTTAATGTTTTGTTCTGCAGCATCCTCCAGTTGCTAGGATCTTCTTACCCAAGCAACTGTGGGTCATGACTTGGGAAGCCAGATACTTCTGAATTAAAGAGAGACAAATAGGAAATCAGCTGCAAACTGAACTTAATCCTTTTGGGGCAGTGGCCTTCTCATTTAACCATTCCTGGGCAGCTGAACTTTGCTGGGTTAGTCAGTTCCAGCTTTGATTCCCAGTCTGCCAAACTAATTGTCCTCATTGTAAGCTAAAGTAGAGTAGAATCTCCCACTCCTGTGTAACTCTGAGAAACCTTTACCAGACAAATTCACTCTCGTATGATTGTACAGATATGCACAACTTCACTTTAGAAGTATGGGCTGGTTTTCCAAAATGTTTGAGACCTGGGGTTTTCCAGATAAGGAGTTTTTCCATTATTTGGATTTTTATCCTGCTAAGTCTACTAAAAAATATTTTAGACATTAAATTACCCAATAGGATTGTTTTGCCTCCAATAAGAATTAATTATATCTTACTTGTGATCAAGTACAAGGTACTGTTTTATTATTACAGAGAAAAAATTATTTGAATGTATTTAAATTATTTGATTTGATTTGTAACAGAGTTTTTAGGAGCTGGCCTTCCTTTTATTGAGGGCTTTCTGGGTAACGGGTTTCCAGATAACATATCCCACACCTGTATATTTGGCATTGCATAGAATGGCAGAATTTGCTATATCAACTAACTCTGCCATAGAAATGTTATTTTATTTACAGCACCACATACTTTTGACAAGCTCATAGCTATAATACCCCAGCCTGTCAGGGAGGCTCATTTATCAACATTCTTATTTTAGTGGTTTTAGAGGGTTTTTGAAACCAGAAATAAATTAATTTTCTCAAAAACTAAGAACGCCAAGTAATTTATTAAAGCAACTTTTAAAAAAATTTTTTAAAAAACCCTCTAAAACCACGAAGCAAAGAAAGATTGGCCAATTGAAGTAGGGCACCTGCCATTGACGTCTATATGACATTGACAGCTTTTAGATGGGATGTTTTTACTTTCAGACTTGTCACAGTTTTGACATATAATAAATGTAATAAAAAATCAAGGTTTTTTTCCACAAACAGTGTTATTTTTGGAAAAAAAAACGAATCATGGAAAAAGTGCAACCTTTAGTAATTGGGCCCCAAACAGTTTATTATTTCTCTAGAAAATTTTTACAAAATCAGCAACAAAAGGTCATTGTGTTTTAGAAATAGTGAAAGGCTGCGCCCCAACCGTTCAAAAGAAGAACTGGTTTCTTATCTGATTTTTTTTTTCTTGTATTTGTAAACTCTTGCCTTGCTAGGAGGCAACACCATGCTATAAAGCAGAGAAGAACAGGCTGCCTGCCCCATATAATGCATGCTGTCCACCAGCATAGGTTTTTGTCTCAGGACTATGTCACACAGAAAAGGACGCTTGACAGAGTTTAAACAGCTTTTGTGTATGTGCGTGTGTGTGTGTGTATGTGGGTCTGTGGAAGTGTACTTTGCTGGGGGAAGGGAACCAAGTCAGCGGGGAAAGGAAACAAAGGCTGCATTTAAACTGATTTCCTTGGGGAGTTTTTATCATTGCACGTCGATTGTTTGAATGTAATTGGAGGTTGTGGCAAAAATCTTTATTTTATCTATTATATGTATCTACCATGATGTTTCCCAGACATGTCTCCTTGCTTCTCTCATATGGTTTATCAGATTTGCAGCGACCAACAATATTTTGCAGAACTTTGTTTGTAACTAGCATTGCTTTTAGTGGTGTAACTAGATGTTACTGGGCCCCACAGCAAATTCAATTTAGGACCCCAACACATTGGTAAGTTGACCTGTTCTACCAGATAGATATATTGAAATTGCTCAAGAATTAGTGCCTTACTGGGCTCCCAACATTCCTGGTCCCCCAACTGCAGGGTCTGTGTCCTCTGTAGTTACGCTCTTGATTGCCTTACAGCCCACTGTGAAAGCAGGTCATCCAACCTGTCCATCTGTATCATAAAAACCATTTAGCTACCATTTAAACATCAGACATACCAATGGCTACATGTAAACAATTTCCACAACACAAAGTCTTGCTTTTTATTCATTGTGTTTGTTTAGGTCTGCAGCCACTTTAATCTGGTGCACAAACCCCCCCCCCCCCCCCCCCCCCCATTCAGCCTCAGGCTAATTGTGTTCAACTGAGCATTCAAATATACATATTCAAAGCATGGAACAAAGAGCTGGTAGCTAAATAGTTTTTATGATACACAAAGTAAAAGTAAAGACGTTTTAAAAATATCATGAAGCATTATACAACATTTAAGAAAGTAAAGGATCCTGCTTAATTGTTGTCACTTTTCTTAACTAATAACTCCTCTGCAGTGGCCTCCCCTGCCCCCTCCTCAACCGCAACTTAAAGTCCACTGGCTGCAGAGTAGAACAGCAGGAAGCCAGGACCAGATCTGACTGCTTCTCTATGCTCTTTTTCAGGGACCATGGCCAAAGTGGCCAGCCTTCAACCCACTGTGGTTCTCTGCAGTTCCATAGCCAGTATGGGGGGTTGCAGAGGACTTTAAATTGCAAGCACCAGTGCAGTTGGGCAAGGGACTGAAGGCCCTCTAAAAAGTTTTCTCCTTATGTCTTGTCCAATTAATAGGTGAACTTTAATGTCCATCTTGCTTGTTGGAATGTTTGCTGGACACTGTGAATTCAGGCTATTGGGTACCTCTGCTCATAACAGGGGGTACGGTGAAACCCATAGATCTACTTGGATAAATATCCACAGCTCCAAGCCTGTAATTAACTTCCCTAAAACATAAGCTGGTAATTGTATGTGAATTTAAGGGTTTTTTTTTTCTTCAAAGCTTTAAGCAACTGGTCTTTGCAAACAAAGCATTTGTGATATATGATATAAAAAATAATTTTTGCTACGGAGGTTGGTGTTGGTATAATGCCTATGTACATATTCCTATCATTTCTCTTTTTTTCACTTGGCCCTTCCATTTTCCATGTCATAAAATTGTGAAGTATCAGCAAAAACAGAAAGCCTTTAATCCCCTCACTCTATCAATTTTCTGCATGGCTATTTAGTAGAAATCGAAGAAAACTTTAAGCTCTGAAATGAAGCTGAGAAACAAATAGTGACAGGTGTGGCCGACTGACAGGGGCTGCTATATGATCATTTCCATTTTAATAAGGCTATAATAGGTGGAGTGATAACTCAATGGGGAGCAACGGCTTTAACTTAGCCAGTTATGCTGCATGAATGTACTTACATTTTCTGCCATTGTTTCCACTTTTATGCCCCTGAATGCTGGTAATTACTGGCCATAGAATCCCATTTCCTTGAACTTGGGGATTAATTAGCTGGCCAGCTACTGCAAAGGAATCACAATAAGGAAGTAACTTTTTGCTGTTAATTTTATTGCTCTTACTTTCTATGGAGCACTTTGTATTCATTTATTTATTTTCCATTGCAATATGCAGGATAACACAAAGAACTTGATTTATCACAAAGTTAAAAACTCATGTATCATGAATTCAAAAGATACTGTCGTCACACAAGCTTTTATATTACTGTACTAGTGTTAGGGGTGTGACTTGTACATATTTGAGGGATTTGATGATTGTTTTTTTTGCTTCACTTTTTGAACTTATTCACTGTTATAGCATGTATTACATAAAATCAAGCCTTTCTTATGTGTCATGGGACTGTTGATCTAATCCTGAGTGCATATCTAGATCCCCTTCTGTAAAGAAAGATAGAAAGGTATGTAGAAGTCCCCAAGGTGCCCATGGATGTTTATCTATAAGTATTCTGCATACTTTGGCTCATACTTTGGGGCAACTGGAAAGAATGTAAGTGCATAAATTCAGGGATGCTCAAAGTGGTAGGAAAAGGGGTCACCCTAAAAATGTGTTTTCCAACCAGACAGCCAAGTCAGATGTCATTTTTCTTTTCAAAGGGCTTGGGTACACAGACTTATCCCTGTGTATAATTTAGCTGTGATTTTGGGCCCATCCAGGGCATCATTATTGAGTTGGGATTGAGTGGGAAACATATTTTTACAAATAAGGGTCTTAATAGAACAAGGCTTATCAAGCATTAAAATGCTTCTGAATTGTAATAATCATTGGATTTGGGTTATCTATTATTACTGTGATCAGTACAAGCCTTGTATACTATAATTACTCAATGAAGGAAAATGTAAATAATCTGTATAGCCCACCAATGCTGGAAATAACGTCTGATCCATCATCCTGCAGGGTCAGAACAGGGTCAGATACGCATAATTCATCTGACAGAACTGGCATTGGAAAAGTGTCATTTAATGTACTTATTGAATAAGAAACATCCTATTGTAAAATAAGTCAGTAAGAAATTCAGTGACTATATAAATGCACAAGACTGCAGGCTGAGTGTGTGGCGTCTTGTAAAAGAGGGAGCTTTCTATTATAATAATAATTAATCATTTATAACTGATGACATTGTTTGGCACTACAGGTATGGGATCTCTTATACAGAAGTGATATCATCTTCCATAGAGTCGATTTTAAGCAAATATTTTTAATTTGTTTGAATGATTTTAACTTAACTGCATGAATCCATGTTGGTGGCAAAACCATTTTATTGGGTTTACTAAATGTTTAAATGTTTGTAGTAGGCTTATGGTATGTTTAAAAAAACAGAAAGTCGTTAACATAACATCCTTACAAAACCTTGCTTAAAAACATAAGGGAGAATGGAGAATGTAATGTCTGAAACACTGATTTATTTTAAAAAATACAATTAGAATGAAGGCAGGAAAGTAAGTAGATTTATATATATATTGGCATACAGAGCAGGACACCCATGCTGCAAAATAGCAGCGCTCATTTTAAATACAAACAATTGACTGCTGGGTGCTTTATACAGGACAATGCGACACAGCCGAAGTCTAAAGCGGAACTAAGAATGTTCAGTTCTTAGCTGACCAGGGCTTGGTAATTATTCTTCAGACCATCCAACATATTATCACACACCAAGGTTAATGCCAGAAGATTACCCATCATTTTTTACATTGTATGTGAAAGGGGTGCAAACAGGTGCAGATACAAAGAGAAAATGAGGACTCAAAGTTGAAGAATGAAAGCTGAGGACTATTAGTTTTAACCACACGGCAAAATTAAAGGCTTCTTTAAATGAGTAGCATTCTTGTATTACCAACTGAACATGGACAATTAGTCCCCAGCTTTATTAGAACTGTCACACGAGCGCTTGCACTTGCCTCCAAGCACACACAGCAGATCAGCCCATTTCAGGTGGCATTGTGCTTTAGCTGAGTGCGGATATCATGTTGTGTATTAACTATTTACTCTGATTGCTCAAGAAAGGAGAACAATAACAGTTTCTGCAGCTTCGGTCCTTTTATAAAACTGCCAAAAGATAGATCACTTTCACTTTTACGTTCTTTTTGTTAAAATGCAATTATTTGCATTTGTTTTGTTGTTAAATTTCTGTTTATCAATCACAACACAATGTTCCTGCCCAAGGCAGAGAATGGGTATATGTGAGAGGGGCCCCTGGATAAAAGCGTTATATTATATGATCTAACGTTTAATAGGATAGGTTCAATTAGATAGGTTAATTATTCAAAGTATACCCTGGCAGCACTTTTCAGTTGTTGTGTACTTGTTTTTGTGTTCTTTGCTACTTTGTTGTTCTCAAGCAACCACATGGCTGTTTGACTTTGCTTGCTCCAAACAGGAGTTCAGTTAACAGTTGCATAGAACACAAGCAAGCAGATTTACAATGGTATTTAAATAAAATATAGGCTGCAAAAGAAGACCTTTATACACAGAAGACAGAAGGGCTCATGTAGAAACACAGTACAGTGCAATGTCTATTTTTCTGAAGTAATTCACAAAGTTTTCTTTTCCACAATGCAGTATTTTTACACAGAATGCCTGCATAATTACACTCTAAGTTGCATAGTTCCGCATCAGTGTCACTGATTGCACTTGCATGGATGTAAATGTAGCTTTTATTTGGCAACATTTTGTAAGTTCTGATGAATAGTCGTCATCCTTTAGAACTCTCATTGATGCTAGGGAACCCTGGATTTACTGCCAGTCTTGGAGGTTGTAATTTTAGGGTTCCCTTAGCAAGTTGTGTCAATAGTCCAACCAACTTGCATAAACCTTAATACCACAACAGCCTATTGATCCATGCACAAAACACCCCTGTGAATTATATAATAAAAAAGAACCCCCTATTGTAAAATATAAGGATATTGTAAGTCAACAAAGAGTTCCATGACCATAGTAAAGCGCAGGGCTTATACTTTTATACAGGTCATGGAACTTCAAGGAGGCTTATAATATCCTTCTATTTTTCAACAGGCGGTACTTTCAGTGAGTTGTGTGACATCACTAAGCAGCATTTATAAGCATATCATTTGCAGTATATTCATGGCTCTTGTGTATTATACGTGTATTATTGTTGTTTAAAATGTACTCAATCATTGCTCTATTTTTCAGCAACTTTTTCTGTGCAACATTGACTCGGAAAACAAAATCAGCGTGCCTCAGCTCCTTGTGGAATTAAAGGCAGGCGGAATTAGCCGAGAACATGAAGAAGCCATACAAACAGAACTGCATCACATAAAAAGACTAGATATCCTGGATTTTCTAACCTATTTACCACTGTTTGTTTTAATACACAAGTCTGTAATATCTAATCCACTGGATGATTCTAGAGCCATCTAAATAATACATACTATGTAACAAGGATTGTAGATTATAGGGGTAATTTACATTTTCTCTGGGCAGAAGGGGAAGAGCACTAAGGGGTGCAAAAGCATGGCATGCCACAGCACCTCTGCCCAAGGGAATGGCTGCACTATGCACCTCATGCTATAGGGATGGTGGCAATATGTGCCTCCCTATGGCTGCACCTCTTGCACAGTACCTTAGGGGGTTAGAAATGACCCCTTATATCTGCCTCTGAAATATTCATCTTGCAACTGACAGTTTTTCTTAAACACATGGCCGTCTACAGTAACATAATAGGGGCCATTTATTTAAGGAAGGCAGTGTACAAAGTGCAAAAAACAGCTTTCTTCCCTATGGCAGGTGGCAAGGACAGAGCTGGCTCTGACTGCGCACTTTGTTCTCGTGTGGGTACACCGTGCAGCTATTTCCCTGGCCAGAGGTGCTCTGTGGATGCGCAATTAAGTTGGTCATACATGCACCCATACCACTGTGTGAAACAAAGTTTCATATAATAATCGGTGCGTGTTTCCTGGGAAACAAGGCGAACAATATTGGTAAAAGTCTTGGATATCGGACTGAAAATTTTGATTGGGTGACTTTGAAGGTGCCTGAACATCGTAATATTAATGCTGACCCATCAGATAGGGGTAAAGAATTCCTTTGTTTTTATCTGCATATCTGACGATTCAGCTCTAAAAGTTAGTAGAGTGGACAAACAATCTTTTCTACAACCAGTGGTCATGGGAAAGAGCATAACTGTAGCACGTATGGCTTAAAGGGCTTGCTCTTGCACTTCTGCTCAGGGGGTTGTAAATGTCCCCAGTGACTCTAAAACCTTATTATCATTAATTGAGTCTCCCTTAAAACACATTTGCATTTGAGTTATTCAAAGACCTTATCATATGGCTTGGCTTGGCTGAGGCATTTCAAAGCAACAACCATGACAACAGCACAAATTATCACTGCTTATCATATGTATAATGTTGTGATGATGTATGAGTGTTTTACTGTTGATATATAAAACTGATCCCCACATTTGCATTATAGTGTGCTATTGCTCTCTTGACTGTGAAAAATATCTCTTCCAGGGCAATCAATATGGCAGTATTCATTCTTGGATGAACACAAAAATGCAGCAATGGACAGTTGAGAGCCTCATGGTTTACTGTACACTGCAGTTGTAAATATTGTATAAATAATGTTTTAACTAAAAGCACAGACCATTTGTACCCCTCATCTGCACATTGGTAATCACTTCTTGGTACAGGAACCCGTTACCAATCTGTCCAGAAAAATAAACAATGACTGGCACTTTATATTGATCGTGATAAAATTGGTAATAATGGCAGTGCTAAAGACTGTGCGATCAAACAGTCCTTTGATGAAAATGTGCACTATAAATATATTTACAAAGGTACACTATAAATACGTATATATATTTTTTTTATTTAGGGGCTAACTTGAACAGATCTGCTTCATGGGATAAATACTGACTAATTTCCAAATATATCAAGCTGCTCCAACTTGGCAAAGCAAAATATTTATTGGACTGTTCACTGCACTGCAATTGTGCTGTGGTTTATCTGGAGACTGTGTTATCTCTGTCTCTCTTGAACAGGTGGCTATTCATGTTTGATAATTTTTATATCTATAACCATTATTATAACACAATGAGGGGAAATTAGAAATACACAACTATGTTCATACTAAAGAACTCCAGTGTGTGGGGGTGTCTGTGTGTTTGTATGTGTGCTTTTATGTGTGTACAGGTGAAGTTCTTGAGTCCAGAGGCTATTGCACTCCCAGAACCGGTAGCTTGCAACTCTTGGTGAGATGGACCTTTATTGTTGAAAATAGGAATATTTAGTCTGGCTTTATTGAGCTCCACTGAGCCAAGTGTTGGTTATTTTGCATGAGTGTTCATTAAACTGTCTAATCCCAAAGAGGTTATGAGAGTCCATGGTACAAATTAACTTTATAATTCACACATTCATACATTCAACTGATAATTGTTAGGTAAAAGAAAATCATCATTCTACAAAACCAAAAATCCCAACAATATATTCTAGAGCCCAGAGAAGAACAATGAGATACAGTTTTGGTAATGATTGTATCAGTAGGGATGAGTTCCAAGTTTGCCTCCTAATGTGACTACTTACTACCAACATTTCCAGATAAAATATTAGGTCATGCCTTTATTAATCCAGAATACACCCCAGCCTATCCAAACAACATTCATATCAGAAACATTACCCTTTACAGAAAGTGGAGTGTCATTGGAAAAACTGTACACTTGTCATGTATGGCAAGATTACTTTTTTGAGGAGCTGAGCTCCCTAACTAGCATGGGGGTATAAAGGCACAACCTTCTATACTAAATATATGATGTACACTCTATATCCAGGAACCAAAGCAGATATTGTATTTTTATTTTGGAGTTGTGCAAATAAGGTCAATTAGCTCACAATGTGAAAAATGAAGATCCTCATATATTTTGCCATTCTTTAGTCACTGATTTATTAGAGAAATGTTCATCCAAATTACAAAAAAAACTCCAGTGATGAAAAAAAACATTGTAGTTATTGGTGATCTAAAGTACAACGGATTGCTAAAGACTGAAAAATAACTCTTGATACAAGATTCAGATGGCCCTTCTTGCTTATAGAGAATTGGCATATTGTCTTTCCATGCATGCTTTTTCTGTTATCCAAGAGAGATAGCTGTCTTAATCAGATATCATAGCCTATTCAGAGTACTCAGTGAAGAGACACATGGAAATGCAGATTCATTAATGAACAAAGACCCTTATTTTTCGGGTCAGTTTTTAAACTCCTAATTATAATGTAAGCTGTCTTTTTCAGAATACGATGCTGATGTCCAAATAGATTTCATTCTTAATTATCAGTAAAGAATAGACATGGATGCTGCACAGCTACAAATTTGTGTGTTGTTTGGCCTATTCAAAAAGAGAGAGAGAGAGACCAGGATTGTTAGTTCAATGTGCCATTCAGGCCAGTGATAGAATTCATACAATATATTATAGACAATTGCCTGTTTACTTTTTCCCTTGATGTTAAAACATTGTTGGTGGGATTTTGCTTCCATTCAGTCACAAGAGCTAGTTTGGTTGGGTAATGTTACTGGGCAATCAGGCTTGGCTTGCAGTCATCTTTGCAATTCATTCCAAAGGTTCGGCCAGGTCTCTGTGCCGGCCACTTAAGTTCTTCCACTCCCATCTCAGCAAATAAACTCTGTACAGACCATGCTTTGTGCATGGGGTCATTATTGTGCTGAAACAGGAAAGGACCTTCCCCCACACTGTTGTCACAAAGTAGGAAACACAGTATTGTAATGAATGTAATTGTACATTGTGGCCATAACCCAAACCATGAAAAAACTTGCACCAAACTTTAAAGTTGGTATTACAATTTAGGTCAGCATGGATTTAATTGTACTATATCTAGACAGGTTTATGAGCAAATTGCACTGCACTAATGAGCCTGCACATATAATCTATTGGGGCATAGGCCAGTGCAATGATCGCCTGGGCAAGTGTCAGTTTGCCTTACAGGTCACTTAGTAAAGTGAGTCAGTTAGTAAAGGAATCATTTAAGCATTAACAAAGGTTAGATTTTTCAGCTTTGGTCCTAGAGAGCATAGATAGCATATACAATATAGAAATAATTAAGTCCATATCTAGGATGTATAAACCAATGTACTCCCTTTGCTAAAAGCCAACTTGCTGATGGCAAAATTACAATTGTTCAGCCTCCTTGCTGTGCATTTTAATACAGATCACACCACTGGTTTTCTACAAATTCTGTCAACACACAAGGCTGGCATCAGATTCAAATTGTCTCTCGTAACCCAATATAAAAAGAAAAGCAACAAAATGAATTCTACACTTCTCTGTCCCCATATAGAAGGCAAACAGAGCAACTTTGTGCCCTTAAAGCAACTCAGTCGGCAAATTAACCTGACACTAATTCTGGTAAGGAAAACACACTACATCATTGTCAGTCATAGTAATATAGTATATTATTAATTTTATCTATTTTTATATTAATTTCAACCAAATAATATATTCTTATACTTGTTTAGGGATTTATTTGGATATGTCCATGTATGTCTATCTTTTGTTTATTGCTAAGAGCCAGGTTAATTAAACTCTGTCAGTTTTGGGGAGGAGGGTAGTACCATGTATTTGCAGACAAAAAGCAAAGTGAGTTTAACATTTATGGAAATGTATATACGTGTGAGTATTTTGTTGTATCCTAAAAATCAATGGATTTTTACCAGTCCCATCCATACTTTATATACAAATAACCACAACTGCATAGGTAAATAAAGCTGTGACTATAATATTCATGCCATAGGCATCTTATACTGTATGTCAGATCTTTAAATCTATCTCTCTGCAGGGGTGTCTTCTGTTTAATAAAAGCAAACAAATAATGACTTTGATATATGACTTTTCATATTGCTTATACTGTTATCCTGAAGGTTATTGTAAGGACGTGCATTTATTTGAATAGTTTGGTATAAATCATGTGTATTTTATACAGAGTCTGGTATTGTAAGTTACCTGGCACAAACTTGATTTTTATGGCATTGTTTTTATTACTAAGCACTGTGCACTGTGTACATTGTAAATAATTCCTTTTAACATTTTAAAATGTTATTCTTAAACCAACAAATGTATATTTTTTTAGTTGTAATATTGGTGTGTAGGCGCCATCTCAGTGCATTGTGCATGCGTCTGAGCTTTTAGAAAGAGCCAGCGCTACACATTAGAACTGCTTTCAGGTAACCTATTGTTTCTCCTACTCCCATGTAACTGGAGGAGTCATTATAAGTGAGCAGGGTGTTTAACTACTGAGTGCTGTTCTCATAACTACCACTAAATGGGATATGGGAGCATTTTTAGTAATACAGGTGTCACGGAGCTGTATCTTGTTCCTTGCCCATTGTTCTGCTGATTGGTTGCTGGGGGGATGAAATCACTCCAACTTGCAGCTCAGCAGTAAAGAGAGACTGAAGTTTATCAGAGCACAAGTCACATGGATGGGGGCACCTGGAAAATTAAGAATATGTCTAGTCCCATGTCAAACTCCAAAATTAAATCTGTTTGCTCTTTTGAAAAATGGATTTCAGTGCAGAATTCTACTGGAAGAGCTTTAACCGATGCATTTTGTAAAAAAAAAAACATGTTTTCCTGGACAGAATCCCTTTAAATATGAGACAATAAATAACTTAGAATGAGCTGAGAAATATATTGCATAATAACACACATTTTAGTTATCTGCTATGTTAGTGTTGTTGATAGGTGATGATTTAGCTTGAATAAACAGTTGAATATTCTGAGACACCTTTTGAAGCAAACTAATAGACACACAGATCATCTGCATGATTTATATACACTGCTGCAAATTTCTACACCTTATACCAAACCATTAGTTTTTCTAAAAAGGAAACAGCTCCAAGTGTAAAGAAATAAGCACAATCTTAAACCTTTAGGGTCATGGCATGCTCAATGGTTTGATCAACACTACTGGTATAGCGGGAATCAAAATACTACTACTCACCCCATATTTCTTCCCATTCATTTGAACTATGCAGTATGAATAGTAGCATTTTGATTGCAATCAGAGCCCGGTTGTCTGTTTCCTAAATATATACAAGACACAAGATTTCCAAATCATCTGTGATCCTGAAGGAACAATGAATCCCCTATCAAGCATTTTGGGTCATCAAACTATGATGCAATCACACCACACCAGTTTTATTGGTTTGATCTATGCATTGTGGTCATCAAAAATCCCTGTGTGGCCAGCTTTAGCTCAGTCTGGGCTTACATAGTTTGGAGCACAGAAAAGCTTATGATTGCCTCCGAGGCTATGGAAGGAATCTGCTAAGTGGGGAAAAACTGGATTTGTGCCCAATGATCTGTTATATCCCTAGTCCATAATACTCAAAAGAACTCTTTTGGGCAAGAGGAGTCCTGTACTTCCCTAAGTTAAGTAAATGGCTGGTATAATGTATTATCCAACAACCACAAAAATAGGTAAATCAATTAACCAAATTCATTAGGTGGTCTAAGTTCACAAGCCCCAGACCCTCAGCTTAGGGAGCGGAAAACCGTCAATGATCAGAAGAAAGGGGGCCTCCAGGCACACTGGAAACCTACAGGGCCACAAAATAAAAGTAAAAATTTCTTTATTAAAGTTGAATATGTTTTTGGTTTTTGGTATTTGATGTTCTTACATGTTTTAATTATATTATGCATACATTTAAAAATAGGTATTGTCCCTTTAAGACAACTGTCTTTTGCATACTGTTTTTTGATTGGATGTCCTATAAATTCCAACTTCCTGCTGTGTGAATCTAGCCCATGACTAAGTGCCCTTAGGCAAGAAACACTTAGGGCCATTGGATATGTTTGTTTTTTAATTCAACTTTAATAAAGAAGATTTTTACTTTTTTTTGTGGCCCTGTGGATTTCCAGTGTGGCCCCCTTTCTTCTGATCATTGACAAAGTATTATCCACCACACTTGGGGCCTGATTCATGATTACTTGGGCCATCAGGCTCAACCAATCATAAAGGAAACCCTGAGGGGGTCTACTAACTAATGTTGGGTTTCAGGCTGAAAAACTTTAAAAAATGTTGTTGCCTTTTAACATTTATCAAGACGAAAACCATTTCAGTAAAAATTATGGAAATTGACAATCTTTTTTTGTCACAAAACCCAGTGTTTTGTAGTAAATTCTTTATTCTTTATAATTGGCTGAGCCCAGAAGCTTGTTATGAGGCCCCAAATGTTGGATAGGGAAGCAATGTATTCTCACCCAACATTAACAAGTTTATTTAATAATAACATTATAATTATAAAGTTACGGGTATAATCAATATTAACCCTACTCCCAATGCAATGCTATCCCTATACCTTAATTACTTTATGAATACATTCTAGCTTTACTTCTACCAAAGTCATTTTGTGGTATTTTACGACAATGCAAAACTGATACAGCTATAGCACTATGTACATGTGCTATAAAGAGATTAGAAAAGGTAACTACAAAATTTAAGCGCTAAAAACCTCCTGGCAATAATTTACTATAACCTTTTCACCCCTCTAATGCTTTCTGTGCCTCCCAGAGAGAGAAAACCACATTAAGAGAAAAAGCAGTCTAACCATTTAAAAAACAAATTGAAATTCATTAGAAACGATTAGCAAAAGGAATAGGTTAATGTTTCTCTTCTTCCAAATTTGCAGAAGGAACCAGAGTGTGCTGTCTGTGGTGCTGAAATCATTTCCTCAGTGTTGAACAACATTGCGGCCAAAATAACTCTGAGTGCAACATGATGCAGGGTTGGAGATATACGATGCAGGTTTCCAAATGTACATTTGATTTAATGACTTGTTAACACACTCTCTTAAAGGAAAACTATACCCCCAAACAATGTAGGTCTCTATACAATGTATTACATGTATTACATAAACAGCTCATAAAAATGTACTTTTTAGTAGTATGTGCTATTGGATAATCCTGAATAGAAAATTGCCATTATAAGACACAGTGCACACAAACAAGCCAAGGCACACATACATGCTAGGCCACATCAGCCAATTAATGGACAGAGTTCTGCCTTTTGCTCCCACACTTCTTCCTGTTACAGTTAGAGCTGCATTATTTCCTGTCATGTGATCTCTGAGGGAGCACACAGCCTATCACTGAATGGTGGATCATGGGAAAGGATGTAAAAGGGCAATAATCACTGATATATATATATTCCAGTTTGGCGAGATTCTTTAATACGTCACTTAACAAGTATATATATAAACTACGTGTTGATTAAGTATTTATTCTGGGGGCATAGTTTCCTTTGCAAAAAACATAATTTCACAGAAAAACATTTGTGAACATTTGTGCCCAGCTTTTGGATCACCAAACCCACTTATTAGTCTCTACGTGTGTACGATGGCAGTGGGAAACACTTTTACTCAATACCAGCTTGTTGGAAAGACTGTAGAAATGTTAATTCGTGCTTGTACACAGGCATAAGGAATATAAATAGTTTCTATCGTTAATTCCTAAATAATTTACTGACCAAAAAACACTGTTGTAAATAGGTTCTGGAGACCTGGAAATGAAAGGTAGCACACATGGAGGGCTGATAAAGTCCCTGACCCAGTTATATGGCATGTCACTCAGGGGTACAGATCAGCTTGTTTCACTACTGACCAATAACACAATCATAGGCTAAACCTTTGTACCAATAAGTGTGATAGGAACATGTTTGATTTAAAGTAGATTTACTGAAAAGGCAGACCATTTTAGGGCTACTACAGACAGTTACAGTGTCGGACTGGGATGCCAGGAGCCCACCAGAAAACCTTAGACCATGGGCCCACTCTCCAAACTAGTTTTCTTCTACTTCTTACTCAGTCTCCGTATTTTTTTTATCTTTACATACTATAATGTATTCTTCTTTATATTTAGTTAATTTGTTTCCATAGAAAAATAATGACCATGAATTAGGCCAAATGGCTAAAAGCAGGAGGGAATTTTCCTGGTATCCCTGTGGGCCAGTCCTACACTGGACAGATATAGAAATGACACAAAACAAGCCACTGTTTATGTGCTAGGGAAGATGGGGTAATGCTACTAGAAAGAATATTTTGATGGTAGACTGAATCACCCATGAAATGCTTATTTGGTACACCAAAAGAAAACTAAATACAAAAGAGAGACTCTCAGTGTAATCAATGTTGATTTCTAGCCTTTTATTAATACAAGATAATTATTTTTACTTTGCCCAAAGTACTGCAGATTCAGAGAGATGCTGCCATATCTCCTGGGATTAAATGCAATAAATAAATGGGAATTGCCATCCAAGTTCAGAGTGCTTTTAAAGTCTAAACACTTAATTTGCTAGCAGACTTCCCTACTTTTAGTCTCTCACATGCATCTTTTCTTTTTACAGGATTAACTTGCACTACTTTAAAAAAAAAAATCTCCTAATTCACAAGCAGCATCACTAATTGCTTTTTAGGGTTCCTTTTTGGCTTCCTATTAAAAATGCAAGGGGCGTTTCACTGACTCTTTATCCTCTTTTTCAGTCCTTTCAGCTTCTTTTACAAACTTAGCACTTTCTGAGGCTTTGGCTGTTAAGACTTCAGAAAAAAAAAATACTTTTTTTGGCAGGAAAGCTTGCTATACCTCCTTCTTTCTGATATAAAAAATGCACACGGTTTGTACCTCCTCCCATTGAATTCTGGCATTGCGATCAGAATATCCGGAACACATAGACTATATGTGAGTGGATAGGACTAAATTTTTTTTTTAAGTGAAGGAGAGTCTCTCTCAAACCTTCCCCATTATCATGGTCAGTGTTTGCCCTATGGGTAGGTTTTAAAGCAGTATTGTTGGTGGTTGCCAGGTATTTCCTAGAAGCACTTACAGCAGAGTCCTTTATTTATTCAAGCGTCTCTTCAGCCGTCTCTACAACACGTGCTTGTCGGTTTCACTATTACTTTTCCTTGGAAAGAATAAATACACCAAATCCTTCAATATAATGCAATATTTCATATTTACTCCACTGAAATCAAGGAGAGACTGAGAAAAGCTCAAATAAATAAAACTCTGTGCTCTGCACTTAATATTTCAATTAGTGTAATTTCTACACACCTGAAATGGTTAATATTGAAAAGGCAGGAAATATTAAGCATACCCATAGGCACAGAGCCAAACTACCCAGTTTCAGAGACTTTTAACAAATTAGTTGTGAGAATTGAGAATTTAAAAAAAAAAATGTGACCATTGATGGTGTCTAACTCTGTCTGCATACCAATGGAGAAGCCCCTTTTGTGGGGCAGATGCTTGTTTGTGGTTTAAAGGGCAGCAGAAGAGGGCATCACGCAGTCATTAGGCTGCACTACAGAACGGAACAATGGATAAGTGGGGACTGTAATAAAGTTCCATTTTTGTGGGGATTTGTGGCTTTTTGCATTCATTCTATTCTGTAAAACTGGATTGTGGTCTGAATATAAAAATGCATGGACCCAGAGCCTGTCTGAAAATGCTTTTGCATTCATAAAGCATCAGTCATTAGTATTTAAACCTGTAAATCTAGCAGAATTATTTCTTGACTGCTAGCACTTCACCCCCAAGAAAATAGTGTTAATACATTTTAGGGCTCATTTGCAAACACAAGCGCAAGGGCAAAATTATTTGCAATTCCCAATAAAAGTCTATTAATGCCCTTTGCTACTTTCTCATGCAGTGCATAGTGCAGGATGAATGGATGTGAGGGAATCCTCAAATTAATAACTGCCTTAAAGGGAATGTAAACCCCAAATCTACATTTTACCTAAATAATGGAAATGCAGTACTAAAAAACTCTCCACTATAAATAAAATTGTGTAATGGTTGTAGTAAATAGCGAATAAATGTCATTTACTATGCTATTGACAAGCAGTCTCTTCTGTCTCCTGTCCTGTCTGTCCTTTGTTATATACTCTGGTACTGGTGGTTCTAATGTTTGAAACAATATAGCAGAAGCCAACTGATTAAAAGCTCTTACAGAGATGCCAACCCAGCTTGTAGCTGGTACAGGTGCACCTTGGCTCCGCATGTGCTCCCTAATCAACTGCTTTGGTGGATTTCGAGTGATGTTCCTATGCATTTCAATGGAGTGAGTATGTAAGGATTTGGGTACAAATTACTGTGCATGATGAGCCTGTTACTGTGGGGGACCAGGTGGGAAGGCATTAAATTCAGGTGACTCGGAAATAGTGTCGCTGAGTTGACTATTAGCTAAAGGACAACTACATTTTGCTATATTGTATCAAGTGCCAGTGCAGGAGAGCAGAAAGAGTCAGATATTACTTTCAGTTGTAGTTACATTTACATAAATTGAAAATACAGCATTTGTGTACATTATTAGGCTGCTTAATATTCATTGTTGGGTTTACATCTCCTTTAAGGGGGTGTTACAGTTTCCGTTTTGGCCTAGGAACACAACTGACTTGCTCCATTTTTTACACTAAAGCCATCAGTATGGCAGAAGTGATGTCCTGTGAGCTGAAATTAACTTGAAAGAATTGGTGCTGCCAGTTGAGCACAACTTACCACTCAATTAATAATTACACCGGATTTCTGTGGAAAAACAATTTGCATTGGGTTTGTAAAACATGGTGATCTGTGTCATTACTTTGCACATTCCTAATAAATGAGGCATTTTAACTGATGTTGGTTTACGCAATCTACAGTCTGTCATCTATTTCTTTTTAAATGTCACATTTTTCCAATAAAAGGTTGAGGTTTGAGGTTGAAGTGAAACCTCATTCATGTTGCTTTTTACCATGTTTGAACAAACTGTAATAAAATATTTTATATTGATAATTACAGCACTGACCTGTTATTGGGCACAGACCTTGAGGATTAGTTCACTTTATATGTGCAATCCTCACTGCTGACTGATAATGAGGCCCACTGTAACCCCTTGCAGGCATTTGATTTAAGGTCATAACGGGATATCAATTGAAAAACAGGCAATACAAAATCATTTTGGGCCACTAACCTTTGTAACTAGGTAGCATTTTTAAGCTTCACTTTCAAACATAGAAAGATAATTAAAAAAAAAAAGGGTAACCACTTTGAGATTGACTTAGATTTTAGTCAGTTAAAGATTTACTTCAACTGCTGTCCATTTGGCTTGAGCAATGAATCCAAAATCCCTGATCTTAGCTAATATTTATATTTTACTTTAAAAATACTATATAAACATTTAAGGGAAGTAAGCTTAAAGTAGAATCAAATCCATAGATAAAGGTAGTACAGTGTATTTTACCTCATCCTCCATACCTGATGAGAAAAAAAGAGTAGCAGGGTTTGTGGGACACCATTTCACACGTAGCATGTCCAGGTCAGGGCTGGACCGGCTGATTAATGTTGGTAGTCTCTCAGCAGAACAAGATGGCACCCTTTTTCTCAACAGGTGCAGAAAGAGGGAAAATTTGCAGGTAGAAACTGGTGCAATTTGGGAGGGAGGGTTCTTTAAAATACTTGTATGTATGTATGTATGTATAACTTTATTTATAAAGCGCCACAAGGGTACGCAGCGCTGTACAATCTTACAGAATACAAAATTACACACAGGGAGGACAAGTGATATATTAAATAAATACAATAAATATATATATATATATATATATATATAAGTGCCATGTGGTATGAGACACAGTAGGAAGGAGGTCCCTGCCCTGTAGAGCTTACAATCTAATACTTCCTTTTATCTATGGCTCAATTACACATACAAGAGTATTCTCAAATAAAAATGATCCCTACATCATTGTGCCAGTTATCTCATCATTATTTAAAAAAAAAGGAGATCACGGTTCAGTTTTTGCTTGCCAATGTTAAACTGTAATTAAACTTCAGAAGAGTGGATATAGTGCTGTTTCCTTGGGTGAAACCGAGATTAACAAAAAGGGGCAATGTGTACCTGAAACATTGCTATCTGGAATCTGTGACAAATATGTCCAATACAGGCATTTTTGGAGCGCTGCCTAAAATATGTATGAAACCAAATACTGAAAACCAGACAGCAGGCAGGATTCACAGTGGAGCATTCTCTTGCATCAATTTCACTGGCCCTGGAGTAATATTTTTGTGCTTTAGGTACTGATCCAGATGTTGCTGGACAAAAGGTCCCAATTCAACCAGTATGGCCCTGGTCAGTGCATAGCGAGAACAACAATCTGACACTAGAGACAAATTAGGTAGGTGCCACTTATAGGAGAAAATGGTAGATAAACAGAACAATACAGTCACTGCAGCAGGTCAAAAACATTGTACAATTCAACTGATGCTCCAATATGTAAAAACCAACAGGACATAATATAAATTTCAGTAGAGATGACATTACAAGGAACCGCTGTCAGTAGATGTGTTTGCCTCAATTGTAGTAAAGTAACCAAACTTAATAAGAACTTTGAAAGAAATTCAGAAAAAAATATCTTATCCAGCAAAGGCATGTAATGACATAAAGCATTCTCTGCCTAAAGAATGACAAAATGTATTTGCTAAATCCACTGCAAAATACACAAGGCAAGAGATCATAGAGCACTACATAAAATATTTTCTCCGTGATGATTTAAAAAGCCTCATTTTTTACTTTAGTTTATTGACTTTGCTAAGCGAGCATGAACACACAGAAATAATGGTAGCCCTGACGTATTATAGAAACCCATTCAGACTTGAAAACTGAAGATAAGGATTGCCTTTCTCAAATCTCCTTAGCTTTTCAGATTTTGTTTGAACCGAGGGTTTGCTAAAGATTAACTTTCCTCTGTCACATTGCATTAATAGCGTGAGGCCCTCAATTAATCAGATTCAAATTTGAAAAACAAAGAAAGCATTTTCTCGGCATAATCAAAAGTAGATCCTGGTCACAGAGGGAGACAGAGAAAAAGAGGGAAGAGATCTTCTTTTGCTGTGGGGTTTTGTATGATCAGTTTGAATAAGATAATAAAAGAGACGCCCTAAAACAAGGCCTTCAAATCTGTAAATAAGGCTGCAGTCCCAGCGCAGTTTGAGGCAAGATAAGGGGTGAATGGCATTTACAGAAATACTAGCTATCTGTTTAACAAGCCTGCAGCAGTGGGCCCCTTGGTAACAGCCTGGCAAATCTGAATGAGGAATGTGACTATATAGTTTGTGTGTGGATTGTTGAGTCATTATGGCCTCCAAATTGCACAGCGGCTCATTAATCATAGGGCCAAGATAGGCAATCACTGTAGAATCCTGATGAAAAGGCCTCAGAATAATGCCTGCTAAATCATGTTTAACATGCAGCCCTTGCCTGTGCAGATATGAAAAGGGGGACTGGAGTAGGTTAAAAAAAATATATTCCTCTTTTAGGAAAGCAAACTTCTACTTATCTTTGATTTGCATTCAGCCCTCCCTCAATAGTCCTTAAGCCTGTTATTTAATTCATTTTGGTACTGAGTCGCATCACAAAGAAGGAGAAAAAAAATAACCAGGACCTAGGCAGTCTATGACCTCCAATCCCCTGTCTTTTCTTGTCAGTTTTGTGTCATTTGTGCAATTGAACTCCACCAATTTGAAACGCTGACCTCTTCCATAGACAACCTTATTCTCCTTGACTGAAAGAAAGAGCCCAGGCCTGCAAGGCACTCAAGCGAGAGATGGCTAGAAAAGAGGAAAGTGGTTGACTCATAAATCAATTTCCACAGCCCACCCAAAACCCACACACACATTGAGCTAGTATAGAAACCTGAGATTAAATAAATGACTGAACTGTGGCAGGAAAAATTATGACTAGAATAGGGAATACAGGACAATGGCGTGTGGATGATCTATATGAGATTCTGTAGAGTAAGCGCTAAACCTAAAGGTCAGTACTTTATATAGCTGGAATATAGAACAGCAATAAAATTCTTTCTGCTATGCCTAATTATCCATGGCATCATTAAAGATACCTATGAATGTGATGATCATTGGGATCAAACCCCTACAATTTTAACTTGGAAATGTATGCAAGCACTTGCTCTCCTTGGCTGATTCAATGGCTGCTTGGTGCACCTGCAACAAAGATGTTTTTAACTTGATACCAATTTCTGTTAATGGAATGGTATTGTAAAATTGCCTTAGTGTGATCAATTATTACAAATGTGTGTTGTTTTTCATGGAATAATAGGGGCAACAAATGAAGTTTTTTATTTAATTCATGAATGAATGAATTAAAAGGACAGGGAAAAGTTTTACATTGTTTAATAAAATATAATAATATTTAGAATATTTTAGCTGATACAAAGAAAGGTTGAAATCAAATGTCTTCCATGTCCATGTCCCAAGATCTGGGAATACTAGCAGAACTGCTTGAGACAGAAAACTGAGTGTCTAGCCAAATCATTTAGTAAGTCTAGCTGCAGAACACCAGTTTATCTATTCAGCGGCCCCCCTGCTGCCCGGCCCCGCGACCGAGGGTCTGCTGTATATATAGTTATCCCACTCTATCTATTGCTTTTTAAGGGCCAGTGCTGGAGATTGGTCAGACTAAGCATGACGATAGAGATAGACAGTGAATCCAAAGAAAAGTACAGCAATTTTTTTTGTGGTTCAGCTTCCCTACTCCCTTAATGTTTTATGGGGTAAGGAGACAGAAATATACTTCCTTTATTAAAAGTACTACCGTTAAGCATAAATGATATTGCATACAACTAAGTTATCAAGACGAAATCTATGCTTTGACATTTTAATATTAACCTGGTATTATTTTTTTAATTATTTATCTTTTTGTTCAGCAGTCCTCCAGTTTGGATTTTTTAGCAACTATCTAGTTGCTAGGGTCCAATTTAACCTAGCAACCAAACAGTGGTCTGAAAAAAGACAGAAATATGAATAGGGGAGTGCCTGAATAGAAAAATAAGTAATAAAAAGTATCAAAAACAATTAAACTGTAGCCTCAAAGAGTAATAGTGACCCCCATTTGAATGCTGGAAAGATTCAGAGCAGAAAGGCAAATAATTCAAAAACTATAAAGAATAAAAAAAAAAAAGACCAATTGATAACTTGCTAAGAATAGGCCATTCTATAACATACTAAACGTTAACCTCAAGGTGAACCACCCCTTTAAGATTTCTGTGTCCAGAAGTGCTTCACAATTGTCCTTCAGACTCCCCAATCCACTCCCTTAATGCCCCAAAGAGGGACTAGCCCCAAACTTTGGGAACATATTTCTTAGATAGAACAGTTCAGTTGTAGTTAGTGTTTAATATTAATACTCTCCCTTGTGTGGTATGACGGACTGGCACATGAAACTACAACTCTATAATGCAGATTGCTGACATTTTTTTAAAAAAGTTATTTGAAGGTTTAATGGGGGTAATATTCAGAAATATGTTTTACAGTAAAATTCAGCATGACTGTAAAAAAATATGTTTTCAAAAAGGGGGAGTTCAGACATCTTGGAGAATCAGTAATGATTATGTCATTTTGCTTTTCTCTAATTAAAGGGTTTAAGCTCTGCCAGTGCCTCCCTGTGTTTGCAGTCATACACAATAGTCCTGGCAACCCTAGACAAGTTGCTTGTGAGCGCATCTGTGCAACACAACTGCTATGTTAGCTTGAACCACCAGCACAGAGAACCAAGAGGACAAGAGGGCGACCCTTGTAATTAGTAGAGAGGAAGTTTCCTTTTGAGCATTGGGATTTGGGAAGGTTTATTACAGTGACATTAGTCAGGCAATTCTATCCCTATAGATGTGACACTGGCGGATTTAGTTTCCAAAACTTGTGGGATCCATTTTTAGGAAACTGCTAAATACAGTGATATTGGTACTGATTTGAATCACAAATTGATTTAGAATCTATGTTCAATAGCATGCAGATTAACTAAGAAATGGTAGGGGGATCCCCTGAGCCCTCATCACACAAGGAGAGCATCATGCTTTTTGAACCCTTCCCCATCCTGCGTGCATTAAGGTATGTTTGATAAATTAGTGCAGTTGTCTCTAGAGACCTCAATAAATCAAACACAGTTTTTATTGGATTCTATATAGCTTCTTACAAAAACCTAAAGTGATCCTGCCCTGCATAAATCAGATAACTAAATGCCTCAGTGTTACTGCTGCATTTACTGTGCAAGAATTGTTGGCCTACATCACTTATATGTGGGCAATACAGGTATGGGACGTGTAATCCAGAATGCTCGGGACCTGTGGTTTTTCAAATAAGGAATATTTTCGTTATTTAGATCTTCATACCTTATGTCTGCTAAAAATCATTTAAACATTAAAGGGAACTCACAAAGTGTGAGTTCAAAGTTCAGTACTAGTGATGGGCGAAATTATTCACCAGGCATGGATTTGCGGCAAATTTGCACATTTTGCCTGCGTAAAAAATAAAAAGCCGCACACAGCATTTTGTTTTGCCGTGCAACATTTTCGATGTTTCATGAATTTTTCACCGATTTCACAGATTCACTCATCACTACTCACTACATAAAAACTCCCCCACGTTCTATTCATTCTTATTCATGGCATTTTAGAAGCGTATTTATCAGAGTGTGAAGATTAAAGATCACCATTTGATAAATATACTTTTAAAAATCCCATAGGAATAAATAGAAAATGGGTGAGTATTTACAGTATGTATTAAGCTCTAAACTCACATTTTTATAAATCTGCTCCTAAATAAGTCTAATAGGATTGGTTTGCCTTTGGGATCAAGCACAAGCTACTGTTTTACAATACAGAGAAAAAAGAAATTAAATTAAAAAAAATAATTATTTGATTAAAATGGAGTGTTTTGGAGATTGCCTTTCTGTAATTAGGAGCTTTCTGGATAACAGGTTTCCACATAATGGATCCCATGCCTGTTTTACGCTTGTGGAAATCTTGGTAACATCTTTTGCATTTTACCAATATGACAAAGAAGACAGAAAAGCTTGAGTAAAGGCTAGATAGGTAAAGCTATGGCTCACTTTAGTTGCCCCAACAATTGCTTGGTATTATGTGGTAGACTCTTAGGGCTCTGGCACATGGGGAGATTAGTAGCCCGCGACAAAACTCCCTGTTCGCGGGCGACTAATCTCCCCGGATTGCCATCCCACCGGCAAAAATGTAAGTCGCTGGTGGGATGGCACATGCTGCGCAGGCGATTTCGGCAAATCGCCGAAGTTGCCTCGCGAGTTGCCTCGCGTGTGCCATCCCACCGGCGACTTACATTTTGGTATGGCAAATGATGGCAACTCGGGGAGATTAGTCGCCCGCGAACAGGGAGATTTGTCGCGGGCGACTAATCTCCCCGTGTGCCAGAGCCCTTAGGGTCTACTGCAGGCAAGTCCACTATTCTGGGGCCCTCTGGAAGAACCCAGGCTAGTAGTAAAGTATTGTAAGCCTAATTATAGAGGCTTTTGTCCAAGGGTTTTTTTAAACATGGTAATTTTCTATATAGGGTCACATTTCTGTATAAAAACTATAGAAGATAAAATAAAGGGAAACATCAAAATGCTTAACAAACATGTAAAAATGTATGTGGTGCTAATGTACTATGCATGCAGTATAGGGCAACCCTTCTCAGCTGTGTGGTATAGAAACATCTGTATTCACTACTAAACGAATACATTATTTGCGTTCTCCAGAATAAAAGAATCACTGATCTTGTACAGACTGCTCACACTGACTTGGTGCTCTGTTATGGAACATATCTAGGGATGTTAAAAAAATGAGAGATTTACATAATATGAAATAAATACCAATAAAGCTGCCTCAAGTAAACAGATAAAAGGCAATACACTGAATGTATGTATTTATAAAAATGCATTATTGTTGGCAATCACAGTGCAAGCTTTTTAAAAATGCTTCTGACAGTTTGCCTTTAAGCGGGGTGTAGTATTACATTTACAATAAAAATAAAATCAATCGTCTGTTTTCTTTTGATGCCAGCAGCTAACCTCCTATTAATAGAGGCAAAAACCTTTTGAAAGTTTATACCTCATTGTTTAGTTCATAGAAAATACACAATTTACACAAATACCTATTCCACTGAAAGCAAATGTCAGGGATCAAAAGGATTACAGCCTCAGAGTTACTAATGCTCCTGGCCATCTTGTCTTTCTTGACTGTCTTTATTTCAGGTACAGGTGGCCTTAGTTTTTCATTTAGAATTTTCATCACCACTCAATTAGCAATGAATTGTTACCTGAAAGGGCAAGCATGCTATCTTACCCATATGGCTGTGTTTAATTTACACTGTCACGGTATAATCCAATTGAAATTGCTTCCTCTCTCGCTCAAAACTGCATTTCACACTTTGCTTGTCTGTGGTTTTTCTTTTTGTAACTATGGTGTGTATTTATATATATATATATACAGTAAATACACACACATATATATATATAATTCAAGTCCTGCTGAAAATTAAAACAACGTGTACTTCTATATACACTTTGATCTATTCTTCCCGTAGAGAAATAGGGAATAGCCTTAAAATAGGCCACATGGTTACAAGCAGGAGGGGACACTGACACCTGGGCCCACCGGGAAGTTTCTTGGTATCTTGGAGGGCCAGTCCAACATGTGTACAGCCCAGAACATGGTAAATCTGTGGCTTTTAAGTTTTCACTTGAAATGCCACAGCCCCAAAACAATAACATTGGAAACAGAGTACAATGTAATGTGAAACAATGAAAAACCATATGCTTCTTTTACTTGTTGAGATGTTAAGATATTGCACAAAACAGCCAATAAATAAAACCCTGCTTCGTATAAATAAACCATTTTCATAAAAAAATTCTATTTTAAACTATTTTAAATAGAAAATTGCCATTTTAAGGGTTGCCCCCTGGGATCATAGGATTCACAGTGCACACAAACAAGGCAAGGCACACATACATGCTAGGCCCCATCAGCCAATTAATGGACAGAGGTCTGCCTGTTACTCCCACACTTCTTCCTGTTACAGTTAGAGTTGCATTATTTCCTGACTGGTTAGCACTGGGACCATTACAAAGTAGTAGCTCAGGGGAAAAGATGTAAAAGGGCAATAGTTACTGATATATATATTGCAGTTTGGGAAGATTCTTTAATAGGTCACTTGATATAAACTATCTGTAGTGATGAGTGAATTATGAAATGGCAAAAAATTCTCGAAACTGCAAAAATTTGCAACAATTTTTTTTTTACGTGTGCGACAAGGGTTGCATTCTCCTCTTAAAGAGATGCTGTCACCCTTATATTTCCTATTTTCATAAAAGTTGGGGGGTGAAGCAAATGAAAAATTATTATTAAAATTGTCTATACAATGGGATTTTTATTCCAGCCGTAGGCATAGCAAGTGCTTGCTTGGAAACTTAGAGAGGGAATTTAATAAATGTTGAAAAAAAGAAACAAGGACAAAATTGTCTGGTGACTATTAATCATTTTATATAGTCCAGGTATAGAATCTATTATCTGAAATGCCTGGGACTTTGGGTTTTCCAGATAAGAGATCTTTCTGTAATTTGGATCTCCAGTGCTTAAGTGATTTTAACATGAAATAAAACAAATGGATTGTTTTGCCATCAATATGGATTTATTCCCTGACAATCATTTTATTAGCCTCTACTTTTCTTTTTCTTGTACTGTATGAATCTCACCCATTAAACAAAACAAAATTCTGCTTTGTGAGAAAAGAAAAGAGACAAAACAACATGACTGATTGCACTTCTTGAAGCAAACATAAAGTTACAATAACTTTTTTCAGAATTGAAGTTGATCCTTTTTCCCAAAACCACTCATCTTTACTAAACGTTACACATTTGCTAAGCAACAAAGTCAAATATTGTATTTCACTGATGGTGTGACTTTAACTTTAACTCGATGTGTTCGGCAGTCTTGCCCCATTTATTCTGAGCAGCTCGGCTGAATGGCCTATTATTCTTGCCAGATATAGAAAAGGGACTTTTGAAGTCAAATGTAAAAACAGATACGCAGTTCTACAAAAAAAACTACTAGAAACTCAAATAAATATGTTCTAGAAAGTTCTATGCAGGACAGTAAGTGAGACTGCCGAAGGCATGAATGAAGTCATTTTTTTAAACCACATCTGATGCTGATACAACCATGATAACCAATCAGATTGTATTTACCATATCACATAAATCAAATTTGATCAGGAATTAAAGATAATACTAACCATACAGTATAAACTGTTTGTATAAAATGATTTGGGTTACATCAGTGCTTTCCAGTATTTGTTGTGTTATACGACAAGTTTGTGAGTCAAATCAGTGGCGTCGCTAATGGGGGGCAGGACTGAAGGGGGCACCCACGTGCAGTTTTGTACCAGGGCCCCTGGTCCCCTAGTTATGGCACTGGGCCAAATTATATTAAAATAATGGCATCACATAAATAAATCCATAGAGCCCAATGGCGGTCCGGGGCTAGAAATAAGTCTTGGAGGGTCGCATTAAAATAGCTGGCCTACAGAGGGGAAATCTAAGTTTGTAGTATTTATTGTGCACATGATGTGTGAATGGTCATACATAGGGATGCCAAAATGCTACATTTCTGTTGGTTTGGTAGATAGGGCTCCTCTCCCTTCCTCATTTGCAGATGCACCATGCACTAAGTGATTATAAGGTGCATTTTTTTTCACTTTATTCCAATGCAATATGTAGGATGGTCTGTCCAAACTGTCTACCAAGCTCACATAGATGATCAAACACTTGGTTATAATCAGTCAGACTGCCCAAATTGCATGTGTAGACACTGACTACATAGAAACTGACATCTTTGGGGGCCATTAAAAAATGTTGAGCAGGCCCAGATGCCCACTGTTTAAGGTGCCATGGACAAAAGAAGATACAGTATCTCAATGATTGTGAGTTAATTATCACAGTTTTTTATCATAATTGGCAGGAGCCAACATAATAAAACCAATTTTTCATTAGCAACTAAGGTCAAATGGAAATCTTATGGCTCAAGTTGAGGCTACAGGTAATGTTGCATCTTGATAATGATGTGGTATAGTGAGCCCACGTGTAAGCAAAATGTCAAGAATTCTGAATTGTTTGATCAAATATCAAACTACAAGAAATAATACATGTGGGGTTCATGTATGGCAACTGTTCTTCTGTTAGTGAGAAAGCTACTAAACCCTCATCTTACACAATTATTTGACCTGTCTACTGCCGCACAGAGCGAGCTTTATCATGTACCTGCCTTCAAGTGGGCTTTAACTGAGAACTCTCAGAAATGGGCAGATATGTCAGCTAACAGATTTGGAGAATGTTCTTGGTTGGGTACGATCCCTGAAATAAAAACTGGAAATAGAAATCATGTACTGATCCTTTTATATCTTCCTATTGGTAGTTACCTGTTCATTCAGCATGGATTCTTATCAGTTTGGTTTTGTGAAGTAATTGGGTTAATTACTGTAGTAAAATGAGGGAGTAAAACCATCCACATTTCTGAAAAACAATACAGAAAAAGCATTTCCATTGCTAATGATAAATATGCTTATGTAAACCTGTCATTATAATGAACTTCAAAGTATGACTAGATGTCCAGCTTATTATCTGTTTTTTTTTCAACCTTAAATATTCTAAACTAGAAGCTGTAAATTAAATTAGGAGTTTGGCAGATCAAGAAAAGCCTCAAATATTGGCAGGCGTTCTGAAATCTCAATGTAAAGAACTCTTTGTCACATGATCTTATTAAGTAATACAACATGAAATAATTCTACATAATAGAGATTAGAGTGCCTGTTTATTCTGAAAGTGATATTCACACACTACTGAATTGGTTCCAAAAATGATTTCTTTGCATTTTGTACTCCTCTTTCTTTTCTTTTCCTTAATCTACAGATAAGTGAGACAAGTGTAAAGTCTAACAGTGGTGCACAGAGTGACTACACACTTGCTGCTGCTACTTGTCTACAAGAAATATGTTCTATAGGCCACATTTATTAATGCAAGTGTAAAGTGCAAAACTGTATCCATTAATATGATATTTGCATCTATTCATGTTCTTCTATGCTTGCACCAAAACACCTAATAATTAAATTTGCATTGGTAAATCATGCACAATTTATAGCCCACGCTACTCAATGGACACCCATAATTATGCTGACATTTTGCAAAAAAAATGCGTGGCTAAAATATATGACCATTTGGGTCTATTTTTGCAAGATAAATGTACATTAATAAATGAGCCCTAATAATTAGAAGAAATTATTGCAATGAAAATAAAATGTTGTACCTTTTGGATATTTCATCTAGTGTTGGATGTGATGAACAACAAACAATGAGGGTGTTCTTACCCTTAGGCACTGTCCCACAGACATTAAATAATAAACTGCAAACATGGGGTAAAGCCACACAAAGTCTTTTGAATGCTTCCATCATCTCATGTAAAACAGCTTTGATGGAAACCTCTTGAAATTCTGGCCCACATCTTTCCATTATAGCATGGAAACTGCATTGCCTATGGCACATGGATAATAAAAGGGCTAACTAAGTGGACTATGGTTTTAATTTACACACATTATCAGGAAAGACTTTATGGTCTTTTTTAATTCTCATCAAAATAAATAAAGGGAGTTACATTATTGCAGTGCAAGATTTGTCAGCCTTCAGCCCTAACACGGTTTAAATAAAGGTACCCCATCATGAGAAAAATCAGGGATACTTCTAGAAAATCCAGCAAGAAGGGTTACATTGATCACATTTAATGATCCGGTAAAGCACATTGCTACAGTTTCAGCAGTGTCCAGAATGGCAAATAAGTCCAATCTCACCCTAAATGGGGTTAAGGCTTTCATCAATATCTCTTTTATAGATATGTATGACAAAGAATGAATGATCAAGAATCCTACAAACTAACCATCAAACCAATAATGTCTACAGACATTATTCCCTATGTGCATACTAGGATACTATTTTATTAAGAGGGGAAAAGTCAAAACTGCGTGAATTAATTATAACTGATATATCTATGGCAGTAGTAAAGGACAGAAAATAAGATAAACATAGCACAAGACTAACCATTCATCTTATTAACAATAGAAATTAAATATTTAGCCTGTATGACTTCAAATATCTATAGATAAAGCAGCATAAAATCGCCCTACAGTAATGCTTTGAAAACAGGAATATTCCTTATACAAAATTGAATAATGCACTCCCCCCAACCTGGCCCAAGCCTTCTAACCATCACTTATTGGGGCACTTTGACCTTGACATTAGGGCTATTCAGAAGAAACCCCTACACTGCCAAAAGGGGAGGATCCAATACTTTCCAGTATTGACTGTAACCTATTGCTGGGGTCTAAAGGTGACCATGGGTTGGGAAATGGCAACTCCCCCACCAACCCAGTGCAGGAAAGAGGGAGGAGGTACAATTTAGCATGGTAGTTTTTATTATTTATTTTCAGCCAGCTTGACAGGCAGGGAAAGGAGTGCATTAATGTTTTCTGACAGGCGACCTCTAATTGTTGAATCTTTTCTTCTCTGTCTTTTTCACCCCCTTCTGTGAAATCTTGACTCAGGCAAGCAAAATAACAAAGTGCTGCACTATTGGGATGGGCGCCCGGCTGCATTGAGCTAAAGGGGACAGTATTATTCATGAAGATTTTCAGCTTTTTTTTAACTAACCTTTGAGTTGGATGAGAAGACTGGCCGGGTTCCCTTTCTCTAAAGGCAGCTCTGGCAGCTAGACAATGGAACCAAACTGTTTTCCCTGTTAAAGAGATAACTATGGCCAGGCTTGTACATGCTAAAATTAATCCCCAGCAGCACAGAAATAATTTTTTCTGCCATTTTTTTCTCCTCCTTTTATTTTTTAATCACTTGCAAGAGATTATCACTATGGAACTGAGAAAGGGAACAGAAGATTTAAGGAGTGGTGGATAAAGACCTTTTTAATAAAATAGTCCACACAGTGGGATTTCTTTCGTGTCCCTTTTATACTGAAACATATTTATTTTGTAAGGAGACAGCATTTTTACTTGACACAGGGATGACTTTACAGGGTACAAATAGGGTCTACTGTGCAGAGAAGAAGTTATAGTAGGGAAACGTCAGGGGAATATAGTACGTACAGTTATTAGATCTGTATCCAGTAATCTGTTATCTAGAAGGTCCCAATTTCCAGAAAGTCCATCTCCCATAGACTACATTGTAAGCAAATAATTCTAGTTTTTAAAAATGATTTTCTTTTCTCTGTAATAATTAAACATAACCTTGTACTTAATCCCAACTAAGATATAATTAATCTTTACTGGAGGCAAAACAATCCTATTGAGTTTATAAAATGTTTAAATTAGTTTTAGCAGACTAAGGGTGAAGACACACGGGGCTACTAGTAGCAGCTACTTGTTGTGCCCACTAAAATAGACAATGCTGATCATTTACTGATAATCGTTTCTAAGTGTGTTTTAGCAGAGGCAATGCTCAGTAATGTCTATGGCAGGGTATTTTCTGGAGTTTATTAGCCATGAAAAAGTAGCTGCTACTAGTAGCTCTGTGTGTCTTCACCCTTAAGGTATGGAGATCCAAATTAAGGAAAGATCCCTTATCCAGAAAACCCCAGGTCTCGAGCATTCTGGATAACAGGTCCCATACCTGTATAACTGAAATAAATACAGTAGAGTAGTAGAATAAAGGTGACAGTAGAGCAAAATAGCAGCTTATATCAGTGTAGTAAGTAAGAGCTTATATCAGCATTGGCAGACCTAAAGTCCCTTCCCTAATAATAATCAATTAAAGATTCTGAATGGTTTCTGAGATAATCAAGTTTATCTTCAGCTTTTCATTGACAGATCTAATATATCTTTCAGGGGGGCTCCCTTTCCTAGCAGATGGATTAGAGCTAACTCAAATAACTGATTACAGCACAAAGTCCAACAAAATAACTGACTGCACAAATCCTGCATGTAGAGAGATATGATTTCTGATGGTTTCAAAAGAGTGAACTCTAAATCATCTTCTTAGCAAAATGAGTCCCCCTAAAACATATATTGGATCTGCCATTCAAAATTAGACTCCCAAGTCCTGCATGAAGAGACAAGGAACAGAGCACAACAGCAACACATTTAACTATAGCAAAAGGGCCACAGCCCTTAAGGCACTGCAAAGTCTTTTGCTCCAAGTCCAAAGACATCTAAGGACAATCCTTGACCAGACATATCATTTGTCTTGTCTGCTTATTTGGATGCATAGGTTAATTAAACAATTACTTACAGGATTATTTCTGGGGTTTAAAGCTATATTTACTTTTTTCATTACCCCAACAAGCTATTTCATACACGGTGAACAAGAATTTCAAAATGTCCATGTCCGTATATATAGATATTAATTACATACATTAATGTAATTATATTAATTACATAATAGTATGTAAATTTTACATAGTTTATAGCTAGATAGCTGAAACCTCTATTAAAATAGCTGTATAACAACATACAGTTACAGGGTCCATTTTACAGATCAGAAGGCATCAGAGCAATGACACGTGCTGTGTCTTTGAGTTATTACGCAATTTGAGGGTTTTAGCAGAGGCAATACTTGGTATGCCCTATGCAGGATATTTTCTGATGTTTTGTAGCCACGACAAAATTCAGGTTGACAAAACTCCAGCTCACCCCTGGAAAGTAAACCCACTATAAATCTTTCCCAGTGCCACCCAGTATAATCACAGATACTAGAGAATGCTCCAATGAGCACAAGTCATCTTGCTTAGACAACAAATAGACGAACACTCCTGCAGCCAGACTTGCTTGAGGATAAAAAAACAATCTTTATTTCATATTCTTTCCCAGTCCTTTTCACAGATGAGGATGCTTCAATGAGTGCAAGTCATCTTGCTGTTTTCCAAATAAGGATATAAAGGGGAAATTTCAGCTTACTGATATTGCCCTACAGTCATACATCAAAAGAGGGCAAAGTCCTGTTTAGGTGTATGGTGCCAGCAGTACCTATACTATATAAATGAAGAGCCAATTGTACACAGAAAAGATAGGATTATCAGTGTAGTATTCTCTTGTATCAGTTGGGGTAAAATATGGTTGCTCAACAATGTTTATACCACCTTTAAAACCAGACAGACAATCCATAAGCATAAGGGCTAATGACCAATTAAAATGCATGTGGCTTGGCTTGACAGAAACAAGCACAGTCTGCTGCATGCATCTGAATTAATTCCTTATTAGTCACGCTGGCCACGGATTTAAAGGGGATGTAAACACTCCCAAAAGCTATTCCATTGCACGCCCTTGGCCTCTAAATTAGGTGACCCAAGCCTAATTGGCAACTGTAAAAGAATTCACTAATGAGAATTCTGCTTACCAGCGCTACATCCCTCATCTTATTGTTATTTTTAATAGGGAGATTACTGAGCAAATACACTGTAATCAAACATCAGGAGGATGGACAGTGAGCTGTTAAGGTGTTTGTTGCTAGAAAAAAAATATGTTTAATGTCTTCAATGACAGTCACAGAAACAAAGGAGTAGGGTGCGCACAGAATAGACAGGAATCCTATGGAAGGACCCTGTCGCATTTATCTGACTGTAGGCCCTGCAGTGCTAGGGAAAGAATGTGGTAAGTGATATCGCTTTTGGAATACAACCTCGATGTTGCTAGACTACAGCTCCTAGCACGCTTTTAATATGCTGGAAAATGCAGAGATTTGTGGTCCAGAATAATCTGGGTAAAGTTTTACAAAGCAACATCATTTACATCCTCATTAATGCATTCACTAAATGCATTTGTCAAAAGGATGAAGCTGTCCACTTAAAATATTCAGTGGGAAATTCAAATATTTACAGATTTGCATATAGCAATGCATGGTAGCATATCCCTAACAGAGGATACAGAATATTTCTTAGTAAAATAAGAGGTTTCAGTGCAGGGTGCAATAAATTGGTGTGCGGCACATTGAAAGACATGTGTTCCTATCTTAACACAAACACACAAAACAATATAGTTTTGGCAATGATAATCTGCTACACTGTAATATCAATGTATTCCATTACAGGAGGGAAAACCATGTCAGAAAGGAACGGCTTCCCCTCCCTTATATTAACAGGTGCTGCTCTTTTGTACTATTGAACTTTTCTGCAGAAAGCTACACTACAAACCAAATCCAACCTCAAATACTTTCAAGCGACTCGTTTATGACTGTAGCTGAGCTTGATTGGCCATCAACTATGTTGACACAGTTCTGATAAGGGCAAGTAAAGGAGGATTCAAAAGAAGCCAAAGTGAGTTCTCCTTTCAACCCCACTGTTTTTTGCCATCTGCAAGCATTTTCTTATCAGAGCCAAGTTATAGCATTACCCAAATGACCCTTAAACTGGTGTTATCTTAATGTTAGTTGTAGAGCTGAGGTTGCATTGACAGTAGACGCATGCCTTCGGCCAATCAGCAGTGGGCCTGTGGTGGAACAGTATACAGTTAGTATAAATCATTAAGCCTGACACGCGCTCAGCCCTTCCGCATGTTTTCTTCCACAGAGATACAAGCCTTGCCTTGTGCCATGAGTGTGCACACAAAGGTGAGGCACATAGCCGTGTCTAACCTGAGAATGCTACTACTTTTTATGGCACAGACTGGCTTTATATCATGAAATGATGCTATATAGTAATCTATGCACTCAAAAAAAAGATAATCAGGGAAAAACTCTCAGCAGGAACATGGCAATGCATGGCATCTATTTATTCAAATTTCCTTCAGTGCTGCCCCCACAAGCCAGGGCAACTTTCCAAAAACACATGGGGAGAATTGAGAAAGGTGGAATTATTTGGAGTTAATTTGGAGTATGTTTGTTTACTCAAGAAAATCTTCGCTCTTCAATTCAAAATTGGCTAAATGGCAACTTTTTTTCCTTTTTTGCCAGCCAATGCCAAAATGGTTCTTTAAACCATTTAAATCCATCTTTCTAGATCTGATGTTATTAACTCTGGAAAAATGGTTGGTGTAATAAGTGTAAAAAAATCAACCCCACTTTAGTGTACTAGTACTTTGGTGGGTATTCACAAAATTGGAATAAACTAAAATTAGAGTAAGAGATATTATCAGAAAACAATCATTAAAACTGTTGAAGGATTCGTTTCTGTCATTTCTTGACACAAATTCGCAGTACAGTTTAAAGGAAAGTTGAAGTTGGTGTACTGTGGAGTTATTAAAGCCCATTTGCAGGAAATAATGACATCAAAGATGGAAATAAACTGGCAAAATTGCTTTATTCCAATTTCTTTCATGAAAAAAAAATGTTGGCATCGGGTGGTGTAAATAGAAAAAAGTTTTAGAATTTAGGCAATTGTAAATTTATTCTATGATGATTGTCTGGCATAAATGAACATTTCACAACACTTTACCACCAAGTTCATCTTAAGGCAACTTTTGTAAATACCCCAAGGTTTGTCTGGTAAAGTTTGGAAGTGGCATTCTGGAGCATCAATTTAACAACAAAGTATACAAAACCGCCGTATTCACTAAATGTAGTAAGGTGTTTGTAATGCAGATATTAACTGCAATTTAACTCCAAAAACATTTGTTATTACAATTTCATTGTCTCCCCAGATTCATCAGATCAGGGAAGTAAAGCAGGATTATGCACACAGGATATATAGGATATTTTTCAGATCCCACATAATAACTCGCTTTAACAAAATATTATTTTCTTTTACTTGCATTTTAATATTTTATTTGTTAATTTCTGTCATATTGCAGGTTGACATTTCATATACAGGTATGGGATCCCTTATCCGAAACCCATTATCCAGAAAGTTCTGAATTACGGAAAGGCCATCTCCCATAGACTCCATTTTAATCAAACAATTCACATTTTTAAAAATGATTTCATTTTTCTCTGTAATAATAAAACAGTACCTTGTACTTAATCCCAACTAAGATATAATGAATCCTTTTTGGTAGCATAACAATCCTACTGGGTTTATTTAATGTTTAAATGATTTTTTTAGTAGACTTAAGGCTAGAGATCCGAATTACGGAAAGATCCCCAGGTCCCGAGAATTCTAGATAATGGGTCCCATACCTGTATTGGTAAATGTTAATGAGCCTTTCAAATAAAAAATAATTTTACTTTGTCTTGGGGGACAAACAAAGCTTCTTTTCCCTAGTGTTTATCTAGAATCCAATCAATAAAGCAAAAGAGGATGGCTGTTGTCTGACAGAAAGGAAATAAAAATAGCAACAATCATTAAAAACATTTGTTTTAGAACTGCTGTACATTGCACTGTATTACACATTGTTTAGTGTGGGCTCTGTTTAAAGGGAAAGTAAACATTGCTGTTCAACTGTGGCTTACCTAAATTTAGCTGGACCACAACTCTCAGCAAGTTTCAACATATTATCAAGAATATGATGGAAAACATAACAAATGGATTTCTAAAGCAGCACTGCACAATACAATTTTTCCTTTTATTTAAAGGCTGTAGACGTATAGGGTGAATAGAGTTTTTTCTCTATTCTCTTATAGCAGATGCAATTAATTACATTATTCTAGCACTGAACAGCAAAGTCAGGCCAAAATCTTATAATGATGTTGGGCAGCATGGTTGTTGAAGTAAAGTTTAACTAAACATGGACGCTTCAAAGACTTGGGTGACTTTCTTGAACTCTAAAAACATACAGAAAATTTTATAAAAAATAAACATACAGAAAACGTTATTGGTTTCTGATCAAATTGACCCTAGATTGTGTGTAAATATGAAAGCTAACAATATTAAATTTTACATATATTATATGTAATCTTTAATTAGGTTGCCAGGAGCATGGGTCTCAGGAAGTGTTGAAATGAGAAACGGGGGGGGAACGATATTTCCACCTGATCATGCTCAGTTTGTGGCAGCCCAGCTTCACCTACTTTCACCAGGTCTCTAAAGGGGGACATGAAGGTTAGTGCCAGGTTAGGTGGTGAAAGGCCTGCATGTGCCAAAGTTAACTGTAGCAGACAGTAATGGGAGAACAGCTAGAATAGGCTGTCTGGCACCCCAACAAGGAGCATCTAAAGGTTAGTACCCCTGCAGACTCCTTACACATTGGGGTACAGCTAATAAGGCAGGGTAGAGAGTTGTTGCCTGATGGCTTCAGACATGCAACAACAAGAAAGGGTATTCCAGGGTGCACCTGCCTACAGTCTGGTATAGACTAGTACCTCAGGACTTTGCCCAGGAAAATGGAGGAAGAACAAAAATCCTGTTTCTGAAATGAATAAGCTGATCTTTATATGTGAGAAGGGGCATAAGTAGGATGCTATACTTTGCTGTAGACTAACTGGATAGGCAAGAAATATGTCTCTGATTAGGTTAGGGAGAAAACTAAGATGAAATCTGCAGAGATTTAGCTGTTAAATGTGAATGCAAAACCAAAAATAAAGGCACAAAATGACAAACACTCACCAAGACATCACTATATCTTTCTGATAATTGATGAGTAATGTTAGTGCAAGCACTGGTAGAGATGACCATTTTCTGTAATTAAATACACAGGCAGATTTAAGATGCTGATTTGGCCCCTTCAGACAGATTCAGCAGCGTATCTGCGCATGTATGGGGCCATCTAATGGGCCTACCTGGCTGAAACTCTCCAGATGTCAATTGGGCAGATTTAACTTTCCTGTTATATTGACGACTGCATTGTCTCATTGATGCGGTCCTTGCCCCGATGGCCTGTAACCATTGTGTCATTGTGATCTGTTCATGTGGTCCTATGGCCAAACAATCATATTGGCCTGATATCAGGGCATATCAGGCAAATATTTGCTTATTTGGCAACCTTGCCAAACGAGCAGATATTATAATGTATGAACAACTTAAACTTGGGGCTGCCTGCTTTACATAACTATGGAACATTCTATAGAAAAACAAGCGGAACATCAGCTTGTATTCTATAGAAAATGATTAGGCATTGAATGCAGCATATTACCTGTCAGGTAAGTAGCGAACAGATTGCCATTGCTGTTCGTGTCTCCTACACAGTGACAGTGTAACATCTTGTGTGGTTACAGGAGAGCAGCGTGTACCTGAATGATGTCTCAATGGCAGCTTGTCTTATTCTGAATTTTTACACACCATCTGCATTGAAATGAGGAATTGAATTGGATGTGAAATACTTTGTTGGATCCAAGGCAAGGCACAGCATGGCTCTTTTATTCAAGTTCAACTCAAAAATGACTTGAATCTATCGTCTCCAAGCAAGCCCAGCATCCTCTCATTAAAAATAGGAAGTCTGCACTTTGTCTTATCTGGGCTATATAAGTAATCGAACAAAAGAACTGAACTCAAATAAAGACACTTGCCTCAGTTATCTGTCAGGGTTTTCATAAGTCTCACCTCTTTTTTATAAGTATTTTAAAGATATAATTTATTTTCCTTTGTAATGCACATTTCTTAAATGCAGTCATCTACTAAAGGAAATTAATCCAGATATAATGCTAAGGAAAATGTCAGTGTAATCTTGGAATCAGAGTTAATTAATCCTTAAAGGAAATATTTATCAAGCTCTATTCACATGTAAAGGAGTACTCCCGGTCACCATTTATATATACAGTACATACACCCCTTTTTTGTTAAAAAAAAATCACTAAATGGTGTATTGGTTTATTGGTCATACATTTTTTATGCTTAGGTTGTGTACTATTTTTTAAGGGACAGCTGACATTAACTTTTAATATGATGTAGACAGGGGTATTATAAGACAATCTGCAATTCGTCTTTATTTATTATGTTTTTATTTTATGCTTTTTTGTTCCCCAGCTCTGCTGTCCGGAATTTTAGCCGCTAATTGGTTGCTAGGGTCCAATCTACCCCAGCAACCAGGCAGTGCTTTGAGAGGGAGAAATATGAATATCAATTGGCCTGAATACAAAGATAAGTAATAAAAAGTAACAATAAAACTGCAGTCTCACAGAGCATTCGTTTTTTGGCTACTAGGGTAGTGGCCTCCCTTCTGAAGGGACTTTCAGTTTCATATTTGCTCACTTTTTGGTGCAGTATATAACAAACACCTTTCTAAATTAAAGCAATAGGAGAAATATGGTTGCCACCTTTTATGGAAAAAAATACCAAACCTTTCTATATTTTTTCACTATTATTAATATTAGAATCAAGTATCATTTGTACCAGCCAGGCCTTTAAAAGCAGTTAGTTGGCAACTCTAGGTAGAAAGTATGATCGACAAATGCCCTACTTACTGAACTCATCATCAATCCTTTTTTGATTCACCAGTGTTTTGCTCTATCTGTAACCATTTCCATGAGCTTCCAGTTGTTCATTGTTTGTTTAAATACAAGAAATGGAAAGATTCGGCCTTTTGCTGGCCTCCTTTTTTAGTAGCTGAAATATGTGATGCCAAAACACCAGAAATCACCCTCCATTGGCCCCTGTGCTTATTGCATGTGATCTGTTGTATATTTTGCTCCCTGTCTACATTATTATGTTGTATGACTGGCAGCACACAGGTCAGGATTCCCACTGGAGAACCCTATATGCATCTGTAATGAAGGAAACTTTAGGGTATACATAGTTTTTTTGCAAGACAGTGTTTTTTACATGTTTAGGCCCAGATAAACAGTAGCCCTGTAGAAGTGAGACTTATACCTTACATGCTGTGGCATATTTTGTTGTTGTAGGGGCTCATTCCATGGCACAAGTAAGCAGAAACCAAGCAAGGCAAGAAACATAAGTTTAAGGAAAAAGAAAATAAATCTAGTTTTGTACTGGACTTGTTAAAGTAAACAAGCAGCATGAAAACAAGGGACAACCAGGCACCCAAGGATTCCACAGGTATCACAAAGGTTAAAGTAAAAAACAAAAAGTTTGAGAATTCATTAAAAAATCAATAACTCCAGTGGCCCACTTCAACTTTTGCGGCCCTTGTGGAATCCTTGAGTGCCATGTTACCTTGTTACCCATGGTTTTCATGTTGCTGGTTAATCCACTCCCTGAGCTAAGGGTCTGGGGCACCTGGACTACTTTTTCTATGTGGTAAGTGGTCTCCTGTGCCCCATTCCTTTTTATTCTGCAAAAGAGATCCCATACCTGTATTACTCCACACAACCTTCTCCATTTTGCTTTTTTCAAGTTGGGGGACCTTGTGCCTTTAATAAGCCTGGCCCACACAATTACATAGGAATTGGAGACCCATGTGCCACCTGAGTGCTTCCCTTCACAAGTCCATTTTACCTTAGTTATAAACTCCAACAATGAAAAAAAACTTAAATGAGCATTAACATTTAGGTCCTTTCCATTTTAAGGCTTCAGTAATTTATCAAAGGGTGACAGCTAATATTCTTTTTTGTCTTGGTTCATCAAGTAGAAAATAAACTGGCAAGCAAAGTATTGTAGCAAGAATTCACAAATCCCAGCCTGGGCTCAAGACACAGAGTCAAACTGGCGAGCATCATTCCAGAACAATACCCATACGCACTGCCATTCACATACAATTCAATAAAAAATAGCTCTAGGAGGGCATAAGGAACAATTTGCTAAGTGCGCAAAATTTATGATTATTACACTATGTTTCTAATCTACTATTATTACTTACCATGTTCAAATACTTAATACTTAAGCAGTATTTCATATATTATGGCACACAGTGTAGGTGGAACTTTTATTGTAATTAGCTACATCACCCTTCCCTTTATTCTATCCTAATCCATTTTGATACTGTGTCTGGTATGTTAAAAAGATAACATTTATTATATAAATCTTATTTCTAGTTTGATAATGATAGATAGTTGTCATACCAAGGGGCACATTTACAAAAGCACGAATGCTCGAGCGTTCATGCGGACGTGCATTTTCGCCGATTTTTTCGGGCGTCCGCACAACTTTTTCGTACGGCGCACGACTTTTTCGTACGCTGCACGACTTTTTCGGACGTTTGCACGAAAAAAATCGGAAAGGTTTTACCACTGTTTACAATTGTTGGGTACGAAAATTTCGTGACTTTCGGATCGCCAATACGATATTATCGTGACTAATACGATTTTTTCGTAAGCATTTTCGTGATATTTGCAATCTTACGAAATTTTCGTTTCCAATACGATTTTTTCCCATTCGTGATTCGGATTCGTGGATTAGTAAATGTGCCCCCAAGTGTAGCAACCTGGACAATGTAACCGTCCCAGTCATTTAGAGGGTATCTATGTCGTGTACTTTTGCACCTGGAGCCACATAGCCACATCCTGAGGGAGGAATGGCCACCAGGAACAACTTAATGTGTTCTCTACTCATGTCCCTGCAGGGAGCAGCTATCTATACATTTGTCAGTGTGAATAGCAAACCTATAGGCTCCCTAACCACAGATAGATGGATGATTCTTTAAAGTGGCATGTAAGTGTCACTAGAAGATTAATACAGAAACAATCAACCTCACTTCATTGTGTGCCTAACTCAATTGTTGTACCATTGTCCCACTCTGGGTGAACTACCTTAGCATGTATAACTGCTGAGATGTGACCCAGGCTGAAATTAGCCTTAGGTTAAAGGAACAGTAACGCCAAAAATGAAAGTGTATTAAAGTATTTAAACTATAATGTACTGTTACCCTGCACAGGTAAAGTTGTGTATTTGCTAAAGTAACGGTACTATAGCTTATATAAATAAGCTGCTGTGTAGCCATGGGGGCAGCCATTCAACCTGGAAAAAAGGAGAAAAGGCACAGGTTACATAGCAGATAACAGATAAGCTCTGTAGAATATAATGGGGCTTTATCTGTTATCTGCTATGTGCCTGTGCCTTTTCTCCTTCGAATGGCTGCCCCCATGGCTACAAAGCAGCTTTGTTTATATAAACTATAGTAGTCTTTCTGAGGCAAACACACCAGTTGTACCAGCACAGGGCAACAGTACATTATATTGGAATTATTTTTATACACTTTCATTTTTTGGTGTTACTGTTCCTTTAATGCACACAAGGTACTCAGCCTGGACAACCATAACTTTTTTTATTTTTATTAGTAAACCACAAGTATGGCATATGGTCATAAGTACTGCCCAGTGCAAAAGGTGTTTAATTAAGAATAATTTCCTTATATAATCTGTGATATTTATTTGTTAGATAATATTGGAAACAACAGTTATACAGCACATGTTTTGTCAATGCAACTTTGCAAAAAAAATGCCTTATACTCTATATATCCCAAATAAAATAAGTAAATAAAAAAATAAGTAAATATCTCAGTGTAGCCCTCAGAGTAAAATGCCTTTCTCTTTGAATCCAGATTGATTTTGTTTTTCTATAAAAGCCAGTTCAACTACAGCCCTTTTTGTTACTTTGCTTTCTGAGCACTCCTTTTCTCTCCGACTATTATGAGCTTAAAAAGTTGCCTCCTGCATATGCCTGTCGGCACCTCGTTGAGGTCTTCATATTTGGAGAGAGGAGTGTTCAAAAAAAGCAAAAGGGGCAGAGCTTACTCGAGACAAAAAAGTCAGTAAAAGAGCTGTATTTCAGATGCTTGTAATAGAGAAACAAAATAAATCTGCATGCAGAGAGGGGGCTCTTTAGAGTAATTTTAGGGGATTTTAAAATAAAAAGTTTACTTGTTCTTTAATTGGCACCATCAGCTCCTGCAGAACTTTAAATAGTAAATGTCCCCATACACAGGCCGATAGTAGCTGCTGATATCGGTCCCTTAGACTGATTCGGTGGGGGGATATCGGGAGAAGATCCGCTCGCTTGGCGACATCGCCAAGTGAGCAGATCTTATGGTGTATGGGGACCTTTAGGGGAAGCAAAAGCAAGATTTCACAGATTGCCAATACAAAACATGTTACCTTATATGTTACAGTTGCATGTTGTTAAGACATAATAAGGCCCTATTTACAAGAGTTTACTGTGGAAAAAGAAGAGGAAGTGAAGCATAATGTGGGAGTAGCAAAAGTCCAACCCATGTTCCATTAGATTAAATCTAGGCATACTTATTGAGGTGGGCTGATGGTCAAACTATCGAATCACAATGACAGTATGCAAGCCATTGGGGTAAGGACAGCATCAAAGAGCCAAGAGACTCCTCATCCTGACAGAATTTTTAAAGGTTACATAAGCTTACATCAGGAATTCCTTGTAAATAAGTACAAAAATTAATAGAATAGAATTCTATGTAAGACAGAAAGCAAGTTGTAAGGAACCAATCCGTAATACAGACCACAAGGAAGGTATATTATTATACTTTATTGTGAGGCAAGAGTTCTGTTAATTGAAATAAATAAATGCATTTATTTGATTAAGAAAATAGTACTATTAAGCTATGCCAAAGGAACAAACATGCTGGAAGTTTTGAACAAAGAAATGAGCCATCTTGAAATCCATGATGTTCTAAAAGTGTATCAGTAATTCTTCTTTCTTCTCTTTAATGAAAATCTTGTTAACCATGGAGCTTACAAGTAAAGAAGATGTGCAGATTTCCCCAGATCTAAATCTCTCTTAATCTTATCTAAGGTGAAGGAGCTAAGCAATTATAGTATCTTGACAAGAAGTGTGATATCCTGAAAGAAAAAGCTATTTTCTTCACAGCAGGACACACCTCTAGTTATCACTCATATCCATGGAACGTGTCTTCCTCCATGAGCTAAGCTGACGGGCCTCTGGAGGTGGACTTTATCATTTGAAATTGTTGTGGGCTTTTAGTATAAGGCTGAGCAGCATGGTATGTACGTTGTGCCTGTAATACTGCTGCTGAAAGTATGTGGAAGTCCTAACTGAAGGTCCCACCATAAAAGTATGAATATTATATCAGTAGAGTTTATCAAATAAATCAAACTGACAACCCAATATATGGGCAAATGCAATATCTAGTGGTATCTTAAATGGTGCTTAAAGCAGTCGTTCACTTTAAAGGAGAAGGAAAAGCTAAATTACTAGGGGGTGCCAAATGTTAGGAACCCCCCAGTGATTGTAATCACTTACCTGAAACCTATGGCCAGTGCTCCTGTTAGGAAATGAACTTGTGACATAGAATTATGAAGTAGATTGGGATTTTCTTAAAAAAATTGCGATTGGTCATCATTTTTTGTTGTTTTTGAATTATTTAGCATTCTGTTCAGCAGCAGTTCAATTTGGAAACTTAGCCACTGTCTGCTTGCTAGGGTCCAATTTAGCATAGCAACCAGGCAGTGGTTTAAATAACAGGCTGGAATAGAAGCACCTTCATAAGCCACAGAATGCAAACATTTGGCTGCATTTTTCACAGTTGCCATCTATGCTACTCCATTTTCAGACAGAATTGCTGCTGATTTTCAGATAAAGATGCATAGTAACTTTTCTTCTAGAAAACAATGCTGTTCAGGATTGTGCACATCTAATGGCCCATAAAATTTTAAAAAAAAGTTGATTTTTTTTTTCCAGGGGGCCAATAAGAAATGCTTTAATGAGCATTGTGGAGGGCTCTACCTGCTCCTCACATAGGGTTTGCTCCTACATAGGCTTTGGCACCAACCCAAATGGGAGAATAGTATAAGCTTGCCTAGTCTATGCTGCAAGATGTGCCATAGAGCAGACTGTACAAACAGTACCTATGGTAAACAATTATTATTTAGGTTTCTTGGACTTTAATACGATATGATAAACCAAGTGTAAAAACTTATTGACATAGTCCTACAGATGTGCCTCAACAACTGCTAAGCCCACCTTCCCACGCAACCAAAAAATTCTATCACACACCTATTGGGGTCATTATCCAACTTTATTTTATGCATTCATATCCAAAGTGAACATGTATTGCTCAAAGGAATTAAACGCCATACACTGAGCAATGATCTAGCAGCTAAGTTAAAAACAGCATCACTACATCAGCAAGGAGATTCTGATTAATGGATTTGTTATGTCTAACTATATTCAATTTCATTTATCCTACAAGCAACATGCATTCTGTTTAACAGATCCAGCTAGTTAGTTTACATATGTTCAACACGCTATAGTGATCAGTTTATATTTTGTGCAACACTTAAAGTGATACTGACACCAGAAATGAAAACTTTTTTACGTCTATCAAAACATTGTCTTTGCACGAGCTTTATAATTTTGCCATAAAAAGTATTTTCCATTCCTTATCTGATCCCCCATGGTCTTCTATGAGGGGGCTGCCATATTTGTGCAGCAGGAGTCCGTTAGCATTAGAAGCTGTAACCGACAGGCTGAGAAGGGACAGTCAGGTTGGCAAAACAGTCAGGTGTAGGAACTTCAAGTAACAATTATTTACAAAACCAGCCCCAACAGTGAAAAAAGATCAACATGACCTATAGGGAACTTTTTATGTAGATTCATAATTTGAAAAGTTGTTTCTTCATGTCAGTATTACTTTAATGGGCAATACACATGCCATGTTAAACCAGTTTCTTAAATCAGTGGTCTGCAGTAGTCACTTATATACCCTATATATTAGATTCAAATACTGGAACTTTATGTAGTAAATTGTCTTCAGCTCCTTTTCACTGCTGTTCTGACTGTTAAAAAGAGGTCAGCCCAAATGAAAGAAACAATATAAGGACAGAGTGTATTACCCCTTGTATGGCATACTTGCGTTTGGCTTGCAGACCAATCAGTTGGATACCGTGTGAGTCGGCAAAGCATATGGCCATCTTAAACCAGCTGACTCCATCGAACTTTTTAAGTTTTTTAAGCAATTGATTATACAAGGTTAAACTTTTTTGCATGAAAGAGCATGTGTTAAATGCTTTTCTGTTCTAACATTGAGATTTTAGCACTAGTCAGTAATATAGAACACTGAACTGCTACATAGAATTCCTGTGTTGCTTGCAGCAGGAAAAGAAAAGTCAAGCTAAGGGAAGGCACTAATCAACTATTTAATATATCAAAAACTATAAGAACCTATAATAAAATATAATACCATCCATTTAAAACATGTTGACTCTGCACTGCATTCTTATTGCTGTTTGTCCACTTAAAGACTGAAGGGCCTTAGGATATTGAAATAAAGGCATATATATAAGGCCATTGTCAAAGAACATTGGAAACAAGGAAAGCATCCTGACATACATGCAAAAATCAAAAAATAGTTTTTTATGGTTCTCCCTTTGGGATGATGACCTGTATCACAAACACATAGTGAAACTGCCCATCAAGCATGGAATCACTAGTCCCCTTAAGGCTAGTGTCACTCAATGTGTTCACATAAAGTCAAAATGCACATCACTTATGAGATCACTACAAGTTCACCTTTCAGTTAACTTTTAGTATGATGTTGAGAGTAAAATTCTAAGACATTTTGCAATTGGTCTTCATTTTGTATTATTTGTGGTTTTTAACTGTTTAAATTTTAGTTCAGAAACTCTTCAGTTTGGAATTTCAGCAGTTATCTGGTTGCTAGGGTTCAAATTACGTTAGCAACCAGGGAGTGGTCTTAAATCGAAGTTAAAAAGAGTCGACAAAGGCAAATAATTAAAAAACTATGAAAAATAAATAATGAAGACCAATTGAAAAGTTGATTAGAATTGGCCATTCTATGACATAATTAAAGTTAAATTACTCGTCAGTGCATTTGTAAACAATGGGGAAGAAGGTAGAGAATTGTGTTTTTAACTCCTAGGCCGGGTCGGTAGAGATAGATATACAGATTGGCCATTTTATCTGTTTTCCAACTAACTGTCAAATTCTTCTATACCTGGCCATTCTCTGCAATCATCGAAAAAAAATGTAAGCAACCTCAAATCTGTTGATCCAAAATAGAAAATGCAGTTAGCTAATTGTTGTAATATAGAGTCATCTCCAGACCTTCAGGCAGACATCCTTTAATTACCTGACTGATCAGCATGTAGGCCAATTAATTGGATCAGTGCACAATGGATAATCACGTGTCTATCTTGAAATACATAGTTGTCTGGTCCCACCACCTTATGAAGAATGATTTATCAAGCCAGTGCTTCACCACACCTCACAGAATGTACATCCTAAAGAAAGTATTTTAGTAAACAATTTTTTTAATGTTACCTTGTTTGCTCAAACTTGACCTTTAGCCTGAAGTTGTAAAAGCTCCTATTCAACTCTGAAAGGATAGGAAAGAAAAAAAGAAGAAAAGATTTATAACTCAGGAAGGAACAGTTTGTCTATGATATGTGTGTTTGCTCAATGCAAATTCAGAGTTCCACATTTATCAGTTGAAACCTACATCTGCGCACTTTGTTTGCTATTGATTAAATATGTTCCAGTAATATAATTTGATCTCAAGTGGATAATGGGCACATACATATACATGCAGTTTAATAGTATGGGGGCGTTTCCTGGTTTTGCATCTATATGTGCCCGATGGAGCCAGACAGATCAAAATCATGAGCACTTACTGAACTGGACAAATATTGAATTGATGTCTGGGTTCAAAAATAAATGGTCAGTGCTTAGTGCTTTGGCTGGAAGCACTATTGTGGTACTGCATCAATGCCTTACTAAGGAGTGACTAATGAACTTCCCAGTAGAGTTTAAGACAAGCAATTACCCAAAACTACTATGAGCCCTACTGGGAGATAAACGCAACTGTGTTCAAGAAAATAGACAATAACTCCTTTCATCCATGGTCCTTTTAATTACATTATAGGAAAATACATAGAGTTCCCTTTGACAAAGTTTTATATATATGAAAAGTACATCATACAGGTTATTGTGTCTTATTCGTCTATTTATGTTTATTTATATGATTGGAAACTGCCATACTGGCCATCTACTAGTTCTTATAGGGAGTTTATAATTATAATCTGTAGATGCTATTAAAGCAATGCCCTCCAGTGGCCAAATGGTGATAGAAAATTGTAAAATGCATGCTGTCCTTAACCAACCAATGATCAGACATACAATTCTCACAGTTCTGAAGGACAACCAGAGTTTTAAAAATCTTTTAGGGTCACATATGGCAAAAATGGCTACATTTTACTCTACTCAGTGGCGCTGGCACATAGCAGCCAATAGTTTTCCTTATGCTGAGAACACCAATGGGTAACTGCTGATTTATAGGTAAGGGCTACAGCCTAAGATATTGGAAGGGTTATAGAAGATAACAAAACAAAATTATACTGGACTTTCCAGTCCCAACCAATGTACTCTAATCTGGCATGGATCAAAAGATGATGGACAGAAAGATGATTGATTGACTGATAGATAGATAAATAAAATAAACAAAGACCGCCATATAGGGTGAAAATTTATCTAAGTTTGCTCCTGGCAAATATTTTATTAGAGTATTTGTCAGATACCTGAATGTAGTGTAGCGCACACATCATCAATCTGAGACATGAAATGTTTTCTTTCACTGCAATTGCTAGCAATCCTGCTTGTCTGGCCACGCCATATGGAGCTTAGGGTCATGGCATTTGTCCATTTGGCTGTCAAGGTCCATGTTAGTGGCAAGTGCACATTCCCCACCTTGGCTGTTACAAACTCACAAAGACAAATGATATGATCCAAACAGATAGTGAGTTTCATGCCTATTAAATATTACATTGCACAAGTGCAAAGGACAGTTATATCACATAAAAAAAATAAGGCAGCATGCCGCGCAAAACATATTGGGAGTCCTGGAGCATAATTTTTATTCTTGTCTAGATCCCAGAATCCTCAACTGGCTTGAAGCTTCCTCTGACATTTTGCAATTAAAAACTAAAAGGATACTGGGTATGATTGGAGTATTAATTCAGCAACAATTTAGGGTGTGAAGTTACACAACTTGTCCTATGATATATTATTGTTTTCACGACTGCAATGTATTTTCAGTAAATTTTACTTAACTTAAAATTTATATTGCAGTGAAAAAGTTGGATTGCATAGTGGTTTATGTCTATTTCCAGATTAGGAGTTTGGCAGCAAGAAGACGTCCTTTCTTAGGATACAGAAAAGGGGTGAAAGAATCAGAATTAATTGGGATTTACAATGTGCAAATAGTTACTAAGAACAGGAATGCAGGAAGACTGGAATATTTGATGTGAATCCCAGCGGCTGGGCGCAGCTTTGTAAATGCATAGTGCACATGGCTCTTGATTTACCGAGTTTACAAACGTTAAGTGAATGCTGCTTGTCAGGGGCTGCTGAATAGCTTCCTCTGCTCACTGAAGAAAGGCCTTTGTGTTGCTAAGCGATTAGAGTAGATATAATGAGATTTACCCCAATCCTGCTCTGCCCTTTCCTATTTTAAGTAAAATTGTGTGTTTTTGTGAATTTCTTAGTCTGCCTTATACATTGTAGCAAACAGCAGCTTAACTTTGCCTTTAGTTTAATGAGTATGGATATTTACTATTCAAAAGCCAGCAATGGAACACCTGTCTACACAAGGAGAAGAAAATTCCCTCCTTTTGTAAAGGATGAAACATTATCCTAATGTTATATTCATAGACATACATTATTCGCTACACTTTCTGTGCATGCTAGCTCTGTAAAGTTACAGCGGGGGGGGGAAAAAGAGAAACTTTATTAGGTAAAAAGTGAACAAAAAAAAACTGAGAAACAAAACACGAATACAAAAAAATGTGTAATATGGTTTTTGTTTTTTTAAAGAAAGTTTGTGTAAATGCTTAAGAAACAAATTAGTAACATTTAAAGCCCACTGAGCCAAATCCCCAATAAATCTGTGCTGTGTGCACATGGAGTTTACTGCAAGTGCAATAAAAACCTGGCTGATTGCATGCGTGAAGGCTTCTGTAAAATCTCTGTAAATAGGGGGAATGGATGTACAAACAGAGCCAGGACAGATCTGAACTGTGTAGGGCATGCTGGCTCTGTGTCCTTTGTTGGGATTTCTAAGCTGAATTTTGCGCTTTGCTTTCCGCTTGGCTTGATGCACGCAAACTGAATTTTCAAGCCATTTAGGAGGGGAGCAAGTATCCAGGCACACACAAAAAAAGGAACAGGGCTTTCATTCTGGTCACGTCCTTCCTAACTGACAACAAGCAACCCAGCCAAAAAAAAAAAAAACACACACACACCAATTTCTTTTTGAATCTTGGTAATTGGGTACTTTTACAGGCAGATCACGCTTTTTGGTTAGAATGACATGCTTATAGATCAGTGTCTCTGATCTGGGAGGCACCTTCCCCCTTCTAAGCTGTCTATTTCTTGGAAACAGCGAGGGGCTTTAGCTAAGATTTTGTGCAGCTTCACAAAAAAAAAAAAATTAAAGAAAATGTAAAGTCTCCAACTTTTAGTAATCACATTTACAATGCATAATTATGTGTATCTGAAAAGGCTAGATTTATCAAAGCAAAGTGTGGAATACAAGTTAGTAAGGAGTATTTCTTTTTATCTACAAATAACAGGAAAAAATTGTAATTATATTTTTTATAAATAAAATATTGCCCTAGGATTCTCTTTTTAATTATATTGCAAATCCAAATGATTTTTTTTTTTATACACAAATAGCACATTTTGCAAGCTGTATATTATCTAGCATTGTTTGCATTTGACCTTCTCTCTCTCTCTCAGACACAAGGGATTAGACTTGTATAGAAAGAGAAAAGCAGTGCTTGAATGCTCAGTGTCTGGCTTGCTACACTCTCCGCTCATTACTTATATTTCTGGGATCTGTGGATGTGCTGGTTAAGGGACAATACACCCATTAATCATTCTTTTATTGTTCAGCTCTTTTCATGTAGGGGGGAACAATCGGTACCCATCTTTTTTGTGTCTGCTCTAAATAGATACATCAGCCTTGCCAATGCCAAAGTATCACTGGACAATGCTTGCCACTTTATTATGGGTGGTAGATAATAAAACATAAGTACCCGTCGTCTTTTCCATATAAAAATGTTTTATTATGAAACTATTGTGTAAAAAACATATTTATGCAGGACATTTGTAAGTTTGTATTAAAAACAGTAAGAAAAGGCAGTGGTATATAGGGTTCCAAAAGGCAGCATAGATACAGTGGACCACTATTTTGCGTTTGGACAATAGCTGCATAAACTTTGTTCACTGTGAACATTGTTTAATAACACAATTAATACATTAACAAAGTTTCTATAAAGTAAGACACGTTGGTGCTAAAGTACATCTGTAGGAATTCCAACCCCACCTTAAAAGGAGTGTCCTTTACAAAACCACATACAAAATTGCAGTTGTAAGGTTATAGACTACAAGTCTAAATATGCAGAGGTAATAAGCATTACATAATAATGTATCAAGATATACATATTTTATACCATTTGTACAAAACTTCTATAAATCTCTCTCTTATGTACAAAAATAGCTTAATATATCCCAAAACAGATGGGACAGATAGAAATATTTCTTATAATAAAAAAATTCACAAAAGATTGGAAGCATTTGAAGAGGAAAGTGGTACAAAAAAATAGGGGGTAGAGTCTGAAGGGGGGGTTCTTTGAATAACAGCATAGTTTGGGATAGAAACTCCACAAATCTGATCCGAGAACGGTCTCCATCGAAAAGAAGGAGGGTACAGTCAATAAGGGCTTGCGTTTTATTTGGGGTAGGCCCCAGGTTGTTCATACGGACCACGTCTCTTCCACGTGTGAGCTGGGATGGTGTCTGTGTGCTTCACCACCCACGACTCCCACTGAATTATGTCTCTATCCATCCAGTGAATCCTACTGGAGTGCAAATGTAGTGCTTCAGTGTTCTTGGAGGGACCGACTGCTCCTGTGAGCTTCACTTTGTTATCCAAGCAGGGAGGCAAACAGCCTGAAAGAACAATACAAAAGATCAGTATACAGAAGGGACTTGTTGACATCACATATGGCTCAGGCAATCCCCACCACAGACACAGTTCTGCCATATTTACTGAGACAATTTAGCACATTGTCAGTGAAATGCTCCACACCAGACTCATGTATGAAAGCAAAGCAATGCTGTAATTGTGCAAAGCCTATAATAGGAATTACTTTAACTATATAATTAATTTAAAGGACGCCACAGCCTATCTTCCTGTTAGATGAGCACAAAACTACTCAAGGCTGATCAACATGCTCAAGAATTGTTTTAAAAACCCAATATTTTCCTGCCTGAGGCTGGGAAATGGTAAATTAGGAGAGTTGAGTGTAATTGCTAAGGTAGATGCAAAAGTCAATCTTTTTTCATTGGTAGATAGGAAACTTGCAACCCTCCTACTGCTGCTGAACTAAAACTTCCACTTTCCTGGCAACTGTTGGATGACAGGTCTAAAATCAGTTTTATCAAGCACTGGCTGATCTAAATAGAAAGCAATAAAAGAGTGGCCTCTAGATGTGACTGCGCCCAGTTGCTATGGAAGTGTCACCCTTCCCGACAGAGTGGTCCAGGCTGGATGCTGGGCAGTCAGTGTGTATGGATAGAGCCAACTCACCTGCTCTCAATATCTCAGAACCAAGTGGTGAAGTCGAGCAGCTCCTGCTCCTCCGGGCTCAGCGGATCATACGAGCCTTCATCTGATGAGTAAGAGGAAACGGGGGACCCCGCCATAGAGTTCATATCGTGGGAATAGTTGGGGGAGATGGTGGGGGAAAGAACGCCGGACTGGAAAGCTGCACTGACAGCGTCGTGTTCGTCCAGCAACTGTTGCAGCGCCCTGATGTACTCTACTGCCGATCGCAGCGTTTCCACTTTGCTCATCTTCTTGTTGGCCGCACCGTTGGGGACGTGTTCCCTCAGAGTGGCAAAACCCAAATTGACCAGCTTGACCCGGTTCCTCTCCCTCTCGTTCCTCCGGGCCACGGCGGCCGGTTGCTGCTGCGGGAGGCTGTAGCCGAAGCCGGTGAAGTTCAGGCGCCTCTTGCACCTCATCAGCTCCGGGGAGGACGAGCGCTGCCGCTTGATCTGCTTGGGTTTGGCCGCTTCGTGCTCCTCCGCCGGGCTCAGCTGGACGTTCTGCGGGAAGAAGCAAGCGGGCTGTAGGAAATGCTGCTGCTGCTGCTGGCCGGACAAGTTGCTCTCCATGATGTTGGCAGCGGAGTTGTCCATGCTGGGCAGGAGGGGGCGGCTGGGCAGGAGGCAGCGGGACTCGTGCCGTTCGCGTGTGGCGAGCCTGTGGGTGAGGAGGCGGCGGTGTGTGAGGGAGTGTGAGGGAGTGTGAGGCTGCTGTAGGGGCTGCTGATGGGGCTGCTGTGGGACTGACACTGTAGCACTGACACTGTGACAGGAGCAGCCCTGCACGTTCCCTGGCTCTAACTGTGCGCACTCAATGCTGCTACTGCCCTGCCGCTGGCGCCGCCGCCTTTTCAATGGGCACAAGCCCCACGCGTTCCGCCCGGCCCCGCCCCTCTCCCCCCGCTCCCCCCCCCCCCCCCGGGCGCCACATTCTCCGGGGTTTGTTGTTCCAGTGCGTGCGCCTGACGCGTGCCGCCTCCAGCGCTGAATAAACAAGTGCGGCCCAAGCGCGCCCTGCACACGGGCACCAACCCGCCGCCGGCTCCCTACCCCCAGCCCAGAGCAAGGCTTTAGTCACCCCGTCTCCCCTCTCTCCCTCACTCTCCGGGGTGCAGCTGTGCCACTGCCTAGGGGAGATAGGGCAAGTGTGTGGCAGGAACAGCCTTAATGAAATGTTTAGGACTGGTACTTCTAATCGGGGCATGGTGATGCTGTTACTCGGGGGAGCTAGAGCAAATCTGTGCCAATGACAAGGTGGGAGGGGGCAATATCCCGATACAGCTGGAAGTTAAAATCGTATTAGGGCCCATTAAACAATATGCTTTTTATAAACATATGCCCCCCAGCAATGGTAGGGTCTACTCCGTGTATAGTCATGCACCCTTGCTATATCCTAACTGGATGTCACTAGTTATCATGCCTGCCTATGGCACTTGTGCCCCATTGCTCCATCATTACTTGCATCATTTTGTGCAGCACTTGGAAAAACACCTGTTGCTGAAAAGATATTCTAGCTACTAATATACATCTCCTTATATGAAGGCAGGTTACTTATATGGGTTTGTGTTAAATTGACTGGAAATACACAACAGGCTCTACACAGGTGGGACGCCTGTGCCAAACAGACTGATTTCTATCCATTGGGCACTGGGATCCTGATAAAGGATTGAATTTCATGGCACAAATCAGTCTGTGGCTTGAAATAAAAAGGGATGTGCTGAATATTATATGTGAGTGCTGTTCCTCTTTTTCCTACAGAAATGACCTGGTGATTTTCTGCCAAGGCAACACAGAAAAGAGAAAAGTAGTGCAGTTGTGAATTCTATACACGTTTGACTGGAATGAACTGCAGATCTGTCAGATAAAGTTGGTTCAGAGATTTCCAGCTTGTGTCCCACTAGCTGCTTCCTAACCAAGAATTCCTACAGCCATGGTCTCTGGCACTGGTGAAAGTTGTAGTTCATGTAGCTGGAGGGCCACTGGTTGGACATTTGTTGTTAGTGGACTCACTTTAGCTGCACAGCATCAAAAGCACGCAAGCCAGACCTACATTTATTATATTTCTTAGTATAAATCTGAGCAGGCAAGCCAACAGTTCTGTAGGGATTCTGGGAGTTGAAGTTCATCAGCATCTGTAGATTCCCAGATTGCATTCCCCCTGAGTTAGCAGATTTACTTGTCATGTGTGGCGTGACTATTTTTTATTCCTCCTTTTAAAAAACACCCCAACTTCTAAACAGTGTTGTGATTGTTTTTCCCATGGAATACCTTCCTAAATATCTCCTTCGGTTCATTTTGCCTGCTGCAGCCTTTCAAAAGAAAGCCACATTTCCTACTGCTGGGATCTGAGATAAACGTGTGTGACTGCTGCAGGCAGGCGTCCTGGCTGCTGTTCATTCAGAACTGGCTACTGCTCTGCACAAATAGGCAGGTGCACGCTCACTGGAATGCGCTCTGCTCTCTCCCCTCTTGTCCGACACACTTTGCTCTTTATGTGCAGCTTAGCTTAAAGTGACCCAAATCAATTTTCCAGCCAATTTGAGTTTGTAGGGGTCAAGTATCCACACACAGACACACTGGCTGAAACAGTCTATGGAAGTTTTGCAGAACTCTTACAATATGGCTGTCCTGAAATCCATGTAGCAAAAAACAGTGATTCTGCAAAATGCTTGGCTAACATAAAACTGGCCTAATTATGAAGCACTTACCCAGCGTGACAAGTGTTCTAGTGCCTTGTTCTGAAAAGTCTAAAAATAGTATGTATATGTTTCCTGTTTCTTAACCGATATCATCTCTGCAGTTTCAAGGAAAGCTTCACTTGTTTTCTGGGAAAATAAGAGTCCCTGTGTGGTACAACATGTGAACTAAAGCAAATATTACTTCCACCCATCAGGTATGTGTAGTATTCACTCTGCTGGGAGCATGCACGCTAGGGGAGGGGCAGTAAGTGAAGCTGAGGGCCATTTGATAAAGTTTATATTATTTAAACCCTAGTTTCTGTGCTGTGTTTCAGTGTACCTATCTTTACACACACAACTCTCAGAACATGCCATGGTCTTGTGAGCAATTGTATTACGGAAATATTCCTAGGTCCAAAACATTTTGGATAATAGATATTGAAGTTACAAGCTTAAGGTGCCCTGACCAAATATTGTCTCTCAAAGAGGGCGAGTGAACTGAAGAAAAGTCCTCACATCTATACCCTTAATCACTCCCCCCCAAATAATATTTAGAGTTTTCCCACATGATCCTTGATAAAACTGACATCAGTTTGTGTGTGTGTAATAGAGACCTTAGACTGTAAGCTTTACTCAAGAAGAGAGATATTAATTATGTATAATTTCCTTCATATCTCACCGGAGAAGTCCATTTGAAAATAAAGGTCTATTTTTTGTGTGCAACCTATAACTAATCCTGTAACAGCAATGACTGTGTGAGAGAGTTGCACCCACAAGTGTTTGCAAGAACTAGGAGGCTTAGTGGCTGAGCATGTCTGGATTTCAAGTAAGTATTCAGACATGTCTCTATGAAAAATATTCCAAGTGAGAAGACCCCCTTCTCATTTGTATGCTATGCAGAAGGAATCTTGGGAAGGAAACAAAGTTTTGCTCACCCACTGGGTTTTAAAGCACAGCCTGGGCAGTTGCTGTTGATGCCCCTGTGAGTTTGTTTGTGTGCACATCCACACACTAAACCTGTTATAAGTAGTAATTACTTGGCTCATTCGCTGTCGCTAGCATAGGGCCATTAGTCAGAGGTGCCGAATCCTAATGAGGCAGGGGAGCTTTAGCCTGCCGCCAGTCTGAGCAGGACCCATCTAGATAGGAGCTTGGTTATCAGGAAATCAGCCTGTGCATGGCCATGAGGTGTCACACAGCCTGATGTGCAACTGCCACTCCCTCTGTTCCTGCCTCTGCACTGCATTCAGCCAGATAATTACATTAACCCTTTAATATAAACATTGGCCTGTACACCTGGTCAGTGTAGCTGCTTCTGAAGGAGAAACCCAGGGATGTTAATAGTGAATTCCCTGCAGCTCACCTGTCAGCCTTGTTTCCCCCAGACCTCAAATCTACACATTTCTGTGCACATTTCATAAATGCATTATTATTATAATTATTATATGAATCATAATAATAATAACACATATTTATAAAGAGCCAGAATATTCAGTTAAAGTGCCCCGGTTATTAGAGCCCCAAAAACTAGATGGCCCCAAACCTGGGGAATTAAATCAGAACTAATGAGAAAGGGTGATTTCTGTATAGGTTTAAACATAGAGGCAAGTTAATTGGCTATTGATGAGAATTGACCCAATCTGTATAAATGTAACAGAGTGAAATCAGTGTCATAACTACTCTGCATGCCCCCCACGCTAAAAACTGCAACTGTGGGGTCTGCTTCCTCTAGTGTTACGCTACTGTGTGAAATAACAGTACCCCACACTTGCACCTGTTTTTATGCTGCTATCAAGGCCAGAGTTAGGTATGGGTGAGGGTGCCCAGAGCAAGGCAGGGAGACTAGAGAAAACTTTAAAGGAGAGGGAAAGTCATTTTGGCATTTTACTGCCAATAGATTCGCCACATTAGTGCCACCTAGAACACTATATTCAGCAGAAAGCTTTACTATACTTGAGTAAAGAGCCCTAGAAACTCCATCTGGAAACAGCTGCCATTTTAGCTTGGTCTTGGTAGCTTCCTGCTGCAAATATATCCTTTGGAAGCTCAGATCACACAATCCTAAGGGTGGGTTAAGTGAGTTCTTATGGAAGAGGGGAGCAAGAGATGGGAGGGGGAGAGGTAGAGAGGAGAGAACTGAGCAAACTCTAGCCCCAAACCTAAAGGAACCCTAAAAGAGAGGAAGTCTTATACCGAAGAACATGTTCCCAAAAAAGGAGACAAGAAATCCTGTGTTTTTTTTTGATAGAGGACTCTTCATGTGCTTATGGCTGTATTTACATAGACCTTTCTGATAAAGCTTACTTAATTTATACCTTTTCTTCTCCTTTAAAGAGAGAATCATGGATGCCCAGCCTGCAGCCTTCTAGGAACTTCAACTCCCGGCAACCTCAATATTTATTTCTGTGAGCACTATTTTAACAAAAGCTTGATGATCAACTGACCTCACCAAGCTCTGACCACTGTAGTAGTCACTAATATTCTTTGGCTTTATTTTACCAGTAACACTACATACAAATCTGGGTGACTTTTCTGTGTGACCTGCGGTTGCTAAGGTCTTTTTGGATATAAGTCAGGGGTCCCAAACCTTTCTTACATGTAAGCCACAGTCAAATGTTAAAAGACTTGGAAAGCAACACAAGCATCATAAAGGTTCATGGAGGTGCCAAATAAGTAGTAGTTGTATCTTGTCATATGGTAGATAGTAAGAGCAAAACTATATCTAAACCATTAGGGTAACGTTGCACCAGGAGATTTTTAGAGTTTAGAAGATATAATTGTTTTCTAAAGTAGAGGCAAAAAATAAATTTTATATAATCACTCTCAGTTGTGGACATATGCATGGAATTGCACACCTACAAAAGTTTCCAGGCTATTTGGTTTTTGTTGTGCTTCTGGTAAATACATATAAAGTGTTTTTAGAATACATTCTCAGTCACATTTGCCCAGTTTAATTTGGAGAAAGTGCACCATGTTATTCATGCTGCATTGAGTAATACTTTTCATTTTTTTACTTTAGATCTTTCTTCTTTATTTCTATCTGTGCCTATAAACTAGAGAATGTGATATTGTTATGGGTAAGTGTGGGCTTCCTCCTTTTTCCTCTGAGTAAAGATAAATTGCAAATAACTTGAAACAAGCCTTTGAAAGAAATGAACTTTGGACACCAATAAACCACTGCCTATGCTTATTTCCTAAAGTGGTAACAATTGTAACATTAATATGTAGAGAGAGAATTGGCAGTCAAAATTTATAAATCATAAAATGAGACTAACAATAAAAAGAAATATATATAAGCACAGTTTTAAAACAAATTCCTACACAGCAAACTGGGTGTATGTAATGCATCTCATACAGGGGCATGTGTTATAAGCACATAGATAGGTATGTGATTCTGTCCCCCTTATTAGACTGTCAGCTAGTGGGCCCATGTCACTATGCTTAAAGTCTCTTTCCTTACATACTACACATATGGATATTACAGATCCACTGTGAAGCATTTTCCCCAGCCCTAGGAGAAATATGCCTAAACAAATTCTAAATGCATTTTTTGCATATGAACAAGTGGTTGTGGTTCTGAGTTATGTACATGCTGACAAATATTTCTTCCAACTAAATACTCTATGAAGTGTCCAATTTGGAAGAAAACCTATTAGAATACATGTAATCACCCTGTCACTGCAGGTCTGCCTGGCACCTGGTAAAGGAGCTGTGAAAGAACGTTGTCTACATTTGCACTTATCTTTTGTTTTAAATGAAGTGAGGCGCACTGACTTTGTGTGCTGTAATATTATTTAAACACTTCAACATGTGTATCTTTCATAGGGACCTTGAAAGGACTTATGTTTATGCCGTCAGGCTATAGGTTATCTGCTGAAGACTAATCCATCTATATCTCCTTTCCTTGCCTAAGGTGCTCCATAGTGGAATCTGAAGTCCTCAGCTGATTGTTTTCGATCCAAAATTTTACCTGATTATACCTGTTCAGTTCAAATATCCTAATAGCGACAAAAGCACTGGCACTCAGAGCTGCAAACGGGACTAGCCCTTTGGTGCACCTCCGCAATAAAGATTTTTAAAGGGCTAGTCCCGTTTGCTGCTCTGAGCGCCAGTGCTTTTGTCGCTATTAGGATATTTGAACTGAACAGGTATAATCAGGTAAAATTTTGGATTGAAAACAATCAGCTGAGGACTTCAGATTCCACTATGGAGCACCTTAGGCAAGGTGCACAGCAGTGTGCACCGAGCTCTGAATTATTTTGGAGAGTCAAGGGTGTGTGAGGAAGGTCTTTTTGTTCAGTTCAAATATCCTGCCAAGTGGGTAAATTCTGGGTTCATGATCTCCATTTTAATACAGATATGGGACCTGTTATCCAGAATGCTCAGGACCTGGGGGGGTTCCGAATAAGGGGTCTTTCTGTAATTTAGACCTCCATACCTTAAATCTGAAAAAAAAATATTTAAACAATAAATAAACCCACCAGGATTGGTTTGCCTCCAATTAGGATTAATTATATCTTAAATGGGATCAGGTACAAGTTACCATTTTAAATTTGTGTTAAAATTGTGAACTATTTGTTTAAAATGGAGTCTATGGGAGGTGGACTTCCCATAATTTGGGGCTTTCTAGATAACGGGTTTCCGGATAACAGATGCCATACTTGTATTTGTATGTGATATCATATAACATCTAAACAGTGTCCTGGTTTCTCTTTTCTATAAAATCCCTAAATTTCATTTTTTGCAGACCATTATTTGCTGTTATAGTATGCAACTCAATACTCACTTTCGCATTTGGTCAAATGAAAGACAATGTAATTCTAAACAACTTTAAGATATAAATTCATAAAGCTTTTCCAGTGGTCACAGAGTTATTTGTAAATGTATTTGTAAACTGCAGAAGCCAACTGATTAACAGACCGGCCTTGAATAGAGGGGAGCTGTATTCTGCCACTCTGTTTCAAGAGTTGGAACCACGAGAAAGGGATATTGCTCTCATTTGTAATTACATTTACAAATAACGTGAAAATTACTGAAATATTTAAAGTGTAGTTGAGGCTGCTTAGAGTTGTTTTGCGTCCCCTTTAAAGTATGAATATAGAGTATGAATAGTTTGAATAGCAATTAGATTTTACTGTATGTGTTTGCTTAAAAATGATTCTACATTGTAGATAATTTTGATTGTGCATCCTTACTTACACAAGTGTGTGCGTTACCTCTTACAGTTTATTCCAGACCAGTTTATTTTCATGATTATTTTCAATCTAAGATTTCTAAGCTGACATGAAACATTTAACTAAATTAAGCACCATGGTCTGTCTGGACATCTGCAACAAACAGTACCTAATTTTACCCAAGTGATTAATCTCCTTCGTTCACTTTCTGATTTTTATTACTCCTGTGAATAGTAACCATTTTATTAGCATAGAAACGCCAAGCCAGCCACACTCTGAAGCCCTTTTGATGTTTCCTATAGGCAGATAACCATCCACCCCCCTTAAAGACCCATTTACGTTAAATACCCTTTATTGAATAAGGAGAATGAAGTTGTTCATCTATACAGATCTTTAAAAGATTCAGTACATTGGAAACTTTTGTACATTTGTTACACATCCATTTTGCTACAGTAAAGCTGCCTGTGCTTGGGGACATGTTTTTTAAGTGAAAGAAAATAAAGTAAAGGTCTTTCACGGTAAACAAACCCAGCTGATCCTCCCCATACAACACATGAATAGCTGGAAAGAAGAAAAAAAAACTTACAATAAATGGAGCATTTTTTTCTCTGCTGGGTATAGCATTCAGGATCAGACCTGCATTCAAGACACAGTCCATTTTTTGCTCAGCAAGGGAGTATAGAAAGGAAGCGTGGGGTCTATTCAAAGATCCCTTTCCCCCTTTACAATTGCTGGGCTTTATGAAACCTATCTTCCATGCCTTGTCAGGGTATTTCTGCAGACCAATTAAAGCTTTGTTGCAGGCCTTTCCTTTGCTAAATCTTCGAGCAGCAAGAAAAGACCCTCTTGAATCCCCCCCTTTAGTTTGACTATTTCAGTCATTATTCAGTGTAATAATTAATATGACAACTGGATTCTGAAGTTTGTATAGAAACACCTCAGAGACAGGAGGGGGTGGTGGCGTAGTGGGCGGGAACAAACTAAACATGAGACAAGCCAGAGGATAATTACACACAAAATACATAAGGCTGTGGTTAAAAGATCAGTTATTTTATACAACTTTCCCCAGTGTTTAACTACTCTTTTGCTCCATTTTCTTTCCTTATTTTTGTATATTGACTTAAAAACAGAGATAACACACTTCTGGCCCTCCAGTCAGTGTGAACTACAATTCCCAGCATCCATAAACAGCCTAGTATATGCTAATACCATTAGCACTAATTAAGATACTACGCATTGGAACTATGGCTGTTGCAGAATTACAACATCCAGCGTCCATTCCATTAGCTGTGATGCTGTAGTTCCAACTTTATTGAAATGCTAACACATGCATATCACTTGCATATCTTTGCATTACAAAGGGGGTTCTAGTATGAAGGAAGGCATATTCAGGGATTACCGTATTTTTCGGACCATAAGACGCACTTTTTTTCCCCCAGAAGTGGGGGGAAAAAGTCCCTGCGTCTTATGGTCCGAATATAGCCTACAGATATACTTTAAAAAAATGTTTTTACTTGCCCGTGTGGTCTCCGTGCAGGGCCCTCCTCTATTTACCGGCGCTTAGCTCTGGCGCTGTGCGCATGCACAATGACGCGCATGCCCATACGCATGCGCGTCATTGTGCATGCGCACAGCGCCAGAGCTAAGCGCCGGTAAATAGAGGAGGGCCCTGCACGGAGACCACACGGGCAAGTAAAAAACCTTTTCTTAAAGTATATCTGTAGGCTATATGCTGGTACAGATGGGGGCAATATGTTGGGTGCTGCTGGTACAGGTGGGGGGCAATATGTTGGGTGCTGCTGGTACAGGTGGGGGGCAATATGTTGGGTGCTGCTGGTACAGGTGGGGGGCAATATGTTGGGTGCTGCTGGTACAGGTGGGGGGCAATATGTTGGGTGCTGCTTGTACAGGTTGGTTTTTAATGCACATAAAATATTTTAGGACACTATTTGTTTCAGAATCTTTTTTTCTTAATTTCCCTTCTCTAAAAACTGGTGCGTCTTATGGTCCGGTGCGTCTTATGGTCCGAAAAATACGGTACCTACTTTATGTACATAAGGCTATAAGTGTGCCAAGCAAATACAGAGAAAGTGTATACCTTTATGTTGGAATCATTCACCAGATTTTTCCATTAAGATTTTTGTGAAAGGACATTTCCATTGATCTATATTTTCCAAGGCTTTTAGCAAAGAACATGAATTGGTAGGCGATTAAAGGTGGCCATACACGGGTCGATTATAACTGCAAATATCGGTCCTTTAGACCGATTCAGCAGCTTATCTGCTCATGTAAGGGCACTAACAACTGGCCTGCCCAATAGACATCTGTCCTGAATTCGGGCAGATCTCGATAGGGTAGGCTGATATTGCCCACCCGTAGGTGGGGATATCGGGAGAGGATCCGCTCGCTTGGCGACCTCGATCTTACCATGTATGACCACCTTAAGGGTAATGTCCCAAACAGAGATTAATCACCCGCGATAGATCTGTGTTACTGCGGGCAACTAATCTCTCCAGAAACTCTGTGCAATTTTGGAAACCTGAAGCAATGCATAGGCCTTTCCACCAGCAACTCCCTGGCATTTCAGAGAGACCAGTCGCCCTCGGTAGCAGAGATCTGTCGCTGGTGACTAATCTCTCCCTGGGACATTACCTTAAGAAATCAAATCTGGTTGAGTGAGTGCATACATGTGAGCAGAGATAGCATAGTCAAATACTTTATGGCTAAGGTAATAACACTCTACCACAAAATTTATTATCAAGCCCCTGTAGATCTAATTGGGCAGATTTCAAAGTACTTGTTTATTAAACCATTACAAATAATAATAAATAGAATATCCAGCTTGCCTAAAATGAGCGGAAACAGTAAACTCCTGGCACACTGAGTGGCACGGGTCCTCATAATTAATCCTTACACTTTCCCTCACACATGACTGTAAAGGACTTTGTACTAACAAGTTATACATTTTGCATGGCATTTCTTGCTGAAGGTTACTCAAATATCCAGTAAATCTATAGTATATATAGCAAAACCAGTAAAGTATTTGATTTGATATGGAAATCTGAGCACATGATGCATAGTTTTACTGGAGTCTACAGAAGAGATTTCCTATTCTGTCTGAGCAAACAGTAATAACTCACCAAGACATGTAACCCAGTACAATATAATAACCTATACCACAAGGTTACTGAAAGCTGTATGGAAGTAACTGATTAAAAATAAGGTATTTTGTATTGGTAAGTGCAAATGAGGATAACCAGGACCTAACCAGATTTAGAACAATGGGTCAGTTTGAAGGTGCACTACAGCAAACACAGTCAGACGTGCTGGGAATGTATTTGCCTCATCTCCATGAGATGATTTCTGAGGCTGTACACCAGGGGTGGGTAAACATTTTGGCTTAGGCGCCACATGACTTTTAAAATTTGACAGACGGGCCAGGCCGGGCCAGCATTACGCCATTTCTGAATCAGTGGGCCGGATTAAAAAGACCTACGGGCCGGACGTGGCCCGCAGGCCGTAGTTTGCCCACATCTACAACTTTTTTATTTTTCATTGCAAAGAATGAGTCTGAGGAGTGCCTATTGTCACTGGTTATGGTGTACAGAATGTCCATATCTGTTCAAGCTTTAAAGGAACAGTAACACCAAAAAATGAAATAGCTTTAAAGTAATTAAAATATAACGTACTGTTGCCCTGCACTGGTAAAACCGGTGTGTTTGCTACAGTAACACTACTATAGTTTATATAATAATATAATAAATATATAATAAATTATAAGCTGCTGTATAGCCATGGGGGCAGCCATTCAAGCTTGAAAAAAGAAAAGGCACAGGTTACATAGCAGATAACAGATAAGCTCTGTAGAATATAATAGTGTTCTATCTGTTATCTGCCATGTGCCTTTGCCTTTTCTCCATTGAATGGCTGCCTCCATGGCTACACAGCAGAGTATTTATATAAACTATAGTAGCCTTCTGAAGCAAACACACAACTTTTACCAGTGCAGGGCAACAGTACATGATATTTTAATTACTTTTATACACTCTCATTTTTATGGTGTTACTGTTCCTTTAAGCTGGTCATTCATGCACTGATATAATTATATGAAACTATGGTTCTTATGATTTTTGGACCATGTGTGCTTCAAAGTAGCGGCAGCACTTCCTGCTTCGCTCGCACTCTCGCATGCGCGCGCATGCGCAGAAGAGTGAAAAAGGCGAACTTTAACAGAGAAGTCGGCTTTTCACTCTAATGCGCATGCGCAGGTCCCGGGAATTTGCCCGCAAAATGAAGCAGGAAGGAGGAAGCGTTCGCTACAGCTACCCTGGGCTGGTGCTGTTTTCTCCTAACAGGGGCACCAGCCCGGGGTACAAGGTAAGGGATTAAATTCACTTGGGGGTACCTAACATTTTGGCACCTTCAAGTGACTTTGCCTTTCCTTCTCCATTAAGGGCTCTGGCACACGGGGAGATTAGTCGCCTGCGAGAGCCAGGTATACACAGGAAACAGTTTCATTGGAAAAACTTCTTGCATGAACAGGGCTGCTGGCTCTGAAGTGCTGTGAAACATTTTATGCAGCAGTGTTGCTTTAGGAACTTATCCCTGATATAAGTAGGCAGCAGCTACTAGCAGGCTTCGACCCATAATAATATGTTGGAAAGTTCTGAGACCGGTAACCCAGCAACATTTGGGTGCAGAGGGTTTATTGCCCCTTTAAGGGCAGTACATTCACTTGAGCCATTTTATAGCTATGGAAGGTGATCACAGTGTTTTCATTAGTAAAAAAGAATCTATGAAGGGGATCATGGATCTGCATTGCAGACACACAATTTGACAATACTAGCCTTTCTTGAATGGAAATAGAAATTTATTAATAGAAGATATGTATGCTCTCCAAACAGCAGCAGCCACACTCAATGAAGTGCTTCCTACTTTCTCTCTTTAAATAGGTAGCAATTAGATGCAGTTTACTAAACATTCCTGCTTGCAGTTATCAGTGGCGTGTGTCTAGCCCAGCAGGCAGCTAACCAGGGATGACTACAAATCCCTTCTCCCAGGTGTTTGTTTACATTAGCTTTTTCCACCTCCCAAAGCAGAGGGGATGGCTGATTCCAGGCGTGTGTCTCCATTGTGTCATCGCATGTTCTCTGTCCATCATCTCCCTTCATTCCAAACAGGTCCCCGCCCTTCCCAACAAAGTACTCTGCACACATCTTACCCATAAATCATTGCTGCCCCCTCTTTTTAGTCTCAAATGTCACAGAGTAATGGATCAATATTTGCTCGTCCTACAGGCTGGAAAGAACTGTATAGAAATAATACTTAACCTCTGTACTTTGGGCTGAGTTCTTTCATGTTTGATGTGTTAACTCTGTCCCAGCTTGGTCTGCGGCACATGCAAATCAATGCAAATACTACCGGACACCACCCTCTATAAAAATCATACGACTGCTGTTTACTATTGAACAGAATGAAAGGTGTAGCCAAACAGTTTTATCTGTTTATGGTGGGGAGGGGGGGGGGTCCAGGGTGTGAAAATGTTAACTGCTTATTTGCCCAGAAATGTCTTTGCATATCCAAGAGCTAAAGTAATATAACTGGAATCAACCAAAGGTTGGTGCATTCTTACAAGCCTGCTGGCACTCTGGCAACCCTACATTGTTAATTGTAGATCTAAAACTGATTGTCTACAAATCTTCTTCAAGAAAGAGTCTTATTGGGGTGCATTCCTGACTGATCTGCCCTTATAGGAAAGTATTCCAGATGAGCCCTGTTTTTATTAAGGGGCAAAGGCAGTTGATTTTGCTAATTAACCTATGCCTTGGGAGAGCCTAAAAAAGGCATTGGCACTAGTGAGAAGTCCCTTGGCAGCAGCCTGGTATTATTAACCTTGTTAACTATTATTGGAGAAAGAGACAGGTGCTTATCCAGGTGCTAGAGGGCTGGAATTCCCAGTTAGAACTGTATGTTTGCTGGGGTTTGTGCTGCGCTGGTTTGCAGAACTGCAACTAAACACTGCCATCTACTGGTCATCAGGAAATTATTGTTTGTACACATAAGTTAAGGCCACCAGACAGTAGTTTTACTACTAAATGAATATTATTCAAAGACAGTGGAGCTTTGTTTTAAAGGGAGAGTAACAACTTTAGTCAGCTATATTTTACCTGCTTCAGACTAGCCTAATGTCCTTTGGTCCTGCAAGTCGAGCTGGAAGCATTAAAGACTTTATCTTGGGAGACTGACAAATGTCAAAATCTTCTGCACGTGCAGTGCTCCAGATCCAGATGTGGCTGCGTGGCATGCTACCCTCTAAGTCTGTGCTACCAATTATAACTGGTGACATCACCAAGCACTATTTATGTGGATATATTTAATTCTCAATATTCATGGATCCTATTATATACAGTGGTGTGAAAAACTATTTGCCCCCTTCCTGATTTCTTATTCTTTTGCATGTTTGTCACACAAAATGTTTCTGCTCATCAAACACATTTAACTATTAGTCAAAGATAACACAAGTAAACACAAAATGCAGTTTTTAAATGAGGGTTTTTATTATTTAGGGAGAAAAAAAATCCAAACCTACATGGCCCTGTGTGAAAAAGTAATTGCCCCCTGAACCTAATAACTGGTTGGGCCACCCTTAGCAGCAATAACTGCAATCAAGCGTTTGCGATAACTTGCAACGAGTCTTTTACAGCGCTCTGGAGGAATTTTGGCCCACTCATCTTTGCAGAATTGTTGTAATTCAGCTTTATTTGAGGGTTTTCTAGCATGAACAGCCTTTTTAAGGTCATGCCACAACATCTCAATAGGATTCAGGTCAGGACTTTGACTAGGCCACTCCAAAGTCTTCATTTTGTTTTTCTTCAGCCATTCAGAGGTGGATTTGCTGGTGTGTTTTGGGTCATTGTCCTGCTGCAGCACCCAAGATCGCTTCAGCTTGAGTTGACGAACAGATGGCCGGACATTCTCCTTCAGGATTTTTTGGTAGACAGTAGAATTCATGGTTCCATCTATCACAGCAAGCCTTCCAGGTCCTGAAGCAGCAAAACAACCCCAGACCATCACACTACCACCACCATATTTTACTGTTGGTATGATGTTCTTTTTCTGAAATGCTGTGTTACTTTTACGCCAGATGTAACGGGACACGCACCTTCCAAAAAGTTCAACTTTTGTCTTGTCGGTCCACAAGGTATTTTCTCAAAAGTCTTGAAAAAGTCTTAAAAGTGGTTTGCGCCTTGGAAATCTGCCATGCAGGCCGTTTTTGCCCAGTCTCTTTCTTATGGTGGAGTCGTGAACACTGACCTTAATTGAGGCAAGTGAGGCCTGCAGTTCTTTAGATGTTGTCCTGGGGTCTTTTGTGGCCTCTCGGATGAGTTGTGTCTGCGCTCTTGGGGTAATTTTGGTCGGCTGGCCACTCCTGGGAAGGTTCACCACTGTTCCATGTTTTTGCCATTTGTGGATAATGGCTCTCACTGTGGTTCGCTGGAGTCCCAAAGCTTTAGAAATGGCTTTATAACCTTTACCAGACTGATAGATCTCAATTACTTTTGTTCTCATTTGTTCCTGAATTTCTTTGGATCTTGGCATGATGTCTAGCTTGTGAGGTGCTTTTTGTCTACTTCTCTGTGTCAGGTAGCTCCTATTTAAGTGATTTCTTGATTGAAACAGGTGTGGCAGTAATCAGGCCTGGGGGTGACTACAGAAATTGATATTGAAATTGAAAATTGAAATTGATAAACCACAGTTAAGTTATTTTTTAACAAGGGGGGCAATCACTTTTTCACACAGGGCCATGTAGATTTGGAGTTTTTTTTCTCCCTTAATAACGTAAACCTTCATTTAAAAACTGCATTTTGTGTTCAATTATGTTATCTTTGACTAATAGTTAACGGTTTTTGATGAGCAGAAACATTTAAGTGTGACAAACATGCAAAAGAATAAGAAATCAGGAAGGGGGCAAATAGTTTTTCACACCACTGTATATAACACCAGCACTACATAATTTCTGCAATTATGTTTGTGACTCTCTGTAGAGAGTCTGTAGAGTTTTAAGACAGTCCCCCTCAAATTTTCCACAGGGCATCTATGTGGTTACATACTATAAAGCAACAATGCAAACTTTTCCAGGCTCTCTAGGGCCAGCAGCCCAGTTGATGTGAGAGGATTCTCCTTTGAGAAACTTGGTTCACCTTTGTACCCCCTGATCCCTGTTCTTGCAAAGGGGAAGCCCTGCTCTCCCACCTCCCCTGTGATAAAAAGGAGTACCAGTTCAGTGCTGCAGTTATAGTAAGCTGAACTAGGGGTATGAATAAAAGGTACATACCCTGCTTTGTTGCACCCTAGGCATGTGCCTTTTCTGCCTACCTCTAGTTCTAGCCCTGCACGTTGCCCCCCTAGCCTCTCCCCCCATTCTACAGTATCTGAGAATTGCCAGCAATGCATTGTAGCATAGTAGAAACCATGTACAAAAGGTTTTCAAGTGTGTGGAGCTTGATTATGCTGTCTATATGCCTGCATTCTATAGCACTGGCTAAAGGAGATACAAGACGAAGACTTTCCCAGCCATATGATCATGTCTGATTCTGTGCATCACAATACAAAATGGGCTATCCATTAGACTTTTGGACTGGGATACATCTTAACTGTTGCTTTTGAAATGGAATTCAGTTACAGAGCCTTTTTTGTATTCTGTGTAGGTGGTGGAGTTATTTGTATGTACCAGAGGGGTAAATTATTCTTTAAAATATTTGTTATCCCTAATGAGCTAAATCACAGTATTGCCATCTTTTATATTTTTATGTAATCCACACATGCTAAGAAATACAATCCCATTCAGATGCTGCTACCAGTAAGGCAGTGGTCTGAATTTATAGCATGAGACAGTTTGAATAGAAAGATAATTTATAAAAGCAATATTAATGTATAAGAACAAGCTGTCAAATGATCATAACTCAAATAGGTGTCCAGTGCAATTGCCCCTTCCATGGCCATGTTAAAACTTAATTACAGATGCAAAAAGGATTAACCAGTTAGAATAATATTTACCAGCCCAATATTATTTATATTGCTGCAATTTGATAAATGTAGCTGTCCAGGGCCAGCAGCCAAAGGAATGCAAGCGGATCCTCCAGTGGGATACACACCTGCTGTATTTATGCCTAATATCCTGTTATTTTTTCATATGATTAGTGCTAGAGGAATTAAACCTGTAAATGAAAAGAAACACAAGGATAAATTAGATATTTTTATTTTTTTTATCAGTACAGGGTATATTCTATAATATATTAGAAAGCATACTATATATTTAGCTACTATATATATATATATATATATATAGTTCATGTGTTTGAAAACTAGACCTTGAAAACGATGCAAAACCTTGTGACCTTACAATAACAAATAGTTTAGATGCAAGATCCTCATAACATAGCTACCATAATGAGAAACAACCACTAGATGTCAGGAATGAGCTAAAACTAAAGCATGCCTTTTTTTCATTATGGTCAGGATGCAAAAGTGCTCATTTGTGAACGCAAGTGCACAGTGCTAATTTGGATGTAAGGTTTAGCTTTAGTGATGTAATTCACAAAAGGACCTAGAGCCCATACATGCTCCTAGCAATGCCCATCCAGCCTCCTCTGATCAATAATAGGCATAATGCACACACTGATGTTAAGGAACCTTGGAACTACCACCAGCCTGGATGTGGCGCTAATTCCAGGCTTCCATGTTGCTTCTATAACTGCAACTGACTTGCTTGAAGTAAACTGGATGCTGATTTCATTATTAATGCCACTTGCAAAAAAGGATGCCATTGTAACACAAACACAGACAACTTGCCACAACTTTTATTACTTTGCATCCATATTGATGCAGCATGAGCAAGTTGCTGTGGACACAACTTGGTGCTTGTCTACTATTATGATAGGATTCTCAGAGAAAAAAACAGAGATTTTAATCCAGAAATTGCACTTTGCACATTTTTCTGTTTGTAAAAGAGGCCTAAAATCTTTGAAACAATTCCTCCATATATTAAGCAGCCCTGGATGTTTCTCTCTCTCTGAGTCTCTCATATTCTTACCATTCTTACCAAACATGGTTCCAAAACAATGAAAGAGAAGTCCTCATTAAACAAAAAGAGGATTCCTGTTAAAGGGTTAGACACCGCTGCAGATAGTTCATAAGTGACTTGTGTGCAAGGCACATGGTTTTATATTTTCTAAAACCCTATTTGTCAGCACCAAGGTTTGGGAACCAATGGCATAGCTCATAGGCTAAACTATGGGGTCATATAAAAGGGTCTACTGAGACCATGTGCAGATAGGGGCCATTATATACTTAAAGTATCATGCACAAAGATTAAAAATAATTGTTTGTAACAGCACACAAAGAATATACTTTCTGGTTAGACTATGATATTGAGGTATTGTTTTAGCAGATGCAAACTGCACTAAAGTTCTGTATCATGTGTTAAATAAAAGGTTTTTGATTTTACTTTTACCTCTCATGAACAATCGCTATTCATTTTGACTATACCGGAGTGCCTGCCCTCATTCTATATCAGAGATGCACTAAAGTTCACTTTGTTTTATAACCACTACAAGTTGCTAAATTTAACCAGTTCAGTTATGATCACTCTGCTACCAGTTAGAAAATAAAAGCAAACATCTGATTAGTTGCTATGGGCAACAGCACTGGTGCAGATTAGCACCTCTGTTTATTTAAGCATAAAGAACACAAAAAGAATAACATCCCTGTTTAGAAAGGAATGCTCTGCTAACACAATTTTGAGAGCTAATTCAAACCAAACCATCCAGTTAATAAAGAACATAGCTTTTAGACTAAGACATAACTGGTCCAGTTTTGAGAAGTCTTTTTAAAGGAACAAGGTGCTGTGCAGAATTCCGTGCAAATGAGCATTATTGTAAGTGAAACTGCAACATTTTTTCCCTTAGACTCAAGTACAGCATTGGCTGTTAGTAGCATCGATTTCTTCTAGCACTTTTCATCTGTACATATAACAAGCGAAAACGTATGCCTTTGCACAAACAAATTTTCCTTTGCGTCAATTTAATCTAGCTTTTTTAAACCCGGAACCTGTTTAGCAACCACTTCGGCCAGTGGAAGAAAAATTGTGAATTTTATGGTTTGCACCAGTGCACAGTGTAGTGTTCTTACTGCAAAAGTGGTCATTTGTGTGCCAAAAGATTACACATCCTTCAAGCATGCCTTAAAAGTGTGCTTTATGCAATTATAATTCCCAGTGCAATAACTAAGAATATTATATTGGGGAATGCAAATATGTATTTTTATTTGTGCAATTTTATTCCTGTTTATAACATTACGTTTCCTCCCATAGTATCAAAGAGTGTTGAGAGCAATTTTGCCCCCACCCCTTAGTGCTCATGCATTTGCATCTGGGGAATAGTTAAATTAGCCAATAGTCCCTAGTTTAGTGGAAGAAAGTGCCATATATATATATATATATATATATATATATATATATATATATATAAGCCATCTCTTGTAAAAACTGTGTATTTGATTTAGAAGCTCTAATATTTTTTATATGAACAAGCTACAAGCCTATAAGACTGCATAGTTACAAATGACCAAAGTCCATCACGTTCAAACCCATCATATGATCCCCAGGGCACATATATACACACACTGACCTATCTATACACTCACATATGTAACTATATATACCAATATTCATACCAATTGTAGATTTTAGTATCAAAATAGCCTTGGGCATTATGCTTGTTCAAGAAATCATCTACGCCACTCTTAAAGGCATTAATAGAATCTATATGGCTAAATCATCAAAATTCTATAATATGCTGATATTTCACTCATCATTAATATTTGTATGTTACTTATATGCTGAACACCTTAAAATGCTCTGACAAATAATTCAGTTCTATCAGGACCTTCTATAAAGAGGCCTGAGCGACAGTGAGAACACTGAAACAGTTATAGAAACATTGTGATCTTTGGCCACTACATGAATTGAAATGAAATCTGGAAAAGAATTCATGCTTAACAACAAGAAGTACACTGTAGTCCTACCGTCTGCTCTGTGCGTAGAATCCCATGCCGAAAATCTTTCCCATGAAAATATAAATGTGTAAATCGCTAACTATTTTCATTTGTTTTTATGGAATAATTAAATGACGTGAATCCAGGATCATTGACATTCATGGTCATAAACCTGATTTGCAGAGCTAAGAACAGAATGCTTCCTCCTCTATATACCGCAAAATCATGCTTTCATTCAGCTAAGCTAGAAAAATGCTCCCCTCATTGTTCAGTTAGATTTTTATGTTAACTGGTCATTAATAATTAAAACAATAATAAAAACTGTGATTGCAATATGGTGGATTCCCGTCAAATAAATGAAAAATTGTAAATGTCACACAAAGCAGCTTTAAACCTTATGACCATCTAACCCGTGTCTGGCTTTTCAAAGCTCTTCCAAACTCTTGCCAGATATGGCTAGATCAATAGGGCTTGCTGTTGAGATCCTCTGAGCTCCAATATATGTTTGATTGGGCACTTCTCTCTCATATGACTGATGTGAACATGGATTGTAATATAATTACTTATGCCCCAAGAAAAGTTACTACTAATCAGGGATCTAGGCTCTAAGATTAAGGAAAGGTTCTCCAATGTCATTTTTTAGGAAGTTTTGCCGGTGCCACGTGGCAGTTTAGGGAGACAGCGGGAGCTTAGGGAGCTAAATGCGTGGCTAAAGTCTTGGTGTAGGAAGGAAGAGTTTGGGTTCCCAGAGCACTGGGCTAATTTTTCTTTGGGGTACAATCTATACACCCGTGACGGATTGTACCTCAATGGAAGGGGGTCCGCTGTGCTAGGGGAGAGAATGTCTAAGAGGCTTGAGGAGTGTCTAAACTAGATGGGGGTTAGCTAGAGTTTTATGGGAAAGCTAGTGTAGAGGGGGCAGTGGGATTAACAAAGGGTCATGAGGGAAGCATGGGGGGCATACAATTTATCAGCTAAGAAGCTTCCATTGTTACAAAGGAAACAGCCTAAAATTAATCTTAGGTCAAACTCTCCCTTACCAGAGGGAGAAGTAGTAATCTCTGCTGCATGCTAATGGCTAATGCATAAAGCTTGTCACGTAAATTAGGGGAGCTGGAGTATATTGCATGTGCTGAAAATTATGATTTAATTGGTATCACTGAGACCTGGTGGGATGAAACATGCAACTGGGCTGTTACTTTAATTGGTTACACCCTTTTTAGGAGGGTTTGAGGCATTAAAAAGGGTGGAGGCGTTTGTCTTTATGTAAAGTCAGATTTAATGCCATGTGCTAAAGACATTACCAATGAAAATGTGGAATCGCTTTGGGTAGAGATTTTAGCAGGGCTAAAGGTTACAATGAAAATGATCATTGGTGTATGCTATAAGCCACCCCATGTAAGTGAGGAGGATGAGGCCCAGCTACTATTGCAAATGGAGGAGGCTTCACAACTAGGTCAAGTTGTTATTATGGGGGACTTTAATTATCCGGACATTGACTGGAGTAATGGGGTGGCAGAAAAAGCTAGTAGGTTTGTAAATATGCTGAATGACAACTTTTTATTTCAGGCAGTTCAAGAGCCTACTAGAGATGTAGCGAACTGTTCGCCGGAGAACTAATTCGCATGAAAATCGGGTGTTCGCAAGTTCGCGAACTTTTAGTGAAGTTCGCAATTTTGGGTTCGCCTTAGCTGGAGCCAAATTATGACCTCTCACCCCAGAGCCAGCAGATACATGGCAGCCAATCAGGCAGCTCTCCCTCCTGGACCACCCCCGGACCACTCCCTTCCATATATAAACCGAAGCCCAGCAGCCATTTTACATTCTGCCTGTGTGTGCTTGATGAGTTAGCATAGGGAGGGAGCTGTGCAGGGGTTTGAGGGACAGTTTAGGTAGCTTTGCTGACTAGTAATCTACTTTCTACTGCTCTGTATGTAGCTGCTGGGGGCAGCTGTCCTGCTGATCTCATCTGCTGTAACCCAATAGTCCTTGTAAGGACTGCTTTTATTTTCTGATTACTGTTCCTCTTCTTTTCATTGTGTACTGCAGCTCCGTCTGTGTGTGTTGGAGACAGGTGTGCTGCTCATAGTAGTGCACCAGCACCAACCACACATTCACATCATTTTTTTTTATTTGTGTTTTTTTACTTTGCTACTGTAATTTATGTAGATGCCAGATGTTATAAAGCAGTTTATTACACAAGTTTAGAAATGTAGTGTGATTTCTGCCCTTTCCAGCACAAAACGCAACACTGTGTCAACAACGTATTTTTCAGATAAATTTTTGCCCTTGATCCCCCTCCTGCATGCCCCTGCCCAGGTCGTGGCACCCTTTAAACAACTTTAAAATCAGTTTTCTGGCCAGAAATGGCTTTTCTTGGTTTTAAAGTTCGCCTTCCCATTGAAGTCTATGGGGTTCGCAAAGTTCGCAAAAGTTCGCACTTTTTGGCGGAAGTTCGCAAACGGGTTCGCGAACTTTTTTTGTGAGGTTCGCTACATCTCTAGAGCCTACTAGGAATTACTCTATTTTGGACCTGGTGGTATCCAATAATACTAAACTGTAACATTTGTGTGGGTGAGCATTTGGGGAACAGTGATCACAACAGGGTCTCCTTTGAGATAATGCTGCAGAGACTCTATAAGGGGGTAACTAAAACACTCAAATTTAGACATGCAGACTTGGCAGTATAAGGGCATCTCTGCAATGTGTCAACTGGGAAAGGCTATTCACAGGGTTAAACACGGAAGGAAAATGGAATCTAACACCCCATCCCCTCTAGGCCCAGGCCTCTGTGGCCTCACCACAAATCCAGCCCTGTTAGCTAGTATAAAGATCAGTATATTCCCCTTGTAAGCAAGGAGAGGCATCGCAAAGCAAAACCTTTATGGCTGAATAAAAGTGTTAGTGTCGAGGGTGGTAAGAAAAAACTTGATTTTAAAGCATTCAAGCTAGCTGGGACAGCAGAAACTTTTCTCAAGTACAAGGAAGAAAATAAAGCATGCAAAAAAGTCAGGCAAGCTAAAATAGAGATGGAAAGGGGTACTGCAGCTACGAGTAAAAGGAATCCAAAATTATTTTTTAAATATATAAATTAAATACTCGAGTATAAGCCGATCCGAATATAAGCCGAGGTACCAAATTTTACCTAAGAAAACTGGAAAAACTTATTGACTCGAGTATAAGCCTAGGGTGGGAAATGTGCAGCTACTGCTAAGTTTCAATAATCAAATTATTTAATAAAAGGACACTCACAAGTGTTTACATGACTACCATATTAATAAACACAAGGTATGAGGCGCATCCAACATAAGATAACCACATGCAAGGTTGTACAGGTTAATATCTCAATTTAATTGCTACATTTTTTTAATCCTATAATTTTTTCTTTTTAGGAAAAAAATGCATGAGCCCGAGGAAAAAACTAACACTGCTCTATGTTGCCATCTTACCTTTCCGTGGCCCAAATTTAAGCTTGCATATTTACTTAAAAAACGTAAAAACAATTAAACAGATTGGCTGAATTTTCTCTTTAGTATCAGCGTGCTACTTTAGACCGTCTAAGTTTAAACCTTTTTCATAGGGACCCCAAAACAAGTGAATCATCTTTTCCATCCAAAAAATGGTTTGGCCAGCTGTGCCCCCTTTTTTTTTATAGTAGTAACTAAAATCCAGTGCCAGTCTGGGCAATTCCAGGTAGCGCTGCGCACGGTGGGGGGCACTGCAGGAGTTCTTCTCCTACCGGCAGATCCGGCGCCCGGGCGTGCCTTTAAGAGGGGCCTGGATGAGTTCTTGAACAAGCATAGTATCCAAGGCTATTGTGATACTAAAATCTACAGTTAGTATTGATGCTGTTATATATGGTTTATGTATGTAAGTGTATAGATAGGTCAGTATAGGTTTGTGTGTGCTGGGTTTATTTGGTAGGGTTGAACTTGATGGTCTTTTTCAACCCTACCAAAAATGCCCTTACTCCGTTCTTACAGATCTTATATTGGTCACTAAATACATTTAATGCAGTTACCTTTTACTACTTATCTCCTATGTATGTTCCAGTCCCCTTTTTCAAATTACTGACTAATTTCTAGCATGAACTAGACCCTAGCTACTAGACAGCTTCTGAAATCTGGTGAATAAAAAGCTAAATAATTAAAAAAAATACAAAAAATGTAGACCAAATGCAATACAAAATATCACTGTCTGTATCATACTTGGTAAAAATTAATTACAAGGTGAACTATCCCTTTAAGCCAATGATTATGTGCCCTAAAAGCAGACTTTGAGAATGCAGGCTTTACATAAAGCTGCCAACACTGCACCTGTGATCATTATTGCCATAAACTAGCTATGAACACACTGTGATTGGAATTGGACCCAAAATGCTGTAGCCCAAATGCAGACTTTGGCATGCTAGCTTAGATAATAATGTTTCCCCAGTACAGTCAATTTATTACATGGGACATAAAGCTGCTAATTATCACAATGCCTAACAGGCTACAGCTAGGAGAAGGAAGGAAACCTTTTTTAGAGAATGCAAGAAATAACAAAAGCCATGCATTTTTTTAATGAAAATAACAGGCAAAAACTTTGTTTATTGTAGGCCATATTCTTTAAACCGATGTAGAAAAGGGATATCTACTGTCACTTTAAGAACCTCTATGGCTGCTGGACTTAAGCTATGATTTAACCCTTCATAATATGCTAGGCATTGTAGTCTAGCAATTTTTGGGTGGAGCAACATGGTTATAAAGGTTTTAGGCAGGAATCCCCATCCTCAGATTTAAAAAGTGTGTGCCACACAAGCATGAAAGACATTCTTTGGGGATGCCAAACAAGGTCTGTGATTGGCTACTCAGTAGCCCCATGCTAGCCTGCAGGAGGCTCTGCTTGGAGTAAAATTGTGTCTCTGATTTTTTAAAATTTGCCTTCAAGTCAGAAATTAAATAATGGGCACCTGTTTTGAGGCCACTGGGAGCAACATCGAAGAGGGTGGTGAGCAACATGTTGCCCCCGAGCCACTGGTTGGGGATCACTGGTTTTAGGTATAATTTATAAACAGCAGGGCAGGGTTCAGATGTTAGCCGCTATGTTTTTTTAAATTGCTTCCAGCCCCTCAGCAAGCACCCACAGGCTGTGCTCTGCACAATTGCTAGGGTTCCGCTTTGGAAGCTAAAATGTAAAAAGACCAACAATATAAATGTAAGCTAGCGGCACACCATCCCTTTAATCCACATATGTCAAACACAAGGCACCTGGCAGTTTTATGTGGCCATTGGTGATTGTTTCTGAAAGTCCAGCGTGATCAGTTTTTATTTTCCTCACATAGTAGCTAAGACTTAGGTCGACTAAAGGTCGTTAACGCTTATCGCATAGTTTTTTGTGTTAAAAAGCGTGCAATAAATAAGTACCGTTTCATCAAAGTAATTTCGCATGAGTTAACACTCATATCGCATGAGCAAAAAAACGCATTATCGCAAAGCGTTATTTTTATCACATTGCGGTAATTATCTCATAGAAATAGTGCATGATTCACAAACACATATGAAGCATTAAACGCATAAAATGTTGTGATAATTACCGTCAAACTTAACACCTCCCAGGAGTAGGAGTTACTAAACAAAATTGCAGCTGGTGATTGTCTGTGGTGACAAGATGGAGTTTGCAGTCGGATTTTTTCAAGTATGTGATGTTCCTAGAGTGATGCATGCTTGTGTTTTTTTAGGGAAATGGTCATTTTCAGAACAGTAGTTTTCAGAAAGTAACTGCTACGTGCGTAATAGTGTGCACTAATTTGGCGTGCTACGAAATAACGCATAAATAAATTACATGGTTTAAAATATTGCTTAAAAATCTGTCATCGCCAGATAAATAACGACAATAACATCGCTTCTTAATTCAAACAAGTGTCCTTTTAGTGAATCGATCGTTAACTCGCAAAAAATAAGAAGTGATAATATTTTTAACACATGCTAAAAAAATATCACTCGTTTTTTCGGACTTTAGTGAATCAGCCTCTTAGTATCTTACCGAGTATCTTGATAAAGTCCGCGACAGGGCCGAATTTCTCTCCTGGGCGCCCCGAGGCCGCCCCTGTGGGTGTCCCCCACGTGCGCATGCGCGAACGCGCACCCCCCCAGTGCGCATGCGCGAACTCTCCTTTAAACTCCCATACGGAGCAGTGGGGAGAGGTCCCGACTGCTCCGTATGGGAGCCAAATTTTAAAATTATCTTGCAGCGGGGCGGCATGCCGCCCCTAAACTTCTGTCACCCTAGGCCCGGGCCTTTGTGGCCTCTCCACAAATCCAGGCCTGGGCGCCCTTATGTGATTGAGTTTGAGACCCCTGTTTTAGTCCCATAATAACAAGGGTCTATGGCAACCCATAGGCAGATGCTGTCCATGCTAAAGTAGTTTTTAATCCTATTGATAGATATCTGATAGATATGTGGATAGTATATCATTATGTACACTAGTATTCTGCCAACTCCATCTGGAGTGGCAACTTCAGCATTTTATCTTTTGCCATACAACATGCTTCCTCATACAGACATAAGACTTATGTAACCTCTTTGCTCCATGCCAGCTGCAAGGTTGGCCACAGAGCACATCTTTGTTTTATTTTGCCTTTCCAATCTGAGTTACTGTTTAAAGTGATTAGCAGTTTGTTTAGATGCCTACATTTGTTGCAAATCAGCCACTTTCCCAGCCAGTCTCTGTTATTTGTGTGCTCATCATGAGTCAGCAGCATTGCTAGTATTTTTTAGTAATGCTGTCAGAACTCGGGATGTTTGTTAGTGCCCTGAGAACTTACCCTGTGCCCTGTGAACTTACCACAGAGAGTGCCCCAGTAGTTGTCCATTGACAGAATTCACCAGAAAATGTGTGAGATAAAAGAGAACAGGAACTTGCAAGCACCACAACCATCATTCCTGCAAGCAGATTTTGGCCGTCTGTATTGGTTCTGATCCAGTTCTGAGCCCCTTCCACATTTCCTTAATGACCTCACCACACCCCCATTTTCTCATATGTACTATATGGTGTGGGCACAAGCAGTAGCTGCTTTCTGTGACATGCCCGCCACTAATTTTGAAGTTGGATGTAAGGAATAGAGCAGCGGTCCTCAAACTATGGCCCGCGGGCTGGATCCGGCCCCCGCTGCGTCCTCACCCCTGGCAGTGGACGATCCTTTGCTTTAAAGGGGGCTCGGCCGTGAAATATTTGTTAAACTCGGGCCCCCTTTAAAAAATTACGGCCCTGTCATTGCTGGATTGCTGGCCAGTGGGGATTTTGATCGTGTGACGTCAGTACGCACGGGGTGCAACCTTATAAAACAGTGGATGCAGTGGGGAGCTTGTGGACACAGCGGATGCAGCGGGAGGAAGCAGGCGCACACTGTGGGAGAGCAGGGTGAGCCACAGGAAGCAGGAGGACGCTAGGGGAGGGGAAGGGGTTGGAAGATGCTAGGGGGGAGCTGGAGGATGCTGGGGAGGACGCTGGAAGGGAACTGGAGGATGCTAAGGGGGAGCTGGAGGATGCTGAACCAGAACTAACACAGGAGGGAGCTGGAGGATGCTGAACCAGAACTAACACAGGAGGGAGCTGAAGTATGCTGGGGGGAGCTGAAGGATGCCAGGGAGGGAGCTGGAGGATGCTGGGGGGGGGAATGCGACCAGTTTGGGCCCAAGTTTGACAACGAGGGGGGGGGAGTGGAATGTTACCAGTTTTGGCCACAGTTTGCCACCGACGGGGGTGGGGGGGGTTGCTGGTGATGGTGGTCCGGCCTCCCCAAAAGTCTGAGGGGCCCTTGATACGGCCCCTTGGTTCAGAAGTTTGAGGACCCCCGGAATAGAGACTGTCACCAAAGCAGCTAATTATTTAAACAGGGAAACTATAAGCAGGGATAACAAATCAAGAAGAATCATGTGAAGAAAAATGAGCACTACCTTATATGTTCCCTTTAACTATTACACCAAACAAATGAAGTCAGGCTATTTACCCTTCCTATCCTTCTTACACAACCTCTGCACATTATTGTCTGTACTATGAGAGACATCACTTGTTAATATTTTAAGTGTCACATGGGCAATTTTGGATGTTTTTTTAGCCAAAAGGCAGCATTTCCACAATTCCAGAGTAACTGCAGCTGCAAGTGAAGTTGCACCCAGTGCATCAAAATTAATATAAACTGCGCATGTGTGTAAATTGCAGTTTACATTTTTAGCCACGTTTGCATTACTTCTAGTGTTCAGTGTTAAAATTATGTTTGCATAATTTGGTTGCAGATCTGTTGCTTCTCAGTAGGCACACTTGCGTGTGGTTCAACAATAGAGGCAGGATGGACATAATGCTGATGGTGCACCTATATGGCAACAAAAAGAGTACATTTTGGCGAAATTACTTTTAGTGAATAACGCAATACACTCAACAGTCGTGTCCATTTCACTGGTGGATGCTTTCTTAAATTACTCCTATTTCCTTTAATTAAGGCAAAAAGCTGAATGACCAGTAACACCAATAAATAAACTGTATACATTTGTATTAATATGCCAGGTAGTTCAATTTCTTTGACACAGAAGTTTCCTTTTTATCACAGTGAATTTGCGATAGGTAGGTAAACCAAACCTAATTAAAGTACACACAATTTAGGCAGAAGGGAATCTTACTGATCCTCGTGCACTTGTTGCAGTGACAGGATGTGAGGTCAATACATTTTTAATGCTAAATGAACCAGAAAATCTTTTAAGTAATTTATCAAAATCATGCTAAAAATGCAGAATTCTTGCTGTGTGTTGTCTGGTTATTTATGGTTATTCCTGCTTCAGCTAAACAATTAAAATGGCAGTAATGATGTGTGGGTCAGCCTGCAGCTCACATACCTTTATTTGTGTGCTGTGGCTGGGCTTCCTCATCATTGGTGGGACAGTGGAACTTCCTTATGCCTGCCCCTGTGGTGTTATCTATGATATGAACTGGGGGTGTGGATTTTATTTTCTCAACCTCAGGCCAAGTCAGGCCCAGGTTGAGAATGGATGGGTAACGGTGGTGCGAGTCTGATAATTTCTGACCCACCTATCACTAGACAGCAGATCTGAAAGTTAACATCCATGTTTTTTACAAGAATGGTAGCTTTGGTTAATATGTAAGAAACTTTGCGTACAAATACAATATTACAGCAGTCTGTAAATGGCTGTCATCCCAAAATTCCAGTGCATGATTTGTGGGTACAAGCTAAATGGTGCATGATGCACCAATACAAAAACAAAGTAGCATCCATTTCGGTAAATTGCAGACAAGTTGCGTTACACAGTTTTACCTGTATTTGTAATGGTGTTGCTTGTGGTACCAAGAATTAATAATGGCATTAGCATCCAATACAACAGATGCAAGTATTAGCTACTGTATAAGCCTACTAAGAGAATTATTGAATAACCAGCACATCCAGGCTGACAGACAGTAATTTCATTGTACCCTTGTATTAAAGCACAAATTAGCAGGTTGAAGTGGTGCTTTGATGCTTGTGGCACTTTGCAAAGGAGTATCTATGGATACAATGCCTTCTGAATACCTTTAATGCTCAATTTTGCTTCCATTTGCATGTGGGTCTGTAAATGAGCCTTAGAAGCATATTTGATGCTTCCCCCTTTTTGCCCCATCACTGCCAGGAGCGACTCCTTTTGGGGACCTGACTGAAGGCACAGCTGTTCAAGGCAGTAGTTACTGTACGATCACAAGCACTGCTCTCTGCAAGGTGTAATGCTCAAGTGTCACAAGCATCAAGTGTATGGTACATTTTTTGCACCCCTTAGCTTACTGGCGCTTGCTTCTACCCAAAGTTAAATTAGTTCTAGAGAGTTTGATTTGTAGAGAAGTGAATAACCTTATGCTTCCCATCTAGCAGAAAGTTCATTTCACTTGTTAACAAAATATTTGCTTTGTCGCCAGCTCTCCCTATAGCATCAAGTCTCCCCCCCACACTTTGCCATGTCAGCTGAGTGTTTTGTTATCTTTTAACTCAACATCACCGTATCCCACGTAAGCAAACCCACATGGGAATTTCAACCAATGATTAACAGATTTTGTAATTACTACGAAGTTTAGCACAGGATTGTCTCCCCCTATTATACAATCTGAATTGTATTGCAAGGTAGTATAAAAGAAATATTTCATTATTTTATATAATTCTCTGTAATTACACTGTTCCTATGTTAAACAAGCATTGGAAGTGCCAATGTGTTACTACGCATAGGGTTGGGCTGCAAAGCTGAGCAACAATTGAATAACTGAAGGAAATCTGCAAGTTGTTCTTTTTACTTGCAACACAACATTGACTTTTTGGTATATCTGTCTTCACAGCACTCATCCCTTAGCTCAATTACATTTCTTATTTGCCACATTGTACCCTATTGTTTGTTAATGGAGCATGTGCAGTGTGGCAGTGGATAAATGCTCAGTGCAGTGAGCAGTGGAAAGTATTTGTGTATATGTAACTGCTTTGCTTCAGATATGTAATGTCAGTCTATTGGTTCCCTATGTGTTCTGAATTAACCCCCCCCCCCCCCCAGTAGTCATAAGCTGGCTGCCATATTTGTTTTAGAGTTTTTCATTTTCTATTCTCAGCTTGACCTGTGCAACATAAAGTATATTATTTGTTACAATAGTCAAGTGAACAGCACATACACAAAAACTTACAGCATACTAGAAATGGAAAACAGAAGACTATAGACTGTTGTTGCTTTTAGTTGTACAAGAAATAGGAATATCCTCTGTGGGACATGCCACATGAGAGACTGTTAGATGAGACACATATTCTATTATGGTAGCCAAAGGCAACCTCTACAGTTTCTCATATGTGACCTGTGATATAGGGAATTTGTTTGCCAGCCTGCACCTGTTTTACCCACACTGTAACTTACTTTTAACCAGACAGGGTGTTATTAGGCCCTGGCCTTAATAAAGAACAACTTGAAATAAAATACTTACTTGAGGGTGGATTGAGAAGTTGTTTGAGTAAGATATGCTTAAAGGAAAACTATACTTGAAAAAGGAATACTTAACCAGCAGATAGTTTATATTATATTGTGTGGCCTATTACAGAATCAAACTGGAATACATATATCAATATTTATCAGTAAATATTGCCCTTACATCCTTTCCCTTGAGCCACCATTTAGTGATGGGCTGTGTGCTCCCTCAGAGATCACCTGACAGGAAATAATGCAGCTCTAACTGTAACAGGAAGAAGTGTGGGAGTAAAAGGTGAAACTCTGTCCATTAATTGGCTGATGTGGCCTAGCATGTATGTGTGCCTTGGCTTGTTTGTGTGCACCGTGAATCAAATGATCCCCAAAATGTTCCTTGTTTTTGACCACTGATAGTTTGTTGCAGGGTTTGATTTACAGGCAATAATGTGAAATTAACGGCTGTACTATTACATTAGCCAGCCATAAACATTCTTCTTAGAGGAAAACGCTTTCATTTCATTCAGTAATTAGTAAGGCATGTTGCAATACTGATGCATAACACATGTTTGCACAAGCACATAAAAGAAAAGTGCCCCAGAGTCCTGAAAGACTGCTGCTTGCTGTATTTATTAGAAAAATGTGTATCTCTTCTTGACTGGGACAGATATGATTTAGGAGGAGTTGGCCAGAGAATGAGGCGGAACCAAGTCACATGATGGCAGCGCCCCCTCAGGAAAGGTAGTGATTGCAGGAGCTTTAAAAGGGGCTGGCTTTTTAACTGGACATCTGAGATGAACAAGACTTTAAATACATTCACTGGGGCTGGAACTTTCAACCTGAGCCAGCAGAGGTGCTGAACATTAGCTACTCACCTTGCAAAGAAGGAACATCTCATTCTACAAGCAAACATGAACGGGGAAGCCAGCAAAATAAAAGGAGGCCACACCTATGTAAGTTGGGGGTACCAATAGAATTGCTGGTGTGCCAGCTATAAGGAATGAAACTAGTATTAATAATGCAGTTGTTTTTTTAATGCTCACATTTTCATGTTCCCACCAACTTTTCCACAGAAGAACTTATTTTTGCATGGGATCGTATCAGCATATACACATTGAAGTGCAAGGAAAACTGCTTAATAAGCAAATACAGGCTACGTTTTATAATTAAGAAACTAATTTACCCATTTTTTCTTTCTTGCTAATGTCTTCAAAAACAGTGCATTTATGAGATTATTAATTGCACACACCAGCCATTTTATTGATAGCAGATGTGTTTATGGTTAGACAGAGGGATGGGAAAAAATACAATTACTGGGGTTTGGAGGGGTCATAGACAAACCTTGGATACCTGTGATATAATGTCATAAATCTAGACACCACAGGTCTTTTTTTGTAATCTAGGCAACTAGTTCTTGCTGTCTCTTTTTGTTTGCCTTGAATGGATTGGCTGATAAATGTATTTGTGCCAATCTGTTAGGCACATACATATACTGTGTATATATCATATGTAGATAGAGAGAAAAGGGAATGGAAGATAAGGAGGGAATGCAGATTTAGCTATTTTACAGTCTGGAAGCATATGGTCAAGCTATCTTATTGTCACTCTCTATATTACAGCACATAAACATAGCTACTCAGCACGTGAACAGCTTACAGTACTGTGTAAACTAAAGAAGCATAAATGACTGACAGTAAAAGTACATGTTTACATAACGCATATTTACCACTGAGCTGAACATATGATTCTTTTCTAATTAAAGGGCAGATTTATTGTAGAACAATCTGGCAAAGCTACAAGGATTCCCAGCAGTTCAATGTATTTAACTATTTCTCATAACTTCCTGACTGTTTTTACTTTGAGCAATCAACCATCATTCTGTCCTGTGGAGTGCTACTCAGCGCTGCCCAGCTTGCTGAAAGAAAGGATTATCCCATGCTGTAGTTATTCATTATTTCATTATGAAAATACAGGTATGGGACCTGTTATCCAGAATGCTACCAAGGGCATTGCGGATAAGGGGTCTTTCCGTAATTTGGCTCTCCATACCTTAAGTCTACTAAAAAATCAATAAAACATTAATTAAACCCAATGGGATTGTTTTGCATCCAATAAGTATTATTTATATATTTGTTGGGATCAATTACAAGGTACTGTTTTATTACTACAGAGAAAAAGGAAATCAGTTTTAAAATTCTGAATTATTTTATTAAAATGGAGTCTATGGGAGATGGCCTTTACGTAATTCGGAGCTTTCTGAACAACGTGTTTCCAGATAAGGGATCCAATACCTGTACATCTTTTCTGTTAAATCTTCAAGTGCTGATAAAGTTTTGCCAAGCAGTAACAATGGCAACCATAATATATGTATTCATTTTAATTAAAGGCCACATTTGTGTCAATATTTTTTATTTTATGTAAATGGTTTAGACATATTGCACTGATATTTACCACTGCTTTAAAGCTTCTGTATAAAAGATTCATTTGGAGTGGAACTTTTACTATTGAATTTGAACCCAGTAAAGTAGCTCTAACGGTATGCATTTAATGGTACTTGGCATTCACTATGTTTAATGTGATCCATTTCCCTGCGCATATTTTGGTTTTATCCACAAACCACAAATACTTTCCTAAATTGGCCTCTTTAGCAGTTTCATCTGTCAATTTTGCAGCAGAAATGCAAGTTAATTATTAAAACCAGCTGAACAATGAGCTTTTGGGTCAAGGTTGTGTAACCTCTGCATCCACTACCGTTTCAGTCCCTTTGATGTGTGTCTGCTAACAACAACCACTTTGATGTGTGTCTGCTAGCAACAACCAGTCTTGTTTGTGTGACCTATGAAAGAACTATGAAGAGACACCAGTGTGAAAATCACAGCCCTCTAGTAGTTCTGAGCTACAGCTATCAGTCTTAAGAGTTCTTTTTATACCAGAGATTTGTATTGGTTGTAACAAAAGAATTGTTTGCAAGGCAAAATGTGTATATTATCTGTAGCTAGGATTTGTCCTCAACAAACATTATATTACATTTGGAAGCAGCAGATTTTACTGGTAACAACATAAGATTGTTTTGCTACGGCTGCCACAGAAGAATATTCAACTGGAGTGAGTAACCTACACTTAGGTAGGTTGAAGGTTTTCTATTGTAGTGCACTAGCACTGAAAAAACCCAATTACTAGTCTTCTTAAGGGGTCTTTCAGTAACATGCAGTATACATTAAGTCTGCTAAAAAATAATTTGGACATCATATAAACCCAATAGGATTGTTTTGCCTTCAATAAGGATTAATCATATCTTAGTTGAGATCAAATACAAGGTGCTGTTTTTTTATTACAGAGAAACAGGAAATAATTCCTAAAAATTTTGATTAAAATGGAATTTATGGGAGATGGCCTTCCCGTAATTCAGAGTTTCTGGATAACAGGTCTCCAGATAACTGATCTCATACCTGTACTTTTCCTTTACCTTACAATCTTTCTTCTGGTTGGAAAATGTAATAACGCAAAAGCAAGTTCATAAATGATGGCATTTTTATTAAATAATTGTTATTATTTTCAGGAGGTAAACGGCATAGAAAACAACCAAGAAGACAACAGAATTTCTTTGATTTTTTCTCTTAAAGAAGAAGTTGGAGCTTTAGCCAAAGTCCTGCGCATATTTGAGGTATGAATGAATACATGCAACAAGTGATTTCAGTCTATTTAATTTACAGAAGCTGCAGTTTAACAGCTCTAGCTGCTTGCTGAAGTAAATGCTAACTAACTTGTATGCCGCTGTCTGGCCCATATTGTGATATTTGGTATGTGGTGTTCTTCTGCCACTGTAAGGTTCTATGTTTTAACTATACATAAGCATGTATCTATGGAATAGGCTGACCCTAACCACATACCCAGGCTAATTTCTACTCATCCTGAAAAATGAAGGTTACTATACACAGGCGTGGGGATCAGGGTCCTTTGAGAGTCCAAGCATTTCCTATTATAATGTTGAATCCCCAGGGTGGGTTCTTTTGTTGGGTTCTGGTATTCAAACATGAAAGTCATGTTTTCTGCAATACATTTTTCATTCTTCAATTCAAGGGATCATGAAAGCCAAAGGGAGAAAGAAATAATATAATCAAGTACTAGCCTGGCGAGGTCACACACATTTATAGTATCTGCCCTCACATTCAATCCCTATATATGTATTTGTTTCTAAAAAATGGTTTCTGGGCAAACTTTTCTATTTCTATTTGAGGTTCCAGGGATAATGATGTGGTCACCAGTTCTAATAAGATCTTGAATATGTGCAGGGCCGCCATCAGAAATCACGGGGCCCCTCACAACCCCCACACCCTCAATGGCCCCTCCCATCAATACAAAGGACATACAGACTTTGGTAGCCAGGGCCCCCCTAAAACATTGGTGGCCAGGGGTTATGTTTTGCATTGGTGCCAGGGCAGGTACCCCCTAAAACATTTCTAGCCAGCCCAGGGCCCCCTAAAACATTGGTGGTCGTCCCCCAAATTACTCATACTATGGCCCGCTCCCCGCTGCTTCCTTCCGCATCCTTCAGCTCCCCCCCCCCAGCATCCTTCTGTTTCTTTCCGGGCCACCCAAGCATCCTCTGGCTCCCCCCAGGCCCCTCCAAGCATCCTCCTGCTCCCCCCCAGCATCCTGCTGCTTCCTCCAGGGCCCCCCCCAGCATCCTCCTGCTTCCCCCAGGGAACCCCCATCATCCTCCGGCTCCCCCCAGCCCCCCCAAGCATCCTCTTGCCCCCCCAGCATCCTGCTGCTTCCTCTAGGGCCCTCCCCAAGCATCCTCCAGCTCCCCCCAGGCCCACCCCCAGCATCCTGCTGTTTCCTACAGGGCCCCCCCAAGCATCCTCCAGCTCTCCCCCAGCATCCCCCTGCTTTCCCCAAGGCCCCCCCAAGCATCCTCCTGCTTCCCCAGGGCCCCCCGCAAGCGTCCTTCAGGGCCCCAAAGCGTCCTCCAGCTCCCCCTTCCCTCCCCCCAGCGGCCTCCTACTTCCTTCCACTCCAGTGGTGTCCTCCGCTATGTGCCGCGGCTCCCCGCTACTTCTGCGCTTTTATAAGGTTGCGTCTCGTGCGTGTGACGTACGCACGGGCACAACCTTATAAAAGCACAGAAGTAGCGGGAAGCCGCAGGACATAGTGGAGTATGCCAGATAGATAGGGAGCAGGCCAGATAAGGGCCCGGACAAAGGGGGCCCAAGCTAAGGAAACTCTAGCACGGCCGGTTAAAGTTAAAAATGCCCGGGCCCGGGACGATTGTATGTGTATTTGTATGTAACAGAATGATCCTTTTGTAGTATACCTTATAAGATTTAGTAGACTGATATCTTGTAATATTGCATGGGATGCCAAAGGTATCACATACAGTGCCATGACAGTTAAAAGAATACCATACCGTGAATTATTGTAATTATTAATGAGGCACCAACATATTTTGCAGTGTTGTACATTAAATGGATATATACGTTGAACATACAGATTTACATACAAAGTAGCCAATAAACAATGCAAAAGGTTAAGAGGGGCCTGCTGAAAACAGTGAAATCTTGAGACTGAGAAAGAATATTAAATATTGCATATATTCTACAGAATGATTAACTATTACACTGGATAAAATGTGCAGCAAAGACCAGATGTGTAATTTGCTACCTGAAGTCACCATGTTTTTTGCATTTTGCACCCCTGCCTTGCATTAATGCCCACTTGCATGAATAGCATAGGGTAGGGTGGGGAAGACATGCTACATAATATATCAATTGTCCCCAAGTTTTGAGTATTTTTTAATGGGATTTGATAACACTACTATAAGGTGTAAAGGTGACCATACATTATTAGATCTGCAAGGTCACCAAAAAAGCAAATGTTTCCACCGATTTGCCCACCTAAGGTGAGCGATATTGGAGTAATCTGATTGTTTGGCCTTTGACCCAAACAATCAAATTACAGTGACGGGAATAGGACCCATTGGAGCAAGAACCGCATCTATGAGCCAATGTGGTCCCTGATCTGACTGAAAAATCAAACCTGCCCAATCGACATCTGGCCATTTTTAGGGCAGATTTCGGTCCAGTAGGCCCATCAGGAGTCCCCATACGCGGGCAGGTAAGCTTCCAAATCAGTATTAAGGATGCAGGCAGCTTAAATCTGCCAGTGTATGGTCACCTTAAACCTCTATATTAATAGATGTTTCACTGAGATAGGTAACATATCTGCTTGAAATGAATATTTGCCTTGATGGCACATGTCACAGCACTGTCTAAATGTTGTGGTTTGTAAATCCTGTATAGTATAGCCTGTAACAGAACCTCTTTTGTTCAGTTCATAGATGGGGATGACTGAACAAGCAGTTTAGGTAAGACTGAGACAAATTTCCAATTAAAAAGTGGCTTTTCACCTCCCCTGACAACTTGCAGGGGGCTGACTGAGGCAAGTTTCACAACTGGCCTCATGGCAGCAGCTCCCGGTTATTGTTGAACATTAAAGGTGGCCATACACGTAAAGATCCGCTCGCCTGGCGAGGTCGCCAAGTGAGCGGATCTTCTCCTGATATCCGGGGGAATTTAGGCTAATTCGGTTGTTTGGCCCAAATCAAATTATAACGACTGTAATGGGCACAGTCGGTTCAGGGACTGCATCAACGAGCTGATGCGGTCCCCGATCCAACTGAATTTTTTAACCTGCCTGATCGATATCTGGCCGATTTCAGGCCAGATATCGGTCGGGCAGGCCAGTCGTTGTTGCCCCTACAAGGGGCCGATATCGGCAGCTACAACCGGCCCATGTATGGCCACCTTTACTGTAAAGCGAAAACATCCTGAGATTGTCTCTTTGATAGAAACAAAGAGTACTGGAGTCTGAGTATGCATGGAAGGGTATGCAATTCTGGCATGTTGAAATCAGTTCAGCCCCTCTATTCCTCCCAGAAACAAAAAAAAGTTAAAGTTTTTTCCAGTCTTTTATTCTGTCCTTGTTTCTTTTTATAATTAGTGCAGTTAATGTCACATCAACAAGAGAAAGAAAGTTAATTATCAGAGTAATTAAGTTTAACAATGATGTTTACTGCAATGTACATGTATTTAACCCCCAATGTTGCCTTGGCGCTGATACCTGACTTGTAATCATTAGTGAGAGTGCACGCACAAACGTGTGCAAGCTAAAGATTAACAACTTTCCTCTAAGCCCATGGAAGGTAAATACAAACTCTGCAGCATGTGTGAGTATAGGATAATTAGAGCACCTTCCTTAAACCCCGCCACCCACATGCCATAATTCAGTGTATTATTCAAATACCAGTGTCATGTAATAATAGGGCTCATTTACTAAAGGAGTTCAAAGTGCTAAAAATAAGAACCTTTCTTCAACCCACCATGCAACATTTGTTACTGGAATTCCAGCACAATAGCACCAGCAACATTTTGAACCGGATAGCAAAATGTGCTAGGCACAATAAGAATAAGGTATCCATTTGAGCTGCCATACAGAAACTTCAGATGCCCTGCCTAGGAACTCCAAGAGATAGTAGCCAGCTGCCAGTTAGAGTACCATCTACAATATATGGCTGCAGTAAGAGTTAGTGATGTACTGAGATCCAAAGGGTGTCACTCTTGGACTTGTGAGTGTATAAAATATGTAAGACACAAAATATATAGTCTTTGAATTACAGGAGCACGCCGATTACTTTTCAAATCAGTACAGACTTCTAGCTATCAGGATAAAATGTAAACTTATGATGATGACATTCAAAGCCGTTCACAAGTCTCCAAGTATTCACTAAAGCAATTATTTTGCTCTTTGACTAATCTACTCACTCACTAGGGGTCATGACTTATCTACTCAATCATTAGGGGTCATTTGCTTAATGTATTGCAGTTGCACTTTGCCACGGTCAGTTGCAAGAGAAAATCCCTGTCATTAAAGGTGCTTTCATCAACATGTGCTCCTTGCACTTCTGAATAGTGTTTTTCTTTAGGGTGAAGACACACAGAGATACTATTAGCAGCTACTTATAGGGCTCTGGCACACGGGGGAGATTAGTCGCCCGCGATAAAACTCCCTGTTCGCGGGCGACTAATCTCCCCGAGTTGCCTACCCCTGCCATCCCACCGGCGAACATGTAAGTCGCCGGCGGGATGGCAGACGCGCCGGCGCGATTTTGCGCAAATCGCCGAAAAAGACTCGCGAATCTTTTTCGTCGATTTCCGGAAATCGCCCCGCCGCGTCTGCCATCCCACCGGCGACTTCCATGTTCGCCGGTGGGATGGCAGGGGTAGGCAACTCGGGGAGATTAGTCGCCCGCGAACAGGGAGTTTTATCGCGGGCGACTAATCTCCCCCGTGTGCCAGAGCCCATAGTGGCTACTAAAATAGACAATGCTGATCATTTACTGATAACAGTCTCAACATGTGTTTTAGCATAGACCATTCTCAATATTGTCTATGGCAGGGTATTTTTTGGCATTTAGTAGCCGTGAAAAAGTAGCTGCTACTAGTAGCTCCATGTGTCTTCACCCACACGTTACTCGCACTGCAGTAAGTAAATTACCCCTATTATGTCTTCACATACACATATTCAATCCATAGGCTCCATAACCTCCATAGCATCCATAGGCTGCACACCTTCTCTGCAATTCCCACATACATTGCATTCAACTTGTTAAAAATCTGCCTTTAAAGGATTTCTTAAAATGCATTAATTCAGAGAAGCTGTTTTCACCTAGCCCAGTATGCACTTAGTATACACTATATTTCACTAAATGCAATTAATATGCATGGCTGTATTTAGGGCCAGTGCTGCCCTAGGCACCAGACCTCAGCCCATTTCCTTTTTCCAGTGATCAGCCAGCACCCATGGGCTGCCACCGTAGGCATGGGCCCTCGGGGGCCTATATGGTAAATACAGCACTGGGAATATGTTTGTAATTTATAAATACATGTTAAATACTTTAATGTATACTTTGACTACCACATAGCTGAAGTTTAAATATTCACAGGAGACTTAGCTAAAGAATAGGGCAAAAATGTTGTACATTATTTAATGGGCTTCTGTACCAGCTCCAGAGCAACCACAGCCCTTTAGCAGGGAAGATATGTGCCTTCAAAGATGCCCCAGTAGCTCCCCATCTTCTTTCTACTGATTCACTGCACATGCTCTGTGCTGCTGTCACTGATGCACAAAATGCTCTATACCAGTGATCCCCAACCAGTGGGGTGACTTACGGGCAAGTTTTGGTTGAATAAAAACAAGATTGTCCTACCAAATAAAGCCCCCTGTAAGCTGATAGTGTGCATAGAGGCTGCCTAATAGCCAATCCCAGCCCTTATTTGGCACCTCCATGAACATTTATGGTGCTTGTGTTGCTCTCCAAGTCTTTTTACATTTGATTGTGGCTCATGAGTAAGAAAGGTTGGGGGCCCCTGCTCTATACTATATATATTGAATATAAATGTAACTGTAAAATGCTGATTAGTAATTCATTTGGATTCACATAACATGGTAGCTCTGAAACAAGTGCAATTAGCATCAGAATTTAATAATCAGCCCTGTAAAATCAGCTTATATGACAGGCCCTAAGCTTAACTTCTCAACAGCTGCTCAGAGCTCACTGAGCATGTGAGTGTCACTGACACTTCCAAACAAAATCCAAAATGGGGAGTTCCTGTGACAAGTTTGAAGGCCAGGATCGTTACTACTATAGAGGTGCTGAACCTCTAGGCTGGTGCACAAAGTTCAGTATATAGGATATGGCATTCTAGCCATTTTCATTTTAAGGGTTTAGTTCTCCTTTTAAATGATAATAGACACCAAAGAGGCAGAGCACAACTATTTAGGGTATTTGCCGTTGCCCATCCTTTCTCAAGTAAGTGTGCTAAGCAGACGACATGTATCAAAAGCTACACAGTCCTTGATCAGAATCCCCAGCGTTGTTCCATCATGCAATTAGACGATAGTTGGTACATCCATGAGTCTCCATACTGAGTTTACAGGCTAGGTATTTATAAATGTCTTCAGTACCTCTCATCCGAAAGAGCAGAATTTCTGGTTGAATATTTAAGGAAAAGGGTTATATAAGGGTATACATGAGAAGATGATATAGTTTTTTAGGGTATTTATAGGGCTATTAGTAGAGAAATGTAAAAAACTTCAATGCTGTCTTTCTGTTCATAACTTTTATATGAAATTCCCTGCCCTGAAGGCTTATTTACACCATGCAGTTAAAGACTAGGCTAATAAACATGTCATTGTTTATGTGCATAACGCTTTAATATTGTTTAGAATTGTCTGTGGGAAGCTTTAAACTTTGATTGTAAATTAACAAACACATTACCTAAAATAATCTGTTTTTACTTGTTTTGAGGGCATATTTGTGAATATTTTGTTGCACCTGTGGAACATTTCCAGATTGTTACACTTTGCTCAGATGGCACTTAGAGAGGGAGGATAGAGTCCCATCTTGATAATACATTTCAGATGGTCTTGAACTCCATCCAGGGCTTAAGCAACATATAAGGGGGTGGTGCTGCAAGTTCCTATGAATAACAGAGAGTTTAAGCCTGTCAGCCAGACGTGGGTTCCATCATGAACCTATAGGATTCTAGAATGAACATCCACCCCTTTTGTCTGTTTTACTTGTTTTCTTTAATTTTACTTCTTTGAAAAGAGTAAAAAAACAAAATTCTTTTGCACATTCCCCACCCCCAAAATCAACGGCTAACAAAACAATAATTCCTGAAAGTTTGTCGCAAACACACTGCAATAGCCAGTCGAGTAGCTGTCACACGGAGTATGAATATCAAGAGTATGATACAAGAATAATGATCACAGCATTTACTGAATGGAAAGATATCAGGAGTTATTTCCATCTGCAAAGTGCAATCTGTCATGTTTTTAATCCAGATTGCAGAAGTTTTCCCCATAACCCCCTGTAATTGCAGCAATAAGAGAGTTGTGTCTGATGCAATTGTGCCTGATTAGTCAAACTTTTGTGTTTTGATGCGAACTAAAAGCAGTTGCACTGACAATTGTTAGAATGGCATCGCTTCCCCTGGTCAGCATCAAAATTACATCTACACATGATTTTTTAAGTGCAAGTTTGATGCATGTATTGATGCAGCCCACAATAAGAACCCTGAAATTACCACCAGACTGAAGGTAGCAATAGGTGTAGAATGCAGCATAAGGGGGTGCAGGTCGGCCCCTGTTTTTAGCCGGCCCCATTGCAGCTTGGGACCTCTGTCACCCCTTTACTTGTGTGTCTAAATGATGCACAATTTAGGGGATGGGTAGGAGGTGGGTGGGGATACCTTTTTGCCTTCACCCCTCCAGCCTTACCAATGCAATGCTAACTAATGCAGTCAGTGGTGTACAGTGGTTTACAGACCTACAGTAAAGCACAAAGTGCACGGGCAGTGTGCAGAGTGAAAAAATATGCAGATTGCTCCCTTTTGGCACTTTTTTACTGCCTTTTGATTTGTAATTGACCCCTTATGTGTCTAAATTAATTTAACAGGAGACATTTTATGTGAAGGTTTGTCTGCACTTTCCTTCAATAATAATCAGTGATTAATGCCAATGATCTAACTCTCACCCAATGCAAAATAATATTAAATAATTAAGTAAAGGGTGATGCACTGACTATACAATAATCATTGTTTATACCTTTAATTCATGTTTTCAGCATTAGCTTCCTTGTGTGAAGATGTTCAACAGAATGTATTTCTGTGTTTCCTGCTGATCTGGAAAATGTGCTTGATAGCCCTATTGCCACTAGATGGAGCAGATGTATTTTAAATAAAAATTATATAAGTACAGGTGAGAAATACAATAAACACATTTATCTGTATCTAATTGCAGGAAAAAGATATCAGCTTGACTCACATAGAGTCCAGGCCTTCTCGTCTCAATAAGGATGAATACCAATTTTTTATTAATTTGGATGACAAGAGCACCCATGCTTTGGATGACATTATTAGTTGCCTAAGGAATGACATTGGAGCAACCGTGCATGAACTTTCCAGAAACAAAAGGAAGGATGCTGGTGAGATGGAGTTCATTTTGTTTCTGCGCCTTAACATATTATGTTAGAAATCAAAATATGATAGAAGGATCTAAGTTTTTAGCTAAATTATATTTTTTGGGTCACTATACTTTTGCCTAGCAGTAGCAAGACCTCTGGGGTGGACTGTGACTGAATGACCAGCTGAATGGGGACATAAATAGCACTGTTCATAGCATAGACATATTCTGTTTCTTTCCTTCCTGTAATGAGAGATATCATAAATCAGATAAATTCTGCTGCATATACTGAGGGTTTTGTGGCCCTTACTGTAATACCAAACAAACTTCCAAAGCCTTTGGAAACCTTTGGAGCCTTAAATTTTCTCTAATTACAATTACTAATTATTACAATTTTTACTCTTAGTAAGAAAAGACATTTGCATGGATTCTGGTTTTATTCATTGATGTTTAAAGATCCTCTTAATGATTAATGACGACACTGGTAGTGACTGGCATTGTTACAGTAAATCCAGACTAAAATTTTAACATTGCAGCAATCACTGCCGGGCTAAAGGTAAGGGGCACGCTAGGCAATGACGGGGGAACATGGCTGAGTCGTTCCACTGATCACTGATGAAATGTGTGGCAACCTGGGAAGCTATTAATCACCCTGCTTCCCCCAATAGAGATCAAGAAAGATATAAGTTCCAGCACCCAATCTGCTGAACCCTAGACATGTGTCTCTTCTACCTACCCATAATTTTGGCCCTGGCAGGAATAGTTATAATAATTAAAATAGCTTTTTAATGCTCCTATGTATCACATGCGATGTACAGTACACATGTAATCCTACATCATTATTAACAGCCAACGCCCCCCCCCCCCCCCCCAACCACTAAAGGGTCTGCTTCCTCTATAGTTACGCCACTGTCAGCACTGGCAACAGAACGTCTGAAAATGTATAGAAGTCAGTGTGAATATTTGGCACTAAAATATTTGAATTAAGCAATCACACGGAAATGCCCTCTACTGCAATTTCACACAATTACACAATTTAGAGTAGATGTGCATTTGTATTTTTCAATACTGCTTCCTCTGCCAAATGCACGATCAGATATATTAAAGGCCATGCAAATATTTTCCATGTTTGATGTGACAATTATTTTACAAGAATGTAAGTTTCCACAATATTGACTAAAGCATGTTTACCACCCCATGTTTGCTCTGGGGTGGCAAACACCATGTAAAATCTATATTGTAAGTTTGCCAAAATTCTTTTACCAGAAAATTATATAATGATAGAAGTGTGATTTAATAAGCAGTAATATCTTTGTATCTGCACTTGGGAGAACCCCAGTTTTGCTTAGCAGGAAAAGCCATACACAACTTAGATTATTTTTTAAAAATCCACAATTTGTCACTACATTTTATATCACTTCAATGTTACAGAGTTGTAAGACACATCTTTTCATGCATAGTGGGGAATTGGAAAAGAAATTGCAGGAATGTCCCAGTTAATATTCATCTCTTTATTGTATTCTTCACTGCACAGCATCAACAGGATTGGATTTCCAATATTAGTTCTCTAAATGTAAGGAGATGCTGTGCATTTCTGTGATTCCAACTGACCCCATATGGATAAGCCGCCTGTCAGGGAGCATTCCCTACCTACCTCCTGTGGAGAGCATCCTTAGTTGATAATAGAAATCACTGACAGGGCAGGTGGGCAGTACAGACAGATGTCTGCTCTTTGGAGAACCGTGACTAATACGCCTTTTCCAGGTTACAGAAAACTATGCTGTAATAACAGATCATTACAAGATATAGAGAGGCATGCATAGCAGCCCATTATTTTATATCAGTGTGAGTCAACCATATTCTTCAGTGAATTCAGGAAGTTTATTCTATTAACTTTGCTCTGTGTTTAATGTTATTTTACTATAAACATAGAGACTTAATAAACCAAATGAACCTGGAAAAAGGCTGGCATACACTTGAAGTCCACCCAGAGTTGTGTCACTGGTCAATTTGCCCAATTTGTTCTGCCAGTAAAGGCCAACTGCTGGTCCTTCACAGGTTACCAAAACAAACTGATCAATAGCCATATATCCATTCAGTGACTGATCACCAATGTGATCATTTGCTCAATAAATTTACTTGTTCAACCTGAATATGCTCAATGTCAAGCAAATATTCTAATCCACAGCAGATGTCAACCAGTTTGAGAAAAATGTCTCATTGTCCAACTACCTGTCTGTGCTTAGCTTAAAACAATATGATGCAAAATTATGAAACCATTATTATTATTATTATTAAAAAATTTTTATAAAGCGCCAACATATTCCGCAGCACTGTACAATAAGTGGGAACCATGCGTTTAATTGAAATTACATATTTCATGTTAGATTGTAGATGGTTATACCAAATAAATGGTTATAAAAAGTAGTTGAAGATTTGAAAATATAAATACAGTATATATATATATAATTGGTCTAGGCCTCTTAAAAAAGAATCTTCAGGTGGCCCCAGTGCACACCATCACCATGTACATATGGCAACCCTCCCAGCTTGTGCCCCACACCCTGCCAGGCACTCGTCCATTTACCCGCTGCTATCTTACTTGCAGTGGGGAGCAAATTTAACTTTTTTTTCATGGGGGACTACCATACAGCAGACTCCACTGCCCATATCCCCACCTCCCCCCTGCTGTATGGCAGTTACATCACTGTGTTTATTAACGTCTGATGTCTAGTTGTCATCCTTAAAGGAACAGTAACACAAAATTTTCATATCAATTCTAAATACTTTTATTAAGCTATGTAACATTAAAAAATTGCAATATTGTAAATAGTTTTTTAATAAATTACATTGCCACTGACTTACTGGGCCAAGCTCAAAAGGCGATACGGCGATGGGGTAGACTTCCGGTTTAATCTGGAAGTTGATTTAGTGCATTCTTCGGAGTCCTTTTTAAAGTGATTTATAGTGCTGTATTCATAGGGGGTTGATGGTGGGGCATTTATGTATCCCCCTCCCATCCTCTAACCCGTAATAGTAATAATAAAAATATAGTTTTTTTATAGCCATTTTTTTTCTTCCATTTTTCTTTTTTCCGTATTCTTTGTTAACTAACATACAAATAATGCTAACCAGTCAAATAAAACATGAATACATAAATAACAGAAGTGTTCCTGCATCCTATATTCCAATCTTTCTCGTTTTACCAATTTAAAGACATCACTTAATTAAACATGAAGTAGCAGCCTAATACTTCTGGCTTCCATTTGCCTAAATTTAACTTAAGTCCATAAGTGGTTTGGAAGTGACGCCAGATCTCAAAACCCTCTCAGAGCACATCACACAATATAGACATTCTGCCACACTGGAGGAAGAAGAGCTAATGTTAAGAGAACTGAAAATGTCTGCAATCAACAAATATCCTATTCAGCCTGAACTTCCTCCTGTCCTCTGTTAATTTGATTATATTTAGGAAGACACATTAGTGTGTTTGCTTCTAGTCAGACAATAGTAGAGCCATCCAATAGACTCTACTGGTCTATTTCCTGTGCTCCAGTGTTTATGTCATGGTAAGTAACCACTGACTACGGTCTAGAAAAACAGCCAATTTATCACATTAATTTGGCATAAAGTTAGAAACTGTCAAGACAAATCTTAAAACTACTTTTCTTATTAGAAAAGGCAGGTCTCTGGAGACACTGATCTCTATTCTTAATCTGGCCATTATATTTTAAAGAGATAGGATTCACTTTATTGAGCCAGCAGATGTCTCAGTCAAACCAATTTTCAAGACACGTGCACGGGAAGCTCTTCTAATGATAAAAGTGAAAAGTTTACAGCTTATCTGACTTTAAGTAGATCCTCTTATTTAAGGAGTTTAATATACATTTACAATATCTTCTTAGCAGCCTAAAATCCTTCCGAGGTGTCAAAGTCCACTCACATCATGGCTCAAACCCTTACAATCCTTTTTGGAGAAACCATAGTAATCTTTTCTGTCTAATTATAATCATAAAATGATGTCTCTGGGGTATTAGTTTCACCTTTTAACACACATACAAAAGCCATTCCAGATCAAAACAAAATAATCCATTGTAGAGATGCTCCAAGAATGTTGCACATATGGAGACGAACATGCTTGCTAGCTTTATTTATTGATCAAGCAGTTATTCATGCACACGGGTAGGTGCTTGCACTATGTCTTAAATATTAGAGATTAATGGGTAGTTATCATTATGCTGTTTATACCTTGCTTCTATAAAGCAGTTACTGGCTATGTTTGCATGTTTACACCATAGTGTACAGAGACATTTTGTACAATGCATTTTTCTGCCCTCCAAACATTCAAAACTACCCCCTAATGTTGCCTAAGGGAACCATATGAAAATGTCACCATAGGCAAGTTAATAACAATGAAGTTGTAAAAGTATTTCTGTAGCAGGGACACAAGTTTGCTCATAACCAGTACAGAGAATTAAAGTACAGGCATTGTTAATTGACTTAATGGTACAAAAGACATAACAAAGAAGGAAACAGGGGGCTGTTAGTCCTACTGACCCTTGCACAATCAATACATATCAGAGAAAATTTATTCTTAGGTGCTTGTGAATGTAAATACAGTATATCAAGTAAAACACCAAAATGGACATCATAGTCTTTAGGAAGCAGTGGTCCAAAATTACATTTTATCCAGTCCCTGTATGTAGTGTATATAGCTCATAAATACAGGTATGGGTCCTGTTAACAAGAATGCTTGGGACCTGGCATTTTTTTTTACAGATAGGGGATCTTTAATTTGGATCTCCATACCTTAAGGGGCTGATTTACTTACCCACGAACGGGCCGAATGGAGTCCGATTGCGTTTTTTTCGTAATGATCGGTACTTTGCGATTTTTTCGGATTCTTTACGAATTTTTCGGATCCAATACGATTTTTGCGTAAAAACGCGAGTTTTCCTATCCATTACGAAAGTTGCGTAAAAAGTTGCGCATTTTGCGTAGCGTTAAAACTTACGCGAAAAATGCGCAACTTTTCGCGTAAGTTTTAACGCTACGCAAAATGCGCAACTTTTTACGCAACTTTCGTAATGGATACGAAAAACTCGCGTTTTTACGCAAAAATCGTATTGGATCCGAAAAATTCGTACAGAATCCGAAAAAATCGCAAAACATACGAAAAAGTCGCAAAATATTCGTTTTCAAGTCGGAACTTTTCCAATTCGGGTCGGATTCGTGGGTTAGTAAATCAGCCCCTTAGTCTAGTAAAAAATCATGTACATTAATATTAATTATATTGCCTCGAATAAGGATTAATTATATCTTAGGATCAAGGACAAGGTGCTGTTTTATTATTACAGTGAAAAAGGAGATCATTTTTAAAAAAAATGAAATTATTAGAGTCTGTGGGAGATGGCCTTCCTATAATTTCAAGCTCTCTGGATAGCAGAGAACAGATCCCAAAAACCGTAAATATCTTTTATTCTTTTCTGGTCTTTATATGGATGTCTTTATTCTGTTATTAAAGTGAATCAGGTTTTGGATAGGTGAAATCCAAAACAAGTTAGGCAGGAACTTGCAGAGTACAGAAATAGGGAGGTTACTGGTAGCAAAAGAGAAGAGGGCTTTTGTGGAGCTATCAGCAGCAGGATGAACATGTTTAAGCATACAGAAGGGCAGGAAGCATAAAACATATAAGCTATACTTGCAGATGCATCAGTGTTACCCTAAAAATGTTTAAGGGCAACTAAAGCATGTTGTAAATCATTTAACAGGCCCATATTTGCACACGTCTCCTCAGGATGCTATATTTCTGGTTAGACACAGTTGTTAAACAAAGACCACATTTAAAAAAAAATCCAAGTTAAACTTTTCACTTCTGCCCTATTTTATAAACAGAGGACATTGTGATAATTATGTAACAACAGCTCCTTTGGAGACAGACACACAGCACTCAGACATAGCACACATATATTTCATTCTGTGACAGAAACACAGGCACTTCAGTGCACTTGATTTAGGAAGTTAAAGAAACACTCCACAGATGCTTCATTCATGGAATCCCTCAGGCCTCCAAATCATGGGGGAATTGTAGAAATGGCGAGACTTTTTACTATCCAAGCTATAAATTAATTAGACGTAAATGTAGCCATTATTATCTCCATCACTTACAATTTTACAAATAATTGTGTTTTTCTGCTTGACGTACAAATTGCTAAATAATAGGCTATTGCGTTTTTGACCCCACTGTAAATGTGGTTACAACTTGGGTGTTCAGCGATAACTTTTAAAACTCTTCTTTTATATATGGAAATCACATCAGTATTAGTCAACAGAGAACAGGCTGCCTTCAGTTGTCACTTAGGGTCAGTGTTAAACCAGCTTGCTCCTACTGTTTGCAATTTACCATCAAAATTGTCAGTCTGTCGGGCTTCATGTACTGGTAATAACTGGGGTGCTTAGAGAGTAATATAAAAATGATACTGGATTTGGTGGGTGTAATAAAAACACAAAAATAGAAACATTGTTTTTGAGATACAATTGAATAGCTTAATAAATATATACTGTTAAACAGAAATAGTGTTCTGTAACCTTTGTCGTGTGGGGAGCAAAGTTGGGGGTTTTAGTTTTATGGCCTAATACCTAGTTTAGAATAAATGTGGTCCTTCTCCCAAAAACAGTTTTTTGTAGAGTGAAAGATCATTTTAATTGTAAGCAACTTTAAAAATATATTGATTAAATATTTTTAATCAATAAATTATTATTGTAAATTTGTAAATTCAATTGCAATTTAAACCAGTTTGTCTGTTTATATTCCTTTCACTGCTAGTTCTCACCAGGACTGGACTAGGAGCCAGTAGACCCTGGCATTTCATATACACAGAGGCCCAAAAAGTCTCCCACAGGCTCTGCCATTTTACCTTTATTTTCCAGTCATATCTTGCGTAGACATGTATGCATGTATATCTTTATTTATAAAGCGCTACTTACGTACTCATCGCTGTACAGTAGAACAGATTAATAGAAACGGGGTTATTAAAATATTAATAGATAAATACAAAGTATAACAATAAATACAAATACATGTACAGTTGAAATAAGTTAAGAATAAAATTTTAGTATACTGGGAAGTAAAAGTAATATGGCTGTGTAAGATGGTGTAGCGCAGAGTACAAAATTACACTTCCACTTATCGATGCAAGTGCTGTACTCAAAGCTAATTGCACCAATACATGCAATTATGTCTGCCACTAAAGCACCCATTGTGTCCTCTTTGCACCAGAGGCCACCCCTTTAGATTAGAGGGATGTGGTTTTTCACGGTGAGGGCAGTGAGGTTGTGGAATGCCCTTCCTAGTGATGGGGTAATGGCAGATTCTGTTAATGTCTTTAAGAGGGGCCTGGATGAGTTCTTGAACAAGCATAGTATCCAAGGCTATTGTAATGCTAAAATCTACAGTTAGTATTGATGCTGGTATTTATGGTTTTAAAAATCTCACAGGAATAAATAGAACATGGGTGAGTTTTTATGTATTAAAGAGATACTGACACCAGAAATTAAACCTTTTTTACATCTATCATGCTATTTATAATTTTGTCATAATTTGTGATCATTCGTATTTGTCCGATGCTGTGACATTCCCTATCTGATCCCCCATGTTCCTCTATGAGGGGGCTGCCATATTTGTGCAGCAGTAGGCCGTTAGAATTAGAAGTTATAACTGACAAGTTGGGAAGGGACAGTCAGGTTGGCAAAATAGTCAGGTTTAGGAACTTCAAGTAACAATTACTTACAGAAGCAGCCTTATCAGCAAAGAATGGTCAACATGACCTATAGGTAACTTTTTATATAGATTCATATTTTAAAAAGTTGTTTTTTGGTGTCAGTATCACTTTAAGTTTCAAACTCACATTTTGACAAATCTGCCCCTAAAACTCTGTTAGAAAGGTGTAAAATGACAAAGCAAGCTCAAGTAATTGGGGGTGCCAATTTGTAAGACAACCCCCAGCAGTGTCAGACTAAGGTGTCCAGGGCTCACCGGGGCTGCCGTCCCAGTTTCAAGCTCCTCCAAGCTACCAGACGACACCCCCTTTCCCCCTTGGGTGCACATGTACCTGTAACTTTCTCCTTGTGGCCCCAATCCAGGGGAGTGCCTTCAACAGTAGGGGGCTTGGGGTGGCTTGGTTGACTCTTGACCCTCAGTGACTCTAATTGCGTATCTCTTACTCTGGGCTACATATTCTTTTTCGGTGAAAAGCACACTGGCCCTGGCTAGTTTTCACCATGGTGGGATGCTGCCGTTTCCCATTCCTTGCCTGGCATCCCCTGCAGCTCTTTAGACTTGACCCATGCATTTTTTTTGAGGTTGGGGCTGGGGATGTCTGGTAGGGGGAGATGGCAGCACCACTATGCCAGGACAGTGGGGATATAAGCAATTATCATCACTAGCGTTCCTTGACCTTTAATAAATAGGGAAAATATTGAACTGCTATTGAATCTCTGGATTCTACTTAAGCTTTGATAAATCTGCCTCCAAGTGTTTCTTTTAATATTTGTTCAACAATTTTTCAAACATCCTACACCACTAAAAATGATGGATCTCAACAGTTAGGGACCCTGGGAACTATAGTTCACAGCTGTCAGTGGGTTAAAGCTTTTTTTTATCTCTATCAGTAGTGTTAGATGACTTGCCTGGACTCTAGGAAAGCAAATTTCAGGGGGTCATAGAGACCTATGGTCACTCTATGCTCATGCTAATGGAGAAGCACAAGCTTAGTGGAAGAAGACACAGTTCCATACTGGGCTCCCTTATCCCATCAGACCCTTCTGCAGGTTTTGCTATATTATAGTTACACCACTAATCTCTATCTGATATTGCGATTCTGTGTCATCAAAGGCTACCAGCACAATTTAACATTACTTTTTTTTCCTTCTTGCAGTTCCTTGGTTCCCACGCACCATCCAAGATCTTGATAAATTTGCCAATCAGATTCTGAGCTATGGAGCAGAACTTGATGCTGATCATCCTGTAAGCACAATGTCTTTTATGGATCTCCTGTGCCCAGTGGTGCAAAAGTTCTGCATAACCACACTATTTTACAACCAGAGATCATTTGAGTCACTTTTGACTCAAATGCTTATTGTCTGGTGACCTATAGCAACCAATTAACAGGTAGTATTTACTAGTCAACTGTTTAAAAACAGGCATCTGATTGATTGCTTTGGGTCACTAGATACGGGCAAATTCCTAAATTTGAGTTGCAATTATCTGCTGAGTGATATAAAACATTAGCCTAAATATTAGATGTATGGTATAAATATGCAGGTAAGCTCTTTGTAACAAATTTTTTAAATTATTTTTTTCCATTCATAATGAATGCAAAAGAGCTTTATGAGTATTAATTTTATTTTTGCACATTTTCCTTTGTGTCAGATATTAAAAACATTTAAATGTGCCCCATATTATACAATCTATGAAAATATACACTTTTTTTTATAGTTACTCTAAGGAAAATGGCATATAAAGAAATGTGTCACCCATGGGAAATCTGTGCTACTGTGGACAACAAATGTCCTGAAAAAGCCTTTCCTTTGACTAAAATTTGGATTGCCACATGTAAAACACATTTTTAGTTCTCTGAACTTAAAAATGTCTGTGAAATGCTAAGTCCCATTATAAAAATGTATTCAACCGGTTACTGTATTCAATGGGGAAATCTGACTTCTTTTTAGATCAGGACTCAGCCTGTGATTCTGGCCTTTTTGCCTGCTACTAAATTATCATATAGATACATCAGTAAGCTGGGCAGTCACAGGTGTAAGTAGGAAAAACCTTAATAAACTAGTCTATGTCCAGGATCAGGAATCTGGGCAGTTGGCCTAACAAGGTTACCCCACATCAGTCATGACATCCACACCACACCATCCTACAGAATTCAGGAAAAAATAAACAGCTGGCTGTGTCTTGTTTTCTGGTCCACTGTGGACACCCAATTCTGTTTTATATAAACAGCAGAGCTCTACTTTGTTGTGAACTTCTCTAATCTGCCATCTATGCAAAATATTCTTTTGAAATCCAAGTGCCCTCATTTAATTTGTTATTGCAGAGATCTGATGAGTTGCTCAGGTGTGTTTTATACAATATTGTCATTGCCGAGGAAACAAAACCCCCCAACATGCAGTTCATTTATGACTAATGCACCGGGATAAATCAGGACCACAAAAATGGTGCTATTACTTTAATTGAGCTTGGGGCAATTATAGATAATTGGCTCCTGGAGTGCTGTGGCCTAATCTAATATGCATTAGGCATTGTATCTCCTGATTCATGATCTTCAGAGAAATATTTTCAAAAGGCCTATAAAAGGGATGCAGAAATAAATTCCACAATTAAATCCAGGTTTATCAATATTTTTACATCCCCTTTTTCTTCAAAAACGATTTTTAAAAAAACCTTTTTTATCTGTCAGGTCTATTGTCCTCTTATAATATATATTTTCCTTGTGCACTCCTATTGGCTCGTGTATTACACATTTGTCATTGGCTTCTAAGGTCTCCAAGCTATTTCAGATTTAGCAGTCTTACAGGAGAACTTTATGTTCTGAACAAAAACTTTTTCAAGAGGTAATTCATTTCCCAATTAAGAGTCCTGTCAACGAATCTTAATAAATAGGTTTATCAGTTAGTATTGCTCTTTTACATCTTTTCCCATGTTAGTCCATTTTGCAATGTTCTGGGTGCTCTCTTACTGATCAGCTGACAGAATAAAAGCAAGTTCTAAATGTAGCAGGGAAAGTGTGGCAGTAAATTTCTGTCCATATATTGGCTGATGTAACCCAGCACGTATGCCCTGGGTTTGTGTGGGACCCTGCATGTCTCATACAAGCCAATGGGCCTGACAATGTGTAAAATGATATTTGGTAAAATCCACTGGCACTAGAAAAGTATGTTTATATGAAACAGTGCTATAAATATGGGATGTTTTGTATGAACATTTTTTAGAGAGACCTGGAGAGCATTGATACCTCAAAACAGGGTAACTTTTTTCTTATGGAATGCTTTGACAGAAATGAAAAGATCATTTTATAAGGTAACATTTATTTATTTTCCAACCCAGGGCTTCACTGATCCAGTTTATCGTGCCCTCCGTAAAGAGTTTGCTGATATTGCTTATAACTATAAACAGTGAGTCTTTTATTATTTTGTTTGCTCAGTATGTGTTTTAATGTAAATTATTCTATTCCCTCTGTAAATAGTATATGCAGAAGGTACACACACAGCCACGCACATGTTTCTGTACAATTGTAAGCTTTTGACAGTAGGGGAATAGTTTTGCCTTGAGATGTTCCATCTTTTAGTGAGAATAGCTGTTATTCTTGCTGCCCCCGGGTAAAGCTGTATGTTACAGTGAAAAAATGTGCATTTTTTATGGACTAATTTATCTACAATTTCAGTGGCCAGCCAATCCCACATGTGACCTACACAGACCAAGAAAAGAAAACATGGGGCACAGTGTTCCGAGAACTGAAGACTCTGTATCCCACTCATGCTTGCTATGAACATAATCATGTGTTTCCACTGCTGGAAGAGTACTGTGGATACAATGAGAACAATATACCACAGCTTGAAGATGTCTCCAATTTCCTGCAAAGTAAGTATTACATTAGCTCTATAGGAGCGTTTGGTGTGTGGCCATAGTTGCTACATATTATACTACACTTTTTTTTGGCTTTGTTTTTTTTTTTAACTTTTCTTAAGGTTTGCTTTATGTATTAATGTGTTTATTCTATAAATACTTTTCTAATGGACAGTACAGATAATTGCAGGAAGTAGAAGAGCTGCAAAATGATAGGGGTTAAGTTACAGCAGTGTACAAAGTGCAACTTTGAACCCAAAGGACCTGTTTCTTGTTCTTTATTCACAATGCATTTTTTTTCCCATTCTCCCATAAGCCAAGGGTCATCGTAGCCATTGTGGTAATTTCTGACACAAATGTGGCCAATGCTTCAAAAAATCGCCATCGCTGAGCATACACTTTGATGCAAATCAAACACAGTTGCACTGAAATTTGGCAACACTTTCAGATCTTGCCATCAAAATGACTTAATTTTAAACAGGAGGCAGGCAGTGGTGTTGAGTGCAGCAATATGGAAGTGCAATTAACTGCATCCAATATAGCAACTCCATGGTTGTGTACAAAACAATATATCCTCAAACACCCAACCACCAGCACCAAATAGTTAATAAATAATAAATAGCAAAAAAAAAACATTCATAAATGAATTGTGGTCGATAAACATTTTTAAAACTACACTTTGTGCCCTAAATTTGTTTTTTTTTTCCTTTTTTTTTTTTTACAGTATCAATTACTTACTCATATGTTTGTTTATAGAATGTACTGGATTCCGCTTACGCCCTGTTGCTGGCTTACTGTCTTCGCGAGATTTCTTGGCTGGATTGGCTTTCCGTGTTTTCCACTCTACCCAGTATATTCGACACTGGTCAAAACCAATGTATACCCCTGAACCGTAAGTAACTGACAAAATCAAATGCAAAAACAAGTATCTTATATAATCTGCTCATTTACACTTATCTTTGCTTCTATTCACAGTGATGTTTGCCATGAGCTGCTTGGACACGCACCTCTGTTTGCTGACCCGGGTTTTGCTCAGTTTTCGCAAGTAACCACCATTTTTTGTTTGCTTGCTTTTTTCATGGGGTTGCAGTAAATCTATTTATTTAAATTTGGCCAAAACGCAAATTCTTCATAAAAGATTCAGTGGAATCTCAAGTGGAATCTGAACCCTAATTTGTATTTACAAATTTTGTAAATCACAGAAAAACAACACGTACCGCTATCTAGCGGTCTAATGTCACCTGATTTTAGGGTTCCTATTTAACCAGGCAGTCAAATTTGACCATATCTGAATCCTGCTATAGAAGGCTCAGATTCCCAAATCTGTAAATCAGTGCAACCTTGTTTTTTCACCATCATAACTGAATGTGATTGACATTTTCAGGCCACTAAAATACACAGAGCTTAATGCACCCAAAGTAGCAACATATATAATTCCCCTAAAAGTATCAAAAGCCTCCTTTTGCTTCTACAGTTAGTCTGTTTTATAGAAAATCATAAGGCTAGCACGGGAACTTAAGGGACATTTTTAACAACACTTGCTTTTTTAACACTTGCATGAATATTACTTATAAAATACAAATACAAAATATGAATTCTATCCTTAATATATTTGTGTATTTTTAGGAAATTGGATTGGCTTCACTGGGAGCTCCTGATGAGTACATTGAGATGCTTGCTACGGTAAACTTAAATTATTTCCACCACCTCTTGTAATCCAACATTATGCATTACTGTTACATTCATATTTATTTATAAAGCATGTACACATTTTTAAAAAACGCCAACATATTCCTCATTTCTGTACAATAAATGGGTGTATACATTTAATATACTGTATATTATACAGTCATGCTATATAAATATCTAATGCTATACTTTGCATTGGTCTTACTACAATGATTATGCTTCAAACAAAATATCCTATTCGGATATTTTTAAAATATTTATTTGTTTATTGATTTAGTTATCTAATCAGGCTTCATTGCATTTTATAATTCTAGGTGTACTGGTTCACTATAGAATTTGGGATATGTAAGCAGGATGGCAAGTTAAAAGCCTATGGTGCTGGCCTCCTCTCATCATTCGGCGAACTGCAGGTCTGAATTCTGTTTTGTGTTTCTCTTTGAATTCTTGTTTGGAATTAACTAGTTTTGAATATCAGATAAATTACAATTTGTGTATGAATACATATTCTCAAATTACTGTAGCGCATTGTGGTTTAACACATATATGTATTTAACATGCATTGTAATGTATACATATATCAGTATATATAGAGTACAGTTATATTTACCGATAAAGCCAGTTACAGTACAGCTGTACAGAGTACATAGTTTAGTCCAATTAAGATTTATAAGTTTATAACAGTACAGTAACAGGTACACATACAGAGTATAATTACACTACAGTAATATATGTGTGTGTGTGTGTGTGTATGTATAGATACATATAGACAAAAAGAAGTTTCAAGTGTGCACTGCTGTAGAACAATACAAAATAAAAAAAATGTATTTATAGTGACCAGTACTATAAATTGGTCACAGGTGCAGAGGTCTCAGTGTAGGAAAATAATGTAATCGGGCTACGAAATTTTCTGCAAGCCTAGAATCCCATAAGAACCAATTGTGCTTTTAAAGCTGCTAGTTGATATGGATTATTATAACTGGAAGAAACCTGCAACTGTTACTAAATTACACAAAAGCAACATGTTTTGGTGAGGTTAATAGTCCCTCACAAGTGCTCTATGTATGTTTTATTCTGCAAATTGTCTTCTCATACTGCGTTCCACCTGAATTTGGCACATGTTAGTACAGCCCCATATGGAAGAATGTGCTTCCCTGTGGTGGAACGCAGAAGAACGCTGCCACAGGGGAACAAAAAAACAATAGTTCACCATGTCAGCACTTGCTTTGGCTTTGCTTCCAAGAAACATGCCATATATTTGTTCTCACAGTACTGTCTCACAGACAAACCAGAGTTCAAACCTTTTGAGCCTGAAAAAACAGCCCTGCAGAAGTACCCAATTACTGAATTCCAGCCGATATATTTTATTGCTGAATCTTTTGAAGAAGCAAAGGAAAAAATAAGGTAAGGTTCATTTATTATCTATTCTTAAATTTACCAATTTTTTTAATATATGCACCATTGAAGTTCAACATTTTGGGCCCCATGTGCCATACATACATTAATAATAATGTTAATGCTAATAACTTTTTTTGGGTCCCAGTTATTTATTCTCATGATAACTGTCATGCTTTTCATCCATTTCATTCTATTCACTGTGACAGTTCTTCAGTATAGAAATCAGATCCAAATTTGAGACAATATAAGTGTTATTGAAATTTTAAAGGGCACATGAAGTCTATTACACTGGTGGGGTGCCAAAAGGTTAGGCCCCCCCCCCTTAAAATAGATCGCTAAGCTCCTGTTAGAAGAAAACTGCACCAGCCTGCGAAAAAAACTGTATCAGTGCTGGGCTGGCATTTTACTTTCCTTGGAGACAATACAAGCTATGATGCTTTGCTGTACCCCCAACTATGCCAATGTGCATGTAAATCACACACATCCATGAACATGGAAGCTATGGTTGGACACATGAGAAGTTTTCAAAAACTCACTTGGTCACACCTCTGCTTTTGCCATCAGGAATGGGGGACTGTGTCCATAATGTGAAGCTGCAGGGGGGGAAACAATTAGCAGTGGAGGAGTGAAAGGTGCTCTTAACATGAATATTCAGTTGTAGACTAAGGGCCGTGGTAGATGGGGAGATTAGTTGTCCGTGACCAATCTCCCCGATATGCCATCCCACCGGCTTGAATGTAAATTGGCGGTGGGATGGCATATGCGGCGCCGCGATTTCCCAAAAAAAATTAGTCGCCCGTGACAACGGAGATTTGACTAATCTCCCCATCTACCACAGCCCTAAAGCAATCGAAGCAATGCTGAAAGGTGTGTGTGCATGTGTATTTATTTGATATGTGACACTGCTAACTAAAGAACAGAATGATTGTAAGGCTAGATATTTATTCTTATTAAGGTGCTGACACACAGGGTGCTTTATTTCCCCATGGGAAATCCCCTTTCCTGCTAGCAATGAAGCACCCAACAATATCTGCCACTTCACATTACTTGGAATTGCCACATATAAAACACCCTTACATGGTTAACACAAATAGTGAAATGTCTATACTTCCAGTATTATTTTTGCACTAATTCACTTTCAATATTACACCATATTAAATGTAAACAGTTATAAGCATGCAATAAAAATAATATTTCATTGAATATGATTTTCTAACAGGAAATTTGCAACTACAATCCCTCGTCCTTTCTCTGTTCGCTATAACCCCTACACTCAAAGCATTGAGGTCCTGGACAACATCCAACAACTGAAGAATCTTGCAGAGAGCATTAACAGTAGGTCCCTGCTTTATCCCGGTGCTCCCATTTGGTTGTTTGGTTTTGAGAATTTTGATCCTTGTCATATTCCAGAGTGGTCTGCAATAACATGCTTAGTCTGGCATTTATTTTACAAAGAGATGAGTAGATTGATAGACAGCCTCATACAGTAATACATACGGAGCTCTGGATATTCCAGCATACTCACATGATGCCTCAGCACACCCCCTTGTTCAATATGAGTTAAATGAATAGGGCTTGTAATGAACATAGTTTTTTTCCTAGTATGTTTTTTTGGTATTTCTTAAGCTAAACAGGGCAAAATGGGAAACTGTCAGAAAGCTACTCTGTTTGGTAGATAATTAGATTACCAGTGCACAGATAATTCACCTGCATAATGGACTGCATTTGCCTACGTGTAAAATGAAGATAGAAGACTTTAACTGTGTTTCAATTGAATATGGAGCAAAATAGGAAAATTTGTATTTTATGCTCCAATTATTTACTTATTTTTTTCTTCCTTTCCCCCTTTTTTTCCAATGTTTATTGTTGATTCATTAGTTTTGCTAAGGATGTTAAAGATTATATAGGCCTAAATGATGCACTTCCTGTGTTTCCTGTAGGTGAAATTGGGATTCTCTGCAGTGCCCTTAAAAAGCTGGAATAGACCGTATGAAACCCTGTTCCCTCAGAATTGATGGAAGTGGAGCAATCAATGTAAAGAATAAATGTTGTGTGCATTATGTCTTAAAATGTGCAACTGAAAATGTTATATAAAGGGAAAATATATTTGTATATTTCCTAAAATTAATTCATGATCTTTAAACTTAAGCAGAATTTAGGTTATGACTAGCCTGTCTGTGAAGCAAAGGTGTTTAGAAAGCTAGCTTTCAAGCCATACTTCTAGTAATTTGCTTGTAAATTGCCGCGACTTTTTCGTAACCATTACGAATTGCGCGAATTGTTGTGACTTTTTCGTATTGAGCGCTCGTAAACGGCGGGCAAAACTTTCAGACTTTGCATGATTTTGGAAGCCTCCCATAGGACTCAATGGCACTCTGCAGCTCCAACCTGGCCCAAGGAAAGTCACGATACTGAGGCTTAAATGAATCCGAAACTTTCGCACTCGGCGCGAGGGCTACGAAAAAGTCGCGACAATTCGCACAAATCGTAATGGCTACGAAAAAGTTGCAACAATTTACGAAAAAATCGGAAAATACCAATCATTACGAAAAAAACGCATTCGGACGCCTTCGGAGTGTTCGTGGATTAGTAAATGTGCCCCTAGGTGTGCTAAAGAGATGGGGTGATATTGGGCTGGTACAGAGACCCAAAACAAAAGCTTTAACCTGTCTAAACTAAAGAGTTTTGACGGGGTCCTACACTTTATGATGCAAAAATACAAATAGGCTTACATGTATATAAATATGTTAATAATGTTAAATATTTTTACCCAGTAATGTAACACTGTCATAGTCACATCAATTACTGAAAGAGAAAAGGCACAATCATTTTATGTAAGATATCTGTGCTAAATGTTCTACGGCTAACACTATTATATAGCTTTGTTAACTTTGTATTTTTTTCTTTATTGCATACACAAGTAATAAATTGTAAAACAATTTTACTAACCCTCCATTTTGTTTTACACTGTTTTGCATTTGTACCCCACAGGGAAGTGCAGTTATATCTGACATAAGCACAAATAATGACCTGAGAGATAAATCTCCTTTAATATCATCAATTTTTATAATGCCTTTTGTTTAAGTCATTGCATAAACTAGCAGCATAGAAGACTGACTCGCCTCTAAGGTTAAAGTCTACAGTCATTTTCATATTTTTTGATACTTTGTAGTGTTTAAATCATATGTATCCTTACTATTTTAATAAACTTCTTTAATCAAAATGTGTAGAACTTCCATTACATTTGTTACTTAGCTGGTTTGATAATAAAAAGCTTTTACTGGCATTTAGGGACCAGTAAAAAACAAAAATGATACAATTTTTCTTCAGAACAAAAGTCTAGGTTTGTTTGGCATGTGTTTGCTTTCAGATGTGTTTAGCTACCTGTCATCTGATAACTGTGGAAATCAGGGCTGCAGGTATCAGTGCCGGCCTACACACATGGCAGTTATGTACTCATAGAACATCCCCACCCAGTCTATAGTGTTCAGCTGAGTTTTATCCTCATGCACAGACTGGCAATCTGTATATTCTGGCAAATGCCAAAGGAGATGCTAAAAGATGCCGTAGTCACTATTTATTGGGCTGGTGGGGGGCTGTTTGGGCCTCTGTGTACTTGGCCCAGGGTTGCCTAGGGCGCCCGGTCGGCTTGGCCCACCCCTGACTTGGCCTATTTTGAATCCCAGTTTGAACCTATATGAGGTGTAAGATTTGCCCCCAAAAAGTGGCATCTCTTCTCATACAGTAGATATAAGTGACAATCTTTTAACAGTGCCAGTTGCCGCCTAGAAACGCTCATTAGCTGACAAGCAATTGCCTTTTTACGCTAAAGAAGTCTGAAATATACCCGTGTGCCCTAGGCCTTGGACTAAACATAGTAATGACCTTCTATCTAATACATCTACAGGCATTTCTAAACAAAATATATTTTCCTAGATTTTTAGACTATGTCAGCATTATGTGTAAATGCATTAAGGGTATTTTCATTTCATTTCCTGGTATTATTGACCCTTTAAGATCTTCAGCGATTTTGCTGAAGGAATTCCTGGTATTTCCTGGGATTGGCTTGAGAAACCTTTGTAACTTGTGCCATTGATTAAAGTTTGTTTTTTTATTTTAAAAAGTTTTTGTTGTTTTACTTAGATCACCAAAATATTTCTGTCTTATTTAACATTAAATCCAGTGATTTAAAGTCTGCCAGTTACTTTAAAGGAAAAGCAATATTTTAAAGCCAATAGGTAAATAATAGATCTCTATCTTTTGTGGGGATATTGATTTAATTGTTTCATGCCATAAGATCTCTATCTTGGGTCCTCACAATGTTGTGCGGGGAAGAGAGTGGTGTTGTTGGACTATACCTCTCATGCTAATGGATGCCATGGGTTCTTGAACAAGAAAACAGAGGATTACTTGACATACAAGGAGTAGTACAGGTATGGCCCTGTATCCAGAAACCCATCATCCAGAAAGCTCTGAATTACAGGAAAGTCACCTCTCATATTCTCAGCAAATAATTCTAATTTTTAAAATGATTTCCTTTTTCTCTGCAATAATAAAACAGTACCTTGTACTTGATGGTAACTAAGCTCCATGAATCCATATTGGTGGCAAAATAATCCTATTGGGTTTAGTTAGTGTGTAAACGGCTTTTAGCAGACTCAAGGAAATTACGGAAAGATCCCTTATCCACTTGTATAGCAGTGGGATAAGTGATTCTGCTGTGTTGGTGCAGGTGAAGCAGTCAGAACAGCACAGTAAGTTCTGGTACATTTATTATAACATGGCAGGTAGGACTCGCCGGCTCTATACTTGCTCTCAGCATAGACAAGAATTGAGAAACTAGAACAGGATAATAAACAAATGACAAAATAGTAGGAATGCCCTTAACCAAAATGTTCACATAAGCAGAAGTTACTACACAGAGCATTTTGGAGAACAGATCCTATACCTGTACTTGTGTTGTACACTACAGGGTGAAGTGAAAGGGACATAGATTACACCCTGGGCTAATAGGTAAAGCTTTACACCCAAATGCATAGGGTACATGTTCAAGGACCATTAGGAAATTCCAGGACCAGTAGGGGGTTTCCCAAATCAATAAGGAAGCAGCAGGCAGAAGTCTTCATTAAAGGGGACATAACTCCAAAAATATTTTTATGCACACCTCATTGAAATCAGTTGGTGCAGTAGTAGCAATTTCAGGTGCTACAGCAGCATGCTGGGAAGTACTTCTTGTTCCACAGCCTGATAAAGGCACCTACCACGCTTGCATTTAAAAATCTGTTGTTAATATTCAATAACTGCTTTAACTTCTGCTTCAGGGAACAGACTTTTGCATAACATACCAATTATATTGGTAACTGGTATGTTAATCCAAATGAATATTTTTTTATGAGAATTGTGTGTATAGATATTTTACCATAATGGCACTAGGACCCAGATGGATGTTTTTACATTACATGTGTGCAGCTCATCTTGCACAAATCCTATAGCTCCTGTGAAATAGGGACAAACCTAATTTGAGTTTCAGACGGTTACACAGGTGACACAGGAGAGGATAAACTATGGGAGCTCTGATCTAATATCAAACTGTATTTTTTACAGCAATTTCTTACAAAAAAAATACACAATCATTCTTTCATTAAACTCCTTTTTTCATATGTTGTGTTTAGATAGCAAATGTTTTATATTTACACAAACCACTAGCCAGCTCACTCTCACACTCTCAATAAACAGGATTTGCCGTCATATTATTCCCATTATTGTATTTGATATGTCTCACATGGTAAAACTCAAACTGAACTGAATTTTAATTAATATGGAACAAGAGCCAAGTTGAACTATTATTTCTATCATTAAGCATTTCAGGAAAATGACGCAAATGCTCTACCTAAAATTATTTTTTTCACAGTGAAAGACAAAGTAATCAGTGGTGTAATCTAATTCCTGATGCAATGTTTTAATATTCAAACACATAGATTAGAGAGGACTAGGCATTTACATTTACTAAGACCTTTGAAACCATTGAAAATGTGCAATTAATGTACATAGGGCATATTACTATTACTTTTGTTTATTTCCCACACTGCAGTGTTTTTTTCCAGAATTCCAGCTGGATTGCAGCTGTGCCTTGAGTCTGCCCAGTTACACCCAAAGCCCAAAACCCAAAAAATTTCTGCAAATGTATGTGCACTTCTCCATTTGGGTGCACATTACAGCTGGTGTTTTCAAAGTTGGTCGTCACTTCCAGCACTTGGTATTAAAATTATGTTAGTATGTGACTCTTTTAGCACAGTCTGCTGCAACTATTGGCATACTGCTGTAGGAATTGCCCCATGTTGAAAATGGCTGTAGCTCTAGGGTTCCACAGTGTCAGTAGATAAACAGTTCAGCAGAACAGGCAGTGGAAATGCAATAGCAATCTGTGCAATTATACGGAAGCGCAAGAGCATAATTGAACACAAGTAGCTTTAATGAATAAGCACAACAATCGCATCCATTTTAGCTCTTCCACACTTGTAGCTGTGTTTGTAAATGTCCCCTTTTATCATATTATATTTAATTACAGTAAAAATTTTATGAACTCAATATTGAAAAAAAAAAAAAAAAAAAAAAGATTATTTTCATTGTGAATTTTTTTGATTCCTGTAATACATGTTTACATTTGGTTATGATACACAAGTCAGAAATTTCAAGTGAGTTTCTAAGGTTATAGAAGTCAAAAGCTTTGTACATAATATAGGGAAATTTCTTTATATTCAGGGAAAATAAGTATGGCATATGCACTTTTTTGGGGTGATGAGGCATAACAGCAGTGCTGGAACTGGGGGGGGGGGGGGGGGACTGAATGGATGCTATTAGTCCACTTCTTTATTTTTGTAAAATACCATGCAGAAGAGATTGCTAGGAGAGAAGTAGAGAAGAAAAGAAGTGTTACACAGATGAAGAAGGTGGGGGCATCAGAGAGGGTTACAGAGAACAGGAAAGAAGAAGAAAATAGGGGATTGTGCCGTGTTATGACACATAATACGCAGGCAGGGGGGCTTTGTTTGCAGAAGCTAAATTGTCAGCCAAGAAAAAATAATATGCACTATTTACATTTTGGGGTCCCAACACTCCACTTGCAAATCTATGCATATTGTGCATAACTGTTCAGCAAAATGGCTTTATTATAACAGTGGGTATGACTTATAGTTGTTGGAGGGGGTTATTTTGGCATGAATTTAGCGTAAAAATAATAAACAAGTGTTTAGTGTGCAAAATATATTATAAGGTGTTTATATAGAACTGAAAAGTTAGATGTAACAATATGTGTATGCATTTGATCATTAAGTGATTACTATGGAGTAATTAGTAAAATCAGCTTGGATCTGACATTTAAAATATATAGCTAACCCTGGCTCTCTATCCCAAAGAACTGGGCATGGAACTGAAGCCCCTAACAAGACAGAGGCCAAAATAAATATACTTGTATCATACAGAGAGAAACAATATTATTTCCCTTCATCATTACAAGGGACATATGTACTGTTACACTCCTAAAATATGATCAATAAGAAATTTGAAAAAATGAACTAATCCAGTTTGTAATTTAATTGCAAAGCAAACAAATACATATGCTTCAAAAATCCTCCTTGCACTGAAAGAAGCATGATGCTATGTAAGAATGAATATTCATGACAACACATCATCAAGTGTATATAGCCTGCTGGCAGTAATCTGGCTGCTGGCTGCTGGACTCATCATCATTAAGAGACTATAGTTTCATATGCAGTGTCTTACTCACATGCTTTAAGGAAACAAATTGCTTTAATTGTATTTTTGATGCTGAAAAGCATTTAACCCTCATTCAGCAGTATAATAGGTAGAAAGGCTCAGGTAGCCAACTTGGTAGCACACTGTGTGAGTGCATTGCCGAGATCATTGCTGAGCAAATGAAGGCTGAAGTAGGCAGTTCCCCGTGTGCCGAGTTCCCTGGCAAAAAGAAGAGTCTTATTGAGGATTCAAGGGAAGAGAATGGGCTATCAGAAGAATCATCTGGCCAGAAAACCTCTATCAAGGATGATGGTAGTAATGAAGGTATCTGTACTCTGAATCTCATATTTAGCATCAAGAATCCTGGTACAAGTGGACTTGCCACCTGCCTTGAGGTCCTAAAGGTACAGTTACCACATATGCCACGTCAGTGGTACTTTTTTTTAAAAACTGTATTGACGATGATTATTATTATTTCTTTTATTACATGTATTTAGATAGCGTTGTGTAATAGATGGGTCCATACAATGAACACACAGATTGCCTACAAAACACAATAAAAGAGATAAAGAGGGCCTTGTTCAACAGAGCTTACAATCTAAACAGCAGTTGTAAACTTAAAGCAAAAATACTTAGGTATGGGATCTACTATCTGGAATTGTTGAGGACCTGGGGTTTTCCAGATAAGAGATCTTTCTGTTTATATTGCCATACCTTTTTCCCTAAATAACATTTTTTTGTAACTTGAACTTTAATGAATGTATTAATGTTGTCTTACAATGAATAGACATAATATATGAGAATAAACAGTGCATAAGAAATAGTAAAATAATAGCAAGTACACAGGGTAGTGCAGGTATAAGGGGCTCACTAGTCCATCAGAAGCCATCAAGTAAAAGGACTTTCTAGGAAATGGCCTTTCTGTATTTCAGAGTGTTTCCAGGCAACAGTTCCCATACTTATATTTTGTGGCAGAATATTTAGAGTTGCAACACAAAAGAATACCAGTAGTGAACAACATAAGCGTTTTACACCTTTCTTTATTCAGTGCATGAGTGCTTTACTCCATGTCTAAATATATTTTACTGAGGGTTTCTGCTTCTAGTATTAAGGTCCCCATACACTATAAGATCCAAGTGGCTTTAAAAAAATAATCCGATCGTTTGGCCCTGGGGCCAAACGATCGGATTACATTTGCGGCCATGGGGCAATCAGTTCGGGGACCGCATCAACGAGCCGATGCGGTCCCCGATCCGACTGGATTTTCTAACCTGGCCGATTGATATCGGTCGGCCAGGCTGCTCGTTTCTGCCCATACACGGGCCGATTAGCTGCCGAATTGGTCCAAGGGACCGATATCGGCAGCTTCTATCGGCCCGTGTATGGGGGCCTTTAGCTGCACCTCCAGGGAAATAATTCCACCTGTATTTTGCTATACAGTACATCAGGTAAAAAACAATCTAGCAACATTTTATGCAGTACAGGTATGGGATCCCTTATCCAGAAACCTGTTATCCACAAAGCTCTGAAATATGGGAAGGCCGTCTCCCACAGAGTCAATTTTAAGCAAGTAGTTTTAATTGTTTTAAATTATTTTCTGTTATAAAACAGAACCTTGTACATGACTGTAACTAAATTGCATAAAACCATATTGGTGGCAAAACAATCCTGTAGGGTTTTTTAATGTTTGAATATTTTTAGTAGTCTCAAGGTATGGGCAGTTTACAGCAAGATCCCTTTATGGAAAGCCCCAGGTTCCAAGCACTCCTATACCTATACTGTAGGTATATATTGTGTATACTGCATATAAAAACTACAGTAGGTCTGGAGTGTCATTAATAATCTGGATCAATTGTCCTGGTGCTGCCATAGCAACATCACAGCAGGTATAGCACATACATGGATTTAAAACTTTATTGCAGTTTCAATCCTACCCAGGGGTCCCATCCTGAAGACAAGCCAATTTAAAACATAACCACATTATACAGTACTTTCATTTATTGAGGAGACATTATAAGGCATTTAATATAAAAAGCCAATGCCAAACTTGATGGAAGGCTCCCTTCTCACTTACAGGAATATAACACCAATATGACCTGTTATCCAGAATTCTCGGGACCTGGGGTTTCTGGATGAGGGCTCTTTCTGTAATTTGGATCTCTATACCTTAGGGCTATTAAAAATCATTTAACGATACATAAACCCAATAGAATTGTTTTGCTTCCAATGAGGATTGTGTATTTTTATAGGCTTTAATTGGGCTAGTGATTGGTATTTTGTAACTTGCAATAGCCCCATGTAAGGTAATGTTTCTTTTTTCATGACCTGGAGTAAATGAAGGAAAGTTACTGGTTCCTCAACCCACAGACCAGCTTTCTGCTTTGCTATTCAGGTTACCTCTTTGTTGTTAGGTTTGCCTTCTAACACACTCCTTTCCTGGGGTCCCAAAGGAGCTGCAATCCACAGAGTGAACCTTACTAAGTGAGAAAGTTGTTTGTTGTTGTACTGTATGTTTGTAGGTGCTGGAACGTTAGGTTTCAATCCCATGGTAGATTGGAAAAAAGTCTCCTGAAGTATTTATGACAGAAAGATGCAAGATTTTATTTCAATTGATTTTCTTTGGCTTAGTGAATGCTAGCCAGGGGGGGCCAGTTGAACCTTGTGAATTAAACTTGTAGCCCCCGGAGACTTTAATCCCGCCATTGTACTCACTACATACTTTCAGGTAATTTGGATGAAATATGGGAGAAAAACTCACTTTTTGCTATACAGGTATGGGATCCCTTATCCGGAAACCCGTTATCCAGAAAGCTCCGAATTACGGAAAGCCCGTCTCCCATAAAACTCTATTTTAATCAAATAATTCAGAATATTAAAACTGATTTCCTTTTCTCTGTAGTAATATAACAGTACAGGTATAGGATCCCTTATCCGGAAACCCGTTATCCAGAAAGCTCCGAATTACGGAAAGCCTGTCTCCCATAGACTCCATTTTAATCAAATAATACAGAATTTTAAAACTGATTTCCTTTTTCTCTGTAATAATAAAACAGTACCTTTTAATTGTTCCCAAATAAGATATAAATAATCCTTATTGGATGCAAAGCAATCCTATTGGGTTTATTTCATGTTTTATTGATCTTTTAGTAGACTTAAGGTATGGAGATCCAAATTACGGAAAGACCCCTTATCCGGAATACCCTTGGTCCCGAGCATTCTGGATAATGGGTCCTATACCTGTACCTTGTAATTGATCCCAACTAAGATATAATTAATCCTTATGGGAGGCAAAACAATCCTACTGGGTTTTAATAATGTTTTATTAATATATTAGTAGACTTAAGGTATGGAGATCCAAATTACGGAAAGACCCCTTATCCAGAATACCCTTGGCCCTGAGCATTCTGAATAACGGGTCCTACACCTGTATAATCAACATTATTGTTCATATAATGGTCAAGGGAAAAAGTCAGAACTGTCAGCCTTAGGGAAAGTAGATGTGAAGAATACTGTATCCGTGACTAAGGAACTGCAAACCTGCAGAGTATTGTTGTACAGATATGGGACCTATTATACAGAATGCTCGGGACCTGGTAGCTTTACAGATAAGGGGTCTTTCTGTAATTTGGATCTCCATACCTTGAGTCTACTAAAAAATAATTTAAAAATTAAATAAACTCAATAGGATTATTTTGCCTCCAATAAGGATAAATTATATATTAGATAGGATCAAGTACAAGGCACTGTTTTATTATTACAGAGATAAAGGAAATCATCTTTACATTTTTTAATTATTTGATTGAAATGGAATCTATGGAAGATGGCCTTTCTGTAATTCGGAGCTTTCTAGATTTTATTTCATTAACAGGTTTTAACTTATTACAACAGGAACGTTCAACGTGTGGCCCTCCAGCCCTTGTTGAATTCTACCTCTGACAATTCAGCAACAGCCTTTGACTATTGAAGGTATATGGAAGTTACAGTTCAGGAATGGGATGGACAGTACTAATACAAAAAAATCATTAGAAGTATCTATCATTCCAAATGCTTGGGTTATGGAGATTGCCAGAAAGGCCTTTTTTCCCCAGTAAAACACAATTAACCCAAACTGCCTTTAACTAACTACATTTCAGTACCATCAGTAGCATAATCCCAGTTCAACCAGGCTGTGCTGACAGTCAAAGGTTTAAGCAGTAGGAAAGACCCAACATTTGTTTGGCAGTCAGTACAGCTATATGCTAAGTAAGGCAACATCAGTTCCAAGGCTTTTTCATCTCATTACAGAGGAACAGAGAGTTGTTCTATACATTACACTGTGGGAGAATAAAGGATCCCATACCTCTATAGGCATTAGCACCCTGCCATACAGAGTCCCTGTATTCTGTCATTTCCCTTGCAGAAATTTGAAGCTCACATCAGTCACATTGAGACCCGACCTGCTGCAAAGTGGAAAAACAAAGGACATGATCTGGAATGTTTTGTCAAATGTGACCTTCACAGTTCCTATGCGACCATGTTGGTTGCTGATTTGGATAAAGTTGCAGATGATGTGCGGACAGCCACAGAGGAAAAAGGTGAGTATTTTTATAGAGTAAATGCTACAAATGATGTAAATATAAATAATGGAAACCCTGTGCCTTTAGCATATACAACCTCATTAATATTGACCTTGTGAGATTTTTGCTCAGCTTTAATGAATTTAGGGTTACTTTTTTATGCTAGGGAAATAAATCAAATCACATAAAGGACAGAAAAGAAACAATGGAAATAAAAAAGGAACCTGCTTTTTCAAAAGTTTGAATTTAGTTATGTAATATATATCTATATGTTTTAGAACAAACTGAGGCTTGATTAATACAAAGTCTTACATAAAAAACATCCTAGTTATTAATTCGTTATGATTATATAACATTTTATTAAAGGTTTTGTTGTGAGTTTTGGACCATGTTTTAACACCTTAAATAGTAAATGAAAGTACCAAATATGAAATAATGAATTAATATTGTTTGATTTATTGTCTGAAACAGTTCCTTCTTTTCCAAGAAAACTACAAGACCTGGATAAGTGCCATCAGCTAATTATTAAATATGACCCTCATTTGGATCAGGATCACCCTGTGAGTACTGACAAGTTGCAAACTAGTGTTTATGTCTTATATGAGGTATAGTGTCATGAACTCCTGGAAATACTAAAGTTTTATTTGGCACCAAAATATATACAACACAGAAGCGTAACTATATGTTACTGGGGCCCACAGCAAATGAAATTTAGGGCCCCAAAATATTGGTAAGTTGATCTGTTCTACCAAGATATGTTGAAAATACTCTTTAATTGGGGCCTTACTGGGCCCCCTACACTGCTGGGCCCCCAAGTAACTGCAGAGTCTGCTTACTCTGTACGTTACAACTTAAACATTTAGGAGAAGATTTACCAAAATGTGTGTTTATCTTAATAAAAACTTACCCACATTCTATTCATTCATATGGGATTTTTAAAAGCATATTGATCAAATGGTGAACTCTAACTTTCACCCATTGATAAATACGTTTTTAAAAATCCCCTAGGAATTAATAGAATGTAGGTAAGTTTTTATGTACTAAGCCTCCCATAGGAATCAACGGCACTGTGCAGCTCCAACCTGGCCCAAGGAAAGTCACCATACCAAAGCCTGAATGAATCTGAAACTTTCATACTCTGCGCGACAATATGATTTTTTCACACAAATTTTGTCGCAAAGTATGAAAAAATCGCGCAGGTTTGAAAATACGCCGAACGAACGCTTGAATCGTTCGTGGATTAATAAATCTCCCCCTTAATGTCTCAATCATGGAACAATTCATCTGTAATATTAAATGCAATTTCCTGTGCTTATGTTTATATTACTGATATGTACATTTTTCCAGGATCAGCACATGGTCTTTATAAAGACTTATGTATGCCCAAAACAACTTAGAACTATATTAGTAGCTGTAGCATGGTTCTGTTAATATAAAGTCACTTATCTTATAATCTTGTTTATTTTTCATGCACAGCACATCCCCGAATGGCAATGTAATTATCATAAGGTACCCTTATGGTTTAGAGTGCTCTATTCTAGTACTTCCGTTTCTTTGCACACAAGGGAATATACAAGTCAAAAGTAAGATTTAGTCCAGGATGGCCAACGTGGACTCCATGTAGAACCACCAATCTTTGCCCTGAGCCCAATGGTACCCTAAAGTGGCCCTGCATACAATTTACATGTAAAATAAACCTAAAACAAAGGTTGAGCAATTACTGTTGTGCCATTCAATTGCTCACATTTGTTGAGTTGCCCCCCACAGTGGTCCAAAGTATTCAGAAAAAATGTATGAATGTCAAGTGCCTAAATCCCATGCAGCAGTCCATTTAGGATTATCCCTACTAACTAGCCTAGGGATTCTCAGGGTGCTTCCATGAATTAAACCTTATTTAAGAATGAAACAAAGAGTAACAATACAGTTGAAATGAATGCAGTGCGTTGAGATTTAATGAATGACATCTTTGGTTGCTAACATTTGCCATATGCAATTATCCTCTGTCTGTATTAGGGATTTGGTGATCAGGAATATAAGAAACGTAGAACATTCTTTGCAGAGCTGGCATTTAATTACAAAAAGTAAGTTTATATACTGTGTGAAATTAGGATTTTATTTCCAGTATTGGGCCAAATTCAGTTCAGTAAGAAAAAGGTTAATCACATGAAAACTCATGGAGGAGATTCAATTTGAGGTGCAATTCAATTGAGAAAAACTTATCAGCTTATCAGTTTCTCACTGAACTGAATCTGGCCCATTATGGTGAATGTGGTTATTTCTCATTTGTTCTACAGCATGTTGAGATATGAACTTATACAAACATTGAACGCATTAAGTCCAGGCCCAGACGGGTAATCTCTGGATTCTGACAAATGCCAGAGGGGCTGCTGTAAGATGCTATAGACAGTCACTGTTTATTGAGCTGATGGGGGACTGTTTTGGGCTTCTGTGTATAATGGGCCAGATTCAATTCAGTGAGACGAGATTCAATTTGAGGAGAAAAAACATTTCTCCAAATTCAGTTTTTTCCCATAGACTAAAATAGAGTTTTCATTGATAAACTTTCAGATAAGCGATAAAACTTTTTTTCACTGAATTGAATGTGGCCTAATTTGTGTTTAATCTAGTACAGGTATAAGATCCCTTATCCGGAAACCTGATCCAGAAAGCTCCGAATTATGGAAAGCCTGTCTCCCATAGACTCCGTTTTAATCAAATAATTCAGATTTTTAAAATTGATTTCCTTTTTCTCTGTAAAAATAAAACTTGCAAATAAAAAGTGCTTTGTATTTGATCCCAAATAAAATATAATGAATCCTTACTGGATGCAAAATAATCCTATTGGGTTTAATTAATGTTGATTTTTTAGTAGACTTAAAGAATAAGTAAACCTTTTTTTATCTATCAGTAAAATTACTCTAAACAGCCTCCAGAATTACCTACCTTTGTACCAGCATTCTCTCTGACCTGGTTCCTCAGTCAGAAGGTGATTGTTTTTCTTTGCTTCCTTGTACAGAGTGAAGCCCCGCCCCCACATCCTGGTTTACTTATTCTTCAAGGTAAAGAAATTACGGAAAGACCACTTATGCGGAATACCCTTGGTCCTGAGCATTCTGGATAACGGGTCCTATACCTGTACTAATAACAGTTGCATCTGTGGCATTATCACTTGTGAAGCAATAAATGAAGACAGAGCAAACAAACATGACACAATTAATATATTCATTAACACATAAAAGGCCTGATTCAATTCAGTGAGAAAATGTTTTCTCATGTCTATCATGTGAAAACTCATGTACAAAATTCAATTCAAACAGAGTTTTCATGTGATAAACTTTCAGATAAGTTTTTCTAAAATGATTAGCAGCTCAAATTGAATGTTTTCCATGAGTTTTCATGTGATAAACCTTTTTTCTCAATGAATTGAATCTGGGCCAAAGTGGCATATTCTGCACCGCTGTTTAACAGAAAGGAGTTTACACTAAGGGGCATATTTATTATGCTGTGTAAAAAAACGTTGAGAAAATTTGCCACACATCGCCATGTAAAAACGGTGTAATTTTTTACGCATTTTTTCTTCCACTGGAACTTATGGAAAATAACAGCGTAATATCCATTTATTTTACACAGCTTTTTACTCCGTTTTTTTGGCGAATTAGTTTTACACAGCATAATAATTACGCCCCTATATACACAAATTACTATATACAAATACTGAACCACGCAGGAGGTAACTGTTTTTATTTGTTTTGATCTTTGAAATAGTGGAGACATCCTTCCAAGGGTGGAGTATACAGTGGAAGAAACTGCTACTTGGTAAGTTGCACTTGAGTAACTAATACCAACATCAATGATTCTACCGTACAGCCCCCATGTATTCTGTCCCTCTTTTCTGCAAAGTTCTCAGCCCTAGTACAAAGAAGACAGCACACTAATATAGCAAGTCTGGACTGGCATTCTGTGGATTTCTGCAAATGCCAGAGGGGCTGCTTGGGCATCTGTGGACATTGAATCCTTGGGCCTATTTTGAATTCCAGTCCAGATTTGACTAATGGTAATTGTTTGTCAGGAAGACACCCTGCTTTAGTTGCTTTCTTAGTTTTAATAAGAATATTAAACGTGCATATAACAAATTTTCATTTCTTAGCCTGAAACCTATAAATCAGCCTCATACATGATCACACTATTGTATAATAACTTTCCCTACAGGAAGCAAGTTTACAAAACCCTACGCAACCTCTATCCAGATTATGCATGCAAGCAGTACATAAATTCCCTGCAACTGTTGGAGAAATATGGCATTTTTAGAGAAGATTCTGTTCCTCAACTTCAGGATGTGTCAAACTTTTTGAAAGGTTGGATTTTACAAATATACTGTTTTACATTTTAGATAATATAGAATACAAAGCTGTAACATTCACAGCACATTGTCTCAGGAAACAATGGGTTACAGGGGTGGCATGAAGTAAACACCCCAGGATTCACAAGTACTAATAGAGGATGTCTTTAAATCATCATCTGCATACTTTAAAGGGGACCTGAGATCCTAAGAAAAAAAATTCCAAATCTTTTTCTATCATTTGAGCAAAATAAACTTTACTTACAGTATATTTTAATCTTTTTTCCTTCAGTTGAAATTCATAATTAGAGCACATGGGACACTACTATTAAGGAAAGTTTTGTATCACCCCAAATCATGTGTATATACAAGAAGGGGGACCTAATGCCAATTCACAGGCTACAGAACTGAGGAGGGAGGGAGAGTGAGGTGACATCTACTAAGGGCAGAATTTGAAAGTGAAAGTAACTGCTGTGCCTGAGACATAGAGGCACAACCAGCAATATATGATTGATGGCTCCAATTTTTAAATACAATTATAACAAGCATGGATGTTTTATTTTTCATTTGCAAAGGACTTTTATTCTACAGCTTTTAATGTGTGAGTGACAGGTCCCATTTAAGTGACTGTTGGGGACCTTCTACTCTCCATGTAAAACCACTGGGAGTAATTAGTAACTTCTCTGTATTTCTTTATTACATCACACAGAGATGTTGGGTTCCTGGACAACTCATTTCATTAACAGTTAAAGTAGAAATACAAGTCAGAGGACAAGGAAATGTAAAAACTGCCAGTAAGCAAAATCACTAACCATTTTGTTATATTTTGTATATTGGTGATAGATATCACTATCATAGGGAATATCAAACATTATTGTCTTTTGTTCAAAAAATGGTCTCATATAAGAGGCATTTTGTTTTTATTGGTGCTATAGCACAAGGGTTAATGTTGAGTGCTTTGAATGTCATGTTTTTAAGTAGCCCAAACACAAGAGACCGAAGTGCCTCACATAGTGTTCCCATTGACTTCTCTGTTGATCAACTGTATGTGCCATAAGATAGGTGCAGTCCATGTGTAAGGCGCCTTACTGAGAGCTGGCAGGGGCTCACAATGCAGGATCCATTGTGCGCATTCACCATATGGAGTGTTAATGTCATGTCCATTCCAATAATGTGATGACACAACTGGGTAACTGGTAACTTTTCTTAGTTATCAAGCTAAAACCTTGTACCTAGCAGTTTCTGCCAACTTGATCTTCCTATCTAACTATTCTATACCATTTATAACATCTGTCAGTAAAGCCTTGCCAATGCCCCCCATAATGTAACATCTGACTGTCAGTAAGGCCTTGCCCATGCCCCCCATAATGTAACATCTGAATGTCAGTGAGGCCTTGCCCATGCCCCCCATAATGTAACATCTGACTGTCAGTGAAGCCTTGACCATGCCCCCCATAGTGTAACATTAATGCTGCAATGCTTAACTCTTGTTATAAACACATTCTTCTATTTCAAAGTAACACGACTCCTGTGCTTACATACTTTGTGTATGTGAAGAATAAGTTAATACATTTCCCTAATTTTACATTTTCCCAGATTCTGCAGTATTTTTTCCTGGTCTCCTGAAAAACATTAAATGGTGGTTCTACTGTATATCTAAATTCATGCAAAGATGTTGTGCTCAATTGATTATTTTTGTTTCTCACTTAGAAAGAACAGGATTTACACTGAGACCAACTGCGGGATTATTAATTGCAAGGGATTTCCTGGCCTGTCTTGCATTTCGGGTGTTTCCAACTACTCAGTACCTCAGGCACCCCTCGGCTTTTATGCATTCCCCTGAGCCGTGAGTATCATGGTTCCATTACCTGCCTTACCACAACAGTTCCAGCATTGCTTCCCTCATGGAAATTCCTTCCAGATCAGCTTCGGCATACATCTTTCATACCTGAGTTCTTATTTAATAAAAAGCCCTGTCTCTGGAAAAATAAGTTATTGTTTCAGTTATATTATATCGTTAAAATTTTTTTTTATCTCAAGTTATATGTAACCATCATAAGATTGATCACATTTCCTACCTTGCAAGTGCTAAATGTAATAGTTCTGTTTAAGTAGCATTTAGTTACTATGATGTAATATGTTGCCATAAATAACATCCTGCCGATTAATTTAAAATTGTAAGAAATTGCTGTGTAAGATTGATGGTCCGCAGTGCAAATGGCTCACTGCAGAGCTATATTGTGTTACAGGCTTTAGCCTGACAGTTAGGGCCTATACACTATCAAGCCTGAAGATGCAGTTGTATTAATAGGAATTGGCTAACAAGTCAGCCATATATAAATAAAGGGTATAAATAAAGAATATTTTATTTTTTTCCTGCAGGGACTGCTGCCATGAAATGCTAGGACATATTCCCATGCTGTCTGACAAGGAGTTTGCACAGTTCTCCCAGGCATGTCTGCCCTTGTTTGGGTTGATGTTGGGGTTGGGTGCGATCAAAGGCAAGGCCCAAAATATGCCTTTTAAATGTATTAAAGTATTATTAAGACATAGCTATAAACATAAATCACAGCACTGTACTACTAAAAGGGCATATACTTTAAACATACAGATACAGACTGATACAGGAGGCAAGGAGGCGTCTGCTTATTAGCGCTTACTATCTAAAAGATGGTTTTAATTTACTGACTGTTTGAAACTGCCTCTGATTGGACACTGGGTTTAATACCTGTAGCATGAGAAAGAACTTTTCTAACTATATTACAAAATATATAATTCATTACAGGGAATACACTATGGATACATCAAGATACAAATGACAAACAGAATTGTATAACATCTTATGCTTCATATAAATAACACAAATAATATTCCTGTACACTAGATCTAACCACCACTGCCCACGACATAGGGCATAGGGATGATCAATACCACCCCCCAGTGAATTAGTATGTCCTTGTTCATTAATACTATTATCTTTGCGCTATATATATATATATATATATATATATATATATATATATATATCCAAAAAAGACCAACACTGAGTTATATTCCAAAAACAATCAATTGTGTATTAAAAACACATGAACAGCCAACGTTAGGTCCCGATGGGGACCGAAACCTTTCTCAAGGCCTTGAAAATGTACCCATGTTTTATTCATTCCTATGGGATTTTTAGAAGCATATTTATCAAATGGTGAGTTAAACCCCACAGGAATGAATAGAACATTGGTGAGTTTCTATGTATCAAGCTATAAATTCGTATTTTGATAAATCTGCCCCTAATTGTAATCATGCAATTACCAAATAAAACCCTTAATAATGAAAAACAATAATAAAAACCACTGAAATACTCAGGATGCATTTGCTGTTATTTACAATTACAGACTACAAGAATATAAGAAAGCATGTAATTTCCCACTGAGTGCACTTGTGCAACATATACAGCTTTGAGACTTACATATGCTTGCCTTATTATACTAGAGCTCTCTGAACCACCTTAAAGTGCAAGGGAAGTGAATACAATTTCCCTCTGAAAGTTGTGCTACCGTCTTGATTGATATTCATAGGGATTCTGCGGCTGGCCAGTGCTGGTGCATGCAGAGTCAGAAATTTACCTATATGGTAAGAGACATGTTATCCAGAATGCTTGGAACCTGGGGTTTTCTGGATAAGGGGTCCCTAATAAATTATAAATTTAACTAATAAATTATTTTGCCTCCAGTAAGGATTAATTATATCTTAGCTAGGATCTAGTACCAGCCACTATTTTGTTATTACAGAGGAAATGGAAATTTGTATTTGATTAAAATGGAGTCTAAGGGAGATGACCATCCCATAATTTGGATCTTTATGGATAATGGGTGTCCGGATAACAGATCATATACCTGTACTGGACAGCCACAAGGAATTTCTGGGAAGTCAAGATGGTGGTGCAGTGTTCAGAGAGAAGATAGGGCTAGTGCATGTTTTACAGAAGAGCAGCAATTACCTTGGGTAGATTGTACTTAACACATGCCCCTTAACTTGTCCTTTAGCACTGCCAACACACATTCATATATGCATGTGATAGGAGGCACATAAGAGCAGGATTCTGGATGCTCAAAAAGAAGGAAACAGCTCAAGCTCATTAACTAACAGAGGGCAAATGTGCCCTTGTGCAGTAACCCATAGTAACCAAAATTTTTCTTTTTGTTATTTTACCTGTGGCTGGCAGAACTACTCACCGATTGGTTACTACGGGTTACTACGGGTTGCTACCTATTTGCTAATCTGTCCAGTGTTAATAAATGAGCCAAGCCTCTGTCTTTTATTTGCAGGATATTGGACTTGCTTCACTTGGAGCTTCCGACGCTGATATAAAGAAACTTTCAACTGTAAGTTTGAAGAATTTGTTATGACTGACATGCATAGAAACTTCCCTCATTTCTAAACAGTGATGTAAGTAATGTCCCTTCCGTCCTGGTGCAACTCCTGGTTTCATCGATACCTCCTGATTGGCCCCTTTGGAGGTATTGGGTCCTGATGCAGTAAAAACCCCTATTTTTACTGTTTTTAATGAGAAAGTGGCACAAGGATTCTGTTGCTCTTTACATTTTGTTAGACTACAACTCCCAGCATCTGTTCGATGTGGACAAAACACTTGAAGTTGCAAATAAGTTACATGAAGGTTGCACATCACTGATTTTTAATGAAATCAACTTATTTACCCTAACAGACATCCATCTTTTTCTACTATTCCTAGCTCTACTGGTTCACCGTGGAGTTTGGGCTCTGCTGGCAGAATGGATCAATAAAAGCCTATGGAGCAGGGCTTCTTTCTTCTTATGGAGAGCTGCTGGTAAGAGGACTAGCCCTACTCTCCTTGGACAAATGGTGTTTATTTATTAATCATCAACTTTAAAATTATCATTGAATTTTCCCAATGACACACATCAGGTTTCAGTACCAACACATCTGTGAAACACTCCTACTTTGCCAGACTTATATATCAAAATTGTTACATATCATTTGCTCAAACTGTCAGACTCAAGAAGGGCCTGATGTTTTCCTATACATTGACAAATGTTGGTAAAAGAGTTAGCTAAAGGTCTAGTTATCTATAGCAACTTTGTTTTGCCCCATTTTCCAGCATTGTTGCAGTCGCCAGGGGAAGTTGAATTGTGCCTGATGCAATTGCTGAAGATGCATTAAAATTAAAGCAACTGCACTTGCACTTCAACATGGAACTTGAAGGTTTTCTAAGTTCTCTTGGCACAGCGCTGTGGGAACCCTGCAGCTAGTCAGGTTCAGAGGTGGCTGTAGTTTCCGAGTTCAGTCAGGAACAGGTGGCAAGCAGCAGCACCAAGGAGCACATATTGGCACAAGTATCTTTAATGCATGGGGGTTTACACATAACTGTATTTGTGGTAGTAAATAACCCCTATTATAACAGATACTTTTTACCTATGATTATTGATGTAAATGCATCGACATCCTTGTGCAAAACTTTTTTTGTTATATTCTTCTATCAAGTCAATATTCCCTTAATTTTATTACTTTAAAATACACCAGAAATTAAATTCACATATACTCAATGAAAACTTTTTTTTTTTGTCGCAGCAAATTGAAATGGCACAATGAATGCTCTACCTTAGTCTTCTGCTGCCACCTAGTGGTAAAGATTTTTATTGCCCACTTAAAGAAAAAAAGCTTTTTGAGGAAAATTGGCAAAAGAAGACATCAGTATGCTTCCTACCCATCATTGTCATTGAATGCTACTAAAGTAATAGTATTTAAGAACATCTTGGTACTTGAAAAGGAGTAGTTAACCTTTTCTGTACTGCTCACAATGTGACTGATGCTATGCAAATGGCCAAGAAAGTGACAGCAAGTCTAACATTGCCACAAAATGGGAAACAGTGTTGAAGTAGTGTAGTGTGTGAAGGTACTAACTGAACCCTTTATATACTGGGCCCTTACCACTGACCGATGTGAGCCACAGAATGACTTTAGTTCACATATGTACATTGCAACACTTGTACATGGGCACCAACATCCAACTGATGCCCTGATGCTCTGTTAAGTTTGTTCCCTTTAAATGCTTGGGAGACAAATAATGTGAAGTATTTTGGGTGAAGCATGAATTAAAATAACTAGTTATGAGCAAATCTGCCCTGTTACAATTCCCTGAAAAATTAGAGAATTGCAGCTACTGCACAACTTTTTTGACGCACACAGCTATTTTTTTATGAAACACAACTTTTTCCTCACCTGGTAAATTTTTGCAGCAAAAATTTGGCAACGGCAAAATGCAGAATTTCACAGAAAATCTGTGCCTGGCGAAAAGATTTGCTCATCACTATAAATAATGTTATTATTCATTCTAAAATCATATTACAGAGATGATACATCATTCACCCTGCCCCCATTGAGCTTACAGTCTACAGTCTTTGTCACATTTACATACACTGTAGTCAAATTTATCAAAAGGTGGAAACCAGAATTTCTACCCGGACAAGGACAACATGAAAGACAGTGCCCTGGCTAGAATCATAACTAGTACCCCAGAGCTGCAGCACAGCAACATTAAACACTGTGCCATGCACTTTATAAATAGGGTTACTGTGATAGTATTACCAAGGTATTAAGCCACAATAGAGACAGGTGTTACTTGTGAGAGTTGCATAAATGAATTTGTGAAATGTTCTGAAGCTGCCGGGTACAGATGTTAAGCACTCAGCATACAGATGCTGAGTAATCACTGTCTTCAGTGATTACTCAGCATTGTATGTAGCAGACAGGCAGCTTGGAGAGCATGAATAGCCTCTTGATGAATGAAAATCTTCACATTCATTTTGCATCGGATTAAAATATTACAAAACTATTTCAATCAAACATATTTTAGCAGCATTTCTAATTACATGCAGTGCTCTGCACCCTTTTTGATGAACAGTGAACATATGATCCATAGAGCTTGCAATATAAATTCATGACCTCAGTTGGAAAGAGACATTCCCAGGACTACTAGGGGGTTAAGACAGATGTTATTAGATCAACATAAAGAAAAATCTTCACTACACCACTTACATACATGTTCTCAAAGGGTGCTTGACTTCCACAGCCGCTCCCAAGCCTTTTTTCCATGTATCTTTGCAAAGGGGATGAAGCACACCAGTGTGTCGGCAATGCCTTTAAATCATTTATTTGCAGAAATGAACAAATGATTTAAAGGCATTGCCGACACACTGGTGTGCTTCTTCCCCTTTGCAAAAATGTTATTAGATAACATCACACTCTGCTGAGTCCAGTAATTTACATTATATATATATTTACAGTATGCTTTCACAAATAAGCCGGAGTACAGGCCCTTTGACCCAGAAATGACAGCAGATCAGCCTTACCAGGACACAACCTTTCAGTCTGTCTACTTTGTGTGTGAAAACTTTGAAGACTCCAAGGAAAAACTTAAGTAACAGTTTCATATCATTATTTATATGTATATATTTATGTTTTTTATTGGATGAGTAAACCTTTAATATAAGTGAATGAAAAGTTGACAAGTTGACAAGCACTTTTGCAATTTAAATGTATTATTTATTTATTTTTAATTACAAGATATTAAGGGATATATGTATTATTACGGAGTAAAGTTTGTTACAATGGCACCACCTGCTGGTCAGTTCCCATCCGTGATTCTGTCAGGAGACAGTAAGAGGGCTAATCCAATGATTTTCTGGTTGAGAAAAACATGAGAAAAGTTATCTGAGGTTTCAAATCCTTTTTCTAACCAGCCCTCTGGTCTGAAACTGACTAGCAGGTGGCGTTGCTGTAACGCAAATTCATTCACATTAAAAGTACATATTGCCCTTAATATCTTTAAATCTTGTAAAAAAAAAAAATAATAATGAATGTAAATTGCAAACATGCTTAAAATAGCATTTTTAGCAATTTTACACTCCCTTATTTTAAATGTTTACTTATCCTTTGAATATATTTCACATAATATATATTATATTACATTACATACTATCTACGCAGTACAGGATTTTGTAATGGCTTACGTTAAAGGAAAGGAATAGGAAAACATGTTTTTTTCAAAATGCATCAGTTACTAAAGCTTCTCCAGCAGAATCCTGCACTGAAATCTGTTTACGCAAACAGATTTATTTTTTTATATTTAATTTTGAAATTTCACATGGGGCTGGCCATATTTTTCATTTCCCAAGGTGCCACAACCATGTGACCTGTACTCTGATAAACTTCAGTCACACTTTACCGCTGAGGTGCAAGTTGGAGTGGTATCAACCCCCACTCCCCAGCAGCCAATAGCAGAACAATGGGAAGGGAGCAAGATGGCAACTCCCAGTAGATATCAGTATAGCACTCAATAGTAAGAAATCCAAGTCTGGCTTGGGACCCCTTCAGTTACTTGGGAGTAAGAGAAACAATAGGTTACCTGAAAGCAGTTCTAATGTGTAGCACTGGCTCCTTCTGAAAGATCAGACTCAGCCACAATGCAGTAAGATGGAGCCTACACACCAATATTACAACTAAAAAAATACATTTATTGGTTCAAGAATAAAATTTTAACTAGTCGAGTGAATTATTTGCTATTGAGTGTAATTCAGAAATCAAAAGTACACCATAAAAATCATGACAGTATAGATATAATTGTTTTAAGAGACATGTAAACATTACTCCCACACAGCCAAACCTTACAATTCTGCTCATTTATTAGACCCTGGATAAAATTACTTTTATACAAAATTCATGGGAAACAGTGTTATTTTTGTATGTCCTTACTAATATTTTTGCCCTCTGTAACTGGTTTCTATGTTCTGCTTTCTAGAGAATACGCTATGAAAATGAAGAGGCCCTTTTCTATTCGTTATGATTCCTTTACCGGAAGTATTGAAGTTCTGGATTCTCTTCAAAAAGTCAAGGACTCATTCAGCAATATAAAAGCCGAGCTGAGGAACTTGTCCTTTGCACTTGGCAAAATCTGCCAAAATGAATAGAGCATAGAAAGAAAAAACAGGAGTGCAGCTCCTACAGCTATAACTCACACGTTATGTGATCAGTTATCCAGAAAGCTCCAAATTAATGGATGGCCATCTCCCATAGACTCTATTCTAATCAAATAATTACATTTTTTTTTTTTTTTAAATGATTTCCTGTTTCTCTGTAATAAAACCATGCCTTGTAACCAATGACAACTTAGATACAGGTATCTCTTATCCGGAAACCCATTATCCAGAAAGCTCCGAATTACGGAAAGCCCGTCTTCCACAGACTCCATTTTAATCAAATAATACAGAATTCTAAAATTGATTTCCTTTTTCTCTGTAGTAATAAAACAGTACCTTGTAACTGATCCCAACTAAGGTATAAATAATCCTTATTGAATCCAAAATAATCATATTGGGTTTAATTAATGTTTTATTGATTTTTTAGTAGACTTAAGGTATGGAGATCCAAATTACAGAAATATCCCTTATCCGGAATACCCTTGGTCCCAAGCATTCTGGATAACAGGTCCTATACCTATATAATGAATTCTTATTAAAGGAAGAACAATGCTATTGGATTTATTAAATGTTTAAATTATTTTTTAGTAGCCTTAAGGTATGGAGATCCAAATTATGGAAAGACTCCTTATCTGTAAATATCCGATGTCTGGAGCATTCTGGATAACAGTTCCTATAGATATATAGATATACATACATATATATAATATGCACCAGTGAAGAAAAGCTTATCAGCTCCCTTCCGTCCCCTCCTTGTGTGTGTGCGGTGACATGTGATCAGTGCACACAGCTTGGATATTTTATCTCAGAAACACTTAAATCCACTGTGTGTGCCTTGACAGGTTGATTCCTTTCCTATCAGTGTACACGCAAAGAGGGGCAGAAGACAGTGGATTGGCTTTTCTCAACCCCTGTACCATTAGCACTAGCGGTACATTTATAAATAATAACAGGCATATGTCCTGGCCATACATGTTGAGGTCGCCAAGCGAGCAGATCTTCTCCCGATATCCCCACCTATGGGTGGGCGATATCAGGCAAATGTAGGCTAATTCGATCATTTTTTGAAAATAATTAGAGAGCATCCACTTCAGTCTGGGTACATTTCTATATCAGTCACAGTTCCCCTTTAAAAAGCCTTTAACAAGCGCACATGAAGTTGACTGATTGTGCTTGTGGGAGGGAGCTGCAATAGCTGGTTTGTGCGATAGATTCAATTAAATGTGGTACAACATACAGTTTTGTTTTTCCCAGAAACCAAGCCAGGCATACTGTAGAAAAAAATTGTATTTTGAACAAAAAAAATTTCATATTAAACAAACAGCGGAATTTCTTTTTGGACTTTAGCAAATAAAGTGACCTTTTACATAGAAACAAACTTCAAACAAATGCTTATTATCACCAGAATTCTTTGCACTCTGTAAACGACTGCCTAAACAATAGACAGTCCATTGTTACATAGGCTATTTACTTTCTTCCTTTTCCATCTGGTTAAAATTCTTTGCTATTTGAACAATGAGTTTGGTCTTGCTAACTGTTTACAGACAAAGTCCAAGCTTGCTCAATTTTACAGCGCCTTTGGCCACACTACAGCATTTTATAATATGAAAATGCTGTATCCCTCTTGGGTGTTTTTTGGGACAGATTTGGACTTTTTTTAATATGTGCACATTCAACATCACGGTATCAATCATTAAGCAAGAATTTCCTGAGATGTGTTGATGAATCTTCTCTGAAAGTGCAAAAATAAAAAAGCTGTGGCCTGTTCAGCTTGTCCTAATAGAGCCCTATTTTTATGCAGACCTGGAGGTCTTGCACAAGAAATCACTTCTTTACCTTGACAGATAATCGTACTCTAACCTCACATAGGAAAACATTCATGAGGTCTTGGCCTGCCTCAAGTGCAATTCTCTTGATCATCTGGCCACCAGCTCCAATGAGAAGTTTCTGCATATTAAAAGGAAATATGTATTGAGAACTCACACCATCAACATTACCCTGATAAAGAAAGATCTAATCAATGAAAAAAAGTTACATACCGCATGATTTTCTTTTTGTACTAACAAGGTCTGTAGAATTACAAGTTCTCCTCCAGGACCTTCCTCCCACAAATCTGTAACCTAATGACATTAAATATTCTGTCACAAAATATGTGGTTCCTTCAAAATTTTACATCCAGGCCTGTGCTTTTTACAGCACATAAGTGAATACAGTATATATGGTTATATATATCAGTGCTGTCCAACTGGCGGCCCGCGGGCCACATGCAGCCCGCGACCCCCCTCTGTGTGGCCCCCCCACCTGTCTGGCTGCTTTGATGGCTTTCCTTTGTGTAAGCTTTAAATGGTATCAGTACTGTGATTATCTGGCCCCCTACATTGCTCACACCTCAGATTCAGGCTGTAATCCCCCTGTATTTGTTTAAAAATGTAATCCCCTGTGTTGTTCACACCTTTTAATCCCTAAATTGGCACACACAGGCAGCATAGGGCAGGTAGAGTATGGCACACACAGGCAGGGTAGGGCAAGCTGAGTATCGCACACAAAGGCAGCATAGGGCAGGCAGAGTATGGCATACACACAAGCAGGGTAGGGCAGGCAGAGTATGGCACACAAAGGCAGGTTAGGGCAAGCTGTGTATGGCACACACAGGCAGAGTAGGGCAGGCAGAGTATGGCACACACAGGCAGCATAGGGCAGGTAGAGTATGGCACACACAGGTAGGGTAGGGAAGGCAGAGTATGGCAGGTTTTTGCTGTAATACCACCATTAATATGGGTATGATCATGTGATGACACGGGTGTGGTTTCAAGTGCGTGTTGTTTAAAAAAGGGGAGTGGTCAAAACTGGCTTCCAATATCGGCCCTCCACCACGTAGGACGGAAAAATTCCGGCTCTCTGCACCACAGAAGTTGGACAGCACTGATTTTATATTATATATATTATATATATATATATATATATTATATATAATGCCTGTACAGTACTGTACATCATATATAAAAGAGTAGCCACACAGCTTAAAAATACAGCACACTGTCACGTTGCTGCAATAATATTGTACCATAAAATCAGGCTCTCTCCTGTGCAGGTTATGGTGCCTATACCTGCACAGCAAAAAGAGAGCAAATTAAAAAGAGAAACATAGACTAACAACAGACCCTTACTTGAGTAACATTGTATGGAACTTCCTGTGGCAGATACTCCAGTAGCTTCTCCCTTATAATATTATTGCAGATTTCCTGAGGTGATTGGGAAGTAACAACATCACTATGATATTCCCACTCACCAGGCTTGGCAAGAGACAGAAGATATCTCTGCAATAAAAGGGCAAATTAATTATATTTGTGGGCAAGCAAATAAATAGATACATGTTAGGGATCACTGTCTTTTTAGGTACAATGCAGCATTTTTCTTCACCGTCATAATTACCTTCAGTGTCTGCACCTCATCGCCATTCACAGCGGAAAGCATAAACACATCCTGAAAATGAGGCCAGCCTTTCTTGCCCTTTAAATCTTGGATGTCCTGGTTGCTTTCAGCAATAGGAGCTGTAGTCACCTGATGAGATTCTGTAATACAAGTCTCATCTTGAATCTGACTTAAATGAGAAGATGCCATATTTGACTTAGCATGTTGGCCCTGGGAAGCTCTGGGCAGAGACTTGATCAAAGCTTTCTTGCTGTTCACAGTTCCCTCAGTCAGTTGGTTTGTCAGGTCAAGCAGAATCCCTTTCTGCTTTATTAGATCGACCTGCATGAGAAACACAAAAAGGCAACAATTATAACCATCTAAATACTGGCAAAATATTGTATAGGGTTAAAAAAATCTGCAGTCAGTCAGAAAGGATCACAGAGAATTAGGAGGTTCACAATTCAAAGTTAGCAGAGCCAGCTATAGGAACAGGAACAAAATGTGGAAAAACACACCACTGACATTCATGGATTCAACTTATTCATAATTATGAACTATGGTATTTGAAGGATTGTTAATTGTAGACAGGGATTTGTCTTCTAGTCATAATTGTGTCTAAACATGGTAGGGTGGGAATTTTCCAAGCACACAAAGAATGATATAACCCAAGGAAGCTTAAAGTTAGAGATGTACTCACCTTGTTCAACACCAGTATACTGGGGATATTCTGGAACTGAGACAAACACTTTAGAACTTCAAAGTTTAGTGAGCTTCTGGTCCAGTGATCAGAGACATCCAACAGAACAAGCACTAAAACAAAAGGAAAGACTGATTTAGGGGCAGACAGCACTTATGTTCTGTCCATACACGAGACATTTCATATTCTGTCAGAATGAAGGTTACATAACCACTAATATATATTACACTTATTCATGAGGCAGTGGGAATTACTCATATGTTGCAATCCTCACTTTACCAGGAGGCGCTAACAGAATATGATACAAGAGCTATATTGTATTACATCAGAGATCTTAAGGTTTACTGACTTTTTTGAGTTTACAACTCGCTTGAGAGCACGCAGTTGTCCTAAGTCCTCCTATCTTACGCCAAGGTTACAAATGGATAAAAACATTGCAGGTTTGCAGTTACCAGCCATACTTAAAAGAAAATCTAAGGCAGCAAATATGTATTCACACCAAATCTAACTTTAATGGACCCTCAATTTTGTCTTTCCAGGAGTGTCTAGGAGAACATAGAGGAATTGCCCATATTGTACCTTAACTGTGCTTCTGGCTCAGTATCCACAATGCCTGTTCTGGGCCCCATAGATGGCACAGCCCCAAACTGAAGTCATATTTCTCCCAGGGACAAACCATGAGATGAACAATTATTGAGGAAAACCAAGATGACCCAACAGCCATAAATACCATTGATCTTATGTCGGCTGTACATGGGCCAACAGTTATGTTATCCATTTGGTCAGCCTGTGGGCCAAAAGGTTCTGTGTGAAAAAGCAGTGGTCCATTCAATGAAGACTAATAGATCTGAGTGAAAACAAGATAGAGATGTGGCATCTCTCACTTCCATAACTGCTGATGCCCAGCTACCTACCATCAGGGCACATTGGTAGCTATGATATTCACACACCAGTTGCAACCCAATATGATATCAAAGGGGTGAGGAAAAAACTGACCCTTGTAGTGCCATGAATATGTTGGGCTGTGTAATTAAAATTGGCCAAACACTAGCAAGCAAAATGTTCAGATATACTTATTACATATATTTCTACTGATTGGATTTGTGCACAACAGCAAAGCATTTAACAATATCATATTGGATTGAGCAACCTGCCTTATTTCACAAATAAATACGAGATCATACAGCACTTCAACAAATATCCACAAGAACAACAAAATATTTTTTTTTTTATTTAACAAATCCTGCTTCCCAGAAATGATGCAGTTTACAAAGAGTACAAGTGCTAAGTGAACAACTTTTACAACAAATGTAGGGCATTATGAAATTGTAAAGTTACTGAAACTTGAGAATAAAATGAATGAATCTGAGGAATAAGAAAAGGAAACATCAACTGCACAAGTTTGTTATATCATTTAAGTTAAATGCCCATTGTTCTGTGGATATTCGTTGGAATGTATGGCCAGCTAAAGACTCAGTGCAGTTAGGCCTTCATTTGTGTGGCCCAAACTGCACTGGATTTGTTTAGCCCACAGGCCAGCTAATTAGGTCCAGAATTTTGGAGTCCATACATTTACATTCAAACCACCAGTTATAAGTCAAGAGATAATTGTTAATTGGAGAATTATCTTACCTAGGTCAGCTGATTTCATAGATTGCCATGGATCATGCAGTAGGGATTTCTCCAAGTTATGTCTGGAAAGGAAAGCACAAACATGTCAAAACACATTACATGAAACATCCAGAGCAAAGTTCTTTTGAAACATAAAATAAACCTTTTGCTTCATCAGCAATGCATAAATTCAGAGTTTTAGTAGCATAAAAACTTCCTTAAACACAGCAATGGTTTCTTATTATCAAGCTTCATGTTACTTACTTTAGTACTTAAAGGGATTCTGTCATGTTTTCATGGTAATTTTTATTGCATCCATCTCAGTGCATTGTGCCTGATTCTGAGCTTTTATGACCCAGCACTACACAATGGAATTGCTTTTAGATAACCTATTGTTTCTCCTACTCAATATACAGTCAATATGACCAAAGTCCCACAATAGCAAATCAAAGGGTTTTTCCTGCTTGAGTGCTGTTCTCATATCCACCACTAGGTAGGGCAAGTTACCGCGTTTAACAATGCAAACAATTTCTGACTTTGTTCTCTATAATGCTGGTGGGGTCTGGGGTGTCAGAAATCACAGCCTCTCACTGTAATGTATTTGAGGCTGAAGTTCTCACTGCTTATGACTATTTTATGTATTTGTGGTGCAACTACCCAGTGTCTTTCACTGTAGTTAATGTATTTTGGGTGCAACTACTTCTGCCCCTCACTGCATAATGTATTTAAGATCTGGAGTTATTGCTCACAGATGTCAATGCATCATTATTTCCAAGTGCATACTTTGTGTATATATATATATATATATATATATATATATATTTTACTGTACAAGCTAACTGAGGCTAATGGCACATGGGGCAGTTTATCAACAGTGTATTTTAGATTGCAGAGAAATGCGTGAAGCCACTTTATTATTATTGGGAGGCAGTATAAGCAAATTTAGTCTGTTTATCCACTCTCTAAAATCAGGACCATGTCAGCAGTGCTATTAAGCTGGCGATAAAAATTCAGACTTATACATTTTAACTCAATCTAAAACTAACATTCAAATAAATTTGTAGGATTAAAGTCCTAAAAATTACACATCTGACGTTGTTTTGGCCACTAATAATTGGCACACTACAATCGTATGAAAGATATGTCCCAGAAATATGGTCACCCATGGATATATTACCTAGGTCATCAGATAGGAAATACATGTACATATTTTGTTTTCAAACAGAAATTTTCTAACCTGTCCAATTGACTAAACAACCAACTGCCATGGTATGAAAATTGTTGTGACAATAATTCAGAGCCCACACATGGCTCGAAAATCATACAAAACTTTGTTTCATGTAATTATATCGGTGCGTGCATGCCAGCTTTAACCTAACAGATGAATCCTTCAGCAGAAGTATCATGGAGCTGCTGTCTTGCTACCTTCCTATTCTTCTGATGATCAGCTGCGGGGGGGGAAAGGGAGGGGGTGATATCACTCCAGCAGCAGCGCAACAGTAAAGAGTGATTGAAGTTTATCAGACCACAAATCACATAGCTGAGGCACATGGGAAAATAAAAAAAATGTCTAGCCCCATGCCAAATTTTAAAATTAAATATAAAAAAAAAATAGTATTTGTCTTTTTTAAAAAACAAATTTCAGTGAAGAATTCTGCTGGAGCAGCACTATTAACTGATACAAAAACATGTTTTCCTGTGACAGTATTCTTGTCAACAGAATGCACTATATCAGTGCTGTCCAACCGGTGGCCCGTTGCTGTGCTATCCACAGGGGAGGAGGAGGCATATGGACTTAAGGGTGTGCCTTAATGTGACATAATATAATTCTTTCACATATGAATGATGGTTGATATCCCCATAGTGAGCACCAAGCATTTGTGTTTTTGCTGCACTACCACCATTAATGTGAGCATGGTCTTAAAAGCTCTTGTGATAACATGGGTGTGGTCTGAAGTGGGTGCGGTTTTAAAAAGGGTGGTGGTCAAAAATGGCTTCCATTAGCGGCCCTCCACTAGATATGCTAGAGAAATTCCGGCCCTCGGCACCACAGAAGTTGGACAGCACTGCTCTATATAAAAAGTATTAAGTTCAGACATGACATTTGATTTTAGAATACTTTTCTAACAAGATTAGACAGATTAATTAATTAGGACAGAATTTTCAAAATTGTACCACCTCATAAGACACATGGTGACTCCTGTATTTTATTTTACTTGACAGTCTTTGGCAATATTTCATTATGAACACTACTTAAATGTCCGATAAAAACAGGATATAAAACACCCTAAAAGCATTCATAATATTCACAATGCATGTTCAGAAAATCTTTTTTAAAAAGCACAATGTTTCTATTTGAAAATATAGATTTCTGCCAAGGCTTCTGGGTGCAGTTAATGAATATGTACTATATGTACTAAATAGGGATACATTGAACATACTAGGTTGGGTGGGACTTTTTCAGACAAAAGGAAAAAATAAGACTGCACACAGATTTTACTGGAAAAAAACCTAAAGTTCTGCGTAAAAGATTTTTACAATACAGCATAGCAAAAAAAAATAGTCAAATGATTGATTTCCAGTGTTTAGTGTTGTAGGTCAATTAAAACAGAACAGATTGTCCAGATAACTCACCTTTTGACTTTTGAAGTAGTAACCATTCCAGGAGTGTCTAGAAGAACCTAGGTATATACAAATAAAATGATATATTAAAATGATTATTAACATTCATACAGTTTAAATTCACATTATATAAAGACCCTAAACTCCAGAATAAAATACCAAAGGTCTTTTATATTAATAATTCCATTAAATATGTGACAACCAAGAGCGTTTAGTATTGTGTTGCTGGGAGCTTGCCCAGTCAAAACAATTAGTAATGCAGACATAGCTGCAGTAGCAACAGCCCCTAAGTTAGCTAAAAAGGCTAACAATAGAAACATAGGTATTCTTATACTATATTTAACCCTTTAAAGGAGAAGGAAAGGCTAATAAAGCGTTAATCTCAAGCTGCAGGCATACCTTCAGTTGTCTCAATAGTGCCCTTAAGTCTCCCCATATTTCACCTGTTCAGATGATCAGAAGCCAAACAAGAAGAAAAATGCTGAGCTGTGTAAAGAAAGTTCTCATAATGCCTCGCTCCTGCACAGACACCCAGACCAAGTGAACATGCTTAGTTAGTTAGACTATGAGTCAGCTTCCTGCTGATTGGCTCAGATCCACATTCCTAAGGGGGGGAGCGAGTTCTTAGCATTCTTGAGGGAGGGGGGAGCAGGAGAGAGGAGACAGCAGAGAGCTGCCTGTCTCTGGCACAGGAATTCACAGGAAATCTTTTCACAGAGAAGTCAGTGCAGCATTTCTGTGAGTGCTTATGGCAGTATTTACATAGACCTTTCTGATAAAACTTACTTAGTTTTTACCTTTCTTTCTCCTTTAAATATCACAGAACATAGAATCTATATTCTGTGGATAAAAGGTCTGAAATTCCACACAAAGTAAATTCTACATTCTGCAGCATTTCCCACTGGGGGAGTGGAGGGGCAGCTTTTGAAGCCGCTCCTTCCCCAGTCAATGAGCAGAGCATGGAAACAAGTGGCACACACACACACACACACACACAACTCACCAAGTCTACACACACATATACACAAATATGTGGCTTTTTTTTTTTCTTTTTTTTTTTACTGCATTGTTGTTTGATGTGTGTTCAGTGTTTTATTTGTCTGAAAAATATTTTTATTGCCATTGTGAATAGCTTATTTTCTAACTGCACTGTGCAATACCTTTTGTATGTTATTGTGGTGATTATATTACAATTTTTGTGCATTTTTAGCCTTTTTAATACTTTTTTAGTTCTGCATTGGTGTTATTCACTTGTTTCTGTCTGTAAAACTTATTTTGATAAGCTAAAATATTCAAACTGTGATTCTGACTATGTGGGACAAAAAAAAATGATTTTAGCGGTTTTATTGAATTTTTGTGATTTTATTGTGTTCCGCATTGTTCTTTGATACTAGTTTGTCAATATGGAAATTTTATATCTATTTGGGTGCCTCTGCAACAGTTTGATAAATCTATGCATATTGGACTTTAAACTGTTCATTATACCCCTGGCATTCATATTTAGAATGTATTACAGTGAGGAACACAAGTATTTGAACACCTTGCGATTTTGCAAGTTCTCCCACTTAGAAATCATGGAGGGGTCTGAAATTCATATTGTAGGTGCATTCCCACTGTGAGAGACAGCATTTAAAAAAAAAATTCAGGAAATCACATTGTATGATTTTTAAAGAATGTATTTGTATTGCACTGCTGCACATAAGTATTTGAACACCTGGCAATCAGCAAGAATTCTGGCTCTGTTACTCTGCCTTTAAAAAGTCCACCTATACTCCACTCATTAATCTAAATTAGTAGCACCTGTCTGAGCTCTTTAAAGACACCTGTCCACCCCACAGTCAGTCAGACTCCAACTACTACCATGGGCAAGACCAAAGAGCTGTCAAAGAGAAAAAATTGTGGACCTCCAGAAGGCTGGAAAGGGCTACGAGGCAATTGCCAAGCAGCTTGGTGAAAACAGATCAACTGTTGGAGCAATTGTTAGAAAATGGAAGAGGCTAAAGACGACTGTCAGTCTCCCTAGGACTGCGGCTCCATGCAAGATCTCACCTCGTGGTGTATCACTGATGATAAGAAAGTTGAGGAATCAGCCCGGAACTACAAGGGAGGAGCTGGTCAATGACATGAAGAGAGCTGGGACCACAGTTTCAAAGGTCACTCTCGGTAGAACACTACGCCATCATGGTTTCAAATCATGCATTGCACAGAAGGTTCCCCTGCTCAAGTCATCACAATCCAGGCCCGTCTGAAGTTTGCCAATGACCATCTGGATGATCCAGAGGAGGGATGGGAGAAAGACATGTGGTCAGATGAGACCAAAGTAGAACTTTTTGGTCTAAACTTCACTCACCGTGTTTGGAGGAAAAATAAGAATGAGTTGCATCCAAGAACACCATCCCTACTGTGAAGCATGGGGGTGGTAACATCATGTGTTGGGGGTGCTTTTCTACGAAGGAGACAGGACGACTGCACTGTATTAAGGAGAGGATGAATGGGGCCATGTATTGTGAGATTTTGAGCAACAACCTCCTTCCCTCAGTCAAAGCATTGAAGATGGGTCATGGCTAGGTCTTCCGTAGTGGCTTCGTAAGAGGCATATCAAGATTCTGGAGTGGCCTAGCCAGTCTCCAGACCTAAATCCAATAGAAAATCTTTGGAGGGAGCTGAAACTTCGTGTTGCTCAGCAACAGCTCCGAAACCTGACAGATCTAGAGGAGATCTGTGTGGAGGAGTGGGCCAAAATCCCTGTTGCAGTGTGTGCAAACCTGGTCAAGAACTACAGGAAACGTTTGACCTCTGTAATTGCAAGCAAAGGCTTCTGTACCAAATATTAACACTGATATTCTCAGGTGTTCAAATACTTATGTGCAGCAGTGCAATACAAATACATTCTTTAAAAATCATACAATGTGATTTCCTGAATGGGAATGCACCTACAATGTGAATTTCAGACCCCTCCATGATTTCTAAGTGGGAGAACTTCAAATACTTATGTTCCTCACTGTATGTTGGTACTTTACCAAATGTTGGATACAGAATGAGGTAAACTGCAAGCTTTGAGACAATTTTCAGTAATTACCTAAAAAGTGCTACATTTAGAGCTGTTTGGTGCTTTCATACAAACATAGTTACCCATTTTAGATTTGGCAAGAAGGTGTATTTTCTGAAAAGTTTTTCTGGGGTCAACTTATTTGCCACTTTTACCACACATAACTCAGGTGGTGTATTTTTTGGTAGTATAAATATATGCCATCAAATATGCATGCACAAAAGGCATTACACTGTTCAGTGGACCCCCGGCATTCATGTTTAGGATGTTTTGTTCATGGTACCTAATGCAATGTAGGACATAAGATACTTGAAAGTGAAAGCTTTAAGGTGATTTTCAGGTATTTCATCAAAACCGCCAATTTCGGGAAAGCATTGAGTCAGTAGTTTGGAGTAGAAAGACAAGGGTACCCAATTTTGGATTCACCTGAATGTGTACTTTACAAAAACGTATGCTTTTGGGGGTCACATATTTTTTTTAGTTTTAGTTTAGTTTTTTAGTTTTAACCCCACAAACTGTGTTGAAATTTCAGTAGCTGAAGTGATCACTGGGGCAATTTGTATGCACTAATTTAATTTTGGGGTCTCTAAATACCAGATATTTTGGTGATCCTATGCACAATGGGAATCAGTGGACCCTTGGCTTTCATATTTAGGATGTTTTTTCTTTGTACCTAATGCTACGTGGGAAATAAGATGCTTGAAAGTGGAAGCTATGAGTCGATTTTTTTAGAATTTATATACATTTTATAGAAACTGCTAAGTTCAGAAAAGCCTTGATGTTTGGCACTTAGGAGACAGCATTTCATACAACTGAAATGTGAAATTATGCTGGCACTTAAAGGGTTAATTAACACAACCAATCTTAATACAAACCAGCTGTGTCTCCCCCTCAGTAATAACACCCTGGGCTTGACAGCGAGTTGTGTGTACTTTCTTTGATACTGGAAACACCTAAGAGACAGATAAATGAGAATGCACAATAAGTCACATATTTATATTTTATAATAGATCCCCATGTAAACATTGTTATTACTCCCCTGAATCTTTAAAGTAAAAGCAACGGTCCCGCCCCTAGTTGTTTTCCACAGCCAAGTGCTCCTCTTCAGGAAAAAAATGCAAAAGCCCATGAGGATCTTTCTACAAACTTGACTTGTCAAGTATGCTAATATTGGAAAATTTTACTCTACTGTGCAGGTGTTAGTCTACCTAGGGATGACTGGGCGAGGGAAGTAAGATGGCTTGAAAATGTAATACCCAATATATTGGGTATTACACGGTCATGACACTTACAATACCATCAGTTACTGTTTAAGAACCACCAGCACATAATGTAAAGTAAAGGGTAAAGTAAAGCACCACCTATTATTATATGGCATCTTCTTCCATTAAAGGACATGTAAAGCCTACATTTGCCTACAATGTATATCAGTTGGACACATCTCTCCTACCCAAATGGCATTATTTGTACTGCATATATCCCCTCCGCTTGCCAGCACCATCACATTTTCCTAAAGCAAAAAAAAAAGCAGCTTTCATCCGGTGGCCATTTTTCCTCTGATACGTAATCCGTTACATTTACATCTGCAAACAGCATACACGCACACAAAGACCCTTATTCAGCATACATTTCATCAATGATACAGGCTCACACAGGCAGAACTGTCTCTGATAAAAGTTCTGCTTTGTTTGATCACTGTAATGGTAAAGCTGAGCTCAGGAGAAAAAATAAAGCTAGCTAGAGCTGAGAACCAGCAATGCCCTCTCTTCACTGGCTGCTAGACTGGAGGGCGTGTTTAGTAACCTGAGCTTAGAACAACTGAGCACGTCTGGCAAGCCAGAAATCAAAGTAAATTCCCAAGGGGGGGCTGAGTGTGTTACAGGAGGAGAAAGAAATCTAAGTGATTAAGGAGATGTTGCAGCCTTACTATTAACCTTTCGACAACCAGTGTGGCAGGTATAGAAAGATTTCAAAGAGGCTGTTTACTGATTACATTTTGTGTGTGGGGTTTACATGTCCTTTAAATTGTAGGTAGTTGTAGGTAGTGTTTATTTATCTCTGTGACACAAATGACAATGTTTTACCATTTTGATAAAATGTTAATTTAGCATAACTTTTAACTTAAATATTAATAACTTAATATTTACTAAATAGTTTAATAGGAAACATGGATTTCGGACAGATAGTATGGTTTAAGAGGGTTTGATACCTTTCTGCCCAGAAGCTGGTTGGATAGTGTTGATTTCCCAGCATTTGGAGAACCTATAATAGCAATTCTAAGAATTTTAGCATTCGCTGGCTGGTCAGGTCTGTGTATTAACAAACTGTCATGTTCAGCTGTACAAAGAGAGAACATAGAAAAAAATCTTGTAAGATTAACATACTAGCAATTAGTAAGTCAATGTAACACCCACGCAGTAACCAACTTGACACTGTTAACAAGGAACTTCTAGGGTGAAGACACACGGAGCTACTTGTCAAGAATACAAAAATAGACAATGCTGATCATTTACTGACAATTGTCTCTATGTGTGTTTTAGCAGAAGCAATTCTCAGTATTATCTATGGCACAGTATTTCCTGGAATTTAGTAGAAATGACAAGTAGCTACTGGTCACCTTTAAGAAGCATATAGTGCTGTGTAAAAAATTTGGTGCCTAATAAAATATGTAAAGGTTGATGGAAAAATAATTGGTGTATTTGTAAAACGTTGATGTAGTACCTACATAAGTTAATCAGATCAACATAGTATGGATGTGCACTTCTCACACACCTTAAATGCAGTAAAATTTCAAGGTACTTTATTTCACATTAGAAATCCTATTTAGGATTAGGTTTTTAAATGTGAAATAAAGTAACTTTCATTTTACTGTAATCAAGGTGTCTAAGAAGTGGGTTGATCTGGTTGACTTTTTTCCCTGCTACCAGTTTGGGGCATGGCAAACAGAACACCATCTGAAAGCAGTGAGTGACCCAGAATTTATCTGAAATGCTGCAACTGATGAGTTTTGAGCTTGATATAGCATTGTAATCAGATAGCATTGCCTGTTTTAAATATACCTCGCAAAAGAGTATAAAAGTTAAAGGACAAGGAAAGTGCAATAAAGAGTTAATCACTACGAAGAGGAATACCTTTGTGGTGTCATCCTTTAATTTAAGCCAGCTCTTTCAGCCATGCTTGCATCTAGGGTGAGGCTGGAGCTTTGTGCATGCGCATTTAATGACTAGATGCCATCTTTATGACGTCTACATAGCTAAAATGGCTACAGAAGTGGACTGGGGGAGACAGGATTGCTCTTTTTTTTTTTTTTTTTTTTTAAAAGTTGATCAAGTACATGCAAGAAAGCTTTTTAATATATTGGGGTATAACACTGAACCCTTTCCTTATCCTTTAAAAGGAAACTGAGTTTGCAGTCAACGGCACCTAAATCTGTTTATAGTGATTTATGCCTACATGAGTTACTGACATTTTTGTAAATTACAGAAAAAAAGAAGTATTACAAGCACTAATAATCAGTGTATTTTAAAGGCTATACATGCTGATCGATTGTACCAACAAACTAAAAACTACATACAATAAAATAATTAACTAATTAAGAAATGTGAACATGAAAAGAGTGAATAAATTTTCATTTGAAATACTTTGAGTGAAGCAATTTGATAGGTCCGGGATTTGAACCATAGAATCCTGTGAAATAAACAGGTTAAAAACTTACCTTATACTCTCGCTACCAAGTGAGCTAAATGTTTTGATACAATTACCAGTCCTTTGCAACAAAGTTAAAGCTCCAGTCAAGAGCATCAGCAGAACTGCTTACACTGAATGGATTGTTACATCCGCTATAATATCTGAGGAAATTCTTTAGAAACCTCAAGAGAGCAGTTTTGTGACAAGTGTCACAGATATGTCAGTTTAATCTACTACTAAGGCATAGAGTAGTTATTTTAGAAATTCTTCTATCTTCTTGCTTTCCTATCCTTTTAAACCAATATGTTTTAAATATTTTTCTAATAAAGGTTAAATTTTATTACATAGTTACATAGTTACATAGTTACATAGTTACATAGGGTTGAAAAAAGACCAATGTCCATCAAGTTCAACCCATCCAAGTAAACCCAGCACACAACCTATACTAACCAATCTATACACTCACATACATAAACTATATATATATACAACCAGTAATACTAACTGTAGATATTAGTATCACAATAGCCTTGGATATTCTGCTTGTTCAAAAACTCATCCAGGCCCCTCTTAAAGGCATTAACAGAGTCTGCCATTACCACATCACTAGGAAGGGCATTCCACAGCCTCACTGCCCTCACCGTGAATTAGTTATAGGTGTGCCAGCGCTATATATGTGTTCTTTCAATCTATTTAAATTTGTATTTTAAAGGCTCACAACAACATTTAAGTTTAGCAAGCTACAGGCAGTTTATCTCTCCCCACACTGCAGTATTATGGCATGCAAGCGTGAAAAAAACTTCTGTCGGAGCCCATTGGAAACTCTTATAAATGTGTAGATTCACAAATAGGCTGCTCTGATGACAGTTACATTTTGTTTCTTCCCCACAGAAAGCTATTCATTTTATAATCTGCTCATAGTCACAAATGTAGTGAGAATAACAATTGCCAGCGATAAACAAGATATTTCTTTACCTTGATTATAGGAAACAGCTGGTGGGTGCTGGCACAGATGGTCACTGGAGGTTGTTTCTTCATTAACCCCCAATAAATGCTTTATAGCAGAGTCCTTTCCATGCACACAACAAGCCAACACCTTAACTGTTTGAGTCAACCTTCTCTTTAACAGACTGGAATGGACTGCAAATAAAATCATTATAATCATCATTGAAAGCAAAAATGGTCAAGGCAATAAAATACTGAAATATAAACAAAGCATTCTGCTTTCATGACTGGGATAACTGCTGGTAATTTGCACCATATGCTGTAAACACACAAAAGAAAGAGAGCTATTTATTGTATGAGATTAATTTTATAGAGTTTTAGAACTCCCTCTGCCACTCTCAGCCATAGCCATGCTTTCTCTTCTGGGGGATACTTGCGGCTGAAGATCAGCATCAGCTAGACTGCAATTTGTTGCACACTATATTAGATATAAGCACCTGTCTCATAATATTATGTGCTTCCTCATCCCTCATGTTTTATTACAATAGACAGATCAATTGCGGTAAAATGAATGACGAAAGATTGCTGTTCTAAAACAATTAGTGCAGCCGGTTGCCTTCAAATCAACAGGTTATCACAGTCATGTATCTATATATATACATTAACTACATCATATTCTCTCAGACTTACCGGAAGTGCGACTTGTACCAAAAATAATTTTTGAGCAAACCCGCAAAGAACATAACATACTGGGCCACATGATATACAAAAATTAAAGAAATCTTTCTATCTCATACGTTTCCCCATGGGCGCCGCCATCTTTTAGAAGGTGTTTAGTAACCACGTTCCTAGTGACAATTCGTCCTTCGGTGACGTCATTTCCACTCGCCGCGGCTTCAACGTCACGTGGTCTAAAGTAACAGTACGTGGAGTTCCGCCTTCAGTGCGATCATCTTTATAGTTGGATCGTACTTTAGGCGGTGCTGCTTTCAATGGGGTCTGCGGATATCCTATTGATTTGCAGGTCTCAACTCTCTGAGGTTTATTGCCCTCAGTGTTTGGGGTCGGTGGCTTGTCTGCTGAGTATTTTTGGGGTGTGCTTACTTTTTTGAGTAGGACCACTGTTTCACTCTTAGGGTTTTGGATGGCCAGCATTTTAAAGAGGAGCTATTACGAAAATTAAAATGAAATATAAGTTATGTTTCATAATGAAAATATTAAACTTTATTAATATAAACAAATGATGAACGGTTACAACTAAGGAATTTTGAAGGGAGATTGGGTAAATCCTAAAGCTGGCCATACACGTGGCGATCTGACGATGTTTCGTGCGACCATCGGTCGCACGAAATATCGTCAGATCCGCCATACACCGTCAGGGCTGAAACAGCAGATAAGGAGGTAGAAACAATAGGATTTCTACCTCCTTCTGCCGATTCAGCCCTGACGGCAGATTTTGGTCAGGCGCCTTCTATGGCGCCCGATCAAAATTTTCTAACCTGGCCGATCGGCGAGTCGTCCGATATCAGCAGCTTCCTGCGATATCGGTCGACTCGCAGACATGCCATACACGCACCGAATATCGTACGAAACGAGGTTTCGTACGATAGTATCGGTGCGTGTATGGCCAGCTTAAGGGGCTGGTGGGTATTTATATGGTCTTATGGGGGTTTTGACAGTGTGTGGTTATATTAAGGGGCAGATTTATCAAAACACGAGTTTGAATCCCGAATGGGAAAAATTCGGATAGGAAACGAAAATTTCTGAAGATCGCAAATATCCCAAAAATGCTTACGGAAAAATCGTATTAGTCACGATTATATCGCATTGGCGATCCGAAAGTCACTAAATTTTCGTACCGAACGATTGTAAACAAAACAATCCGATTTTTTCGCGGTAAAAATACGAGAAAGTTGCACGAGCGGCGAAAAAGTTGCAAAAGTGCTGAAAAATTCACGCAAGCGTCGAAAAAGTCGCGCAAGGTACGAAAAAGTTGCAGAAAATTGGATTGGACCGAATGAACACTCTGAGTGTTTGTGGATAAATAGATGTGCCACATTTACTAATCTACGAACGTCCGAATGCGTTTTTTCCGTAATGATTGGTATTTTTTTGTGATTTTTTCGTCGCCGCTGCGACTTTTTCGTGAATTGTCCCGACTTTTTTGTCACCGTCACGACTTTTTCGCGAATTGTCGCGACTTTTTCGTCGCCGTCGCGAAAGAATCGGATTGGTTTTTCCGCCAGTTACAATTGCTCAATATGAAAAAATCACAGCAGCGACGAAAAAGTCACGCAAAATACGATATAGTCGGGACGGCGATGAAAAAATCGCGCAAAATACAAAAAAAACGCAACAGCAGCGAAAAAGTCGCAACATTTTAGTTTCCAATCCGATTTTTTCCCATTCGGGATTCGGATTCGTGGATTAGTAAATGTGCCCCTAAGACTAAGTGATTGTTTACTATGGCACCTATAAAGATATATGGCTGTAGGGGGAATTGGGTTAGTGTGTAGGGCCCCTAGCTATGTCTGGCTCCTTGGGCCAGTTTTGACCCCAACAGTCTGGTTTTCAGAAGGGCTGACTAAGTCAAAACTGTCTGCGTGGTGTTCCTAATCTGAAAAAACAGGCAGGACTTTCAGGCCCTGAGTTGTATGTCTCTTAAAGATTCTGCTCATGAGACCCAGTAACTTTTAGTGAAACCACTGGTATAGCCAGAAAGGGAATAGTGAAATCAACTAAAGAAAAACAGTAGAACCCCACTTTCACAGAATTTCCATTGATTTTAAGTGGTTCCCAGGAAAACTTGAAAGGGGGGTCTACTGTAGTATACGTACCAAGAGATAACAATGTTTTTGAACTGGCCTGGTCTGGGATTCAAAATAAGCCCTGACATTTTAGGTACACAGAGGCCCAAATAGCTCCCTACTAGCCCACTAATTAGTCACTATCTATGGCAGCAGCCTATCTAGCATTTGCCAGAATCGACAGATTGGCTGTACCTGTTTTGTATGACAAGTTAAGCTCTCAACAATTATTATTATTATTATTAACATTTATTTATAAAGCGCCAACATATTCTGCAGCGCTGTACAATAAGTACAATGTTACATTTTATGTAAAGTATATATGATTATTGCTAATTGTGATGTAGCTGAAGCTTGATGAAAGCGGAGGGGCTGTGTTCCCATTAGGGAAGAGCTGCTGACTTGTTTTTTTGTCGGGGGCTTCGCACATGCTCATTATGCCTAATCATGCTTCACTTCCTTGCCCCAGCCATTAGGCGGGCGGGAGGTATTTTTCTTTTATTTCTTCCAGCTGCCAGCTTGAGCCTTACCAAGGCGATTAATAGCATTGCACCAGTACACTTCTGCACCCTTTTTGTGTTTGATTTGTGCACCCTGAATAGGTGTCATAGTCCTCTGGGCTTGACCCTAGGCCAAGACTTGGTGGTTTTCACCCTAGCTTCGGCAAAGGTGGATCTGCCCGCACATGCTGTTCATTGGCTAAAGCCTTGGACATCGGAGCCCATACCTTCGGGTAGGACTCACAGGGGATGACTCAACATCGTAAAGTATATATGTCTCCTATGCAGATTAGTAGACAGTGTATGCACTTTTAGAACCACATCATTGGGTCAGCTGGTAAATTGCTCACCTGCATTTGCTGGCAGCTGTCCCCTGTGTATAGTTAGCAAGAAAGGAACTGCAGATCTATGCAGATCTTCTTTCATCATGCAAAAAAAAGTTTGGATTCCCAATAATTTTTTTTTAAAGCAAGTGCTAAAAGATCAGAGCATGGCCAACAGCTAAGAGCACCCAAGGCAATTCCCTTTGCCATCAGCCGCCCAACCCTCCAGCCCGGTACTCTTATTACCTCACCACAGCTCTCACTTTTTAGCAACTGTGTGAGAAGCCCTTATTTGTATATTTAAAGGGGTTGTTTACCTTTGGGTTAACTTTTAGTATGATGTAGAGAGTGATGTTCTCAGATAATTTGCAATTGGTCTTTATTATTTGTAGTTTTTTCTTAGTTATTGCACTTTGCTCAGCTGCATTCCAGTTTTGATTTTCAGCAGCTATCTGGTTGCTAGAATCTATCATTCCTTAGCAACCAGGCAGTGGTTTGAATTAGAAACTGGGATATGAATAGGAGAGGACCTGAACAGAAAAATATGTTATTAAAAGCAACAATAACAATAAAATTGTAGCCTCATAGAGCAATAGTTTTTTGCTGCAGTGACCCTCTTTTGAAAGCTGCAAAGAGTTAAAAGAAGGCAAATAATTCACAAACAATAAAAAAATAAATTATGAAGATAAATTGAAAAGTGCCTAAGAATTGGCCATTCTATAACATACTAAAAGTTGCATTAAAGGACAAGGAAAGGCAAAGTCACTTGGGGGTGCCAACATTAGGCACCCCCCTAGTGACTTTAATCGCCTACCTTTTACTCGGGCTGGTGCCCCTTTTCTGAGAGAACAGCACCAGCTTTAACAGAGAAGTCGGCTTTTCACTCTAATGCGCATGCGCCGGTTCTGGGAATTTTCCGGCAAAATGAAGCAGGAAGCAATCTGAACCAACTGCTTCCTGATTTCTGTCCCTGTATATACATAACCAGTGTGCTCCTGCAGTATTGAGTGCGCTGCTAAGAAAAGTTAAATTATACTCATGGGCCACCTATATTCAAGCATCCTAGACAGCTGCCTTTTCTGTCTACCCCTACTTACAGCCTGCTAAGGATCAATAGCATAGCACATTTGGCCACACTGCTGTTTTTGGTAAGAATGAGGCTCACCGTAAACAAGATCAGGTTATTTTTTCTGATATTTCTGTCCCCAGGCCAACAATTGATCATAATAAGGGCCTGTGCAGGCCTGGTGTGCTGCCAACTTAGTATGAAGGGGCCAAATGTTAAATCTGCCGATTTATGGCCAGGTTAAGAGCACAGGAATCATGCCTAGATTCAAATCTGTAAGCAGACCTCTCAACTACAGAGGGCCCCAGTAAGGAACTGCATCTCCTGCGCCATGTAATCCATTCGCTTCCAGGCAGGGAGTGCTGTGAAAGTTGGGGGCATAGAATTCTACATGGAGATAGGGTTGCCCCAGTTTGAAAAAAAATACTAACCTTTTTATACCTACTCTATTAATAACACGGTCCTTTCTGCAAGGACCTGGGAGAGTTACATTACGCCACTGGCTGGACTGACAATTTGGAAATTCTGGTAAATACAAGATGGGTTTCTGTAAGCTGCTACTTTATGTTGTGGCTTTGTCTAAACTTTGACAATATGCCTTATTTGAGTGTCAAGCCAGACATGGTTGTAGTTCATAAAAGCTGGAGGACTGTACTGTGCTTTGTACTTCCCTGATTTAAAGTGTCACAGACACTCCTATTTTGAATAAGAACCCAATCTCACTTTACGTCCTGACAGAAACGCAGGCAGGCATGCAGTTAGTCGTCTTATAGCCCTTCCTTATCAGGGACGTGTGTTTAATCGTAAGTACTGGTGGTTTATTCTTCTTTATTGTTGTTTATACTCTGTAACAAACTAAATTAGCAATCGATGCCTGTGCCACGATAGGACCAGAGACACGCATGACTAAAAAAGGGTGACATGTTCTATTACCCACCTAAAGATTACCGTGTATTTTGTGTTTTATCCTTATAGCTATAATAATAATGACAGTACCAGGAATGCTTTTAAAACGGTATACAAGATTCAGTGATTTTAATAGTTTGAGAAAGCTAAGACTATACATTTTTTGGGAGTAGACCAGATGATAACCTACAGACCGAACATCCGATAACCCCTCTTAAAGTCGCAGGTTGTGCGCACAGACCCTATCAGAACATGATTAGAGGACCCCCTCGGGAAATGGGCACGTGATAGGGATGGCTCACTCTGGTTGGGTTACGGTGGGAAGTGACGTGGGTGCGCTTTGTGGCCAGCACAAGAGAGCTGGGTAGGCTTTGCAGTCGGCGCTTGCTGTAGTCTCGGTGTGGAATCTCGTAGCTGTTGCATTTATTTTACAGCAGCATGGAAGCCCAGGACCCAAGCAGGTCAGTTCGGAAAGTGTACTATTTTATATATCTCGTGTGTATAGAACAACAAGCTGGCTGATTATCGCGTATAGAATGCAGGCTGGTTGCGCATGCGCGGAAGATAGTGCGGCCCAAGTTCTTGTGTATAAATAAAAGGAGGGAAAAGGCAACCATTATTTACTAAATATTACATCGCTTTGTTTTCAGCACAGATCTTTTGTACAGTGACTACATCTACTGTGTATATATGTATGCGTGTGTATCCAGGACATTGTATATTTGCGAGCTGGTTCTGAAAATTCTCTGTTTGTATTCTGTAGCTGTTGTTTACTAAACATATTTTAATTTATTTAAATAGGTTTTTAAATAATAGTTTTATATTAGTTTAGATTTTTAAGGAAGAAACTTGTTTGGCATAGTAATTAAGTTCTTCAGTAGTCTGATTCTTGCTGAAAAAGCCTATGTGCAGTCCATACCCTTTGTTAAGTTCTATGATTGGGGGTGCCAAGTGTAGATTGTCAGCTTTGTGGTATAGAAAACCCTTGTGTCAAAAGCACACGTATTTATAAGGGTCACATTACAATTTAATGCTTAATTTTTTTGTGTATATTCTGCTTCTTAATAAGAAGATACTGCTAACAGAAATATTGCTATTAGCTAATACACTAAAGCACCAAGTAGTAACCAGGGCTTATTAACAATTCAATGTGGAATATATTTTAGGGTAACATAGAGATTTATCTACCAGTATGTATGCTGTGTGTGTGTGTGTGTGTGTATATATATATATATATAATATCTATATCTATATATATAAAATCAAACACAAACAGCACCAAGGGTCTTGTGGTTAAAACAAAAATTATTGTATTTTAATTGCATGTACAACCAACGTATCGGTCCTTTTTGGGACCTTTTTGAAGGTCCCAAAAGGGACTGAAACGTCAGTTGTACATGCAATTATAATACACTAATATTTGTTTGAACCACAAGACCCTTGGTGCTGTTTGTGTTTGATTCGGTATCTATATGGTATTCTGTGCACAGGGGCAGCTACATAGTAGCAATCTTTGGAGTGTGATGCTGTCGCGTGGACATTATATTGCAAGAAATAGCTGCAATCGCGTATTAGAGAGAGTGCCTGGGTGCACACAGCAAAGGCGTTAATATAGAATGTCATATAAAGCAGGGCACTCACAGGACTTAAAAGTATGTTATTCCAAATAAACTTTATTTCTTTTGCACCATACTTTTAAGTCCTGTGAGTGCCCTGCTTTATATGACATTCTATAATGTGTGTATATATATATATATATATATATATATATATATATATATTTATTTATTTTTATTTTTTTTTTTTTGAAGCAGCACAGCACCCTGCTAAAAAATGTGTGGTGCACGTCCCCAATAGGTTCCGGCTCCTGTTATAAAATATGCATTTACAATAACGGACAGCACACACATTTGAAGTGAAAAAAAGTATATTGTATGAAAAAAATTACATCATATGCTTACTGTACACATAAAAGCAACGCTTCAAGCACGGCCGGGCTCTTCCTCAGGGCATGTGAGCAGTAATTATATATGTATATATTAGCTGTAGCCACACATTTGAGTGTTTGAGACCCTCATTTGTTGCTTACAGAGCTATGCAGGCAGTTGGGCATATTCATGTTACTTCCAACCTAAAATCTTTATTGTAGTTGTCACAGGGATTTTTCTAATGGCAGGTTCATACCTAGTTCTGTGTATAGACTAGATACACTTCTAAATTAATAAGTGTCTGAATTTGACACAGGTAGTTACTTGGGTTGTGGGGGCAGAGAAGACATTTATTTTAATCATTCTAAGTAATTTGTGACACAAGTAAATTGTTATTTGGGTCCTAATTACAAAATATTTAATTATAGTAGTAATATCTTGAGTTTTGGGATGCATAAGGTTGTGAGTGTAGGGCTGAAAATATTCTAATACTTGGGATTTCTGTTTTCCTTCCTTTTAGTTACTACCTGCTTCAACCAACCCAAGCCTATTACCCATTTTCATACCATCAAATGATGAATGTGCCTTCGAATATGGATCTAGGAAATGAGCAGCAGACTCTGCATCCTCTAACTGGTGTTCCAGCCCATGAGCTGCAGGCTTTCTCTGGGATGGCTGCTAACGAACCTCAAGTGCTCCATACCCTCACTGGAGTGCAAGCCCAGGAACCTATAAATGGAGAGATGCAAGTCCCAGAGATGATTCCAAATCTTGCTGAAGGTATTTTGTAAAATGTTAAAACAATATCCTATGAGAGCAGTCTATGTTAAATGGGTAAAAATTATTGTTTTTATGATCAATTTAATGATTGAAAGTTTCATGCCTAGTACAGGTATAGGACCCATTATCCAGAATGCTCGGGACCAAGGGTATTCCGGATAAGGGGTTTTTCCGTAATTTAGAGCTCCATACCTTAAATCTAAAAAATCGATAAAACATTAATTAAACCCAATAGGATTGTTTTGCCTCCAATAAGGATTAGTCATATCTTAGTTGGGATCAATTACAAGGTACTGTTTTATTTCTACAAAGAAAAAGGAATTCAGTTTTAATATTCTGAATTATTTGGTTAAAATGGAGCCTATGGGAGATGGGCTTTCCGTAATTCAGAGCTTTCTGGATAACGGGTTTCCGGATCAGGGATCCCATACCTGTACTTCTATAATTTACTCACAGGGACTGGGACTTTTGTAGTTACATGGGGGCAATAACTGATAAAGTACAGATGAATTGCTTTATGAATAACATCTTCCTGTTGCAGGCCATTGATCACAGTGATTTTGCCTTTTTTATTCAATAGTATAACAAAAATGCCATATTATTGTCATTTATGCAGCAGAACCCACAACGGGCAAGCGAAAAAGAGGCAAGGCTCCATCAGAGCCAAAACCAAAAAAACAAGCTGCAAAGAGTGCGAAAGCTCCAAAATCGTCTGGGAAGCAAGAGAAGATCACAGATACTTTTAAAGTGAAAAGAAAAGTGGATCGTTTTAATGGGGTCTCTGAAGCTGAACTCATGACCAAGACTTTGCCAGACATTCTAACATTCAACCTGGATATTGTAATTGTAAGTATGATTTCCTAAAAGGCTTTTTGTGTTTGTGTATCAAATGCATATGTAAATGTCAATATTTTAATTTACAGATTGGGATCAATCCAGGTCTTATGGCAGCATACAAAGGCCACCATTACCCAGGACCAGGAAACCACTTCTGTAAGTTTTTGTGGCAATTAAATTAATCTTGGATTAAACAAGTTTATATACTGTAGTAATAATTGACAATGGAACGTCTATCCATTGACAAAATTACCTCATATATACTGTCCTGTTGAGCAGAACACTGAACAGTAACACCAAAAAATTAAAATGTGTATAAAAGTAACTAAAATATAATGTGCTGCTGCCCTGCACTGGTAAAAGTTGTGTGTTTACTTCAGAAAGTCTACTATAATTTATATAAATAAGCTGCTATGTAGCCATGGAGGCAGCCATTCAAAGGAGAAAAGGCACAGGCACATAGCAGATAACAGATAAAACACTATTGTATTCTACAGAACTTATCTGTTATCTGCTATGTAACCTGTGCCTTTTCTCCTTTTTTCCAGCTTGAATGGCTGCCCCCATGGCTACACAGCAGCTTATTATATAAATTATAGTAGTGTTACTGTAGCAAACACACCAGTTTTACCAGTGCAGGGCAACAGTGCATTATATTTTTATTACTTTAAAGCTCTTTCATTTTTTGGTGTTACTGTTCCTTTAACTAAAGTGCAGTTATGGAATTCTGTAAGTTATGAGGTGTTAACTTTTATGGACAATACAACACAATATATGTTGTTTAATATGCAAACTAGGGCATAGAAGGTGTAAAAACAACCACGCAGCAGTGTGCGCCGAAAAATTTTCAACTTCCACATTTATGTGGCAAAAAGTCACATGATTTTAAGGATTTGGTTTGAAAAAGGCCAAATCCGGAACGGAATCCTGGATTCGGTGCATCCCTATAAACTGTGTCCTAAAACTTAACACTTTTGAGTTCCTGCCACGGAATTGGTATCACATGTTGCCTTGCAACTCATGGGAGGTGCCAATTTTATAAGCCTGTTGGCCTGTTCTTTAAAAACCATGCAGGTCCTAGTAGCTTCTTCAGATGCATGGCGGCTTGTCTGCTGTTTCATGTGTTCCTTATGGTGGCAATATGTGATTTCTACTGGAGTAGTGTAGGACTGCTTCCTGCTCAGCTTATTGTAAAGCACATGTGCTGAGTTGAAGTCACCGTAAGAAACAAATGGGAGCAAGCAAGTTGGCACTTCTAGAACCAGCAAAATTGTTATAGGCATGGGCATGCTTTAAGGAAAAAATGAAAGTTAAAAATAAGCTAGGACCATTTTTTTTTCTTTAACTTGCTTTGAAGAACTGAAGTTTTTTTTCTTTTCCCCTAAGGGAAGTGTCTGTTCTTGTCTGGACTAAGTGATATGCAGCTTAATCATCTAGATGACCATTCACTTCCAGAAAAATATGGTATTGGGTTTACTAATATGGTGGAAAGGACGACACCAGGGAGCAAGGACCTTTCAAGGTAAGCAGAATTGGCTTTTCAATATATGTGTATGTTTATATAGTATTTCAGTATTTTAATACAGATTTTTTTTATTTTGACTTTCTTTAGCAAGGAATTTCGGGAAGGAGGGAGGATTCTTTTAGAAAAGCTGCAAAAATATAAACCTCGTGTAGCAGCATTCAATGGAAAATGTGAGTCCGTAATCCTTAAATTACAGTCCTGTTTTTCAGATATTCTGTATTCAGTTACCTAAAAAATATTTCCCCTTTTTTACAGGTATTTATGAAATTTTTAGTAAAGAAATATTTGGGGTAAAGATTAAAAAGTTCGAATTTGGAATCCAGCCACACAGAGTCCCTGAAACAGACACAGTGAGTAGACTAAAAATCTGAATAAAACAAAATAAAAGTTCTTGGAAATCTGTGTAACCGTAACAGTGTTACTGTTCTTGATAGCAACTGGTTAGGATATAAGTAGTAATCGAATAAAGGCATTTCATACATTACTTTTCATGTAACAGAGATATCATTACTAAGATCCTCTGTCACAGATGTGTTCCAAAGCATAACTGAACTGGGAAGGCATATGATACATTTTCTATCTAGAAACCCACAGCAATTCTTGCTTCTGTTGTTGATTAATTAATCGTAGTTTTACTGGACAGTAACGGCAAACTATCAAAAATTATTGTTTGTAAACTGTAGTGAGTGGCATTCTTGGGAAGTTTCTTGGAACTCCATGTTATGGGCTCATTGAGGGCTGTCCAAAGATATAGTGTGAACAATATCCAGTTACTGGTCACCCCCTAGATGGGCCTGCTTGGGCAAGTTAATAGATAATATCTGTTTACTTATCTTTGTAGTTTGTGGCTTGGAATGACTAGGCTACAGATTAATATACCTGTGTTTAAGCAGGGATCTCAATAAATCCTGGCCTGCTGGGTGTTACCATCTTGTATTGGAGGCCCCTTAAGGGCTAAGGCACGCTCTGCATCTTGATCGCCGCAGATAGCTTCCCAATGCCGGTAAAAGTTTTTAGTCAAAATGGCATCCTCTCATTTTTAATTAACCCCTACCACCTTCATCTCTGACTGGCTCTTTACTTAAAGGAGAAGGAAAAGTGAAATTATTCAAGGGGGGTGGTGCCAAAAGTTAGGCCCCCCCCATTGTATTATTACATGATACCCTGTGCCGGTGCTTCTTTCAGCAGAAAACTGCTCCTGGCCATGGTTCTTTTGAGCAACCACCACTGAGCAATCCTCTTCCACTTCATATTTCTTTGCTACCACAGGGCAGGCGCAGTAAAGTGAAAAAACTGACTTTTTTTGTTACAGTTTACCTTTTTTTTTTTTTTACTTTACTGCGCCTGCACACCCTCTTAAATAGAGGAGAAGAAAATATATGGAGGAACACTGTGATACACACTAAGAAGAATCCTGGGCCAGAGCAGTTTTGTATTAATAGGAACTTTTGGTACCCCCGGTGATTTCAATCTTTGATTTTTCTATAAGTAAATCAGCTCTTCCATGCACTTTATTAAGGTATTTGCTGAAGTAGGATGTTGTGTTTAGTTGGCTTTGGTATATTGAACTACACATGACTTGCTTTATTCCATTTCATTATGTAAAGTTGTTTTTGCTGTTTCAAATGGTGGTTATTTGTTGTAGGGGCTCCTTAACAGTGAGTGGGCACAGGAACGTCATAATATTTGCTAACTGGCTGTTACTTTTACATGGGAAATCATCGCTGTAATATCTGTTGGTTTGCTTTACTAAGCACACTGCACTTAATACTAGTCCTGGTTGGAATGTGACAGTCTTATCACAGCTACCAAAATGGTACAAGCATTTCCTGTTTCATTCACGTTCTCACTTAGCTTGGTCAGTTCAGAATCACCTAGTTGATTCCAAATGAAAGACTTTTCATAGCAGTATTATTCATCTATACTGATCTAACTAATTTAAATGGAAGTCTGTAGTGGGCGCGAGTCTTTATGAATGTAGGATAATGTGCTTTAAAGGAGACATATCCTATAAAAATTATGAATGTACCAGTGAATTATACTCCTCTAGATATAGAAGGATTGGGCTTAAAAAGTTGTGTTTCTGACTGATTTATTGAGAAATTCTACAAAAGCCCCACTAGTCCCGCCCATCTGTTCCACTTCCTGCTGGCTGAATTCTCTGGATGAGCTGGGGAGCCGGCGGCTCTCAGTACACTGCACTGTAGGATAGGAACCAATCAGCAGCTAGGCTGACCTGATAGGGAACTGAAGCCTGTCTGTGCCTGTGTGAGTGCAGGGCTGTGATTGGCTCTCCCCCTCCTACTGTGCTTCTGGCAGGGACTGTTAGGACATGCCCACTCTTCATTTCACACTGGACAGAGAAGTGATACGATCTATAGGGAGCTCCAATAAAGGGGCCATTGTTACAGAGAGAATTAATTTTTAGCACAAAGTGTAACCAGCACCTTATATTATTCATAATTGCCTACAAAATTAGCGTTGTTCCCCATTTATCCAATATGTCTCCTTTAACACTAAATAATGTGTAGCTGTATATTCCTAAATGCAAGAAGTCACGGAGAGAGTTTTTGGCTTGCTCATATAAAACACTGCATGTTCCATTGATCTGCAGATGTGTTTCTAAAGGTTTGCATGAAGAGTTGGTCCGTAGGGAACATGGTTTAACGCTTTAATGTAACTAACTTGAAAAAAGTATAAGGTTATATGATAAATGTGCACTTTTTTCTTCTGTTATTTCTACAATTAGGTTTGTTATGTCATGCCTTCATCGAGTGCTCGATGTGCACAGTTTCCAAGAGCTCAGGACAAAGTCCATCACTACATTAAGCTAAAGGAGCTACGAAACCAGCTCAAGGGAGTAGAAAGCAGTCGGGAAGTCCAGGAAGTGCAGTACTCATTTGACCTGCAGTTAGCACAAGGTAAGGTTCTACTAACCTAGTGATTCTATATTTTGCTATATGGATAGTTTCAACATAGATTTATATTGTTAAAATTGGAACACAGCATATAGCTCTTCCAAAACTGTAACTAAAGCTTGCATTCTTGCTTTGAAACCACCTTCTTGAACACACCAATTAAAGGCCTATTTTTTTAACCTATGAAAACAAAAACTGGACACATTGGGAAGATCATTGAAATTGAGTAAATGTAATGGGATTTTTTTCTTGTGTATTTAGTTTGACCACCATGTTTTATAAATAGTCAATTATTTGTCCAAAACATTAAAATTAATTGAAATAGAATATACTCCTGTTTCTTCAGTTTAGTAATAGGGCCCATGTTGTAGAATTCTCAACAGTTAACAAAGAAAGTGTTTTTTTTTTCTTGTTTTTTTTTTCTCCTTTACCATTGATAATTACGCTATCATAGGGCACACACAGATGACAGCTTTACTTTATAGCATTTTTATTACCATTTGTTATAAATCGATGCCCGTGTGTTGCCTTGTGTAATTGTTATGCTGTGCTTTGGACCAAATCTCAGTGCAAAGCTTCTGATAGTTATACAATACAATGAGAGTTTGGCACAGTAATATGAAATTGACTTTCCTTTGTTTTCCTTTCCAGCGGATGCAAAGAGACAAGCTATAAAGGAGGAAAAATATGACCCTGGTTACAATGAAGCCACTGGAGAACAATTCAATGAGCAGACAACAAGCGGGGAAAGTGGAATGTGCAACTTCTCAACAGATGCCACCGGTATTGTTCCTTCTTTCTTATTATAACACTGCTTTAGGAATTCAGCCATGACATTGCTAGACTACATCTCCCAGTGTGTTTTAAAACCTGATTTGTGAAAGTATGCTGGGATTTGGGTGGTGCAACACTGCTGTGGAAGGTAGTAATGGGTGAGCAAAGATAAACTGTAATAACTGAAAATTTCTTAAAGGAGAGCTAAAAGCATAGTTATTTTGCCAGCAGTATAAATCCTAATATATGTAATGGCATTTACAGCAAAATATATTATATTTACAGCAATGGTTTAAAGAACTCTTAGTTTTAAGCCACTGTTCTTGGTTGAACATATGTTCAGACCCCCTGTTAGCTTAAAATGTGGCCAAAGATACATGAAGAAATGACTACCTCTTTATAGCGCTACTATTGTCCAAGAATCCAATTTGTATTCACCTCCAAATTTCATCCTAGAGAGTTCCCACCATTTACTTCTTTGGGCCTCCTATTTGGGGGCCCTACAGTTTAAAAACTTCTACTGTACATTTTAGAAACTAACTTACTATCTATCTAGTTCAGGGGTAGGGAACCTATGGCTCGGGAGCCAGATGTGGCTCTTTTGATGGCTGCATCTGGCTCGCTGCCAAATCTTTAATTAAAAAAAAAACCGGGGGCGTGGCCTGCGATTGGCGGATAGAAGACGTGTTCGAAGACGTGTACGAGCGTAGGCCATGCCCTCCTATGCATCGCATCCGGCATCCTTGGGACCCACCCTTGCCCCTCAGCATCCGTGGCCAAACATACTGTATGGCTCTCACAGAATTACATTTTAAAATATGTGGTGTTTATGGCTCTCTCAGCCAAAAAGGTTCCCGACCCCTGATCTAGTTCATGACATGGCATTTTTTTTGTCTATTCAATCAATTTGCAAATCTTTATCACTTTGGATATCTGAATTGCTGCCTTATATTGAGAAGTAGGTTTAAGAAATTAAAGGGCTGCTGCCATCTGAAAATTGTCAGATTTAACAAATAAGTTAAAAAAGGTAAAATATATAAGGGGGGGGGGGGGGAGGATGAATCAGCCCAATCTGACCTCTCCATGTATCACCAGCTTTACTTTGTTCATAATTTAAGTGACATTGGATGTGAATCAGATTTGTTGTTACTACTCTCATATGCACTTAAAGTATTTTGCTCAGGGATATATAATAGGTGTTAACAGCATGTACCATATTTATGTACTTTATCACGTAGGTGTTAAGAAGTGACTGAAAGCATTTCATACATTTTTCAAGTAATATCTGTAAAAACACATTACATCATACGTTTTTGTTTGTGTTTGAATTAGTATCAAGCAATCCAGAGTTTAATGGGCAAGGTCAAAATGGACAATGGATTCCCCAGCCTGTTGCTGAACAGATGTCGACTTACAACCACAGTGGCGAGCAACAGCAAGGAGGGAGCAACGCTTGAGACTGGGCCGAGTTCCAAGCTATGCAAACGCTGCAGTTTTATTGCAGTCTCAAGGAACCGAACCTCAGTTACATAACTGAAGCCTTTATTTTAGTTTTTACATTTTACCTCTCAATTTTATTCTAGTGAAATATTAGTGTAGCTCTTACCTAAAATTAGGTAGTTTTAATGAATTATACTACATTTTTTAGGAGAAAAGCAAAAAAAAATTAGAGTAGCCTTTTTGATTTTGTTTTTGTACATTTGTTTTGTATTTAACTTCAACTGTGCAATGCAGTTATTCACAAACTGCATGTCCTGGACCTTTTGATAAAATGCTTGAGACAAGGCAGTTGCCACTTGTGATTCCACCAAGTGGAGCCTTTGTTTGGATATATATATTAAGGTCGGTGCTATAATGTAAGGACATCACTTGTACTGAATATTAGAGCCACACGTTATAACTGGTTCAGCTTAATGGGTCAAGATACTTAGAGCTATAGTGAATGACAGTAAAACAACATGATGCAGTTCAGTCATAGACTTGCAGCAGATTCTGCATATAGTAGCATTTGACTAAGGTGCTTGTGCTGTCAGTTGTTTAGTGGAAAAAATATGCAGAATTGTTTTTTTTTCTTTTTTTTTCTTTTTTTTTTTATGGATCCTCTCTGAGATATGGGCCAGCCTGTATCCTTTCCAGGGTAGCTGAATCTACTTTCAGAAGATCCTGAAAGTCACACTGTGCAGGAAGGGGCCAGGTCTTGTAGTTGTACTATGGTTTACAGGAGCACAGTTTAGGCATTCCTGGAGTAGGAGTAAAAGACATTCTGCATAGAGTGAAATGCCATGCTGAAGAAAGAGTGAAATGTCCTACATATTATTTTTCTCTTACTATTCCTACAAAGGTGTTCTGTGTACTTGAAATATATATATATATAACAAAATAATTTAAAACATCTGATTATTTTTTTTACTGTTATTTTAATCATTCAGTGTAGGTTCCTATTTATTGTCTTAAAGTTGCAGTGCATGCTCAGTCACTGCAGTGTATTAACTTCAGACTTGTGTCCTGAGCCGTTGATATAAGGACGAACTCTGAGAAGCAAAAGGTACTGCTGTTTCTTCACAGTCTGAGATAATTCCCAATAGAGCCTTCCCAGCTTGTGGCTAAGTGACTATTCCGTAGTGATGTATTTTATTTCACCTTATCAGGCAAAATATTGACCTGATATAAAAACTCAGTGAGGAAATCCATTTCTTTTTAAAGTAAACTTTACCCCTAAGTGTTGCAGGTCTTTATAAAAATATAGTCAATTGAACAGCCTATATTTATAGCAATGTTTCAAATTTCAACTTTTATGGTGCAGTGTAGAACTAAATAAATGGGGACAGAAATGAACTCAGAGCATTGTATTTGCTATTTTTCTTCAATATTTACCCCCTTTTTCCCCTTTAGCACATAATAAGATTACAGTATGTCACCCTGCACCTGGTTTCAAGGGTTGCCAGTGCAGAAAATAAGCATTACATTTAAGATTTACTTTAGCTCAGCCTAACACCACTTTGTCCCATTCCTCTCTTAAATGGCTACTTGCAGTGAGCAGTGTAAGAACCTTTACTGCACAAAAACTGGGTTCCTAGCATGACGGTTGTGTAAAGCTCACAAGCAGCACTCTTGGTCAGCAGCTAGTGATCTCACAAAACAGTAAAGCTGGTTCTATATGATAGAGTTCTGCATCTGTTTAGAATACATGCATGGATTTGAGGCAGAAAATCCCTGATTCCCTGACTGATGAGGTGCAGGTTCTAATCTGGAATTTGTCCCCCCACTTTTCTCCCAAGGAAAATGATGAGGTTTTTGAACCTGATTGATCCACCTCCCAAAGTGAAGTCCTCTGTATACCCCCTATATGATCAATTATCCCCCTGAGCCAATGAATGGACCAGCCCAATTTGTCCCAGCACATAAGTGTTCAAATAGGACAGATTAATGTATTGTGCCATCTTAACTTGTGATCTTAGATTAGAGTGAGATGCCTACATTCTTTTATGTAGTGCAGAGCTAGTTTATTTTGTGCATGTTTTGAGAACAATATGCATTAAACCCTGTCTAAGAGTCTGAGCAGAGGATGTAGCTTTTTCTGTACATATTCAGATTCTTACACTTTTTTTTTTTACACTTTTGTTAAAACTGGACCATCATTTGTTTCTATTAATCTAACTAGTGGGGGCAGATTATGAGTTCAGGTACAGAGGCTTGGCACCTCTGGTTGGGATATACAATGCATTTTTTTTTTTTTTGTTTTTTTTTTAAATGGGTGAAGAGCCCTTTTAAGCCTTGGGTATGTTTACTTCAAAATAAATATGTTCGGGTGCAGACTGTAGTATTCCAAGATGATATGTAACTACTCTTCTGTGGGTTTTAGTACTGACTTGCTATATGGTTTGTGTGACCACTGACTGAATAGGAAAGAGCCCAGAATAATCAGACAGATCTGGCCTCCCAATCACTGTGCTTTCCAGTAGCTATAATTTATTGTCCCTTGTAACATATCTCAAATGCCCATATATCTGTCTCTGAAGTCTGCATTGGAGAGGCTTTTTTCTGTAACAAGCTACTTATGCATGCAAAGGTCATTGTACCCACCTTTTTTTGGTGCCACTCATGTCTGTAAGTGGGTACATAGCTGGAGTCACCATGTACAGGTAACCAAAACAATAGGTCATAGCTATGGAAAGAGATGGTTTATGCTGAGTAGCAATACCTAATAACTAGATATGAGCTAACTGGACATAATGCACATTTATCAGATTCCTGTATCATGGTTAAATCTGTATCAATTAGTGAGAGACCAGTTCTTAAGCAAGCCCTATGATAAAGAACAGACACTGCTATCTGGATTGATAGTAATAAGGGAATTAAAGAGTTTAGCCCTTGATTATTTTGTGACTGTGTTTATACGTATGTGCAATAGAGACAAACCATGCCTATGATTATTTCCTACATGACACACATGTACTGTTGGCTTTCCATTGCTGAATTACCACTGTTATTGTTTGGGAACTATTGTAAATGTGGTCAGTCACTTTTTTACAGAATAAAAACATTCATGCATCTGTGGATTTCATTATTTTTTTTTTATAGTTATAGTAAGAGAACTGAATTGTGTCTTTGTGCTGTGGCTTCTACGGCTTTCAACAGTGTGAATCAGAAGCAGGCCATTAGGAACCTCTTGTCACATTTAGCATTAATAAATATTTGATTTTTAAAGCCGGTATGGAAAAAGCCTCCAGCAATTAAACCACCTGATGACATTGATTTTTGAGAGAAATGTGTGTGTGTGTGCGCAGCAGAGTGGCCAGAAGGCTGGTATTGGGAATAAATGAATGTAATTTAATATATTTCAAGTCCAAAATTTTCTATACTGATTAATGCGTGACTAGTAGAGGGGGAATGCAAATCCTACATCTACTTACATGTCCTTTTAAGTCACTGCAGTATGGCTGAATTGGAACATCACATTAGTCATGACATGTACAGGTATGGGACCTGTTATCCAGAATGTTAGGGATCTGGGGTTTTCCGTAATTTGGATCTCCATAACTTAAGTTTGTTAAAAATCATTTAAATATTGTATAAACCCAATAAGATTTTTGCTTACAATAAGGATTCATTATATCTTAGTTAGGATCAAGTACAAGGTACTGTTTTATAATTATAGAGAAAAAGGAAATCATTTTTAAAAATTAGAATTAGTTGCTTACAATGGAGTCTATGGGAGATGGCCTTTCTGTAATTCGGAACTTTCTGGATAAGGGATCCCATACCTATAATTTATTTACAAAGAAAAAAAAAAAGAATGGGACCTGTTCCTATTAGAAACATAAAGGTTTCCAATGTGGTAATGTAAGATACTGTTTGTCCATGTCATGATTATGTATTTTGGTTCTCTGAAAAATGACAATGGCTTTACAAACATGAGAGGGTTATGAAACCAAAAGGTTACTTCTCTAGAAGAGGAGAGCTTTTGCAGAACGCCATCTACTTTAACTGGGATACTTTTATTTTCACCAAACATACTAACAGATACAAATGCATAAACTTGGTTTTTGAGCTCCATTTAAATATGTGAGTGCAAGTAAAAAAAATGTTTTTGTATTTTGAGAACTGAATCTGGCTGCTACTTCCTTTTGCATGTATAATAAAGGACTTGGTGAAATTTTAATCTTTCCAGTGCAGAGCTGAAGGTGTGCAGGAATGACTGCATTATAAGGCATGAAGGTTGTATATATCTGTATGCTAAAAAAATATGAAACCTGTATTCCTTACAGTGCCCAAGACAGTCGCTCTTTCTGCTTGGATATTTATCTCTACCCTAAAACACATTATTTGACAGGAGAACCTGAGGTGACCAACACAAGGTATTCCAACTAAATGGATAGGTAGCATAAGATAAATGTGTATTGGTCAACCAACAAATTTTTCATCACGACTGATAACATTTAATTTGCCAGAATGGCAGTTTTATCACTATAAACAGACCTCCATACATGTCCAAATGGTCAGACAATATGGAAATTGGACAGATCTGGGCATGTATAGCAAGCTTTAAAGATGACTAAATGAGGACAAAGACATTTATGTGTTCTTTTAGTTGTGGTGCTTGGTACACATCAAACCACAGTAAAGGAAATGTAGGCTAGGCAGGCAGCAATATGCAGGGCATTTCAAATTCTAGGCGCTCCCAACAGCCTAGTTCAGGTATGCTGACAGATGACTATCTTGTTGGAAAATGTAATATAGACATCTTCAAATTCTAATTTATTACAGATGTTCTAGTGGAATTCATTTTTCTGGTTTGCTGTCAGAGTTTGCGTATCTGAAACTTGCTGGTGGGATCAGGGATAAACCATTTGTCCCACAGATTGGTATGGGAATGGGCATGTTGCCAAGGCTTGTATCTTCCATTCCAATGGAGCAGCTTTGCCTCGCGAAGAACACTCTCAGAGATAGGGCTATCAGGACTCCAACCTTTCACACAAACAGAACAGCGCACTGTTAGCAATAAAAAGGTACAGTTGGGGATTGAATTATGATAACGAGACAATAAGGCATTTCCGCTATGTTTGGGTTGCAAATGTTTGAACAGGAACTAACATTTAGCAGCTATATTTTCAGCCCCAGTGCAGAGGCCCCTCTCCAACCACACACACACACACACACACACACACACACCCCAATGTTTCGGGGACGTATCGCTTCGGCAGACATACATGACACCATGTTTGGATCTGTGTTTCTTATAAATAAGCCCTGTGTTTCACCACAAAGTATTCTCAAGCCTGCAATTTATTTTGACATTTGCTGATACAACTTTATTGTTTGGGATTTCTCTGTACCACCTAGAGGCCTTAGACCCCTATAACACACACATTTCTTCGCTGGCAGAGAACACGATGATTTGACCAGCTACTGTATGTGTGTTGTAGCTGATTTGAAAGGAAAATAGAGAGAGGAATCAAAAACACAAAACAAATACGGAAATGGCAAATGTTATCAGAGTATTACTGCTCTTAATAAACAGTTACTTTTAAAGCCAACTTATTACCATCAAAATCATTTGCTACTGTCCTTACCCAGATATCGAATGTGCCAATATGGAGTAATAGGTGAGTATTTTTCATGAAACACAATGAGCATGGGAGGAGTTGCCACACCACCTCCAATGTTACTACTATAGAGATTTTCTCTGTGAAAAGACACAAGGAAAATATTAGTATGGCATCACCTTCATTATTACAGCAAACTTTTATAGAAACATATATACACACACACACATTATATATATATATATAGAGAGAGAGAGAGAGACAAAAGGACCTCTTCACTCACCCATTATCAATATATATAGGACAAATAAGCTACCAAGAAATGCCCTCCCCTTTAAATAAAACAGGGATTGTTTGTCCATATACTTCAAGCTGGCCAACTACATCAAAGTCATCCCTGGTCTGGCCAGTCCTACTCACTTTCATCCGATTCATTAAAAATTCTACTGCAAAAGAGTACTGTGTTTAATGGGGTGGACATTTCTTGGTAGCTAAATGCACACATTGTCTTAATGTCCTATATATATATTGATAATTGGTAAGTGCAGAGGAACTCTTGTCTCTGTATATATGAATTTTGTGGTCACGGCCTCATCACAACCCGCCTAATTGTTAAAAATTTAGTGGTGAGCACTTTTTCCTTTTTGCTATAATACATATAATATATGGTTTCCAACCTGTTTTAACTAGTACAACCAGGTCCTAAAAATAATTATGTTAGTAACTTTTTCAAAACTATATACAGTATAACTATGCTTTGAGCATAATGGGCAAACACCTCAGTGGTTTATGGTCCTACCCTGGCTATCTTATCCCAATGTAAAATGTTTTTTTCAGACATTTAACATACATAAATGATATCTTATTCAATGTTAGTAAGGCTTTAACCAGACTATTAGAATATTTAAGTGTTAGTGAGTAAAGGAATCAAAAATGTACTTAATGTTCCCAATATACATACTCAACATTTTTCTTCATCCATTTCTCCAGCTGCTTGGTAATATGTTGCTCTCTCCACTCTGTCAAATTGGCTACAAACACACCAGGGTTAAATGAGCAGGTGCTTGGACTGATGTGAAGATTCTGAATGGCTTTTTTTCTGTAGTCGAGAAAACCCATATATGTGTTCTACAAAGGGGAAAAATGCAGCATCACTTGTACAACTGGACTTTATACCCACGCATTGTTAATGTAGCACAGCACCAGTATCTGCATTATAGGCAGCAACACAGACAATTTTGGCTCAGCCTTCACAAGTACTGACATTGTGCTAAGTCTACATGTCAGTATATGATTGGTATTGTGCTTATTATATATTCTTTAACTTGATTTCACACACAAAACCTTAGCAATTTTAGTCAGTAAAAAAAGTGTTTTCTCTATATAATGCAAAAAATGTTCTCTATATCATGTATACTATTTCAGATGTTTGCAGTAGCGAGTCATTGGGGCTGATTCACTAAAGTGCGTTAAAAATTTTATTGCTTCTTATTTTTTGCGACCTAACGCACCATTCACTAAAAGGACAGGCGTCATAACTTAGACACAATGTTCTTTGCGTTATTTAACTCACAATGAGCGTTTTTCTTGCGTTATTTTCTTGCTTGTGATATATTTCGTCACGTGCTATATTAGCACACGATTTAACGCACATAACCATTACTTTCGGAAAAATACTTTTCTGAAAAATACCATTTCCCTGAAAACTGGAGGCTGCATCACTCTAGGGCCAACACATACTTGAAAAAATCCCACTGCAAAGTCCATATTGTGTTGCCAAAAGCTCACAAACCGCCTGCCCCAAGTAGGTGTTAATTTTCGGACAGACTAATGCGATATTTAGCGCGTTTAACGGTTCATATGCGTTTGTGAATCATGCGTTAGTATTATATCTATGCGAGAATTAACGCAATGCGAGGTAAATAACGCATGCGAGAAATTACTTTGATGAATCGGTATTTCTTTATCGCGTGCTTTTTAACGCAAAAATGCATGCTTTAAAGGAACATTAAAGTTAACAATACACACTATAATGGTTATTATAGGACCTAAATACTCTTGCATGTATAGCAGGATAACCATTACACCAATGGTGGCTTTCCATAACTTTCATATACATAATGTATGAGGTTCCAGCAATGAAGGGCATGAGGGTGAGAGTATATACCATTCTAAAATGTTAGTAGCACATAACCAGAATCAATATAATAACAATTTACAGGACATGCAGTGTACCAAATCATTTATATTTAATCACCTGTATGCCTTCTTTGTGCACTATTTCCTGTGTTGTATGTAAATCACAGTCTTCGGAAAATGCAGCCACATGACCTCCAAATATTTTTGTGTTGTAAAGCTCTTGGATGTCCCCTGGTATGCCAAAATATAACAAAATGAGTCTTCTGTTATATTTAGACTTTTTGTCAAACTTAAAGGAAATCTATACCCCCAGAATGAATACTTAACCAACAGATAGTTAATATTATGTTAAGTGGCTTATTAAAGAATCTCACCAAACTGGAATATATATCAGTAAATACTGCCCTTTTACATCCTTTCCATTGATCCACCATTAAGTGATGGGTTGTGTGCTCCCTCAGAGATCAACTGACAGGAAATTATGCAGCTCTAACTGTAACAGGAATAAGTGTGGGAGTAAAAGGCAGAACTCTGTCCATTAATTGGCTGATGGGGCCTAGCATGTATGTGTGCCTTGGCTTGTTTGTGTGCACTGTGAATCGTACAATCCCAGGAGGTGGCCCTTGATTTTTAAAATGGCAATTTTCTATTTAGGAGTACCTAATACCACATACTACTAAAAAAAGTATATTTTTATGAAAATTATTTATTTAGATGAAGCAAGGTTTTACATATGAGCTGGTTTGTGCAATATATTTTTAAAAAGACCTACATTGTTTGGGGGTATAGTTTTTCTTTAACATAGCTCAGTTGTTAAAGAGCCAGTATACAGTATAAACTGTAAGGTAGTGAAGACCCTATTATCATAATTTTTTTACTTTTTATTTTCCTTATACAGTTAATATTATAATCATTTATATATCTTAAAATCAATCCATTAAAATGTAAAAAATTATATTTATTTATAGATTCTGCATTCTGCCACTTGGTGGAACATGCATTGAAAACTAACAGCAGAGAACATCTTCTTCTAAAATCTCGCCATTGACTTGAATAGCAATTGTCTGTTATTTAGTATTATTCTATATACAGTAGCTGAACAAAGCTCCAGAGTAATATCAAAGCAAAATTATAACATAATACGGAGTGACTGTAGTTATATGTTTATTCTTTTAAGTAATATTATTCTAGGATACTGATTCTTTTTAAATTGAACACCATTCTGAGGTATATGAATCTTGTTTCTTTAATGAACAAAATCCCCATGCCTCATTAACTGGTAATGGTGATCTGAAATCAACAGGGGAGTACCCAGAAAATAAAAACAATACATGCAATCATGTAGGCTTTCTCAGAGAGAAAGTATGTCAGCTTTGTTTTTTACTGAGCCTACTGTATGGCTGCTGTTTGCAAAACCCCCTGGAATCTTATGTTATTTGTACCCACATGAGATACTGATGTTTCTAGAACCAATACAATTACATCCATTTAGACGCAGAAGCAGTTGGTTGTTTCCAGTTCACAGGGAAGGTTACATTCCGCCAAGCAGATGGACCCAGGAAACTAGTGAGGAGGGAAAGTCTGCTGCAATCCATTACTACAATGCCTATTCATATTTCCTTGCAACACAATTGCTGTAACACTTTTTCTAGTTTTTCCTTATACCAGATTAGTATAATGTAGTTTGCTATATGTACACGTGGAGGCACATTTAACAACATTCTGATTTTAGTGGTTTTATAACTTTTTGAAACCACAAATAATATCTAGTCATTTATTAAAAGATCTGAATTGAAAAAGCACAAGTTAAATAAAATGTAAACCTCAAATTTTTTGTTTTCCTAAGAATTTTCATGTGCTTAACAACAAATAACAAAAACCTCTGAAACCACAAATGAAATAAAGATTGTTACAATTTGCTTAGGACAGCTCCCATTGGTTTCTCCATGAACTTGACGGCTTTTAGATGGCGTAGTTTTGGGGGGGGGGTTTTCACTTAATACATTTTTGGAGTTTTTAGTAAAATCCACAACTTTTTTTTTTTTTTTTAAATATGAATGTTAGTAAATGGGCCCCTAAGTGTTTAGCACTAAAAGTAGGAGCATTTACTTAATGAAAACTATAGGCTTTGATAGCATTGTTTATTCTAAAAATAATCTGAAAAGAAATCTGGCTTAGCACCACTTAAGGTGGCCATACACGAGGCAATTTCGCTCGTTGTGCGATGAACGATTATATCGACAAACGATCGTATGGCGATCGAGTTCCCATACGATATGCCATCCACGGGCAACGATAATTCGGGAAAGATTTCGTCGCATCATTATCATAAAATACGTACGATCGTACATCTACGTACGATCGAATGTCGTTGGCTTCCACTGCTGGCAATCGTGACATGCGCAGAGAACAATCGTTGAAAGACAAATGTCTGACACTCACACCAACTGGCAGATTTTATCATTAAACGACCAAAATTTTTAAACCTGGCCGATCGATTTTGGGGACGATAATGTCGGCTCGTTTAGTGGGCCGACGATCGTTCGTACACCACCAACTATACGATAACTTAACGATAGCATCGGATCGTTCGGGAATCGGTCGTTTGTAAGTAAAAAATCGGTCCGTGTATGGCCACCTTTAGTTTAAAAGTTGATCCATAGATCTCTGTAAAATAGCCACTGGAAAGTTCACCATCTGATATGCATACTGAATTATGGAATATCTGTACAGTGATATTTATCTCCCAGTGCGTTGCCTTCTTGCCCATTGGGTACCAATAGCACAAATAATTCATTGGCATGTTGAGATCATCCAAGGTGTCATGACTTGACTTGATGTGAATGACAGTGGTACTGTATGATTTTTCATGTAATCACATTTCATTTTAGAAGGAGCAATCTTTCCAGTACAATAGTGAATCTAATGAATTGCATAAAACAATGCTTTATATAATTTCCATGTGACACGATAGAGATGAATTGGCCTGCACTTTTGAGTTACTGTACCAATCAGGTCAAAGTTACTGCATGCTGATACTTATGTTGTATATAATATACATTTACTCATACAAGCCTGTTGCAATGAGAAAGCAGGCCAGAAAATGTCAAGGTTTACTGACTCATCGCTAAAGTATCAAAAGAGATAATAATGTGAAATAAAAAAGTTTTTGAAAATGTCCTTACATGCATTAATGGCAGAAGAACTTACCTAGTACAATGATATCGTCATCCAGATAAATCACCTTCTCATGTTCCTGGATGAGGAGTGGTAAATAAAAGCGAACGAAGTTCAACTTTTTACATATAAAAGGAAGGAAGAATAAAACACGTAAGCTTTGTAAACTTAGTTATTTAGTTTTTGGTTAGTTGGAAGACTTCCAATATCCCCTCTTATATTCCCCGCTACTGACTGAACTATAAGCATTAACTTGGTAGCTCCCTGGCAGTGTCAGACTGGGGCATCCAGGGCCCACAGGGGCTGCCACCCCAAGGGCCCCCAACTCAGTTGCCAATTCCTACTCCTGCTGCTGACCTATCCCCACCCTGTTCCTTACACTTCTGGGGTACACAATGTCACGTTGCCTTACTTTCACTCGCTTCCACACACTGCGGCCCACACACTTACACCACAATGTGTTACTTTTATTTGCTGCCGGGTGGAGAACAAATGTTCCAGACAGGGAGCGAACCTGAATCAAACAGGTCTGACCCAGTCCACCTGGCCCCTAGTACAGTACAGTATACACATGCTGCAGAGAAAAACAATTCATTTGTAATTAATAGGAAGTAAAAAAACAATGCCTTTTAAATTATTGTTAAATAAAACTCCCAGCCACTGCCACCAGCAACAAGTTGTTTTTCACTGTACTCAAATGACATTTTATGTACCGCAAGAATGGAACAAGGTTATGCCTTCAGACATTAATTAACACATTTAAATATTATTCAATTATATTATTAGTGATATCCATTGACTATTATGAATAGTGCCAATTATCAGCATTTTGTCATTGAAAATAATGTCTACGAAACACCACACATGCTTAAATGGAAAATCTGATCTCTTGGACTGGACTGCTAAAAACAGTAATAATAATTAGTAGTAGTACTAGTCCAAATGAGAAGAAATAATATATCCTGGCAAAAGGAATGGAGAAAAACAGCAACTGATAGAAGCAAAATCACAAAATGTTTAAGTGCAAGGTAACTCTATTAATGCAGAGAATTAGGAGAGAACTAAACCTAAAAAGAACATGACTTAAAAGTCTGTGTTTTAGATATCTATGCCAGAGTTTTATCAGCCCTATAAATATAATGATACATGCCTTCTAACCTGTCCACAACAGCTTCCCTCCTTGATCTTCTAAGTGTCAGTGAGCAGTGGCACAAATTTTCCAGCCTGGGCCCCCCCAGAAAAACAATTCTGGGCCCCCTGCCCAGCACACATAGTCCCAGGCCCCCTCAAAGTAAGATTACATCAGTCATTGAAGCTAAGGCCACCAATGCCAAATGCACTTTTTTCTTTGCTGTCATGTAATGGGAATCTGAATTAAATACTAATCAGCCTTGTAATGTGTGTTTTTTGAACATTTCAAATGTAGTGAGAGTAGGGCTGATACATTGCCAGAGTGGCAGAAACTACAAATGCATTAAAAGCATCCAGAAAAATTAGAGTAGTAGAAAATAACTGATCAAACGAGTACAAAGGAACTAGTGATTAGGGAAAGATAACTAAGCTGATGCTGTAGTTTACGGATTAGTGAGAGGTTTGGCTGAAGTAATGAGGTTGACAAACAAACAAGGTAGCATATACTAGTTAAACAGGTACGGGTTGGAGGACATGAAAGAAACAAAATAAGGCAGTTCCTGGACAAAGGTTACTTAATATCCACTAAGGAGATCAAAGAGAAAGCTGGAAAAACTTGGAATTTCAATAATTGTTTGATGCAGTAAAAAAATGTATTTTAGCTTAAAGCATATATTTTATGGATGAAGTACTAAAATCTTACGCGGTAGTACTTATAGCATTATAATCATAACAACTAAGAATTTATAAATATAATAGATTTGTTTTGGCTTGTCTGGACGATACTCACTTTATATAGAAATGCATATTTTTGATAAATAATACATTTGTAGAATATGCTAAAATATCAGCCTACTATGTCTCTTCTTAAAAAACATAGAACATCAGAACATCACAGCCACAAACCATTTCCTTTATGTGCGGTGACTATGCAGGTTTTTCAGTTAGAGTAAGATTATTGGCAGTATACAATGTGTTGCAAATTAGTGTGGATTTCTATGTTTTGCTATTTTGGGACACCAGGTCAGAAGCTGAAAGATACATTTTTAACCTGTCAGTTGCACCCTGGTAAACTAATTCTTGCTACTAGTAAGCTAAGTTTGGAGTGTTTGGGGGTTACCTGTAACCACCATAAACAGTTGGCTTTTAATGGGCTAGTACAGTTAGAATAATGTCAGAAGGCATCTTATTGGTTGCTGTAGGTTAATAGACTAATGAAAACTATGCATTATTTAATAGATGATTTATTCAGACAGTGTGTCACAATTCCCTGTAAACCAATTTACAAAACACCCAGTGCCAACTAAGCTTGACAAATATCTCTACTTACAGGCTGGAGAAGTTCAGGAAAAGCTGCATCAGGTCTTACTTTGCCCTTAAGTACCAATGGATTGAATTCCACTATTTTAAAATGTATTCTACTCAACTGAGTGCCCTCAATCCATTTCCTAAAAAGAGGAAAAATAAACTAATAAAAATGCATATAAGGAGAAAAGAAGGAAACAATGTAGAGTGAACAAGTAATGAAAAGCAGACAAAGAACAATTACCATTTTAATTACTATTGGTTTGTTGTTAATACTGAAATTATCTTTAGAATTTGCAAAGAAATCTATCAAATCCAGTGTTTCAATCGGGGTTCTCACCTAGCTGTATGAAAATTGAATGGTGATAAGTTAGCTAAACATATATGCAATGTTCATCCATCATGGACTTAGGTATGTAATCCCTTGCCTGCTGGGGATCTTGCCCTAAATTTAAGTATAAATCAGAAATATACATTTTATGGCACTGGCAATTGGTCAAGTGCTAAAAGCCCTACAGCTGCAAATTCTTCTTTTTCTTAAGGAATGATGAAAAGCATAACACCAGAACGATACATTTTTCAATACACATGTAAGAATGGATTGTAGAATATTACACAGGAAGCACTATAGATCAATTTTGTGTTTACACATTCATTCACATAGTAGGGAGACCATGCATCTGCATAGCTGTTAATGCAAAATGTACAAATTAATGGAAATGATAAAAAAAAACATCAAAACCTTATGTGCACTACTGAATTTTTCAAGCCAACTATATAGAACAGCACATTGGCATCAGTGTTACTGTAGATGCTGTTGATTGCAGCTATAGTTGCCCCCATGCGACTCCTGGCAGCACATATAACAACTGGAATGACACCTTCCTCCCTTTCTTCATCTGTATCTGGATTGAAGAAATATATTTATATATTAGTTTCTATGGAGGCTGGAGATGCCTTTTAGCAGTCCATTAGTACACCTGAATTAGAGGAAAACTATACCCCCAAACAATGTAGGTCTCTATAAAAATATATCACATAAACCAGCTCATATGTAAAACCCTGCTTCATCCAAATAGTAGCATGTGCTAATGAGTACTCCTAAATAGAAAATTGCCATTTTTAGGCCCGCCTCCTGGGATCATATGATTCACAGTGCATACAAACTAAGGGCACACATTCATGTTAGGTCACATCAGCCAATTAATGGACAGAGTTCTGTCTGTTGCTCCCAAACTTCTTCCTGTCACAAAATGGTGGTCAACGGGAAGGATGTAAAAGGGCAATATTTACTGATATATATATTCCAGTTTGGTGAGACTTTTAATAGGCCACTTAACATAATATAAACTTTCTGTTGGTGAAGTATTCATTCTGGGGGGTATAGTTTTCCTTTAATAATGTTATAACCCACACCTAGTATGTTTCTCTGGAACTTTAGTGTAATGGTACACAGAGCAAGGTCAATTATTTTCAAACATTTTGCAGATTTGTGTGTGGGGATACTAAGTTCAGGATCAGCCCCTCACCAATTTACTTTGAATAGAAATCACCAGTAAATGCCCAGTGCAGTCAAATGACAGGCACTTGGCAGGCAGCTCAAAATTGCTCAGTGCTGCATTTTTGAATTATAACATCACTTGGCTGCATTTGCAGGCAATTTAATGTGAATGGGGACAATTTTGAGCCCCACCCATGGAGATTTAACATACTCAGGTGAAAAAAGTTTCCTGGGTGTGGAAGAGGAATGTTTGCCAATATAAATTCTCAAGTTTTACAGTGTAAACAATTTTTTTCAGACTGTTGAAGATGGTACAATGACTGAGATGGTGTCTTGGAGGAAAGACAGGTGTAGGTGATTTCAAGTAAAGGGGGATATAGGTATAAGCAGTGGACCAGCCAAGAGAAATGATGCCCTAGGCTGAGACCCACCAACTACTGCTATAGACCTAAAATAAACACCATGTCAGCCAAACCCTTTTTGCGGTGTATTGCCACTGACCATGATCTTGCTGTAAAGTAGGAATTTATTTTCTGCTCACCTTCATCTTCCTTGTTTCTGGAAACCTTGTACACTGTGCTGTACCATATTGCAAAAAATGTCAATACAAGCAGAAACAGAAGAACCTGGTTAACTGAAATAAGAAAGGTAATTACTACAATAAAAAAAACACAAAGCTATTTCAACCAAATTCTACTGCAACTGCATAACAGCCAATTATTTTTTAATAATAAAAACAATAACGTTGCAATGTATTTTCCGATTTGGTCACCTGGTGGCATTATTACTTATCATCAATAATCAAACATTAGTGGGCACTAATGCTTTGAAAGCAGCATTACAAAGTCTCTTAAGGTTGTATAATTAGAGTTCAAGGATTAGTTTACTTTACAAAGTAAAGGAGACAGGAGTAGAAGTTATATATTATGTATTTCATTTTTCTAATCATTATTGTTGTTAACTTTATAAAAGAAACAAGGGTCAAACTCAGCTATCTTTTAATTTATTAATTCATTAACCCCAACAAAGCAGTGGTGATAACCTTATTCACTTCATTACTAGTTTTCATGGCATTTATAATATCATTATGCCCATGGAAAACAGGCCATCTATCTAACATATTTGGAGCAGCTTTGAAGGCATTAGGAGCTGCATTCAATAAAATATATAAGTACATGGAACATTGATAATGACTATTTATGGCTTGCAGTGTAAAGTATGGATACTGTTGCCAATAATTAGTAGATGAGCCCCAGCTACTGTACCTCACTGGTATGGTGGGTGTAGGGGATATTTGGAGTATGCTTAAACAACCAACTCTTCTAGCACACACAGCAAAGGAAGCAGGGCTGTGGAAATGATATGTGGTATATAACATCCTTCAAATACTGTCACAAAAATAATGGACGTGAATCAGGGAAAGGGAGGACTTATACCTGTTTAACACAGTTCTGGTTTTGGTTGAGCAGAGGAACAGCTGTCTCCCAAAAAACACACGACTGACCTTGCTCCCTGGCTAATAGACTCCCCATTCATCTATATATTGAATTAGTCTTGATTTTAAAATAAAGAAAAAACAACAACACTTACTTCTCTTGAGAAGAGCCATAAGGAGAGATTTAACTGGATTACCTGATAAACAGAATACAAAACATATAATGTATGTATGAATGGGGTAAATAACCAAATAGTTATCAGCACCAGTTATTAAATGTACGTAAAAAATGCTTACAGTTAAGTTTGTGTTACTCTCAAATGGCAAGAATAAAAAATACTTTGCATTATACAGATAAACTGCGGTCAGCTTTATTTGTATACTTAAACCAAAAGTCAAATTTCCTTACAGTGTACAAATTGTATTTTATTATTATATAGACAGGTTTTGGTACATTAGTGTTCATACATATTCCTGGTTTTATAAGAGATCTTAGCTTAAAGGAATACTGTCATGGGTAAATGTGTTTTATTCAGAATGCATCAGTTAATAGAGCTTCTCCAGCTAAATCCTACATTGAAATCCTAAATTGTTTTCAAAAACTAGTCATACTCTTCATTTCCCACAACCATGTGACCTGTGCTCTAATAAACTTCAGTCACACTTTACTGCTGAGCTGCAAGTTGGAGTGATATCACCTCCCATCCTAGCAGCTGATCAGCAGAACAATAGGAAGGGAGCAAAATAGCAGATTCCAGTAGATATCAGAATAGCACTTAGTAGTAAGAAATCCAAGTACGGTTTGAGACTCCTCCAGTTACATGGAAGTAGGAGAAACTGTAGGTTACCTGAAAGCAGTTCTAATGTGTAGGGCTGGCTCCTTCTGAAAGCTCAGACTCAGGCACAATGCACTAAGATGGCAACTAAAAAATATGCATTTGTTGGTTCAAGAATTGAGAAATAAAAATCATGACAGAATCTCTTTAGAATCTTGTTACCACCAGTCAGCATTTCCACTTGATGAATGCTTTCTTAGGCTGTGGAGGAAAGCCAGTGGAACGCTGCACTTTGCACTGTAGGATGCCAGCTATTCCTTAGCTTGTGGGCTAGCAGCCATCAGCTTGGTAAACTTGGTAATGAACTGTAGTTCACATTTCCCTGTGTCAAGCCAGAGACAATTTACCTTTTATTTCCAAATTTTGTGGATTACAAAATGCAAGCTTTCGAATCAGTTTGGGTCTTTAAGTAGGTTGAATACATAAAGTGTATAAAGGGATACTGATTTTTATAGTATACATTTTATTTCTAAATTACACTATTTACATAGCAAATAATTCACTCTTCCATTTAAAATGTTATTCTTGAACCAACAAATGTATATTTTTAGTTGTAATATCGGTGTGTAGGCACCATCTCAGTGCATTGTGCCTGAGTCTGAGCTTTCAGAAGGAGCCAGTGCTACACATTAGAACTACTTTCAGGTAACCTATTGTTTCTCCTACTCCCATGTAACTGCAGGAGTCCCAAGCCGGACTTGGATTTCTTACTATTGAGTGCTATTCTGATATCTACTGGGAACTGCTATCTTGCTACCTTCCCATTTTCTGCTGATCGGCTGCTGGGGGGGGGGGGGTGATATGACTCCAACTTGCAGCTCAGCAGTTAACTGTGACTGAAGTTTATCAGAGCACAGGTCACATGGCTGTGGCACCCTAGGAAATGAAGAATATGGCTAGCCCCATATGAAATTTCAAAATACAGGTATCGGACCTCATATCAGGAAACCCGTTATCCAGAAAGCTCCGAATTACGGAATGCCCGTCTCCCATAGACTCCATTTTAATCAAATAATTCAGAATTTTAAAACTGATTTCCTTTTTCTATGTAGAAATAAAACAGAACCTTGTAATTGATTCCAACTAAGATATAATTAATTCTTATTGGATGCAAAACAATCCTATTGGGTTTAATTAATGCTTTATTGATTTTTTAGTAGATTTAAGGTATTGAGATCCAAATTACGGAAAGACCCCTTATCCGGAATACCCTTGGTCCCGAGCATTCTGGATAATGGGTCCTATACCTGTAAATATAAAAAAATGTTTTTGTGTTTTTGAAAAATGGATTTCAATGCAGGATTCTGCTGGAGAAGCTCTATTAACTGATGCATTCTGAAAAAAACATGTTTTCCCATGACAGTATTCCTTTAAGGAAACATTGATTGATTATGAAAAATGTTAATGGCCTTTTACAGTGGATGGGATACGGGTTCAGTTTTAGGTTAACTTGTCCTTTAATGTGCAGAAATTTTTCACATTTTTGCTACAAATTTTCGAAAGTGCATTGTTTTACTGTGTTGTAAAACAAGTTTTCCTTAAACTCAGGAAACAAACATAATGTACATAGCAGAAATATAAAACAAGATAAGGTTAGAAATTCTTTATATTTATTTTGTATTTCCCTCAGCTTTATTCTGCTTCTGTGATCCTGACTTGGCTAGTCTCTCTGAATATATGAAACTGATTATATGCAGTTTCCGCTCCAGTTATGACTCAGCCAGCTAAAACTGCCATTCTGTTTATGCGTTCTTTAATAAATAATCATTTATTGCTCTAGAATTGACTCTTGATTCAGCTAGATTTTTATATAGATTCCCCTGATTCAACAACACGTTTGATAACTAACCAAAAAAATAATAATTATGCTTTAAAATATCATTTATCATAGCTATTACTCATGCAACATTTAGAACTACACTTCCTTGCTTCTTGATTTTGTGTTTTGTTCGCAAAAACCCCACTTATATACTATATTACTGTACTGTTATACTCCTGGTTTGCTTCAAGATGCCAATGATATTTGAATAAGGTGGTCTCAACAAAATATATACATTGAATTGTGGATAGTAGGCAGTTCTGCTTGTTGGTAATGCTCTACCTAATACTTGGCAATGAGAAGTAATATTGACATTTCTTTTCTCCTTAATCCTTATCAAGCACCTTTGAAGGCACCTGAGCACCACTGGTCACAGAAAAGATCATAATTGTAACATGTATGGGGACCATTAGAGCATTCAAAACACACATTAGATTTTTTTTTCTGCAGCAGAATATGCAATATTACAGAATAATGAACCTTTGGTCCCCATACAAACACTAGCTATAACTCTGTTTACCTGTTTTTGAGTGCAGCAGCAGTAGCAGTAACTGACCAAATCAATATGGGAGTGTATCACTGGTATTACCCTAGACTCAATGCTCATTCCCATCTTAGCCTACAGTGCTTGTTTTAGGAATGACACTATAGATCAGATGCATAGCCATACCCTGACCTACACAGTATTATAAAATATCTAAGGATATGTCAACTCCACTGGGCATGTCTGGACTGCAAAAACTGATTGGTCAGTGGTTTTCTCATTAGCCATTTATCAACTGTTGGGCAGACCACACTACTTCTACTGTGTATGCAGATGTCTTATATGTGTTTTGTTGCTCTGATACTTAGGAATCTTGCTTTCATTTTTGGGTACTATTTATTAAAAGTAGTACATCCACAAAAGATTAGTAGCCTGGTCAGTGTATTTTCTTTGCTTTGTGGTATATTTGCCAAAACCCTAAATAATCAGAGAAGCAGAGGCGCCAGACTGTATCCAATTCTGTAACTGTTTTTGCCTTCTGATACTTGAAACAATTCTAGGTGTGCTTCAGTTTGTGGTTTTACTGTGCTCATAAACACAAGACACACTGGAACTATGTGTTATGTTAAGTGAGAACTCAAAACATATTTCATTGCAGAATATTTCCTGTTCATGTTCTAGTCTTGAAGTTTCCAAACTTTTTGGGTTCAGTCACTCACTTTTAAAATCCAACAGGCATAACAATTACCAAAGTATAGCTAAAGATATTCACAACTGCATCTAATCTAACTGGCCTACAGATACACCTTATTCCACCTATTTGGGCCCCCTGACTGGCTTGTCCCACATATTGTGAACCTCTGTTCTATTCTGTGGTTCACTTCTGTAGAGGTATTAGAGCCAACTGGTCCTTAGCAATTACTTAACAGCTATTAATTTCAAACCAAAGTGCTGAAATATGAAAACAAAGATTAAACAAAACCCAAACCCAGGTCTGTTTGCAAATCCTCTATATCATGCTGAAAGGCATGGTCAACTTTTCACAACTGACAAACAGTAATTCATTCATATTGTAGAAATACTACTGAACATTGCTTTTTTTTAGGAGGCCATATAATAAACATTTGAATGCACTTGCTTATTGTTTGATTCAAATGAAAGGCTAATTAACAAATTTTTGCTCTGTAGGGTCATTGAATACAGATATGAAGGTCAGTATCTTCTACTGACTTCTTAGTCAGTAATGTCTGCCTAACCAATTTAATACTTTATTAGGATTAGCTAGATGGTCATTTCCATGCTGCAGTCTACAGGAAAAATCATTCAATAAGTAATTCTATCACTGCTTTGTGTTATCTTAAATTAATTGAGGTTAAACAGATTTATTCTACTATATAGTTAATTGCATTTCATTTAACTGTATAAACTGTACAACTGTATAAAAAGTGCTCTGCAAATTAAACATAAAAAGCAAGTTAATTTTTATTAAAATATCTGCGGGAGCTTGTTTGTTTGTTTGGAATTTAGAAGCTAAAAGGGGCTAGGAGAAGGAACTATCATTCAGTAGACCCTGTGGCCCAGGCCCCCTGTCCTCCAGGCCACTATGATTGGTTGCTATGGGCAACCATATCACATAAGTAACCTTCTATTTGCCAAATAGTAGTGTCCTCATAAAAATAAAGTGTTTACAAAATTATGATAAAGTGGTATCTAACCCCGGACAGACATATTTTAACATGCTATTGATGTTGATATATTAATATATATTATATATATATATATATATTGTGTGCCTGTTATATTTTGTATTTCTTTCATAAAATCATTACAAACCTGCTAAAAAGAAACAAAAATGTAATATGCCTTGATTAAGTGGACCATAGGGCCATGAAAGGCTCAAAGACACTAGTAATTAATTAAAATATACAGTATGTGCTTCAAGCTTAAGAGTAAATATGTATATTTTATATTTCCTGCACTCCATGAATGATGTAATTGAGCGCTATGCTTTTTAAAACAAATATTTCATATACTTATTTTAAGTGTCTCAGTAACTATATACATTTTACAGCTTCCTAAATATTGTGCTGTACATACCAATGAAGTTTCCTTTCAGGCCAGCCTTTCATATCAGACATTTTTTCAGTTATAAAGTTGATTTTCTTTCCAGTTCAACCTCCGTCACTGCATTTAAAAATAGTAAAACCTCTTTAATTTCGCACAGGCGGTGTCCTGTGTACTGCTGGAGAACAAGTCGTCTTACTCGGTCCTTTGTTCGCATGCAGGTTGATGTGCAGCTCCAAACAATAAAATGTTGCATTTGCTAATGGAGACAGTCAAGAGAAATCAGTTCCAGATGTGAACAATCCAGCATCCGCACAACTGTCTGGTGAACTGCATACAAATTTCTGCTTTCCTAATAGAAAAAAACTGCAGCGCTGCAGTAACAAACTACTATTCGGTTAAGAAGGACACAGAATGTGAAATAATCTGAACCCTGTCACTGCTGGAGTTGTGAAAAAACACTTAGCACACTTTTTTGTAAGTGTAAGGCTCATATTACAAGCGTTGTATCATGAGCCCACAGTACATTAGAGCTAAGCAACCCATGTGATTGCTCCATTGTCTGTTACAGCTACAATTTACAATATTGGATCCTATTAAAGTTATGATGCAATTTTAAAAAGAAAAGCCTGGAGTGCTAGGGCTGGCTGGGAGGTATCCTAAAATCCACAGAGGGCTGCCTTAGTTCCCCCAACACCCAGATGGACAGGAAAAGCAGAAAATGCCTGCCTCTTCATGAGTCTCTAATACCTTGTAATGATAAAGCTTTTTATGAGTAGGGATGTACCGAATCCAGGAATTGGTTTGGGATTTGGGCAAGATTCAACCTTTTTCAGCAGGATTCGGTCAAATACATGTGTCAGGCCAACCCGAATCTGAATCCTTAAACCCGAATCTGAATCCACAATTTTTCACTGCATGGTTCTCTTAAACCCTTTCTCAACCTTATTTGAAAATATTGAAAACAAAAAGTTCCCTACAAACTTGCCACCTTGAAGGGACTGCAGGGCTTTCATATTATATTGGATGGAGCAGAGGGCTAGAGCTACTTCAAAATGCACACTATTGGGCAAGTATTGTGCTCCTGGTAGTTAAGGCTGGGAACCAAATAAAGTAGGCATGATTCTGTGGAAAAAAAAACATATAGTATATACTCGAGTATAAGCCTAGTTTTTCAGCACCCAAAATGCGCTGAAAAAGTCACCCTCGGCTCATACTCGAGTTGGGTCCCCCCCAGACTAGCACCCTCTGCTGCATTTCCCACCCTAGGCTTATACTTGAGTCAATAAGTTTTTCCAGTTTTCTTAGGTAAAATTAGGAACCTCGGCTTATATTCGGATCGGCTTATACTCGAGTATATACGGTATATCGTAATTATATATTGTAGTCTTAATCTAGAGAAGACATATCCACTCTTGCCAGACAAAAGGATAGCTTGCTCCAATAGGAAGGGTAGTAGAAGTAAACTTCTGAGTATTATGGAAAAAATATTTCCTGCATATTATCCACTGTGCAACAAGACTTCTTTCTTACACTGCATTATAGATGATTGCCATACTAATGACTTGGGTTGGCAGCAGGCTACAATAGACACCACATGATAAGAAAGACTCAAGTGTGTGACCACATAGTTACTGTATAATGCCAAGAAGCCCATATTCACATTTATATTTCCCTTTTCTGTATTCAGACAAAATGGTGCACTTCTCATGGTACATCGTTCTTCGGGTAGCTTAGTTTTAAGGTATTGCAAAAGCAACAAGGGCTCCTATACACACTCTAGGGCAGTGTAATATTCTGTTGGAGTAATGTACTGCAGGTTTTTTAAGGTACAGTGTAGGGTCATTAAAGGCAATGTTCTGCAAGAGATATGAAAAAATTGGCATAACAATAGATTTTAGGAGCACTGGAAGATATCACAAACAGCCTTGAATCAAAAAGAACATTTTGTCTTCATATAAAGCAGGCTTGAATAAAGCACTTGAATAATAGCTTGTATTTTATACTATATAGAGTCACAAAATTCTATTATGCCTGTCAGAAACTCACTTTTTGATTCTAAGAAGGTCATCCCTGCAGAGCCAATGGAGAATAACAGCAACCATTAAAGAACTATTCATTAGGAACTTTCAATGTTTTTAGTTCTAACTAAACTTCTGACAGAAAAAAATGCATGATCTAGCTAACAGAAAGAATAGTGGGAATAAGACATGTCTGTACATTCATTGGCTAATTTAATTCTGCATGTAACTGTGCTGTTGGTTTGTGAGCACAAAGACTCCTACCGGACAGATGAACAGACAATAGTTCTTTATATTTGAATTGATATACCTTAAAGGAACAGTAACACCAAAAATGAGAGAGCTTTAAAGTATTAAAAATATAATGCACTGTTGCCCTGCACTGGTAAAACTGGTGTGTTTGCTACAGTAACTCTAATATAATTTATATAATAAGCTGCTGTGTAGCCACGGGGGCAGCCATTCAAGCTGGAAAAAAGGAGAAAAGGCACAGGTTACATAGCAGATAACAGATAAATTCTGTAGAATACAATCGTGTTTTATCTGTTATCTGCTAAGTGCCTGTGCCTTTTCTCCTTTGAATGGCTGCCTCCATGGCTACATAGCAGCTTATTTATATAAATTATAGTAGACTTTCTGAAGTAAACACACAACTTTTACCAGTGCAGGGCAGCAGCACATTATATTTTAGTTACTTTTATACACTTTCATTTTTTGGTGTTACTGTTCCTTTAAGCCTACTAAAATCAAGTACAAGGTACTGTTTTGTTATTATAGAAAGGATTATATTTTACAAATTAGAATTATTTGCTTAAAATGGACTCTGTGGCCTTCCTATAAATCAGAGCTTTCTGAATATTAGGTTTCCAGATAAAGAATTCCATACTTGAAACATATATAAGGGCTGTGGCACACGGGGAGATTAGTCGCCCACGACTAATCTCCCCAAAATGCCATCCCACCGGCAACAATGTAAATCGCCGGTGGGATGGCATACACGTTGCCGCGATTTCCCAGAAATCGTGTATGCCATCCCACCCGTGATTTACATTGTCGCAGGTGGGATGGCATTTCGGGGAGATTAGTCGCCCATGTGCCACAGCCCTAACAGTGTTTAATGAGAGAAGGAAAGATAAAATCACTAGAGATTGCCAAATGGTAGGCACCCCCCATGGATTATAATCACTTACCTGATACCTGATGGCCTGTCCTCCTTTTAGCAGACAACTGCATCGACCCAGGGTAGCGGTAATTCAATTCAAATTTTTGTGTATAATTATAAAAGTACAAAACACCATTAAAGCTAAAGGTTTACCTTAACAACAGCACTCTCTGGATCAACAGAGTACTGCTTTGGGGGGTACTCCAGTATACTTAAAAGATATACTGTTTGCAAAAGACAACTGGGTGCTAATCATTAGCCGGATATGGGCAAAAAAACCTGGAGTTTACATCTTGTAAAACAGGGGACTAAAAAGAGAAGAACGAATGGGATGCCATGGACATAAAACTGGAGGGGAGAACATACATCATTGTTGATTCCTATGCCAGTGTCCTGGTCTGTGGTGCAGAGCATTACCCACATGTTCTTGTGCCCCCTTTGTAAAAGGAATACTTTTATTAAAGTTCCAATTCAGTTCCAAGGCCTAAGCCTAAACAACTGCCTGTGATTAAGTACCCGTATGGTACAAAACACATAAGGTGGCATGCTTTGGGGTTTGTACGCTTTTAATATGGATTTTGTAATAAGAATAGGATTTTTCTTTTTTGAATTTTTTTAGTTAAATTTGGGATACATTTGGTAAATTTGCTTGATTTGCCCTTTAATCTGGGGGCTGTGTCCCAATCACTTTGGCCCTGTTTGACTGGCCATTGGGGATCCTTTTTTGATAAAGTGTAAACACCCAAACTATTGCCTAGCTTTAAACTAGCTCTAAACTTCAAAAACGAAAAGTAGATTAGTATGAATATTTGCTTTAATCTGCAAATACAGCAGATTAACAGCTTCCTTGGCAGAAAACATCACATGTACTCTCCAAGTTAAAATAGTTTCTCTAGTAAAAAGGTATTTTTGGTTTGAAAGTTTTAATACCCTGGGTTCATCCTGATGCTTTAATTTAGACAACACTTGTATACAAAATAAAAAATTTTGTATGTTGTGCTAAATAAAAGTATAGTTCCTATAGTTGTGTAGGACTGAATGAACGCAATTGTGTTTAATTGTGGTAAAAATAAAACAGAAATCACATTGTTCCAGTCATTTTAATTACGCTGTCAAATCTCAGCCTAACAGAAAGTAATACTTTAATAACTACAATCAGACCATTCAGTGCATCGCAATTACTATATAACTTTATTTTCTTTTTTTATAAATACATTACAAAAGCAAGCTTTTTACATTGGCATTTCCAAACATTGCATATTTTTGCTTATTTTTCTTGTAACCCTTTCTAATGTCTGCTAATATTTGCTTAAACAAATGGAACAAATTAGCCCTAATTTATTGATATGAAATATATTATTCACCACCTCTCCTATATTATTGTTTAGTATTATTTTCTGCAGGTTGGTAAAGGTTTAAAGGAAAAAGCTCACCTTTATTTTTTATTATTATTCTTTATTTTATATACTTTAACCTTTTTCATGCCAATGTACTGATGCTGTAGGAAGACAGCTAATGACAACAGGTACTTTCTGCCATTAGTACAAACATGAAGGCTTTAAAAATATACACAGACATTCTTTTAATTTTCATTTGAAACTGATATCTTCAATGCTAAATCAGATGAGTTAGTTAACAATGAGCTAAGAGGAGTTGGTTTTACATAGGTTTCTTGGTTTAAAAAGAGAAAAGTCTCAGGGACTATGGAGTAGTACATTACTGTGCTATTTTGATGCTGTATCTGAAAATAAAGCTACACCTCACTGACCAACCTGATGGACTAAAATAAATTTCAGTTTCCATTCCTAATCCATTATCTATGATATTATGTCTACACATGTTAATAAGGAACAATCTGATTAAATAGGATGTTTAAAACAAGCAAGTGCAAGAATGTCCTAACTACTAAACAATGAAGCTAGGCATACATGGTAAAATCCACTTTTTTGTCACCAAACGAGTAGATTTTTTTCTGGTGGGAAAGATTGCATTACAACAGAGCCCTATGAAGACCCACTGGGAGAGGACTGCATCAGTGCTCTGATGGTGTCCTTGTCTGGTGGCCCAAATGATATATGGCCAATTTTCAGCCATATATTACTCAGGCAAGATCTCCAGAAGGCCCCATACATAGGAAAAAAAACTGCCAACTCAGTCCAGTGGGGCCATGCCAAGATCTTTTATCAGCCTGTTTATGGCCAGTATAAAGGCCCTTTATTGAGCGAGATTGCTAATTTCCCTCAGACTGGTAACATCTAAAAAAAAATTAGGTGCATCTAATGCAGTTAAAATATTGAAATATTTGACTGGTTTCTGTGGGTCAGAGCAAACCTGAATCAGTGTTAATAAATGAGGGCCCCTGCCTTTGGTCCAGTATGATAAAAAGCATATTAATTTAGGTTACGCATATTATTTATGTTGCAGGTTTCTTACACCATCTTTGGACCTCACCAACAGTGCACATTCTTACACTATTGTAGAGGTGTATCATTAACTGGGTGTAAAATTCTGATAAAACTGCTGTGTAATTATTAATAAAACTAACTCATAAGGTCCTCAACCAGGTTTGAGAACTCAAATATGTTGAACAAGTTTTCAGTGCATAAAATAAGTGCAAATATAGATTACACAAGATATTGCCATTTAAGGTCAACGTCACCTCAGAAAGCCCAAGCACATCAAATGACCAATAAAAATATGCCATATTTGCAGCCGTTAGTAACTTGCATTTTAAGAACTATTACACATTGAGTGTTCTTTTAACATTAGAATAAAGAGACTTATACAACTAGGTAAATAATAATAAGAATACAAATGAAGAGCAGCAAAATAGTTAGGCACATACCTAGGATTTTTTTCAGTTTGTTTATATATTGTAATATAAATACATTTAGTTCAAAGCAACTGGTTACAGATGTAAAAGCAAACAATGCAATGAGTATCATATATATATATTTCACAGTCCAGCAACAAAGGCTTTAACTCTGCTGTTGAGATCATCACCTGCTGCAGAATTGTTTTCAAAGTCTTCTTCAACATCTAACAGCAAAACTGGAATATTTTTCATGTTTTCAAAATGGACCTCAGTTGTCTTCTTTGTCAGCCAACTTTCATGCTGATCATGCAACTTCTCAAGGTATTCACATTGCAGAGTCTTTTCCTCCTTTCTAGCTCTTTTTTGTAGTCTCTGAAAACATTTTTCTGGAGATGCCCGTAGGTAAATAATTCCATCCAATGCAACTCTTCTGGAAAATTCTTCAATAAGAAAAGTGTGCCATTCCTGATACAAAGTCCACTCAATTTCATTTAAGTGTTGGAGTTCATAAAGAGTTTTAGCAAATATATATCTGTCACTATAAACAGATCTCTCAAATATCTGAACAGGCTCCTGCTGATGTAATACTTGCTCTGAAAGTGGCTGAATTTGTATTTTAAATCGACTCATACAAGAAAATGTCTGGAACGTGTAAGACCATCGTGTAGGATCATCATACATCAGTTGTAGCAGGTTGTCCATAGGCGGCTTTGAGGAAGTCATTGTTTGGAATGAAGTAGATTGAACATTCTGCCATTTCTTCAGAGGCTCTGTAGCAAAACTCCATTCTTGAAATGTATTGGATAGCAATTTGAGAAAGGTGGATTTTCCTACCGCTATATTTCCTTCCACGGATAATTTTTTCACTTGCATTTCTTTCCTGGAATTAGGGTCTGGAGAAATGGACTGTTGAAGTAGCTTGGAGATTTGATTTTCCATGAAGCTTACATGCTGTTTTTCATCTCTATGAACAAATGTACAAAAGAGATTTAATTTTGTCTTCCGAGAATAACAGCAAAGAATTTCTGTTGCATCCAAAAGGCGCCAGACTTTAGATAAAAACATCTGTTGACACAAAATTGTAAATCTTTTTAACTTTTTAATTTTAATTGATCAAGCAAATGAAAAAAAAAATTATGAGTACCTCTAGACCTATGTAAATATACAAGTACAGTGTACTAAGGCAGGCACAGGCAACCTTAACTTTTAGTATGATGTAGACATTTATATGCAAGGATTTATTTCTTTCATTATCTGCTTTTTCAATCATTCTGTCCTGCTTTTTTGCTGTTACTTATTGCTCTTCATAAGTACCAAAGGTCATGTGCACAGGGCTGCATCTTTGGAATGATATAGACAGAAAAAACACTTAGGCCTAGGGACACGTGGCTTTGGCTCCGCTGCCAAGTAGATCTGCTCCCCATTCCGCAACTCTGTTTATCTGCACTGAAAAATGCAGCTTTTGCTAAGTGCAAGGGGAAATTGCCCCGAAAAACACAAAAGTTATTTTTGGCCTGAGCTTCTCTCTGCTCTGTGTACCTGCACTCAAGCAGAAGCTATACTTTTAAGTGCAAATAAACGGAGCTGCATCTGGAGTGAACGCTGTGTGTGCCCTTGGCCTTCAATTAAAAAATTTCAGCATTGGATACTTGTGGCTAAATCTGACAGCAAAGTTGAAGGGACTGTACTCTTGTGTGAAATGAAGAGGGGGTGTCATTTACAAAGAAAGTTATTTTTATTTCTAATCTTTCTTTTTAGGCCCTACTCTAGCCATGTGTCATTATGACTTTGAAACAGTTGTCTGGTTTCCAAAGAAAATAAACCTTAGCAAGCACTAGGCGGCTGAATTTCCATGTCTGTGAGTTGCAGATTAAATATATAAATAATTTTAAAAAAACACACAAAAAATACAAAATGATTACAAACTGCAAACTTTGCTAGCCGCATTGCATTACAGTGAAACTTAAATTTAATGTTGATCATCCCCAGTTATACTCACAAAGGAGATTACACTGTGGCATCATTAATTAAACCCTGTAAAAGGGCCCTGTAGTCTTTAGTTGTGTGTTTGCGGCCATCTCACTGTCACTGTAGTTGAAAGGAAACCTAAGCCCAAGGCAACTTTGTAGTGGGCCAGGAACCAGACAGTCAGTGCCAAAATAGCAGTTAGCAACTGCAGCAGAGCTTAACTCCTTAGTACATCCGGTTGAAAGGAACAAATATGGTTTTAGAGATTTCACTTACTTATATACATAAATGTGACATTCGTTATATTTCACCCCCTGCGCACCTGCGAACACACTTCATTTGCTCCCGTATCACTCACTCACCACAACTGTAGCTTATACCATAGCTTGTACTAACTATACAAACCTCGAATAATAAATAAGCCTCTGGACCACGGAATGGGATATAACAACCTCTTATGTCCAGCTACATCGAACATGCGTTTGCCGTACACAAGCAGGAAAAAGCATCTGACTGCGACGGGTTGCATTCTGGGATTTGTAGTTTTACACCTCAAGCAGTTTCCATAAGCGGTATGGCTGTACGTGACATCGCAGTTAAAATCGGGTTAAAACATTTTTTTTTGTAAAATATGGGTGTTTGAGCAGTACAGTGAGCCGTGCGAGGTGCTCAGGGTGCCGGCTTGTTACAGCCATTGTGAGCACAGACAACAGCTCCCACACTTCCCTGCTTTTTCACTCCTTCGGGACGTGTTCCGGTTTCCTCTAAACCAGTGCCAGAAACGTTCTAGGCTATTTGAGTGTGTATTCCAATTGTATAGGGAAGTAGGTCAGTCTCCGTAAACAGTTGCCTGGCAACCGGATTCAAGGGGTTCTTTTGCCCTTATACACAACCAAGGGCGCTTTACAAGACAGCGTCTATCAAACAGAGTTGATAGAAAGCGGCGCTGTCGTGCTAAACCTAGCTAGTCTATTAAGATGTATTTATTTGTAATGGGATGGGGGGAACACAGCTGCAGCGCATGCGCATTTACTGCCCTGAAGCCAATTATTGTTAGGCAAAAAAAAAATTTGGGAGACTGACTGAAGGTAGATAATTCTTGATAAAATAGGGGGCGTTGACAGCTCTACATATGTAACCCCTATTTGGCTTTAGTAGATATTGTCCAGCTGGTTAGGTTAGTAATCCAAACTATTTTAAGGCTTCTCATGGTTTGGTTGCCATAAATAAAAAAACAACTGCACCTAAACTTTAGGACCCAAATGTAAAATAACGAACTTTAGGGGCTGGTTCCAACTATCCATCCATAGTACCCAGACAAATTCCAGTCTCTAACTCCTGGGAATGAGTCCATGGAAGAGCAAATTCCCTTTTAATCTCTGTTTTCTGGGGATCCACATCCTAAATCCAAAAGAGAATAACAATGGACAAGTCACTTCTTCACCCCAAACTTTTTCAGGGTGTCCGTATATGAGAAGTAGAAGGAAGGATGAAGCTTGTCAATCCTCCCCCTATTTGGCAGACTCACACTAAGGCTGAAGTTTTTGTTCTCCAGATACTTCCCATAGCTCAGGGCTAAATGCCTTAGCATAGTTCTCCCAATCCACAATTCAGCCATAATTAAGAAAGTCCAGGCCTTTCTGATGTTTCTTGTGGTCAGAATGAAAAAGGTGCTTCTGCAGGGGGTCAAACATATGGCTGCATTGTTCCCCAAAAGTCCCCATCCAGACTTACCTGTCCTTTGAAGGTTTAGGAAAAGGGGCATGCATGGTGTAGCTGGGGACTTCCTTTGGGTCTGGCCAGCCGTCCCACCCGTTTTCATCCATCTTGGGTGCAGGCTCTAGTGGTGACTGGATTGGTTGAAGCTGATTTGTGTCCACAGGTATATCCCAGCGCAACTGCAACTGGGCAGCATACAACACATATGGCATCAGAGTTTATGGCCTTGCCACCCAAGTGGCAGTAAATTCCCTCTGCACCGATTCATCCTAACCGCAGCCACAGTTATGTAGAGTGCAGTGCTAATAAAGTCCCAGAATGCAGGTTTATCCCAGCTCAGCCGCGTCCAGGTAGTGCGTGCTACACAAAGCTTTAGACAGAGATGGGGAATAGTGTGCTCAAAAGCTTCTGAAGCAGCCGCTGGAATGATATGCACACATATTTTAAAGGAGCGGTGTAGAACACATCTGTTTCTGATGAAGGTTCCCAACCAAGCGGCTGCCATGACATTGTTCCGTGAACCACCTTACTAAGTCTTGCATCAAACGATATTCTTGCGGCAAGACTTGTAGAAAAAGTTTTCTTGTGACAAAATTTGGCTTGCAAGATTTCTAAATGGTTGACGGTGCAGGTAACAAACCTGGGAGATGGGAAAGAACTCCAAAACCTGAACCTGCTGCCAATTATTATGCAAAGTTCATGAAGTGGACAAGAGGCCCTTTTTCCTATTGGGTTCGCTTTTACTTGTCAGCAAAATTTAAAGCAACAGCACATTGCAGTGTAAACTTCGAACCCTATGCCCTTGGGTTTCAAAATGTAACCCCATTTTGACTATAGTAGACATGGGACAGCTAGTCAGGTTAGAGCATGGAGCATACAGTGGACTCTCTTTCAAAGGATGGGCCTTCGATATGTGGAAGAGTTTGTCTGGATGGTGCTACACTACATCTCCCACTGCCTGATGTAATAAAGTGATGGAAAAGAAAGACACCAGCAAACTAATAAATGAAACTAATAAATTTTATTGTCCACGACAATATATGACATGGTTATTATTCACAAAATCCACATGAAATGGCATGCAGATACACAAGAAAGCAGCAATTTCATAATGGTGCATGACTGCACGAGCTGGATTAAGTAGATTTATGTCCTAAGGTTTTCTACCTTATATGGCCCAGATCCCAACAGCAGACTTGATCAGGGAGAATACTCTAAGTTCTAACTACTGTGATCCCTTCACTAAGGAAAGAGAGCTTGTAAAGGAGACTACTCCCACCGTCTCTCCTGGTTGGGGCACAAGAATAGATAAAGGTCACTAAATCACTTTCCTAGAAAGTGCTATTATGAAGTTAACCTGCTCTTGCTCTTCCTCATTCAGAGGGTCCCTGCTCTCTAACTTCACCAGAGATACAGGTCCCTCTAGGGCAGAACACTTCTGGGCTTTGTTGATCCCAGGCTCCCTGCAGCATCCAGCTAGTCCAGCAGATGCAGGCCCAAAAGAGGATGATCCCCCACTTACCAAACACTATATGAAAGTGTGGCAGGAAGTGGTCAGAAAGCCTATGGGCCAATAATCATAGCTATATGCTAGTAGCAAAATAATTACTGCCCAGTAGCAGTAAAATAAGGACGTGTAGGGTTTAAAGCTATAGTGATTGCTAACCCTATGGGTCCCTACACATATAAACGTTTTGTTTCATGTATTTGCTAACTACTATGGGCAATTAGATGCCCCTGGCCAATGTTAGGGAAAGATTTCCACACTGCGCGCTTGAAGCTTGCCATTTCTTCTCCCAGTGACAGCGCTGTCCCTGTCCCCGCCTCTCCCTTTGCCGCTGTTCGCCCTGGCGTTGAACCCCTCCGCCCCGCTGCATTGTGGGATGGAGGAGCGGAGGCGGTGGGGGCTGTGATGGCTGCGGCTGTTCCCGTCCAGTTGACCTGGGGGAAGGTTCTTTCCTCTACCGGCCCGGAGCCACGCTCCCGGCATGGACACAGAGCGGTGGCGATCAGGGAACTCATGATTATCTATGGGGGAGGGAACGAGGGCATCGCGGAGGAGCTACACGTCTACAATACGGGTGAGATATGGAGGTGGGGTGAGAGGCCTCAGTTAGCCCGGTGTGTTATTACCGGACTCGGCAAGTGAGTCACACTGGTTGCCAATAAGCGGCCCCTAGAACAGAACAGCAACTTTATCTCCAGCTGTTGCTGAACTACAGCTTCCGACTATGCGCGGACTGCTAGGCTGTAGGGGAGAAGTTGTACTGCAGCATCAGCCGGGAATTGCACAAATCTCATGGATATATGTCAATTGAAGCGTCTGGCAAAGAGGGCATCCGCCCTGGGCCCTCAGCATCAAAGGGGCCCCTGGTGGAGAAAAAGTAGTGCAAAGAACATTTTATACTGTGCACCAATGTGTTTGGTATGTGTAGTATACGTGTTATAGTTGTGCTACATACAGCCCTCAAGCTGCTTTGTAGTTTAACAACTGGAGGTGCTGCAGGTTGGTCTCCTTGATCCAATATTTGCAAGCCACTGATCAGGGCCCCAGTCTTCCCATAACAGAAAAGAAAATGAATTGGTGAAAATGTATTATACACATTGGGTACCCTGGAAAGGCTTTTCCTAAAAGGGTTGAGAAAATCTCCCCTGCAAGTTTTCCTTGTAAAGTATGTGCTGGTCACAGTATAGTAGGTGCACAGTCGTTCTTTTCCTTCACTTCATTTGCACCTAAGAATATTATGTACATTTAAACTTTATTTCACCTATTTTTACCTAAGAATATTATGTACCCCACAATTGCATACGCTGTAGAAAGCTGAGCAGCAATGCGTATACAGTCGTAGGGATCCTTAGGAGTTACATTGTGAGAGAAACACATCGGCTTATGCTATTAAATGTTATCTGCCTATTTTGTTTGCTTAGTATGAGGGTAAAAAAGACATTTCTCACAGATGTAACACTATCAGAGTTGCTCTTGAAAGTGGAAATAAAACCACTATTAAGGTTGTTTTTCCAGCTTTTCTAGTATCTGCTTATCTACTAACATCTGTTATTGTTTTGGTTCCAAATGGTGTCCCGTTTATAAATTTCAATTACTATGATGAATGCAATTAGCATCCTTTTGGAACAGGTAGCTAAGGTGGATAAAGGTACAGCAGTTGTGTAGATAGTTCAATCACAGTCAAGCTAAACATTTTCCTAGAAGCCTAAATCCTATGAGGCTGAGGAGAGGGTTCTGGTTCACTGCATGGAATAAGCTGTCTCTGGACAGGGCAGGTCCACATTTCCAATGCTACTTATTTGAATGCAGTACTCTTGTAGTCCCCCAAGTCACAGAATAAATCCCATAGCTTCATCTGAGACAAGGCATCTGTTGTGTGGCGCACTGGTTGGTACCTGGTGCATTACTGTATTTGTGTTCACTGATGAAGGAAGGGGTGAAGTCTGCTTTAGAGAAGGTCTAGTGTTTACGTTACACTGATTCCTGACTTCCCCTTTACTCTATATTAAACTGTACTTCTCAAATCTGGATAAAAAGCACTTAACATTGCCCCCTGCTACCTCTCCTTGGAATTTTTTTGGGCTAAAAAATACCAATTTTGCTATTCTAAGGTATTTACAATACAAGTAAATAGGCTGTGGTAGGGGGCAAGTTCAGGTTCTTTTTAGCCATATTTAAGAGCACCGTATAACATAAGATTTAGAGAGAGATCACTCTTTTGCTGTTTAGATCTTTTTTTTTTTTACTCCTTTTTGACCAAAGCATATTATACAACATCCTTCTCTTAAAGGGGTAGTTCAACTTTACACATGTTGTGTGCAGGCCACTAGAGGCAACATTGACCTTGATTCATGCACCTTACAACATTTCTTCACCTGTATCTCCAGATATCCTGGGTTGTCTCCTCTGTTTTTCTCAGAGGAACCACCTCTTGCACCACCTTCTTAAACCTTGCTGCTCTTTGCTCTTTTCCTCTGTATTTCCATCTTTTAATTTTTTGTTGAGTAACCTCTTTAAAACTAAACTGAAATCTTACCTCTTGGAGCAAAGATGTGTCATGTAATAGGCATATAAATGTGCTAATTTTTATTTAGAGATTTAATTGATTTTTTTTCCAGCAACCAATCAATGGTTCCTTCCAGCTGTGAGAGGAGATATCCCACCAGGCTGTGCAGCTCATGGGTTTGTTTGTGATGGGACAAGAATCTTAGTTTTCGGAGGAATGGTAGAATTTGGAAGATACAGCAATGATATTTATGAATTACAGGTACAGTACACTATATCACCAGTGTGTTAGGCAGGCAGCTGTATTTACTGCAGTGAGTCAAAAGACAGCCACTCTTGTGGAAACTTAAAGTGACAATATCACACACCTGTGACCATAGTTTTCACGGTAAAACCTATTTGTCCCTGCTGCTGAATGATTGGTTGCCTTTTAAGTCAACTGTAGGTAGTCCAGATAGTGACAAGCATTTCTCTGACAGTGTCATTTTTCAGGCAGAGAAATGCCCAGTGTGCCATAAGCCTTAGGCCTGTGGCTCATGGGTGTTTTGTCTGTTGGTGCCCTGGTGAACAAAATCATTGGTCAAAACATTACCCCCAACCTGTCACTACCTCAATTGTTACTGCTAAATTTGACATTGAGAACTGAAGCATAAACCTGCTGAAAGGTCTATTCTGAAAATAGAATATCATGATTTAGTTTAGGGTATTTGGAAATAAAAACATTCAATTTCAACTTCAGCATATCCAATATCTAAAATCAAAGTAAAATCACATTTCTGGTTCTGCCAGGCATGTAATGTATGCTTTGTTAATACTCTGGATTTTATTTTGACATATGACGTTTGTTAATACTCTGGGTTTTATTTTGACATTTGACATTTCATTTGTAGGCCAGTCGATGGCTGTGGAAGAAGCTAAAGCCTCAGGCCCCATCATCTGGATCACCACCGTGCCCCCGACTTGGTCACAGCTTTTCCCTGCACGGAAGTAAATGTTATTTATTTGGTGGTCTAGCCAACGAAAGTGAGGATACCAACAATAACATTCCCAGGTATGCTAATTCTCTGCCATTTTCATGCCCTTAAAACATCTTGTAGATAAGGAAATGACATCTTGTCACAAAATAAAATAAAAATCTTTAAAAAAACAAAAATACAGTGTTAACACCTATTTAAAACATCAGTACCAATATATATAGGTATGCAGAAAAATTATGATTTTATTTTTACATTTCTTTTACGGAAGCATTTGCAACTTGCATATAATGTTAAATGGTAAATAAAATAATTTGGACTCAACACTCTGTTAAGATATCCTGAGTCAGAAGACAGTTCTGTGGAATAGAAGAGGCTGATGCTTTAGACAGGTTCTGTACAGAAGGGCTAGCATTTCATTATATACACAGGGAGTGTTTAGTCCATTTGGGACTTAACGACTGGACATGAATGGTGTATGGGACCCTGATGTACCATTTTGGAGCATTACACTTAGCTGCATTAGTGTGAAATGAAAAAATCAAATTAGAGTGAATCCCCATCAGCCCATTCATGAAACCATCTAATAACAGAATGGAACTCTATTTCTGAATCAAATCAATGAAATTCATAAGTGGGTTGGAAGGACTTATTTGGGCATTATATATATCACACAATTTGTTGTACTTTAAACGAATAAAGAAATTAACTAATAATGCAATTTTATCTAAACTGTTGCTCTCAGCAGAAGCCAAAGTAATGGATGTAGGAGTAAAAGATGAGTATTACTAGATCTATTAAATTATATTTTGTAAAATAAATGAAAAAGTTCAGTTTAATTTTAACATTGCATGCCTAGAAAATGAACTTCCACCAGAAATGCCTTAATTTAGCAGTCTTTAGCAGTTGATGTAAAAAAAAATAAGGACAGTATTAATTTTGAAAGGTTTTCTATTGTAATTACCACCATTTTTTACAGTACTGCCACCTGCTGTCCCCTTTAAAAACTGAAAAAAAAGTATACTTTTAATCCATCTGAACAATAACCAATCATTTATTTCTTAGCATTAAACATAGTTATAGGAAGATCAAATCAAATTATTAAGTTTTAATATTAGCTTGGATTAATTACTTTGCATAGATCTGTACATGTTATAGATCAATATTTATCTTGTGTCAGAATACTATTCACCAGATATGGAAGTTCATTATACAGAACTACAAGATATGCCATAAATGTATTTCATTGAACAGCCTAGTCTATTTTTTTTTTCAGTTTAAGGTTTCTCTTACATACATACAGAAGGGTAAGATTGATGGACAAATAATTTGCTGATATTTAGAGCAATACTAAGTGGGGGCAATATGTCTGCAATATGCCGCAAACAACTTCATATTAGCATCAGTTTAAAGGAACAGTAACACCAAAAAATGAAAGTGTATAAAAATAATTAATATATTATGTACTATTGCCCTGCACTGGTAAAAGTTGTGTGTTTGCTTCATAAACACTACTACAGTTTATATAAATACCCTGTTGTGTAGCCATGGGGGCAGCCATTTAAATTGAAAAAAGGAGAAAAGGCACAGGTTACTAAGCAGATAACAGATAAGTAGCATAGATTCCCATTGTATTCTACAGAGTTATTTGTTATCTTCTTATGTAACCTGTGCCTTTTCTCCTTTTTTCAATTTAAATGGCTGCCCCCATGGCTACACAGCAGCTATTTCTATTAACTATAGTAGTCTTTCTGAAGCAAACACGCAACTTTTACCAGTGCAGGGCAACATTACATTATATTTTAATTATTTTAAAGCTTTTTTATTTTTTAGTGTTACTGTTCCTTTAAAGCATGCCAGTCACTTTTCATGGGTAATGTTTGTTTTGAAACACTTTTGTGTGGTTTTGGGTGCTAATTATATGTCTAGATTGACCCATGGCACAAGCCTTTGACATCAGTTGGAAGCTGTCAGTGGTCGTTTGACTTGCCCATAATTTATCCTTTAGTTTTCTTTGTTTCTAGGTACATGTCACTGGGGGCAGTTTACTTCAAATCATATAATTACCTTGCTGATTTTACCTGTTGTGTTCCATTGCCATAATCCTACAACTCTTTAGTTAGGGTCTGTTGGTTAGAGTGGGTGTCTATCTTAATTCCACGTGAAACTATTTAAGTTGTCAATATTTTTCGAAACTATTTTTTTTAGTCTGTAAAACATTAAGGATTCTGAATATTACCCTCTCCAGAAATCACAGGGTGTGGTGGTATCCTATTACAACTAACTACCAGTAAGACCTGAGCAACAGTTTGTTAAATTTTCTAATTCTGAACATAAAAAAAGGATCCGGGCTTACCCACAGTTTCAGAAAAACAAATGGTGGTTGGCAAAGGGGTTCTGGTTGCTTTGCCTGTCAACAATGTGTAATGTGTAGTATTGTAGGAAAAATCCAATTGTCTTAAATTAGAGAGTTTTTGTTTCCAGCAAAGAGGTTATTTTCTGATAGATATTTGAGAGTTTTCCCAATATCTGTGTTTTCAAATATCAGTTCTTTTTCTGTAAATTTGTAAACTGTCTTTTTAGATGTATATCCTTAAAAGAATAAGGGCTTGAATATTATTTTTTTAATTATATGGCAGGCACTTACACTAAATTTTTCTTTTATTTTAGATACCTAAATGATTTGTATGAGCTTGAGTTACGTCCAGGAAGTGGTATTGTTGGCTGGAATATCCCAGTAACCAAGGGGACACCACCATCTCCCAGAGAGTCTCACTCAGCAGTGGTTTATTGCAGGAAAGATACTGGAAAGCCAAAGCTTTATATATTTGGGGGAATGTCTGGATGTCGACTAGCAGATCTTTGGGAACTTAACATTGGTATGTTCAGATTTTCACCTTATATCGGATTGGCAGACAAACATTTCAGATGACATACATGTGGTAGTGAAAAAGAATAAAAAATAAACTATTTACAGCATAATATTGTAAGTCCATAATCAGAAACTAATAAGGGGAAGATTTATCAAAGGAAATTAGTTAAAATTTTAACACACCTTGAAGAAGCTGTAAAGCTTGCAGAGACCACTCCAAGCCACAGTATTCAGACTCCCAAAGATTCCTCTGATTCAACTGAAACAAATCCCTGGCAAGTAGTTAATCAGGTTGCAGTCAGGATGCAGTCCCTGATCAAATGGGAAAATCGACACCTGCCTGGTTTTCGGACAGATATTGATCGGGGAGGCCTGTCATAACATGGGCAGATAAACTGAAATAGGTAACTTAAATCTTAAATGGCCGCTCTAGTTTGCTTTCTAAATAAAAAAAAAATAATAGTGAAAAGAAGAGTTTTATTAAAATTAAAAAAAAAATAAAAAAAGAGCAGAATGTGTTTTAAACATAAATTCTACATATTGTGCACATTTTAAAAAAGATGTATATAGGTGTATAATGCCCATAAAAATCTAGTTCAGTTACATTAAAATGGTATATTCGTTTAAACTGAGTTGGTTTTTTTTTCTTTACAGAAACAATGACATGGTTAAGTCCTCAAAGTAAAGGTGCAGCCCCTTTACCCAGAAGCCTTCATACAGCAAATATTATAGGAAATAGGCAAGTGCTTTATTGACATTTATTGTGTAACTGCCCTTGCAAAGCCTCTTGTATTCTTACATTAAAGTAGAAATATGTTTTGTACTACTGAAATGGATGTTATTGGTCAAATGGATACTTTATTTAATTAAAAGCATGTCTTCATAAAAACCACATGACTTAAGGATCGTACGCACAAGCATTTGTAACTGCGCACCCCTGCGGTGGTAGTCTTGTAGCCTTCTGCGTTCCACCACAGGAAACATGCTGTGTTCCATCTGCATTTGGGGCTTACATGCGCCTGTGTTAGTACAGCCCCATTAGAAAAAATTACATGCATTTCTTCCTGCACTCCCCTGTTGTAGAGCGCTACTGCAGGGGAGGGCAGGTACAAGGTACCATTTGTAAAATGGTTTTTTTATATCTGGTAGTCTATTCTTTTTTAATTGTTTAAGCCAGAAAAATAATTGTCCATATTGATTATGCCTGCATGCAATTTTCATCTGTGTTTAGCAATTTGGATAGGTGTTCGTACATGCGCTGCAATTGGGCAGTGTTGTATATAAAAACCGACTGAAAAGGAGTGTATTCAACCTCTTAAGGCAGTCAAACACATGCATCTGAATTAGTATATCATCTTTTACAAATCTGTCAGTAGTTTCCTGAGTCAGAAAAGTGTTGTAAAATGGCAAATAGGTAAAAATGCTGGAAATTGATATTTTACAACTGGTGGTTTTAGTGTATTTAATAGTACAGGTATAGGATCCATTATCTGGACTATCTCAACTTGTTAGGGCAGTGGCAGATGGGGAGATTAGTCGTCCCACGAGAAATCTTCGTTACCGTGGGGCGACTAATCTCCCCGCAATGCCATCCCACCAGCAAGAATGTAAATCGCTGGTTGGATGGCATACGTGTCACTGTGATTTCCCAAAGTCGCCCGAAGTTTTCTCTCAAGGCAACTTCGGGTGACTTCGGGAAATCGCGATTTACATTCTTGCCGGTGGGATGGCATTGCGGGGAGATTAGTCGCCCACGGTAATGAAGATTTTTGTGGGGCGACTAATCTCCCTGTCTGCCACTGCCCTTATCCAGTAAGCTCATAAAGTCCATTCTAAGAAAATTATTCTAGATTCTGATTTTTGTATCTGAAAAATTATAAAACAGTACCTTATACTTGATGATAACTAAGCTACATGAATCCATATTGGTGGCAAAACAATCCTATTGGCTTTATTTAATGTTTAAATGGTTTTTTTTAGCAGCCTTATGGTGTGTTGATCCAAATTACGGAAAGATCACTTATAAGAAAAACCCAAGGTCTCGAGTATTCTGTAAAACTCGTATAGGTGTATATTAGACACCCCAAAAGAAGAAATAATGTTGTTTTATAAAAAGATACTTTTTAGAGTTTTAAAAAATATGTTTATCATTTCAGGATGTATGTTTTTGGTGGCTGGGTTCCCCAGAGACAATGTGATGATAGTCCATTATCTAAAGATAACCAGTGGAAGTGCACCAACTCATTTTCATACCTGGATTTAGGTTTGTATTACTGATTTCTTAACTTTGTTAGCTTTTAAAAGTTATGTCATAGTGTTAAGGCCATACACAGTAAGATTTGCTCATTTGGAGCCAATGCATTCCCAATCCGGTGCGAAAATCAAACCTGTCCAATCTACAACTGGCCAGATATCTGTCAGGTGGGCCCATTGGGGGTCCCCATACACATGCAGATAAGCTGCCTAATCGGTCTGAAGGACTTGAATCCGCATCTTAACTCTGCCTGTGAATGGTCATCTTTATTTTTTAAAATATTTGATTTTGAGCCATGACACTTAATGCCTAAGGCAAATAGAATTATTTTACTTCAGTGTAAATGGTTTAGTTAAGCCATTTGAAAGGTCTGTGAAACTACTAGTTGATTCTGTTGCAGGACTGTGTTAGAAGGAAATGTACCCTGTAGAAACTAATAATGTTGCCCATGCATTAAAATAAATGTGAATCTGTATGAAAATTGTGGGAAAATAAACACTACAAAATATGTTTTCATTATTATTATTAATTATCACACGTTTTTGGAAATTTTATATTATAGTATTTATTTTCTTGTACATATGGTCTTTGTGTAAACTTCCCATTTTTATTCATTAGATAAATCAGAGTGGGTAACGTTGAAATCAGACTGTCAGGAAGAGAAAAAGAACTGGCCTGGGCCCAGGGCAGGGCATTGTGCAGTAACATTTGGCAAACGTCTGTATATCTGGAGTGGGAGGGATGGCTACAATAAGGCATGGAATTACCAAGTCTGCTGCAAAGACTTATGGTATATTGATACAGGTAACTTTTACTATTTAATGTGTAATTTAAAGTTTGATATTTAAATACTGCTATTAAGTCAATTTGTTCTTCCTTGAAAATATTCTGAAAAAAATTCTCAAACTAGCTGGGCTTAGATTTGATCAATTGTTAGAGTTCTGGGCTAGTGTTTTTTGTGTGGCACGTCAGATTTGCTGAACACTTTTAGGCAAAACAAGTGAAGTAAAACAATACAATATAGTAAATCATTAAAAAATGTGTTGTATATGAATAATTATGAAAATAAAAAATGTACCGTATTTTCCGGCGTATAAGATGACTGGGTGTATAAGGCGACCCCCAACTTTTCCAGTTAAAATATAGAGTTTGGAATATACTCGCCATATAAGACTACCCCTCTTCCAACGCACACCAAAGGCCAGGCGACTGGCTGGTTGTTGTATACAACTGCTTTGATTGGTTAGAGTGGTCACACAGGACATTGGTAGCCAAGGCCCCCTAAAACATTGGTAACCAGGGCCCCCTAAAACATTGGTAACCAGGGCCCCCCTAAAAAATACATCATGCAGGTAGGCAGTTGTGAGTGTACATGGAGCATAAACGAATCAGAATGTAATTTCTCTGTTGCAGCCATAAAGAAACAAATCATTGCCTGTGAATAGTGCTTGGCTAAAGTTACCCTTTAGCAATGTACATAGTCTGAACCAGCTGTACTACCCCTGCCCCAGGCATTTTGAGGGGATTATTTTACTTTTGAAAAACAGCAGTAAAAGCAATAATACACTCCAGCTTCCCCCCAAGCGACTTCCTCCAGCTTCCCCCCAAGCAACTTCCTCCGGCTCCCCTCAGCTTCCCCATCCTAGCTACCTCCTGCGGCTTCCCTGCCAGCGACCTCCTCCGTCTGCGTCTTCCTGATTGTGCCGGCTCACTGTAGCTTCTGAACATTTTAAAAGGTTGCGCCCTGTGCGTGCATACGTACGTACGTACGTACGTACGCACGCACGCACGCACGCACGCACGCACGGGGCGCAACCAATCAAATTTTCCGCTGGCCACCAATGACGGCGGCCTTGGCCCTGGCCGGCATAATCAGGAAGAGGCAGACGGAGGAGGTCGCTGGCAGGGGAGCCGCAGGGGAGTACCCGGCGTATAAGACGACCCCCGACTTAGGCACAGATATTTCGGGGTAAAAAAGTCGTCTTATACGCCGGAAAATACGGTATTTAATATTTGCCCAGTTTTATGGTGGAACCCCTGACTGGACAGTATTTTGGCAAATGGAACTTGACCACTTTAATATTCCTTTTGTATAAAGACACAATGGCAATTCGCTGCTCAGAATTCATTAGTAATACATTTTTTAGAAAAAAAACCCTTAAATATCCCCTTAATGTATAATGCATTTTCAATGACTAGAGGGTTCTTCAGATCATACACTAGCCTTGTGCAATGAAGATACTGGCCTTTTGAAGTCTCCATTCAACTTTTTGGATGTATAGCTAGAGCAACAAGGGCTCCTCTTAGCCCATAGCAAGCTTACAAACATTCAGCCACATTATCTGGGGTTTAAAATAACTTTTACCCAGAATCTTGCTGTAATTAACCTTTAAAATTAGCTTTTTAGGAGTATCTCAGACATAAAATGGCATTCTACCCAACATGTCCCTAAGTGTATGTATGTATGTATGTATGTATGTATGTATGCATATTTTTCTTAATATAGTGCTATTTATGTGCGCAGAGATGTTCCACAGAACAATAAATTGTTAGAAGAACAGGGGTCTTTATAATAATGGAAACAAATAAATACATAGTACAATAATAAAGTATACAAGAGACAAGAGGATGGAGGTCCCTGCCCCATAGAGCTTACAATCTGCACCTACACAGGAAGCTCTACAGTTTTGGAAATACTGCTCTAGAGTAAAATCTAGGTTAATGCACAATTAGTTTCTTATCTCCTGCATATGCTGTTGGGCAGGTGTTTCACCATTCTTTCACCAAAGCACAGCCTGCACAGCCAATATATCCATCAGGCAGGTTTAAATATCACTTGAAATGAGGGCTGCATCAGTCCTTTCCTGTCCTTATAATGATCCAATAACTGGCCTGGGAGCCAAATGTTCAGATCAGTCATGTTTGGGAAAAACATGTATAATTACGCTTGTCGGTCATCATTACACAGGTAACCTACCTTGGTAATCTAGAAATCCTAGACACAAAATTCTTTTTATATTCAGATACCCCGCCTCCACCATCACAAGTTCAGCTGATCCAAGCTACCACCAATTCTTTTCACCTTAAGTGGGATGAGCTTCCAACAGTGGAAGGATATATTTTACAGCTGAATCCAGAATCTCCAGCTTCTTCCATTGCTGGAACTCCTGCTCCCCTCAGTGAAATTTCAGCACTAAATCAAGGCAATGGTCGGTCTGGAGATTATTCAACTACTCTGCCTTTGTTTCAAACAGGACTTTTGGGCTCAGGTGAAGGTAAGTTATTCTCTTTTTCAAATGTGTGGAAAAACCTAAATAAATGGCTTATGTGTAAAAATTAAAAAGAAAAATTGTGTGTCCAGCAGTAAAAGATAAACTAGATTGGGAAGTTTGAGAACAAACTACATGTTGGTTTGAAAAACATGAAGTTACTGAATGAAATCTGATCTGTTGTTGGATTGGCCCACTTTTTCTCGTGGACCACAGTTATATAGTAAAAACCACTTTGCAAAGTTTGGGGACCCTGATTTTTATAGTGTCTGAATGGTAGCAATTTAAATTTCCCCACTGAACGTCAACAAGTGACATCTGATTGGTGGTTGGTGGCCCTGCCCTCTTTTTCTAACCTGGCACTTCAGTTACCCAGTGACTAATTCTGCAAAGTTTAGGGACCCTAGGATTAATAGTTAAAGAACAGCAGCAGTTTAAATTTAAACCAATAAAAGTCAATAGGTAATTGTTGTTGGTGGGTGTGCCTTTTTCTAACCTTGAGTCGAAGTCACAAAGTGACAAACAGTGGGCACCCTGGCATAAATAGTGTGAGAATGGCAGCATTTTAAATTTAAACCAATAAAATTCAATGGATGAAATCTGATTGGCTGTTAGTGGCCCAACCCCCAGTGACCAACTTTGCAAAGTTTGGGGGACTCAGGCATAAAAATTGTGGGACTGACAGCATTTTACACTTTACCATTAAAAGTAAATAGGTGAAATGTGATTGGCTGTTGGTGGCTCTGCCAACTTTTTCTAACTTTGAACCATAAATACCCAGTGACTATCTTTGGAAAGTTTAACAACCCTGGAATTAATACTTAAATAATGGCATCAGTTTAAATATAAACCAATGAATTTTAATGGGTGGAAATGGATTGGCTGTTGGTGGCTCCGCCCACTTGTTCTAACCCTGAATATGTGGTCAGTCAGTGACTGACAAAGTTTGGGAACCCTGACATAAATAGTCTGAGAAAGGCAGCATTTTAAATTTTTGGCTGTTGGTGGCTCAACTCACTTTTTAAAACCTAAAAATGCAGTCCCCTAGTGACCCTGGTGTTAATACTGTGAGAATGGCAGCAGGCTGAATTTCCCCATTGAAAATCAATAGTTAAAATCTGATTGGCTGTTGGTGGCTCCACCCACTTTTTCTAACTCTGAACTGCATTTACCTGGTGACTAGCTCTGCAAAGTTTGGGGACCTTAGTATTAATAGTTAAAGAATGGTAGCAATTTAAATGTAAACGTATGAAGTGAAATCTGATTGGCTATTGTTGGCCCCGCCCACTTTTCTAAACTTGGAATGTAGTCACCCAGTGACAATGGCAGCAGTTAAAAGTTGACCACTAAAAACAATGAAAGAAATGTGATTGGCTTTTGGCAGACCCTGCCCACTTTTTCTAACCTTGAATAAGTAGTCACCCAGTGACTGACTGTGCAAAGTTTGGGGACCCTGGTGTTATTACTGTGAGAATGGCAGCAGGTTGAATTTCAGCCAAGTCAATAGGTAAAATCTGCCCACTTTTGGGCATCCAACAATCATATTTTCATTCAGGCTGACCCCATGACTATGCGATTCAAGTTTGGGGAGTGTGGCCTCAAAGCTGTAAGATTGGCAGCAGTTTAAATTTCCCTATTAAAGTCAATGGGTGAAATTTGATTGGCTGTTGTTGGTCCCTCCCACTTTGGGTCATCCAACAAATGTCGCTGTAAGCCCATCTTCAAAGCTGTAAGAGTGGCAGCAGTTTTAAAATCTTCCCTGTCAAAGTCAATATAAAAATTGGGGCGTTCGGAGCAGCGCCACAAAAAGACAGGGGGCAGGATCCCTTGGAAAAGCACAAGCAACCTGCTCCGCTATAGGGCGAAGAGGTGTGGAGAGTTTGGGTGTTGTACCCCTAAAACTGTAGGATGAGTAGCGTTTAGAAAATGGGGGGCGCTAAGAATAAGAATAAGAAAAAGCGGAAGAATAAGCTGAAGTCGAAAAACAGTATGTTGGGTTTTTCAACCGAACATAAATACTAAAAATGAGTCCAGGGTGTTATAGTTGAAATAGGCAGTGATTAAACTGATACACATGTAATGGGCAACTAATTCCCTCAATTGATCTTGATTCTATTGCATGTACTAGCACTACAAACTGCTTCCAAAAAACTAAAGGGATTGCCACTTTTTTCACTTTGTTTGTGTGTTTCTGTTGAAGCAGGAGACTGCCAAGAGTCCCCACAGCAAGCTGTAAATTGTATACTTTCTTCTGGCCTTCGAGATCATGTGTGTGAGCAAAACACCCACAACAGGCCTAATAAGGTAAGAAGCTTTGTCAGCCTTTCGGATCCTGCAGTATTCAGACGTCTGTAGCAGCATGTCACATTTTAATGACCGATGCTGCAGAGTTTGAGCAATTACTACTCTGGGTACTTTCTGCTATTTATCCTGCCAATAAGAATCTGTTGTGCCCACTGGTCAAGGCACTGTCTAGATACTTTTGGTATGTTTTAACCTCTTTCAGCAAATTGTAGTCTTAAAGGGATAGTGACGTACCACTTTTAAGACAAACTCGTCACTATGCCTATAAAAAAGCGTTCAGCACTAATGACTAAGCTTCAACCCCCACCCGCCACTCTCTGTTGCCCACCTGTGTCAAGCAAGAAGTGCCCAAGGATTAAATGATTGACATTATGTACTCCAGAATGCTCCCTCCCATGCAGTGTTATTAGCATAAATTGGGACATTGACATAGAGCGATGTACTTGCCATAGAAAAAATCCAAGTAGGAAAACAAGACAGATTAAAAAACACATTTAACGAGGCAGTGTGATTTGGTAATATCATTTTATAGGAAAGAGTTCATGTGCATAGGTTTAATTAAAGTTTTCTGATATTAAGAATATACTTCCTTTCATGCCAGGTACAAAGTCAGCCATCTAATTTACTGCAAGAAAGATCTGCGGCCCTGTCTGAGAATCCATCACTTTCTTGCAATTTAAATGGCAAGCAGCAAGCACTGCGCAGGCTCAATTCTGTAGGTAAGAACTGAATGGAATGTCAGTTACGTACTTATTACTGTCTAATGCATCAGACATACAGCATTCCAGTAAGGAAAATGGAAATATAAATGAATTGGTATTGTATGTGTATTTGCATACACAATTTTTACAGAAAATGGGTGTTTTTTGTTGTGTTGAAAAGTAGAAAATATAATTAGAATACTTGACTCCAGATCTTATTGATCATATTTATTGTATCAGCTTCTAATCCTAAATAGCCTTTATTTTATCTGAGGGCAGGAAGTGTTTAATGGGTTGTCATTTACTTTGTGCCATAGGTCCTGATACATCATCAAATTTGAATGATGTGCATGATATGGACATAGGACTTTTAACAGCTGAAGTTTCTGCATTCTGCATTGCCTCCAGTGCACAAACTATGGTAACCCAGCAGACCATTAAAACTGAGTCATCAAGTACACATGTTAAAGATAAAACTTCACTAACAGCATTCAGTAGAAAACCTGAAGGTTTGAAATACGTTTCACATGCTGTATTTTGGGCCACTTATTTGTACAGCCATGGAGTTTTGTGGTGTACATGCACTTTCAGCCCTGTTCAGATAGTGTTTATGCACTTTTTTTTTTTTTTTTACATAAGCCCATCTGAATAAGCTTATATTACAAACGGGGGTTATTTATTACCCTTAAGCCAAATCAGACTATCTGATTGGTGCTCTGCAATTTCTGTATTTCCTGCCTGTAGTATTTCAACAAAATGCTTAAATATGGTGAGCCTTGGCCTGCAGAGTTTTGTTTTCTGATCTCTTTTGTGGCAGTTTAGAGGTTTGTTTTACTGATTGGTAGTTATGTTCAGTTATGAAGCAGTAAGGTGGCATGGAATATACTTAAATTTCATAATTTAAAAATATTTCTGACAACTATGTCATAAAGTATAATCCCTCTAAGTTTTGAAATGAATGTGGACTATATTAATCGAATGATGCAATTATAGGCTGACAACAGATACAAATGTTTTTTATGAAAGGCTTCCACGCACATAAGTCAAGATCATGATGTACAACTAGTTACACGTTATTTGTACATTTTGGGAAGCAGTGGACAGAAGTGTCAACATCATAGTCACCAATCACTAGGCTGGGTTCGCCAACAGCTTAAAAACCAATCCAGATGTGGTTGAGAACCCCTGCCACTGCTTCAAGCACATTGTTTCCTCCACAATCGGTATATGATTATCAGTATCTTGGCAAAGCTGGGAAGTTGATTAGGAAAGCTGGAAATTCCCATTGCTTGAGGACCGTATTGTGTTACATTGGTAACGGCCATTTCAACACATGGTCTTCTGTAGTAGCTCACTTGCAACACTCGTGCTGCTAGTGGTAGATAACTCCACGTGGGGGACAAACATTGCCTGTTTCAAATGATTCATAATAGTAATACTCCAAATATATTTTAAACCTAAACCTACAGAGTTTGGTGGAAAGCAATGACAATGTTTGTTTTTGTTGTTTGCTTTTAATCTGCACTTTTTTGTCCTATAGCATTTATATACTTTTCTCAAAATTGTGGAATATGTTATCTTTTTCCAGTTACAGCTCCACTGCAATATATGCCTTCTATTGATAGCTGCACATCACAAGCTAAGAGCACCCTTCCTCACTCAAATGTAAGTTAAACCTACCATAAGCTTTTCTGGTGTCTGGTTTTAAGTGGTTAAATGCCTTAAGTTTATAAGCTGATATTTCAGTGCATAAATGTTTTAGGGATCATTTAGGGCTGCAAGTGCAGTTGCATTGGCACACATTTCCCTTCCGTTAGTTGGGTCGTCTAGAATCTCATACATTAAAGAAGAAGTAAACCTTTTTTTTCTATCTTATAATTACTCTAAACATCTCCCATAACAACATACCTTAGTCCTTGCATTCAGTCTGATCTGGTTTCTGATTCATAAGTTCTCCAGCTCCTTTCCTCTTCTTCCTGGTACTGCTTGAAGTACCTCCTCCTCTTCCTGTTCAGTAGTCCAAGAGGAGAGCCTTCTATGCATGCCTGACAGAGAAGAAGCTTTCTGGGAGTGCACAGAGAAGCAGGAGCCAGTGTGCAGCAGCAGCAGATTTGTTTCTGTGCCCATACATAACTGCCTGATTCACTTTGCATTCCCAGAAAGCTTCTTCTCTGTCAGGCATGCACAGAAGGCTCTCCTCTTTGACTACCCTGTGGTCAAAGAGATAAGGAGAGCCGAACAAGAAGAGGGTGCAGGGCTTCACTCTGTACCAGGAAGAAGAGGAAAGGAGCTGGAGATTTCAACTTATAATTCAGAAACCAGATCAGACTGAATACAGGGACTAAGGAATGTTATTCTGCGGGATGTTTAGAGTAATTTTAAATATAGAAAAAAAGGTTTACTTCTTCTTTAAAGGTACTTGCGTAGAGATGTACTCTATGGACTTCCATAATAATTGTGCTGGTGCCACTGTCTGCCTCCTGTGCTGAATCGGGTGCTTCTGCATACATTGACACAGAGAAATGTTGACCCTTTTCTTTTGGCGCATCTGCATTGCTTATTGACACAGTGTACTGAGGGAACCTTGGAGCTACCACCTGGTTTGGAGCTGGTGATAGCTCCCGGGTTCCCTCTGCAGATGCACCAAAAGAAAATGGCACACATGTCACTTTTAATGACAAGCAGTGCAAGTAATGCCAACCACATTCAATTTGAGTCAAAGTGTGAGCACAAATGTGTTAATTTTGCCACAGTAGCTGCAATTGCGTCAGGTGTAACTGTGCATATGGACATACCTAATAGATTTAATGAGAGCATGTAATTTATTTAAATTTTTAACCATTCTCTTTATTCTTCGTTGTAGAATAACAGTAAAGACAGCAAAATAAAATCCGGGGTGAAAAATGGTCAGAGACAGTGGTATGATGTTGGCATTTTTAGAAATAATAGTGCTGTGGTGACTCAGTTCTTTCTCTTGCCAGAAGAAAAACAAGATGCATCAGGCAAGGTATTTTGTATATCAGTTTTCATTGCCATCCTACTTATTTTCATGTTATTTCAAAGATCAGCCCTAACACAAATTCAAAAACATAAGAAAACTTCTTATTGCCTCACGTAAAGAGTGTTGTAAAGTGGAGCAAGTAGGCAGGAAAGCTAGTGAGCTAATGTAGTTGTACACATTGGCTTAATAGCTACTAACAGGAGGTTTGCAGCTACAGGGGACTGCTTTTTGGTGCTTACTCAGAGATTTGGATATATGTTTTTTTTTAACATTAAGGCAGATGTTGGTTAATTGTGGGGCTAGCCTCCCTATAGGTGCTGAAAGAAGTTAAAAGGTACTGTCCTGGCTGAAGACTGTTGTCGATACCCCTGGTGCTATAAAGCAGACTGTAACTGCCATGATTTATATACAACCTTTATATATACTAAGTAGGGGCACAGTTAAATTGTTTCTCAAAAGTAGAACCTAAACCTAAGGCAGGATCACATGAACTACATGATGGGAAAGAGTAAATCTGCTGTGTATGATACATACTGCCTGTGCATATTTACTTTTATAGTTTATTGTATCTTCTGGTAACATTTACAGTGTAAATAAACGTTAATGTGCACTGTGAATTTTAATAAAAGTTTTTTTCCTGTAATGGATATTTACATGTGTTTTTGTTATCTAGGGTGGTGATTCAGATATCCCAGATTACACACTGCTGAAAAAGCATGATTTATTACCAGGAAGTGTTTACAGATTCAGGGTGGCAGCAATTAATGGATGTGGAGTAGGTCCATTCAGTAAAGTTGCTGAATTCAAGACATGTATTCCAGGTTATCCTGGGGCTCCCTCATCTGTAAAGATTACAAAGGTAACACCTTGATTTCTGTATTTTGTAAATTATATTTTTAAGAGGCTTATGACATTCATGTGTAAAGAATACAGTATATTTACAGATGTTTTATATGACATGGAGCATTTCAGGGCACTAGAAGCCCAAGGTAAAGATCCTTCCCAAAAAAAACTGTAGTCTGGCTGACTAGTAGAAAATCCAGATGTGATAATAAATAACCTGACTAAACAGAACATCTCTAATAATCTATTCAATGCTAATTTTGTGTTCTAAGGGTGCCTATCCACAACATCAACCTTACTGACTTATGTCAATCAGTGACAGCTTCTTCCGGCAGAGGCATTTACATCTTATGCATTTCGTTGTGTTTTACCTACAGAATGCTGAATGTATCCATATTTCCTGGGATACACCCTCTTCACCCACTGGAAATATTTTAGAATACTCTGCTTATCTAGCCATACGCACATCGCAGGTTGCAGAGACTCTAAATCAGCTGGTGTTCATGAAAATTTACTGTGGCCAAAAAACGTCCTGCACTGTAACAGCTGCACAGCTGGCAAATGCACATGTCGACTGCAGCTCCAGGCCTGCCGTGGTGTTTAGAATTTCTGCAAAGAATGAAAAAGGCTACGGCCCAGCTACTCAAGTGAGGTGGCTACAAGGTAAGTAAGTTCCATGGCATGACCTGTCATTTTCAATGTCTGATCATGCTAAAAGCTGGGATGAATAGGAGACACTTAAGCAGCAGCTAAATTATATCTTTCTTATCTCCAGCCTCCAAATCCCTTTAACATCCACTTCCCTTATTAACATCTTTCTTGCCTTACCTTGTTTGTTTCTGTGGCAGATGCAAAAAGGGCAAACACATTTGAACAAAATGCCTTCAATGCCTGGCCAACACATTCAGCAATAATTGTGTGCCAAATGGCTTTCAGGCAGATACAAACCAGAATGGAGATGTGGTTGTTGTTTCCCCATATAGTTGGGGAATTGCAAGGTACATTCCAGCCAGCTAGGCAAAATACTTAAAGGCCCACAGCCACTATATATGGGCAGTCTCTTGCATTTCAACATGTTTACCGGTATGTTATATGAAAACATGCATATTTTATTATAAGGCAATCAAGAGAGGCAAAATGAAATTGTTACATCTATTTTAAGCTATTTGTTCTTTTACAATTTAGATTCATCTAAAAATAAAAAGGAAACAAAGGCCACCGATAAACAGTGTGTACCTCCATCACAAAGGTATTTTCTACAGTTATTATTATTTATAATAAAATGTTATACGGATTATGAAAATAATAGGTGTCATTTACAATTGCACCTGCAAGTGGGGGTGCTCCAAAATGCACGTGATTTGAGAGTTTGTATTGATGCAATTCAGTAAGGTACTCTTGCACTTCCATATCAGTGCAAATTGTGTCAATGATGAATAGTAAGTGTGCTTATTGCTATTGATATAAAGAAAATTCAAGGGATGACATTATAAATAAATAATAACAGCTCATGCAGCACCATACTCCTCTACCAGACATTACAGTGGGTAAAAGAATCCATGACCTTGCTGGTGACTATTAGTAATGTTGCTTAGTCACTTTCTCTTTGTGCCACTACAAGCTTGCCTTTAGTGTCAAAAATGTGCATTTACATTAAAAGTTGTGTGTTTTTCTATAAGTTCAATCCCTCCCTCATCTTACTATGGTAACTCCCACACTGGTGCATATGCCGACAGCAGTAATTGTGGAAATAACCATATAGTGGCCTTCTGTGGTAGTGTTCACCAAGTTGCACACAGGGTCTTTCTGAGCTTTTAGTTTCCTATTTGTTTCATAGCTCAAAGCACAGGGAAATACTGGTTTAAAAATATTAGAGCAAAGTATAACAAATTGGCAGATTGGCAATATGTTTCTATTTGCAATTTAAATGATATCCTCAAAGTAACTAATATCATGTTTTACAGCAGAGAAAATGTAAGGCTGAAATTGGAAAGTCCATAGCAAGATATGGAGGAGATGTCCAGGGATTTCTCACTGCAACTGGAAGGAATTCATGCTGTCCCTCAGTTCAGTTTTTTTTTTGTTAGTTTTCAGTAGGTGTAGGTATCACCTTTTGTAATATTTTGTAAATTTCAAAATGTTTATTTTTGCATTATGCTTAAAAGACTTATTGTATAAATACTTATGTATAAATATATGGAGATATATATATATACTTTTAAATATGCATAAATGTAAACGTATATATGTGCTCAGGAGATGTTACTTGGTACAGTTTCTGTTTATAAGAAACAATTTGCTTCCACTTTGTAACCACTTACCTATACTTTTAAGTATTTGGTGTTAAGCAATAAAAATGGTGCAAAGGGGTTGGAGGGATAAAGTGCAATACCATAGGCACTTAGCATTTCACATTGTGGGGATGGTGCCAGTTTTACATAACAGAATAAGGAATATCAGCGTGAAACTTTGGATTTTATTATAGATTTTTATAGAAAAAAAAATCCAAATATTTAGCATTTTTAAAATATTTGACTATTTTAAATAGCTCTACATAAATATTTAAAACGTTAACCAAGGAGAAAGTTATAATTCAGCTGAAAGAATGGCCATAGACACAGTCCTGCTGGTCCCCATCTTCTTATTTGTGCCAAAAGCCTTACACCTATAAGTCATAAACCCCATGCACTAAGCAAGTACCTCTTCTGTTTGCCTACCCCATGTCTGGGTTCTCCTCCCCACACCACCTGCCCCTCACTACCACCCCCCCATGTCGTCCACTGCACGTGCGTGGGTGGGGGGGGGGCTGTGGATAAGTGGCTGACGGGATTGCCTAGGGGCTATTGTATTTCACTTGCATGCATTATTATCTTTGGTTATCCTTGCATCGATAAGCACTGTGCTCTGCACCTGATTTTTACTCCTTCCCAAGGCATAGAGGGCACCTTCCTAGGGTGCTGGCACAAGTCCTTTGTATATGGGCTCTAATGGGTGCAGTTATGTCCACTTATTCCGATATGTAATAAAAGACACTAAGTTTGCACAGGAGCAGAAGTTTATAACAACCAATAAGATGTTTGTTTTCGAACATGTGTACAGTAAATGCAACCTGCTGATTGGTTGCTATGGGTTACTGCTCCTGGGCAAACTTACATAACCGTATTAATGCTCTACACCTTGCTTCGATACCCATATTAAATGAGCCTTTTAGTAGCTCAAAGCTGTGCCTATTTTAGCAGAATAGTTATGATTATGAGTATAGTAATTGATTTCTTGGATAATTATGGAAATGTATTCCGCTAGGTATTTAGAGAAGATATATTTTGCAACCTGAAAAGAGTTTAGCTGTCCCCCATACAAAAGTTAACAACAAAAATGGTTTGGTAGGAGTACATCTCTGATTTTGGCTACTGTTTTCTTTGCGATTTTCAGTCTAAAACGCTCTGGTGCCACTTTCCAAGCCAGGAGCCAACAGTACTTACACTTTCAGATTGTTTGACAAAACATGCAGAGGGGGTTTGGGGTCCTCCCCACTTTAAATTTGCCAGTAGTAAAAAGTGAGAAAGAGTGAAATTTGCAAGTGCATTGTAAAATAAATGCCGCATATGTGATGAGGAAAAGCACAAAGGTACCAACTTAACTTTTACTCATTAACACTGATCACTGTAACCTTCCATTTCAATTGCTACCTATACGCATATGGGCATCTCTATCTACCTCATAAGCAATAGGCATGCAAAAGAGAGAAAGACATCTCAAGTAATTGGCTATTTGTGTTTCAGCAGCCAGTTGCTTTGGCAACTATCATTGCAATGGTCTTATTTTACATCCAGCATTTCCCCAGCACGCTCCTCTCTAAAGTTTTGTGTAAGTGGCAGGCGCATTGATTGATAGTTGGGTTACATTGCAGCAGCATAACACCAGTCTATGTAAGGTTACAGTAAACTAATAGTAGGGCTCAAGATGAATGTTTGGTAGAAAAGTGAACAACTGTGAAATATTGAATCCATTCTGTGGTTTATGGGCACCTATGCTTTCCCTTTGATAACTTACATTAGTTTATTATCTGTTTTCTTACTGGGCTGAGTGACACAGTGCTGGTAGGGATCTGTCTCATTAGGAAATCATTGGCATCTGTAATTAGGACTGCATCTGTAAAGAACAGGGGGAGCAGCTATGTTAGTGAATGCTTTGTGTCCCCTTTAAAATATTAGAATAATGCTTAATGTTTCTAGTTGTTTCGCTAAAAAAAATCTAACCCGGATATTGCTGTCCTTTAGATAACAGATCGCATAAGGGTGGAGGAACACTGATTTGGAGATTTTATGTCCCCTTAAACATTTCCATTTGCCTTTAAACTTCATTTGCACAAAAAAGTGGGCTTATGCATATACTGTATGATTTTCTTTTGCAGAACTCTCTGATAATCGTAATTAATATTGGCAATCACATGCTTAACTGACCTACCTTAACTCACTGTGTGAGATCTGAATTCTACACATAAGGGCTCTGGCACACGGGGAGATTAGTCGCCGGCGACAAATCTCCCCGAATTGCCGTCCCACCAGTGAAAATGTAAATCGCTGGTGGAATGGCATACGCAAGTTGCCTTGAGAGGCGATTTACATTTTCGCCAGTGGGATGGCAATTCAGGGAGATTTGTCGCGGGCGACTAATCTCCCCGTGTGCCAGAGCCCTAAGGCTACTTCAGTTGCACCTTTTTAGCGTGCATATCTAAACAGTAACTTGGTCCCTTTATCCCATAGTTATAACATTCCCACCTTTATTTGATTAGTGTTATAGCTAACCCAGTGGTGAATGGTGATGGCTTCTGATATCACCTTCATTTGGCCACATTTACTAAAAATGGACTGTGCCAAAGATTAGAGCAACCTATCTACAATTAGCTTTGATCTGTCTATTATGAGTTGGATTATAAAAATGAAAATAATAATCTGATTAGTTGCCATGAGTTATAACACAGAAGCATGTTTGCCCAGTGCTTATAAAGGAGACTTGTTTATTTACGGAATTTTAATATATTTTTCTTATTTTTAATAAATATTAAGCAAAAAAGCTCTGAGTATTTTTTTAAGCATGTGTGCCAAGTGAAGGCATAACATCTAGATATAAGGGACAATAGTAGACAACACACACTTAGGTGTACAGTACAACCTTAGAAAGATTTATGAATGATTAAGCCATAAAAATATATTTTCATGTAATAGCCCCCTTAAAAATAATTATATATATTTGCCCCCTATTCCTCTATTTTTCAGGCACAACCATAAGTACTGCAGTTGCCTTTTCTTAGCACTGCCCATATAGAAGCTGAGAACAAAATGTAAGAGTGCTTGTGTTGGTTATGAACATTAAGGACTCATTTACTGTAAGGGTTAAAGTGCAAATGGCAAAAAACAGGGCAAGATTTATGTTTTTTTTGCCTAGAATGCACTCACGTATTCCTCTAACTGTGGTGTCAGGCATGAATCATTGTATGCCGGATAGAAAATGGTGCACCTATAGGCACAAATTATGGCAATCATATGAGGGGCATGGTATGGTGACTGCACGCACAGCCCTTATTTGTCCATCAATTATGAAGTACAAGGAACATTGGTGGGTTCAAAGTGCATTAGAAGCCTGGCATCAGGTACAGGGCTCCCTGTCTTGCATTGGATGTGCCAGTCATGCTGTGCTAGGGCTGAGAGTTTTGCCCCTTCACGTGCCAACACCTGTGTGCAACCCACTGTAAATGAGCCATATTGTAGGGTCAGTTTAAAATGCTCATTTAAATAAACCTACTGTGACCTGAAACATTGCTGTTTAGATAGCACTGCCTGTGTAGTTTGTGCATTGCTTACATTTACAAATACAGTGAGTAGTGTTTACTGTAGGACATTTGCACTTTGAAATGGAAAATGCTGGCCAGAACCAGAAGCAGATATAGACTTATATTTTTGAATTGTGATAAAATCAAAGCCATTGAATTGAACACAGTGAACACCATTATGTCAGAAAGAATTCAAATCCCTTTTCTTTGTAAAATATTTTTCTTGTGAACTGTTTGCTGATCTGATTTAACTTATTTAAGCCTAACTTATATTTTGGATATATCCCGTACAGGCATACATTTCATTACATATGTGTGCCAGAGACTCTAAATGGTTTGCAGTGGATTTGTACATTTATGCAAGAGAAAAAAACGTGACTAAGATTACTGTTGTATTCTGATGATTATATTTGCTCTAGTGTTCCTTTGTTGTGTTTCATACTGGACAGTGCAAAGCATACATTAAGTGTCTAATGTAAATGTCTTGCTGAATGAAAATCTGGTTGATATTGTAACATTGCAATAGAATTTTTGTTTGCTTCCAGACAATTGTTTTTGTACAAGTCTTACCTGCTCTAATTACAAAATGTGATATTGTTTTACATTTTATTCTTTAAAAGAAGCAGCCATGCCAAATTAAATTGTTTTCCCCCTTATGTTGTGTTTTCTCTGTTCCCTGTGTGTAACTAAAGACATCAATGCAATATATAACTAAACTATTGTGCTTACAACAATTTGTGGCTTGTGCTACTTACAATGGGTACTGCAAATTGTGAGCTCAGCATGCAACTTGTATGGCTTCTAACATAAATCACCGCCCTTTGGCCATCCAGGTGGCTGATAAATTCGAGTTGATCCAGTTGTATGGGAATTGTTATCCAGGAAGCTCAGATTATTTCCCATTTTAATCAAAAAAAAAATTTTTTTTTAAATTGTTTTCCCTTTTCTCTCTAATAATAAAACAGTAACGTGTAGTGGCTTTGCATGTACTAAGTCAAGTTTAATAGAAATTAGTTGGTTATTATTATCAAAGTTACTAAATATTTTGCTTTACGAAATAATTATATTTTTTCATTCATATACCGGTTCATCATCATATGTCTGTGTGCCTTTATAAAATGTGAAGAAACTTAATAAAAACAAGTTACAAAAACAGTAACTTGTAGCTGATCCCAACTAAGGTATAAATAATCCTTATTGGAAGCAAAACAATCCTATTGGGTTTAATGTCAAAATGATTGTTTAACAGCCTTAAGGTATTGTGATCCAAAGTATGGAAAGACCCCTTAATCGAAAAACCACAAGTCCCAAGCATTCTGGGTAGCAGGTCCCTGTATAACTGTATTTAATACCAACTAATAAAGAAGGGTAGGTGTTATTAATATGAAAACCACAAATTAAGCATTTTTCTTTATTTGATTTACAAAAGAAGTTACACAATTCAATATGAAAATAAGAAACTGTCTACAAATCTCAGACAGTAATAAATCATTAATTTACAATGCATACAGGAGCCAGAAGAACAACTCTTGTACAAAAAAAAAAAAGTTACTGAAATAATGCATTTAAAATCCAATTCTTAAAACTAACGAAAAATAAAAATATATATATATAACAGTGGGTTTAATCCCCCATATGACATGCCTGAGAAAGCTACATTACAGCAACGTAATATACAAAAACAAAAATTTTAAATAAAAAAGGGGGGAGGGGAAAAAAAAAAAAAACGAACGACCTCACACACCATTATACTCCATCGCATTCAGATTGCTATAGCTTTCTTCCTGACTCATGTTTGCACACTGGGAGTTTTCCTTCAAAATCAGGAGAACTGGATTTGCTGAACACCGGATATCTGTAGAGACACAGTCAGCATTAGTTTGTGAAGAAGAAAAGGGGAGGATTACAGTAACGCAGAAATATCAGAATATTGCATTGACATCTTTGTGGAATGTTGCTTTGGTACCAAAACGTCACACTGGGCTTAAACGTATTATATTAACTGATTCCTTTGTATATATATTTACAGGTTTTTGACTATGCCAAACTTTGGTTTCAAAAATTGGATACCAATGATACCAAGAAAGATTACTAGAAAGTACAACTGCATAGTAAAGTTATTTTAAATGCACATTATTTGAGCTTTAGTTTTAAAACTGCAAAGGCATTTCAAAGATCTCTGTTCAGTAAGAGGTTAATTGACTGTATGCCAGTGTTAATTCCATATACAACAAATTAGCATGACACCTGAACACTGACTGTAATGCCTGAATGTTTTGGCTACAACTTTAAAGGAACAGTTCAGTGTAACAATGAAACTGGGTAAAATAGAAAAAAATGTTTCTAATATAGTTAATTAGGAAATGTAATCTATAAAGGCTGGAGTGAGCAGATGTCTAACATCTTAGTCAGTGACTTTAGGGGGGGCCACTTGGGACATAACTGTCCAGTTAGTTTGTGATAATGCAGATCAGATTCAAATGCCAACTAACTGAACAGTTATGTCCCATATTGCCCCCCCTCAAGTCACTGATTGGTTACTAACTGCTAACAGCTTAGAGAGCTGTAATGGAGGGAATAGATTTCTGGCTATAATGTTAGACATCCGTTCACTCCAGCTAACTATATTAGAAATATTTTCATCATGAGCAGTCTATTTTACCCAGTCTCATTTTTACACTGAACTGTTCCTTTAAAGAAGAAGGAAAGCTAAAAACTAAGTTTTTACGCTGCTGCATTCATTCCCGGGCCCCCCCTCCCTTAAGAATTCATAAAACTCACTCCCCCTCCCTTAAGAATGTGTAATCTGAGCTACCAGCCTGGAGCTGCAGCAGGAAGCTAGGAAGATCAAGCTAAAATGGCAGCTGCCAGTCTTAAACCGAGGCAGCTTCTAATGCTCTTTACTCGGGGTATGGTAAAGCTTTCTGCAGAATAAATATAGCATTCTATGTGACAAATCTATTGGCAGTAGAATAGTACTTTCCTTCTCCTTTAAGACAGACATGTGACATTGCCGATGTACAGCTGTTCTATATAGAAGCACAAGAGCCTGAATTATTGTGCTCATGGGAGAGCTAAGCAAGAAAAAGAAGGCTGCTGTAGCCCTAAAAAAATGCAGGAAAAATAAAAGTGCCATAGCAAGGATATCAGATCCTTGGGATTGTACTGTCAACATATCAATATAGTGTCATCCCTTTTAGCATTACCAGATATATAATCTATGGCACCAGCATAAAAATACCATTTTGCTGAAGCTATCGATTCTGGTTTCTCTATGATCTATACCAGGTGTCCCTAGAATGAAAAAAAGTTCCTAAGGGGTAACTAATAAGGGCTGTGATTGGTCATTTGGCAGCTTAGTATGGACTGGCAGCCTACCGGAGGCCTAGTTTGGCAGGACACATGGACTTTATGCCTCCAAGTCAGAAATTCAAAAAGAAGCACCTGCATAGAGACCACTAGGAGCAACCTAGAAGGGGGTGGTGAGTAACTATTGCTCTTGAGCCACTGGTTAAGGATCACTGATTTATACCATGCAGCATGTTTGATATGTGATACAGCAAGATCAAAGACAAGTAGCAGCAAAATTGTGCATATCGTTTCAATTTAGAGTGGAACGTGCACTACTCAAAGCAGAAATTCAATGCATGTACCAGTTACAGACACTGATCATACCTATTCTTTATAATGTGTATCTTTATTTTACATGGAATTTAGAACTTCCTTTATACAAACATACCTGCTGATATGATGTGGTATAAACCATAACATTCTGTTGCTGTCCATCTGTGGTTATTAAACCTGCTGGTATTTGGCTAGCTGTAAAAGTAAACATCCAAAAAATTAGTTCCCCTCCAAAGAATCATACTTCCACTTATATTGGTACTCCTGTATTACCACAATCTCAGGTACATGAGGGAAAAGAGACACTTTTCCTTTTATAATTTTTTCGCTAGCCAGAAAGGTTACACTTACTGAAAGGTTCTTCTGCAAGCTCTTCGCCCAGACCATCTGCTGTTGTAACTGTACCGCCAATACCCTTTTCCCCTTTCATTGCCTTTAAAAGATAAAATTCCTATTAGCATTCTGTTGCTATTCTGCATGTATTTTGCACCCGATACCAGTATTGTTTTAAAGGAGTAGTCCAACTTTAAATTACCGTAACTTTTAGTACATTGTAGATACTGGTCTAAGACAATTTGCAGTTGGACTTCATTTTTTTTTTTGAAGGTAAACAATTCATAGCCTTTAAAAAAAAATAATGAAGATAAAAAGCAAAGTTGCTAGGAATAGAACATTCTATAACATACTAAATGGTAACTAAGGTAAACTATACCTTTAAAACAGGACATGAGAATGTCTGTGTATTTGGCATTATAAAATAAGTACTTTTTACTTATACAATACATTATTAAATAAAAAAACAGACTAGAAACTTTTTTTTGGACATCAATGTGATACTAAATATTCATTCTAGAATACCCTTTGCTGGGTTTTTGTCAAAGCAGGTAGTAAGTTAGCAAAGGTATTTAGGGCTGTGGCACACGGGGAGATTAGTCGCCCGCCGATTTGCTGAAAACGCGAAAGTTGCCTCTCGCGCCGCGTACGTCATCCCACCACCGATTTACATTCTCACCGGTGGGATGTCATATCGGGGAGATTAGTCACCCGCGACAAGGGAGATGCGGGCGACTAATCTCCCCGTGTGCCACATCGCTTTAAGATAGGACACAGGTTAATGAATAATAAAATACTGAAGCCCCAGGATACTGCTTGCAGCACATTGGTCACATGAATGGATGCTGTTTGTGTGAATACCCACCTCTCTGAATTTCTGAAGGTACAACTTCAATGGCTCTACGTAACTATCAAATCCTAACGTTGACATAGCAAATAGAATATCTTCTCCGTTGATGGTCTTTCGCTTCTCTTGATGGCATCGTTCACTCGCTTCAGAGGTAATAAAGCTAATAAATTCGCTTACGCATTCCTGTACGCACTCCTTGGCATCTTTTGCAATCTGTCAGAAGAGCACAAGGAGATATGATTTACTTCTTTGGACTCTGTAAGATGGTTCCAGGCCAAACCCTTCCCACTGCATTCTTTTTAAGCAATTAAATCATCAAATAAATTCCCTTTTCCCATTTATAGCTCCACTGAAGGAAAGCAGTTCTGAGTATTTACTTGTGCAATACTTGGGGTTTCGTTAGACTTTGTTGTTCAACCCCAAATAGGCAATAGGTACACTAACTTTCCTATGTGTTACACTATAGATCCAACATCTTTACACACTGAATAGCTGTTTCAATACTACAGCACCAGACAAAGTCCAAATGTGAATATGCTTTGTAAGCAGTATTTACTAGGTAATGTTTTGAGAATATGATGAAAATTTTTGTTCAGCAGCTCCCCGCTTTGCTATTTCAGCATCTGGTTGCTCTGGTTGCCTAGCAACTAGGCAGTGGCTTAAATAAAAGACTGGAGTAAGTCTAGGAGGAGGGCTGAATAGGAACTAATTAAAAGGAAACAACTACAAAATTGTAGCTTCTAGTTTTTGCCTACTGGGGTCAGTGAACCCCATTTGAAAAATGAAAAGGCAAATAACATAAAGACTATTAAGAATAATTAATAAAGACTAATCACAAAGCTGATAGGAATATGACAAACTATCCCCTTTACAACCATTGACAATATGTAATGTATAAATTATAAATCTGCCAAAGCACAGAAGGGATGATTGCATTTCATCACTGTGTTTTGAGGGTGGCTGTAAGGGTTATTTGGAAAGGAAGGGGTGTCACAGATGTCCCAATGCTGTACCTGTATATGATAAGGAGTAGTCCCAGTGCTGTACTTTTTTGCTTAATTTAACACAGCATGTGGATTAGATGTACATATTCATCTGGTCTCCTACTACATTCCAACATGACTTTCAAATGCAATTCAATTACTGTGGCCCTGTATATCTGTCTTTCAGATCATATATTTAAACACATCTCACAATGAAAATTTAGATCTATTTGGAAATGGAAATCAGCAGTGAAATCAGCCCAACTAGTTGGACTAACTAATCAGTAAGTAACTGCACAGCATTGCAAATGTAGCTATACATGAAGCCCGCATAGGGCAACCTCACAATCAGAGAGGAATGCTTCTCACATATTTTGTGGGTAGATTAAGAACATTTGAATATGGTTTTGGTATGTACAGATGACTATTGGTTGTTTTTCAGATGATTTGGGTATTTGCTTCTGCTTGCTACATTCTGTGTAGATTTAAAGCAAGTGTGCCAGAAGCATTACTGACTGACAGGGCAAAATGAAGTTGTGTGGTAGGTAAGAAAAAATCCAATCTGTCAGCATTACTTTTCCTGTTTGTGGTATGGCATTTTTCATTATCCTTGCCACATTAGCGATGGGAAGATAAATATCTTGCTCTCTGAAACTTTCTTTAGATCCATTTGTGTCATCTGGGTCATTTAAACTGTCTTCTGTGTCCCCTAAAACACAATAATAAAACAAAATATATATATTGAACAGGCTGATAATAATTACATTGGTACAAAATATGAAAAGCTTGCTTTTATGTTATGGTGCCATTTTCTGTGTCTTGCTAAGTTTTCTTAGCATTTTTGAGTCTTCTGCTGCCATAAAAAAAAACACCCGATCTATCATTGCCCTAAAGGCACAGACACACTGAACAGATTATTGTCCTGTGTGGAGCTACACTGAAAAGATTTGGGCGCAATATGTAGAGTTTCTCATTATGTACCAATATCTGCTCAGTGTAGTTCCATACAAGCCAATGACGGTGTGCCTGTCTATGGTGCTACACAAAGGAGCAGATGACAGTGGATCTGCTTTTCTCTGCCTGAGTGGGATGAAAGCAGACAATCCATCCACTACTAGTAGCAGCTACTTGTCACAGCTACTAAAATAGACAGCGCTGATCATTTACTGATAACTGTTTCTATGTGTGTTTTAGCTGAGGCAATTCTCAGTATTGTCTATGACAGGGTATTTTCTGGTGTTTAGTCTCCACCCTCAGACTTCTGCAGTAATCCAACAGTTTAATGGCATATTCTCTGCCCAGTGTGGTCTAAATGCTATATTTTAAAGATAAAGATCTTGAAGTTCATTGTTATCCCTTGATTTTACCTATTTTTCAAAATGCAAGCAAATTATATTTTTTCCAAAATGACTCTTCTGAACTGTAATAGAGATCAATAACCTGTCTGCTCCAAATTTGATGCTGGCCACATCCAGTGCCATTCAGTCAGTTTTTTTAATACTGTCTCATCTGCTCAGAATCAACAAGGAAGGAAGTGGCAGGGACTATAGTGAACTACCATATGATCTTGGAAGAATGATCAGATGAGTTTCACTTAGGCAAAAAGGCTGAGCTTGTTGGATGTGTTTCTTTGAACCCCATCTACTCAGTTATGAGTGCACTTCTGTCATGTGAAGTCAAACAGCACAAAATGTTCTGCCCTTGGAACAAGCATGGAACATGGAGCCTGTGACATGGCATTTTACAAGTTGGAATAAACAGGTCTAAGAAATGTGAGACTTACCATCATGGGGCTGTATTACGTAATGGCCCCCACTTATGTAGTCTCCAGAAATCCCTAACTGAGACGTATCTGTTGTAGAGCTATCCCCGTCCATCTAAAAGAAACAAACAAAATATATTTACATACAAATCTGAAATTCAAACTGGCATTAAAGTATCCAAAATATGCTTTATTTTAATGTTTAGGTACTGATTACTAACTTGGTTCCAAAATTTAGACCCTTTTAATTTTTTTATATTGGGTCCCTACATGTTTTGAACAACAAAAACCAGCATATTCTATCACATTTATTATATGCTAAAAAATGGTAGTTGTAGTCCAGCAGCCACATCTAGGGGCCCAGAGTTGAAAGGGCAGAACACCCCTTTTCAACATCAAGATCAATTGTGTTTGGCTGCCTCACAAGTAACAAACATGGAGTAGCTTCTTTTTCCCTATTTAGATCAAGAAATAAAAAAAAAACCCCATAGATTTTTAACTATTTCAATTCAATTATTTCTCTGCGTAAAAAGTATGTTCAACACAAGCCCTATTCATTGTACTCATGTTAAACAAGGGGGAATACTGCTTCCGTGGGATCTAGATCTTGTTCACTGGCATGTTTCTTTTAGTCTTTCTACTTGCTAAACTGAAAATGCAACTGGGCAATTATAAAAGTCTGTTTTCTGCTAATCCATTTTTCTAAATACATTTTCTGTTAGTAGTTTATATATATATTTTTTTTAATCTAAGATATATGAAAACTATTTTGGAATCCAGCCACATAACACCAACATAGTCCTGAATAGAAAAGTCAACGTTCACACAAAATTTCAACCTAATTGTACCTTCAAGATGGGTTTCCCTGGGCATCCATAAAAGCATCACCCATCCTGGCCTTTATGATGAACCCCCCCTATTTAGTGTTTCAAGCAGTAACAGATTTCAAAACCTCCTGCACCCCTCAATCATAGCCCCCAAACAGTGTGCGTGCACACATACATGTTATGCACTACGGGAAATTGAAATAACTGTCAAAATTTAAGGCATGCTCAGTCCCAAGTGCTCTGGATGTCTGTAGGGAAAAAAATGACAAATATGGCTAAGCGTCCCTAGGCCTTCCCACAAATCTGGGCCTAGCTCCAAGTCCCCATGGGTGTTTCAGTCCCACAGGTTTGGAACCAATGAGGCAACGGACATTCTTTCCTGTTTGTAGCCTGCAGTCTCCTACAGTGCAGCCACTGCTCAGATGTTTAATGTCCAGCTCTGCCACAGGCCAGAAATTGACATCTGAACCTCAGTTTTCCCTCAGGAGTGCCATCTGCAGAGTCCCTCATTAAATGTCTGTAAATTTTATGGGTTACATTGTTCTTTTAAATGTTACAGGTATCTTATCTGGAAAGCTGTTATCCAGAAAATTTTAAATTACAGGAAGGTCATCGCCCATGGACTCCATTTTAATAAAATAATTCACATTAAAAAATATTACCCTTTTCTCTATAATAAAAAGATAGTATGTTGACCTTGATCCCAACGAAGATATAGTTAATCCTTTTTGGAGTTAAAATAATCCTATTGGGTTTAATGTTTAAATGATTTTATAGTAAGCTGTGAAGATCCACATTTTGGAAAGACCCCTTATCTGGAAAACCACCAGGTCCTAAGCATTCTGGATAACAGGTCCCATACTTGTAAGTGGCAAGAATTTCACAATATAGTGTGTACCCCCAGGAGAATAAGTGGTGAAAGGAACAAGATAAGTATCTACTGAGGAAGAGTTGGTGAGCTTGATAAAGAGCCAATTAGGCTTGAAACATTGCTGCTGCCCACAATTTAACAATAAAGGCATTTTAATGAAATAGACGGAGTGCTGCCCATAATTGTTTTGAGCTAAGATGGGGCCCTGCTAATGAGGTGGATTCTCTATGGGAGTATACAAAGCAGCCATATGACATGCAGGTTCACATGTCCTCCAGTATAGAAGGTAGCAGTAAATGAATCACCAAGATCTTCCTTAAAAAAAGTAAACAGTACCTGGCTTATCAGCCAAGGAAATGTATCCCAGAGAAACGCCTCATTTGGTTTCCCCAGAGAATGACACCTAAGTAGCAGTAATGAGGTCAAAACCCTAAAGCTGGCCATACACGTGGCGATCTCACGATGTTTCGTACGACCGTCGGTCGCACGAAACATCGTCAGATCCGCCACACACCATTCAGGGCTGAATCGGCAGGTAAGGAGGTAGAAACAATAGGATTTCTACCTCCTTCTGCCGATTCAGCTCTGAAGGGAGAATTTTGGTCAGGCGCCTTCTATGGCGCCCGATCAAAATTTTCTAACTTGGCCGATCGGCGAGCCGACCGATTTCAGCAGCTTCCTGCGATATCGGTCGGCTCGCTGACATGCCATACACGCACCGATTATCGTACGAAACGAGGTTTCGTACGATAATATCGGTGCGTGTATGGCCACCTTAAGAATACCCAGTACAACCCTTGGTAGGAAAAGATTGTATATCTTTCTAATAAAATTATCAAAGAAGCAATGTGTGAGTTTCCCACAGAGCAATCTGAATGTGGTGGAATGTGTCTCCCCATGGTTGTATTCTCAAGCACTAATAAAAGTAAACCTGTGATTATTGCCAAAGGAAGACTGTACCTCATTGTCTAGATTAAGGGGTACACCTGCTTTTTCTGCAGATATGGCAGTAGTATTGTAAACTATTTGGCTTTTTACAAAAATAAAGGCTATTGGGTTAAATTTGGCTACACTGAAGGTGAATTTAGTGTCTTATCATATAAGATTGTTCTGTTAGCCCAATGGACAGCAGAGCCCCTACAAGACAATGGTAGGGGAGGCAGTTGTTTAGCCCTATATACATGGACCAATAAATTGCCAACTATCAGTTCATGTATGGCCAGCCCTCCCAATCTGATCAGGTGCAGTGCAGGCAAATCTTTCTTCTGATTTGCTGCTTAGTATTATGCCTAGGGACAATACAGATTCTACTACTATCAAATATATCCTGCAATTACTCACTACAGACATAAAACAGAAAATAGTGCACAGTATAGTAATTTATCTTTTATTATACTGCACTTCAAAAACTGGCCCAGGGTAGCACTAGGAGAAAGAAGGCAGTGATCCAATTTATATTGTGTTTATTAGAGAAGGGGAGCACCATCTAGAGGCCCAGTTGAAGATCTGTGGGGGTCAAACTACAGTGAATATCATTCCTTTAAAAATCACTAAATTGTGTTCTTTTTTCCAAGAAAAAAAGGGTATACACAGGAACAACTATAAAATCAAAGTTTATGTTTTGAATGACTTGCTGTTTTCTAGATGTATTTATATAGCAACACCAATGCACATATCCACATTCTTTCAGTTAAATACCAGATTATAATTGCTGGCTGTATTAAAGTTTTGCTTGGTTGACTACATTTTTTCTTTTGGCGAAAAAAGAAAGTGAAAATGGTCAAGGATTTTTGCCAACTCTGCCCCATAAATTTGACATATAAAAGGTGGACGTTTTCCATATTGTATAATATGGGCCCATGTTCTTTATCCTATGTTCCCCTAGCAGTTGAACTAGAAGCCATCACCCAGTAAATGGAGCTGACTAGTACAGCAATGTAACACATACATGCCAGTTTAATGGAACATAAATACAGCATATGATATGAAAGGAGAACAAATATAGCAATAAAAGCTGCAGAGAGCGCATACACCAGCGCAGTGGGAACCTGTCCAGCATTGGGGACAAACAGATGGCTGCCCAGGGGCAATGGGAGGAGGGGGAAAGGACAAAGAATGTCCACAGATCTCCCAGTGCTGTACCCACTTACAATAATCCAGCACTACAGCTCTAGTCCCCGGCATTAGTGAACTACAACTCCCAGAATCCCCCCTCCATCAGCTGTTGTTGTACTACAACTCTCAGCCTGCACCATCAGATTGCAGCTGTTTGAGAATAAGTATTGGAATAGGCAGATTGGTGTTGAGTGCAGATCGCTGCCAGATTATGGGACCTCTATAATGCACTTTGGGCGCTAACGGTAAAGAAGCGCGACATTCCAGGCACCGACTGTATGAAGCTACAATGAGCAGCCTTGCGAGGCGCCAGTGTTACCGAGCGCTATCTCGGGCTGCGATTCAGTCGCAGCAGTGTTACAAGGAACGGCTTGAGGTGCCCAAACCAGAACCCAATGCACCAAATCCCGACCCGCCCACGTACAGGAGTACCGGGCAACAATGGGCCGCCACTGATCCCATATAATGGGCAGCCATGTAGCGCCAAGTAACAAGGCTTTCTGCCAATAAGGAGACCGGAGGGCCTGCACCCTATCCCGGGGTCCCCTAAAGCATCAGCCAGCTACAGTAAATACTGACCCACAGACACAATCCCGTAACAAGCCCAGGGCGCCGCACATAAACAGAGCAGCGAGTCGCCCCGGCAACCCTACGGTGACACTAGTGGGAATAAAATGGTAGGGGGTGTCAGGCAGGCCCTTGGGATTCACCCCCACCGGTGCCTCGGTGCAGCCATAAGCCAAGCATCAAGACGGGCGATGCACACACAATGTCGGCTCCGGACCTTTCATTCGAGCTGAGGGAAGGAATCGGTTAGCGATCATTGGCCGAAGCCAGGCACAAACCTCCAGTGCGGCCCTGGTTGGTTCCCTGCACGAATCGGCTGTTTGGTTGGACAGAAAATGGCTGCGAAGGAGCCAGTCCCAGCGCGGAACGGCGCTTCCGGGACCTGCCTTCCACCCTCCGCTCACAATCCAGTGCGGCTGTTCCAGAGACAAGGCGTCACTCCCTCCGCTGATCAGATTGCGCATGCGTCTACCAAACAGCCGACCTAGCGTCTTACTAACCAATCCTTTCCGGCGCTTCGTGATAGAGGTCGCCCTCCCTCTGCTGCAAAAGCGCGCTATTCTAAGATGTAGGATTTCCCTCTTTTTTTTCTGAAGGGCCCTTGGGAAATTGGTTTTCCCCACCCCCCCGCTCGAGCATTTCTGCTCTTACTCGGCCCCAATCAAAGAACTTATTGTAGATATTTTTATTTATCGGGGATTTATTACTCCAAATACCAAGCGTTTGCAAACACTTTTATTTAACACAAGGTTCCCTTCTCAAGCATCTCTACCTCAAGGGGGGGGCTCTTCCAACCACACGGTGACCACCCCTCCAATGACTTGCGACCTGTAGGTGGCGCGAATCTATAGTTCGCCGTATTCTCCCGCTCGAAATATTCGCGCAGGGAATTATGGTATTTGTAGTTCCTTAACAGCAGTTGTATTCATTGTTGCAGTTTCTTGCGGAATGGAACATTATGATCGGGCTGCCGTGACAGACATACTAGTGTGCAAATGAAGCATATATTCATAGTTCCAGTTGCAGGAATGGACTGTCCTATAGTTTAGGTTGGGAGTATTAGCGCCAGCAGGGCTGCCATCAGAAATCATGGGGCCCCTCACAACAAAATTTTCTGGGCCCCCCTCCGCCCATGCCCTGCCCCCCAATGGCCCCTCCCATCAGTAAAAAGGACACTGGTAGCCCCAGGCTCCCTAAAACATTAGTAGCCAGCATCCTCCAGTTAACCCCCCTCCCTTGTCCTCCAGCTCCTCCCCCTCAGCATCCTCCAGCTCCCCCCCCAGCATCCTTCCCACTATCCTCCAGCTCCCACCCCCAAGCATCCTCCGGCTCCCCACCAGCATCCTCCAGCTCCCCCCTCCCAGTGACTTCCTGCGGTTCTCCCCTCTTGATATGTGCCCCAGCTCCCCCCAACATCTGCACAGCTCCTCCAGCCCCCCCCCACCAGCGACTTCCTCCAGCCCCCCCCAGCGACTTCCTCCAGCTCCCTCCCTACCAGCGACTTCCTCCAGCCCCCACCCCCCCATCAACTACCTCCAGCTCCCCCCCAACAGCAACTTCCTCCAGCCCACCCAACAACTCCCTCCGGCTCCTCTGTGGCTTCCTCCAGCCCCCCACCCAGCGACTCCCTCCAGCTCCCCTGCGGCTTCCTTCGGCATCCTCCAGCTCCCCCACCAGCGATTTCCTCTGGCCGCGTCCTGTAGATCTGTGCCCAGCTCCCCGCTGCATCTGCACCTTTTATATGGTTGCACCCCGTGCGTACAGACGTAGTTCTTTAAAGGGGGCCCGAGCTAAAAAAAAAATCTATATCACGGCCGGGCCCCCTTTAAAGAGAAGATATCGTCTGGGCCTGGCACAACAGTCCCCCCTGTGCCCCCCTGATGGCGGCCCTGAGCAGCAGTATGCAGGATAGGAGAGGCCAGTGCTTGTATTATAAATAGGGCTATGGCCGGACACTCCAATGTTCAGTTTCACTTTTCTAAACCTTAATTTAAAGGAGATGAAAAAGTGATTTGGACATTTTACTGGCAATAGATTTGCCACATTGCGAATCTGAGACCTGGTGGGATGAAAATGAGACTGGCCTGTGAATTTAAATGGTTACACCCTTTTTAGGAGGAACTGAGGGATTAAAAAGGGTGGAGGGGTTTGTCTTTATGTAAAGTCAGATTTAAAGCTGTGTAGTAAAGACATTACCAATGAATATGTGGAATTTCTTTGGGTAGAAATTTTAGCAGGGCTAAAGGTTACAATGAAAATTATCATTGGTGTATGGTATAAACCTCCTTGTATAGGTGAGGGGGATGAGGCCCAGCTGCTATTGCAAATAGAGGAGGCCTCACAACTAGGTCAAGTTGTTATTATGGGGGACTTTAATTATCCGGACATTGACTGGAGTAATGGGGTGGCTAAGTCAGAAAAAGCTAGTAGGTTTGTAAATATGCTAAATGACAACTTTTTTATTTCAGGCAGTTCAAGAACCTACTAGGAATGACTCTATTTTGGACCCGGTTATATCTAATAACACTGAACTTATCTCTAACATTTGTGTGGGTGAGCATTTGGGGAACAGTGATCACAACATGGTCTCCTTTGAGATAATGCTGCAGAGACAGCTCTATAAGGGAGTAACTAAAACATTCAATTTTAGACGTGCAGACTTTGCCAGTATCAGGGCATCTCTGCAATGTGTCAACTGGGAAAGGCTATTCACAGGGTTAGTCACAGAAGGAAAATTAGTTAATCTCAAGCTGCAGGCATACCTTCAGTTGTCTCAGTAGTGCCCTTAAGTCTCCCCATATTTCACCTGTTCAGAAGATCAGAAGCCAAACAGGAAGAAAATCGCTGAGCTGTGTAAAGAACGTTCCCAAAATGCCTCACTCCTGCACAGACACACAGACCGAGTAAACATGCTCACTTAGTTAGACTATGAGTCAGCTTCCTGCTGTTTGGCTCAGATCCACATTCCTAAGGGGGGGGGAGCAGGAGAGAGGAGAAAGCTGCGTGTCTGTGGCACAGGAATTACAGACACAAGAAATCTTTTTTTTTTCTCTTTCTCAGAGAAGTCAGTGCAGCGTTTCTGTGAGTGCTTATGGCTGTATTTACATAGACCTTTCTGATAACGCTTACTTAGTTTTTACCTTTCTTTCTCCTTTAAACTCATTATTTTTCATCTGTCTATACATCTGAGGAGCCAGCTAATGAAGGCTTCCCTTTTAATATGCCCAGTTCTTGTAATACATGGGTCACTCAGGAGGAAATTCAAAAGAGACTTGAACATGTAAAGGTAAACAAAGGTCCAGGACCAGATGGGATTCATCCCAGGGTATTAAAGTGATACTGACACCAAAACATTTCTTTTACAAAAAAACAGTCAACATGACCTAAAGGTAGGTTTGGAAGTAGGTTCATATTTTTAAAAGTCCTGCTTCTCTACATAAATCTTACTGAAGATCCTGAACCCGACTCTCTGGCAATTCGACTGTAGTTTCTCAATCTGTCAAAATGCTACGTCATAAACTGGGAGGATTCAGCTTGCCGTTTGCTTCAAACAGTTCCCCCTCCCTCGCATAGCATTGCATGGCGTTGTGAACTAGATAGCAGGTAGGCTTGATCTTTCCGTTGCCTGCCTACTTCAAAGGGCTGCCCCCCCCTTTACACATAGACAATGGAGCTGAGCTTGTCCAACACCGGCAGAAAGCAGAAGGGGCGTTGCGGGTTTGTGATTGGGCATATATATTCACGTGGGAGGCATTTAAATTAAAACCCGGAAGAGGGGAACAAACATGGCTGCTCTGTGGGTCTGTAATTTGTACTACCATAATTATGAAGTAAAAAAACTTTGCAGATTTAGTTTATAAGGAATTTAAAGCTGATACAAATTAAAACACAATAGAAGGTGTAAAAAAAAATGTAATTGGCTTTCAGTATCACTTTAAATGAGCTGAGCACTGTGATTGCCAAGGCTCATCACTTAATTTTTCAGGATTCATTGAGGTCTGGCATGGTGCCGAGAGACTGGCAAATTGCTAATTTGGTGCCGTTATTTAAAAAGGTATCCCGTTCTCAGCCTGAAAACTATAGGCCTGTTGGTCTGACATCAGTAGTAGGAAAGCTTTTGAAAGGGGTAATAAGGGATACGGTACTTGAATACATTGAAGTTCACAATACTATTAGTTTGTGCCAGCATGGTTTTATGTGTAACAGATCTTGCCAGACTAATTTAGTCACCTTTTATGAGGAGGTGAGCAGGAACCTTGATGCGTTTGATACAGTACCTCACAGAAAGTTAATGATCAAATTGAGGAATATTGGCCTAGAGCATAATATTTGTAATTGGATAGAGAACTGGCTGAAGGATTGATTACAAAGTGTGGTGGTAAATGGAACATTTTCTAATTGGACCAGTGTTGTTAGTGGAGTACCGCAGGGGTCAGTCCTTGGTCCTTTGCTTTTTAACTTGTTTATTAATGACCTGGAGGTGGGCATAGAAAGTACTGTTTCTGTTTTTGCTGAAGACACTAAATTGTGCAAAACTATAAGTTCCATGCAGGATGCTGCTGCTTTGCAGAGCGATTTGACAAAATTGGAAAACTGGGCAGCAAACTGGAAAATGAGGTTCAATGTGGAAAAGTGCAAAGTTATGCACTTTGGTAGAAATAATATAAACACAAGCTATCTACTGAATGGTAGTGTGTTGGGGGATCCTTAATGGAGAAGGATCTAGGGGTTTTTCTAGATATGAAGTTGTCTAATTCCAGGCAGTGTCATTCTGTGGCTACTAAAGCAAATAAAGTGCTGTCTTGTATAAAAAAGGGCATTGACTCAAGGGATGAAAACATAATTTTGCCTCTTTATAGGTCCCTGGTAAGGCCTCACCTTGAGTATGCAGTGCAGTTTTGGGCTCCAGTCCTTAAGAAGGATATTAATGAGCTGGAGAGAGTGCAGAGACTGCAACTAAACTGGTAAAGGAGATTAACAATTTAAGCTATGAGGTTATACTGTCAAGGTTGGGGTTGTTTTCTCTGGAAAAGAGGCGCTTGCGAGGGGACATGATTACTCTGTACAAGTACATTAGAGGGGATTACAGGCAGATAGGAGGTGTTCTTTTTTCCCATAAAAACGATCAGCAAACCAGACACAACCCTTTTAGATTAGAGGAACAGAGCTTCCATTTGAAGCATGGTTTTTTCACGGTGAGGGCAGTGAGGTTGTGGAATGCCCTTCCTAGTGATGTTGTGATGGCAGATTGTACCTTTAAGAGGGGCTTGGATAAGTTCTTGAACAAGCATAGTATCCAAGGCTATTGTGATACTAAAATCTACAGTTAGTATTAATGTTTGTATTTATAGTTTATGTATGTGATAGTATAGATTGGTAAGTATAGGTTGTGTGTGCTGGGTTTACTTGGAAGGGTTGAACTTGATGAACTCTGGGCGTTTTTCAACCCTATGTAACTATATGTAACATTAGTGCCACCTAGAATGTAGATTTACCGCAGCTTTTAGTTAAACCATTGATTACATACTGTCTCATGCTACCATCACATTGGCTGTTTTTAACTGCTGAACTGTAAGAAGTCACGCAGTGGCAAGATCTGCCCACTCTAGGATATAGCTCTTGGGCTTTGTTTGCATGATCATTTTTAGAGTTCAGGTTTATAGGCTATAAGGGATAAAGGGAAAAAATTCAAAAATATTTCCAGAGAGGTGTATTTCTGTATTTTTTGTGATCTAACCAATAAGTACCAGGGAAATCAGACCCCTAGGTTTTTGAAACTCAAAGACACTCGGTGGGGACAGTAAAAGAAAATAGTTGAGTAAGCAGCAAGTCACTAAAAATATTAATAAACTTTTTCTATTGAGTAAGGCTCAATAAAAAAACTGTATCTAGCTCTTACAGAATGTTGTGCTGAAAACGTTGCTAAACCCTGGTTGTGACAGCCTTGTGTTTGGTTAGTGAATATGCACATCATTATTAGTGCCGGATTTCACTTCTGGGCGCCCCGAGGCCGCCCCCGCCCCCCGCGAGTGCGCATGCACGATTGTGCAACCCCCCCCGCGAGTGCGCATGCGCGATCGTGCGTCCCATACGGAGCAGTGGGGAGAGGTCCCGACTGCTCCGTATGGGAGCCAAATTTAAAAATTCTGTTGCGGCGGGGCGGCATGCCGCCCCTAAACTTGTGCCGCCCTAGGCCCGGGCCTTTGTGGCCTCTCCACAAATCTGGGCCTGATCATTATTATGCAATTTTTGTACAATGTTTGCTGTCAATGGACTGAAACCAGTGAGTGTATGTGGCTGTATAACAGGCAACTGTAGCCTCCACAGTAGCTTGATTGTTATAAAAAGACATTAGAGCAGGAGTTGAACATTTTTCAGTAAAGGCAGATCTGTTTCTATTGGTAGCAATACAGTCAATATGATCCAATGCACTCCAGGTTCTACACTAAACCATGTCTTATAGATTTTCAGCCCACTTTCAATTTGTGAACATCATTTGACTTCGGAGCGCATCCCTCAATTTGTGTCATAGTATAGTAGGGATAATCAGTAGAACTGCCTAATGTAAACTTGAAGCAGATCAGTCTAATGCAAACTGGGACAAAAGCTTGAATGACTTGAAAAAATGCCTTCATGCCTGATTGTATACAAATGGTAAATTATTTGTGCAAAACAAGCAAATTGTAAAGAATTTAAAGCTAAAAATATTTTACTAATATAGCTAGTATAAATAAATCTAAAGCAACTGGACTTGTTTGGTAATCATTGAAGACGTTTCACTACTCATCCGAGCAGCTTCTTCAGTTCAACTGACTGGTATGGGAAGTCCTCAGCATATGTACTCTGCCACTAATCCAATCACAATGGCACTTTGTAAAGGTGGCCATACACGGACCGATTTTTTACTTACAAACGACCGATTCCCGAACGATCCGATGCTATCGTTAAGTTATCGTATAGTTGGTGGTGTACGAACGATCGTCGGCCCACTAAACGAGCCGACATTATCGTCCCCAAAATCGATCGGCCAGGTTTAAAAATTTTGGTCGTTTAACGATAAAATCTGCCAGTTGGTGTGAGTGTCAGACATTTGTCTTTCAACGATTGTTCTCTGCGCATGTCACGATTGCCAGCAACGACATCGATCGTACGTAGATGTACGATCGTAGGTATTTTACGATAATGATGCGACAAAATCTTTCCCGAATTATCGTTGCCCGTGGATGGCATATCGTATGGGAACTCGATCGCCATACGATCGTTTGTCGATATAATCGTTCATCGCACAACGAGCGAAATCGCCTCGTGTATGGCCACCTTTACTCTTCAGAAAGGTGACATCTGAAACTCACAGAGGTGTGAATGCTGTGGAGTTACTTTGAAAGGATTACCAAAGTATCATGCAACTCTTCAAACAGGTGTTACTTGTTAGAGGTTGTGACGTCAAACTAAGCGCGCCGTAGTTTGCTCGAGGGGGAACAGCGCAGAGACACAGGGTTGGGGGAGCGGGGAGGAAAAGGGTGTATGGTGCGGCTAGTAAATGCCGATTAAGGAACTGAATGTTGTGCACACTATAGCGGTCGTGGTGTGATTGGGATGCCACATGGATGCGAGTTTGCTCTGAATAGAAGTAGCATCGCTATATCTCAGCAGTAAAGAGTTGTGCCTCTAATTGTTAATACGAATTTGAGTTGGGTACACAGCCTGGGGGTGGGAGAATGCTGTAGGGCAGCGAATTGGGGATAGGGACCAGGCTGTGTAGGTAATTCTGGCATCTAAAATTATGCATAACTAATGGCTTTCCTCACCCATGATTGACCCCCACCTGGTGACCCACTGTTGACTGTGCTTTTGACCTAAAAGAATTGGTTTTCCCCTTGATTGTGAGCAGCTATAAACTTATGAATTAAGCAGAGGCACCCATTGAGTGGTGGAATTAACTTATATAAAATTATTGGAATAAATAGTAAATTGGCCTGAATATGAGATGAATTATTGGGAACATTGGGGCAATTTTCTAATAAGAATCATATGAATATAAATTCCGCACTCATAATGAATTGTTTTTAATAAATCATTGATTTTTTCTTAGCAATTGTGGATCCTATTTTTATAAAAGAGTGACTATCTCCTATTTTTAAACTAATGAAATTAAAGGTTATATTTTAATTGCTAAAGGCACCAAATGAAGTTTTGTAGATTTATTAGAATAGAGGTAGTAAATACCAGCTGTACAGCAGAAATGAAATTGAAGCCGGATCTTTGTTTATTGTTACTTGTTAGAGTTGCATGAATGGATGTGTGAAGAGTTCTGAAACTGCCGGGGTACAGATGTTAGAACAGCATTGTATGTAGCAGACAGATGGTGTCGAAGTCCCCTGCCTCTGTTAAGGGATGGTGTCTCCACTTTGACATGAATGGCCTCTTTTACACCTCTTTCAAACCAGCGGTCTTCTTTGTCCAAAATTTGGACGTTGCTATTTTCAAAGGAGTGTCCCTTGTCTTTTAGGTGTAGAAATACAGCAGAGTCCTGGCCTGTAGTGTTCGCCCTCCTATGCTGAGCCATTCGCTTGGAGAGCAGTTGCTTTGTCTCACCAATGTAAAGGTCTGTGCACTCCTCGCTACACTGGACTGCGTATACAACATTGCTTTGTTTTTCCTTTGGTGTTGGATCCTTTGGGTGTACAAGTTTTTGTCTCAGTGTGTTGCTAGGTTTGAAAAACACAGGGATGTGGTGTTTGTTGAAAATTCTCCTGAGTTTCTCCGACACTCCTGCTACATATGGGATGACTATATTGCGCCTTCTCTCTGCCTCAGGACGGTTATTCCTTTTGGTGTTCCTGTTGGGCTTAGTTGCTCTTGTTTTGACAAAGGCCCAGTCTGGGTAGCCACAAGCTTTCAGTGCTCCTCTGAGATGTTTACATTCCTTGTCCTTGGACTCTGTATCAGTTGTCACACTTTCCGCTCTGTGGTGTAGAGTTCTAATGACACCCAGTTTGTGTTCCAGCGGATGGTGGGAATCGAACAACAGATATTGATCCGTGTGAGTGGGTTTCCTGTATACTTCTGTTTTCAAGATACCCCCCTCTTGAATGGATATCAAACAGTCCAAAAAAGCAAGTTTGTTCTCATGGACATCCTCCCTTGTGAACTTGATGTTGTTGTCCACTGAGTTAATGTGTTCTGAAAAGGCCGCCACTTCGTTGGATCTGATTTTAACCCAAGTGTCATCTACATACCTGAACCAGTGACATCCATTCATGCAACTCTAACAAGTAACTCCTGTTTGAAGAGTTGCATGATACTTTGGTAATCCTTTCAAAGTAACTCCACAGCATTCACACCTCTGTGAGTTTCAGATGTCACCTTTCTGAAGAGTTACATAGTGCCATTGTGATTGGATTAGTGGAAGAGTATATATGCTGAGGACTTCCCATACCAGTCAGTTGAACTGAAGAAGCTGCTCGGATGAGTAGTGAAACGTCTTCAATGATTACCAAACAAGTCCAGTTGCTTTAGATTTATTTATACTAGATATACCATGACCTGGATGAATGAAAATCTTCATAGACATTTTACTAATATAGGCGCTAATGTGCAGCTGCAATCAGCAACCAATCAGAAATTAGCCTTGAAATGCTGCGACTTAGAGAAAAAAAAGATCTCATTGGTTGCAAAGTTGAACTGCACTGGTGCAACTATTTGTTTTTCCTTTTGCTCAGTCAGCAAATAGAAATATGAAACATACATAGCTATCACTTTTATTCAGAATAAATACTTTTAATGGTAGATGGAAAAATAAACTCAATGCTGCACCTGAATCAGGAAATTGGTATCTGGTACCTGAACTTGGGTTAACACATTCTTGTCTTTATTTTCTCTTGCGATGAATGAACAGGTTGCATTTCTCTACTGACAGTTTGGGTGATTCTTCTTTGCAAAAATCTCCACTTCTCCCTTATTTTAAGCAGTGTTGGACTGGGCCATGCAGGGCACAATGGGGCTACCACCTCAGGGACCCCTCCCCAGGGCATGATCACTACCAATGCATGCACGGATGCCTCTTTATGGCCATGCTTGGGGGTATTGGGGGCAGCACCCAGGAGCACTCACAGACAGTTCTTGGCAGAGACAGGGAGCAGGCTTTGGTCAGGGGACCCACCATTTTTTTCCTCAGCGCCCTACTGGCCCAGTGGACCAGGCTTTGAAGGATGCCCAACTGGAGTTTCTAGAGAGGTCACATAACTGAAAATAGTGTAGTTAGAGATATCAGCAGGATTTATAGGAGAGGGGCCACCAAAGACAATTTAAGGCTTGCGAATTTAGACAGATATTATTACAGTGTTTTAGCCACCACAGGAGGCTTGGCTAGTTTACGCAGCAGTATATGATGAAAAAGAATGTGATTGGCCTAAAATAGAGATGGAAAGGGATATTGCAGCTAGGAGTAAAAAGAATCCAAAATTATTTTTTAATTATGTGAATAGTAAAAAAGTGAAGCAAGAAGGGATGGGAACCTTATTATCACGTGGGGGTAAGTTGGTTGATGAGAATGGGGAAAAAGCAGAAATTTTGAACTCTTATTTTTCATCTGTCTATACATCTGAGGAGCCAGGTAATGAAGGCTTCCCTTTTAATATGCCCAGTTCTAGTAATTTAGCTACTGATGCATGGGTCACTCGGGAGGAAATTCAAAAGAGACTTGAAGATGTAAAGGTAAACAAAGGTCCAGGACCAGATGGGATTCATCTCAGGGTATTAAATGAGCTGAGCGCTGTGATTGCCAAACCTCTTCACTTAATTTTTCAGGATTCGTTGAGGTCTGGCATGGTGCCGAGAGACTGGCGGATTGCTAATGTGGTGCCGTTATTTAAAAAGGGATCCCGTTCTCAGCCTGAAAACTATAGGCCTGTTAGTCTAACATCGGTAGTAGAAAAACTTTTGGAAGGGGTAATAAGGGATAGGATAGTTGAATACATTGCAGTTCACAATACTATTAGTTTGTGCCAGCATGGTTTTATGCGTAACAGATCTTGCCAGACTAATTTAGTCGCCTTTTATGAGGAGGTTAGTAGGAACCTCGATGCTGGAATGGCAGTTGATGTCATCTACTTGGACTTTGCTAAAGCGTTTGATACAGTACCTCACAGAAGGTTAATGATCAAATTAAGGAATATTGGCCTAGAACATAATATTTGTAATTGGATAGAGAACTGGCTGAAGGATAGATTACAAAGAGTGGTGGTAAATGGAACATTTTCTAATTGGACCAGTGTGGTTAGTGGAGTACCGCAGGGGTCCTTGGTCCTTTGCTTTTTAACTTGTTTATTAATAATATAGAGAGTACTGTTTCTATTTTTGCTGATGACACAAAATTGTGCAAAGCTATAAGTTCCATGCAGGATGCTGCCGCTTTGCAGAGCGATTTGACAAAATTGGGAAACTGGGCAGCAAACTGGAAAATGAGGTTCAATGTTGATAAGTGCAAAGTTATGCATTTTGGTAGAAATAATATAAACGCAAACTATCTACTGAATGGTAGTGTGTTGGGGGTTTCCTTAAGCATCTAAGGGTTTTTGTAGATAACAAGTTGTCTAATTCCAGGCAGTGTCATTCTGTGGCTACTAAAGCAAATAAAGTGCTGTCTTGTATAAAAAAAGGCATTGACTCAAGGGATGAAAACATAATTTTGCCTCTTTATAGGTCCTTTTGGGCTCCAGTCCTTAAGAAGGATATTACTGAGCTGGAGAGACGTGCAACTAAACTGGTTAAGGGGATGGAAGATTTAAACTATGAGGTTAGACTGTCGAGGTTGGGGTTGTTTTCTCTGGAAAAGAGGCGCTTGCGAGGGGACATTATTACTCTGTACAAGTACATTAGAGGGGATTATAGGCAGATAGGGGTTGTTATTTTTTCCCATAAAAACAATCAACGCACCAGAGGTCACCCCTTTAGATTAGAGGAACGGAGCTTCCATTTGAAGCAGCGTAGGTGGTTTTTCACGGTGAGGGCAGTGAGGTTGTGGAATGCCCTTCCTAGTGATGTGGTAATGGCAGATTCTGTTAATGCCTTTAAGAGGGGCCTGGATGATTTCTTGAACAATCAGAATATCCAAGGCTATTGTGATACTAATATCTACAGTTAGTATTAGTGGTTGTATATATAGTTTATATATTTGAGTGTATAGATTGGTAGGTGTGGGTTGTGTGTGCTGGGTTTACTTGGATGGGTTGAACTTGATGGACTCTGGTCTTTTTTCAACCCTATGTAACTATGTAATAGATAAATGTTTGATGCACATTGTTAAAAGGTTATGTTGCTAAGGCTTAAAGGACATGTAAACCCTAAATTTTCCTACCATGTATATGAGTTGGGCACACCTCCCCCACCCAAAAGGCATCATTTGTACTGCATATATGCCCTCTGTTCACCAGCACCATCACATTTTCCTAAAACGAACAGCTTTCCACAATTTTCCCTATCACACATCTTCAGTGACATTTACTTCTGCAAACATCACATGTTGGCAAAGACCCTTTTCCAGTGTAAAGTTCATGCAATTAAGCTTTCAGACTTACACAGGCAGATTGAGCACTGTAAGGTTAAGCTGAATTCAGTAGAGAAGGTTAGGATTGAATATATGAGCAGACAGCTATGCCAAGAGTGTCTATGGGAACCAGCAATGCCACCTCTTCATGGTTGGCTAGGCCTGACTAGGTGTAGTTATCTGGGATTAGAAGATTCACTGCCTTGGCTTGGAAGTGAGCATGCCCAGCAGCCAACAGCCAAAGTAAATCCTAAAGAAGGAATCCTAAGGGATTAAGGGAATGCTGCAGCCTTAGTATTAACCTTTGAACAACCAGAGTGGCAGGTATGTAAAGATTTCAAATAGTCTGTTCACAGAATTTTGTTGTGTATGTGTGTGTGCGGGGGGGGGGGGGGGGGGGGGCGTTTACATGTCCTTTAACATATTTTAAGAAACTTTCCATTATACATTAATAAAAATGTTTCAGTGGTTCAAGTTATTAGTAAAGCTAGTACAACAAAGGCCAACACGGAGCTACGTAGGTTAGAAAAATCTGATCGTTGTGGCTGCACCTGGAGCAGGGGTCTCAAACTCGCGGCCCGCGGGCCATTTGTGGCCCTCGGTACAATATTTTGTGGCCCGCACCAACACCTTCTTAAAAGCAATGAATGGATCGCGATTTTTATTGCGATTCAAGGGAAAATGCAAGGCACGGCGGGCGGGAGCTGCTGATTGCGGAAATGACGTTATGCCATCATAACAGTTATTATGGGAAGATGTTCTGTGTGCACAATTAGCTCCTTAGCAGCTAATTGTGCACACAGAACGTCTTCCCATAATAACTGTTATGATGGCATAACGTCATTTCCGCAATCAGCAGCTCCCGCCCGCCGTGCCTTGCATTATCCCTTGAAAGCCAATTTTTTGTGAAATCCCTCATGCGGCCCAGCCTCATCCTGACTTTGCCTCCTGCGGCCCCCAGGTAAATTGAGTTTGAGCCCCCTGACCTGGAGCCATTGCACCGGCCTAGCTACAGCCATGCTAAGCAGAATTCAACACAAAGCTTCTTGCATATGTGGCTGTGGGTGCAGTCACAACTGTCAGATTTTCAAGAGTAGGGGTGGATTTTCGGCCTGCAGGTCAAGAATCTGCCGTGTGTGGCACTAGCCTAAATGTTATTGCAATTCAAAGCAGTATTTGTCTGCTTTTGTACTGTTGGCTTTTCTTCCGAAATAATGTAGAACAGGAATCCCCACTTTTTTTACATGTGAGCCATATTCAACAAAAGCATGAAACATGTATTTGGGGGTACCAAATAATGGCTGTGATTGGCTATTTGGCAGCCTACAGGTGGCTTTGTTTGGCAGTTCACATGGTTTTTATGCAACTAAAATTTGCATAAAATAAGCACCTGCTTTGAGGCCACTGGGAGCAACATCCAAGAGGTTGGGGAGCAACATGTTGCTCCTGAGGCACTGGTTGGGGATCACTGATGTAGAATTTGCTGGCTATTGTTTCAGTAGCAATCCCTTCAAGTGCAATACCTTTCAAGTCATGTGACTCATCTGTACTCCAAAATAAACACTTGTAGGTACTTTTATTGCACAGCAGCAGTTGTAAGTGTGCATTCTTTTTGCTCTTTTCTCTATATACTAGAGGTGAACAATTTACATGAAGCAGAACGCCAATAGTGGCCTTTTTTGCACTGGGCACACTATGTTGCATTGTAAATGGCCCCTAGAATTTACTTCTTTACTAGCAATTAATTTGCAAATACATTTAAAGGAGAAGTAAAGGCATACCTTCAGTTCTCTCAATAGTGTCCTTAAGATTCCCCATATTTCTCCCATTCAGATGATCAGAAGCCTCATAAGAAAAAAAAACCCACTGAGTTCTGTAAAGAAAGTTCCCATAATGCCTCGCTCCTGTACCAAGACCAAGGCTGTTGTACATGCTCAATTAGTAAGACTATGAGGAAACTTCCTGCGGTTTTTTTTTGACAGAGAAGTCAGTGCACCGTTTCTGTGAGTGCTTATGGCTGTATTTACATAGACCTTTCTGATCAAGCTTACTTAGGTTTTACCTTTCCTTCTCCTTTAAAACCTTAATATACAATGATACTGATATCTTGTACAGGTATGGGATCCCTTATCCGGAAACCCATTATCCAGAAAGCTCCGAATTATGGAAAGGCTGTCTCCCATAGACTCCATTATAAGCAAATAATTCTAATTTTTAAAAATGATTCCCTTTTTCTCTGTAGAAATAAAACAGTACCCTGTACTGTAATAAGAATATATAAATCAATATTTGCCTAAATCCTGCCTGTGTGTTTTCTCAATAGAAGGCTGTATTTCATTTCAAGAGCATTCAACGCTACAAAGCAGGTACAGTTCCTCCAAGATTAATGACAGCAACTGCTGTGACTTTTAGATCTTAATTATTTAAAAAATGCTACAGGTATGGGACCTATTATTCAGAATGCTCAGGGCCTGGGGTTTTCCGGATAAGGGGTCTTTCCGTAGTTTGGAACTTTATATTTTAAGTGTAGTAAAAAAATATTTAAACATTAAATAAACCCAATAGGATTATTTTGCTTCCAACAAAGATCAAGTATATCTAAGTTGGGATGAAGTACAAGGTACTGTTTTATTATTAGAGAGAAAAGGGAAATCATTTTTAAAAATGTGAATTATTTGATTATAATGGAGTCTATGGAGAGATGACCTTCCCGTAATTCGGAATTTAAAAACTGATTTCCTTTTTCACTGTAGTAATAAAACACTACCTTGTACTTGATCCCAAGTAAGATATAATTAATCCTTATTGGATGCAAAACAATCCTATTGGGTTTAATTAATGTTTTAATGTTTATATGTACCTTGTGCTGCCTTAGGCCACTACAGAAGTACCCCTACCGTAGTATGGCATATAATTTTTTTTATCCCCAAAACCATTTACACCAACAGCATTTTAACTTTCTAGACTGCAGCAACCAGCTAGGGCCAGCAGATGCTGCTCTCTACATATATAAAGGGAGGCAGCAAAAAGGATGCAGGTTTTCATCAACCTTTCACACCAACCATTGATGAATTGCTTTCTTATTAACTCACAACAAAGGGACTGTAGCTGTACACCATGTAACAAATATGCAGGAAGTATTTCACCTTGCGCTGCGTGTGTTGATGGTCTTTTGCCCAGTGCTGTGTCACTAAGGATATTATTTTTTTGATAACATTATCGTGCAACAGGTCTCTGTGCAAGGCTGAAATATAGATGTGCTTAAGGTACAAAGGTTTTATTAGTGGTTTGTAGAGGAAGGAAAAGCATTGTGTTTTTTTGCTTTGTCATTGTGGTAGCTAAGGTCAACAAGCAGGTGCTGATAAGAGAACGGAAAGGAGAGCTTCTGGCTTCACTGTGCAACTCCTGGGGATGATGGTTCCAGAGCTTCACAATGGGCAATTCTGTGAAAAAAGGGAAAGCTGTATTTGTCGATCAGACTCAAGTCAAGAGCATGCGGCTCTACAAAGCAGGTACAGTTTCATCATAAAAGATGATGGGAACCACTATTTTGCTGTGAGATGAATATTTTACAGAACACACCTTTAATGTATAATTATATATATATATATATATATATATATATATATATATATATATATATATATATTAGTGTTTTGCTTGGGTAGGGCAGACAGCACTACACACAGGATGGGAACTACTTGCAAACTTTTTCTGTTAGCAAACTATTTAAATGAGTACAATGTAAATCCAGCAATGATCAGCACTCACACAACCATTTTGTGCTTTATTTTATATACTCCTGCATGCAGCAGTACTATAGGGTTGATATACAGGGCTTTACTTGTAATGTGTGGCAAGGTGTAAGGCACAAAATAGTAGAATATTTGTGCCCGTAATAATAATCTTGAGCATTGAGGCTGTTTGCCATAATCCAGTCATTTATTTAATGTATACTACCTGTATTTTTCCCCTGTGTAATCTATGACCCAAATGATGAGTGTAAGCATAGGTACATAATAACACAGATTTAGTGGGAGCTTAGCCTTCCCAAATAGAAACAAATTTGTATTCATAAATAAATACAGGTATAGGACCCATTATCCAGAATGCTCGGGACCAAGGGTATGCCAGATAAGGGGTCTTTCTGTAATTTCTGGATCTCCATACCTTAAGTCTACTAAAAAAATCAATAAAACATTAATTAAACTCAATAGGATTGTTTTGCATCCAATAAGGATTATTTATATCTTAGTTGGGATCAATTACAAGGTACTGCTTTATTACTACAAAGAAAAAGAAAATCAGTTTTAAAATTCTGAATTATTTGATTAAAATGGAGTCTATGGGAGACAGGCTTTCCGTAATTCGGAGCTTTCTGGGTAACGGGCTTCCAGATAAGGGATCCCATACCTGTATATGTTTTCCAATTGCAAGCCTCCCCAAACAAAAATGTCACCCTCAACCCCTTGGATCTAAATAACATAATACCCTTATTAAGGCAGCTGACAATTTGACGATGAAGTGAATAGAGAAGGAAAAGTGGAAAGAAAAGCACAGCCTAGATTAAAAGAATAAAAATTCTTTACCCTGCTGACCAGGAAGAACTACAGCAAGGCCCGGATTTGTGGCGAGGCCACAAAGGCCCGGGCCTAGGGCGGCATAAACATAGGGGCGGCATGCCGCCCCGCCGCACGCAAATTTTTAAAATTTTGCTCCCATACGGAGCAATGGGGACCTCTCCCCACTGCTCCGTATGGGAGTTTTAACTTTGGCGCATGCGCATGCGCGTCAGCGCGGCGGCAGGGGAGGAGGAGGTGGTTTGCGCATGCGCGCTCGTACTGCGGGTGGGGGCGGTAGGGGGCGCCGAATGGGGGCGGCCTCGGGGCGCGTCATTTAGAAATCCGGCGCTGACTACAGCAGAGTGCTACATATCATCTGCTATCTGTCCCTTTGAGGTTCAATGCATGTGAATGTGTATGTTTTTGAAAATTATGTTGCACTGAGTCTTGAGTGGCTACTGTACCTTGCTGCTGAGTATGATCACCTTGCTATAAAGGTTTATGAGCAGTTCAAAAGCTTATAAACTAAGCTTAGTGCAGCTGAGCACAACTGTGCTCAGAGCTAAAACAATGTATTTTTTTGGTTGCTTCTTCTGCCTGAAATAAACCAAGGCTGTGTCGATAGTAACCTGTCATAATTCCTGAGAATGGCTTATATAAAAGCATATGGCATGTGGCCTCATGACTTTATATGGTATTGGAACTCCTTGGTGATTTCTAATATCTTTATATTATTCCCTACATGTTATACAAAAGCCATGAATAACCTGTAAAATAACTTATAAAGGGAGCTTGATGATGTGAGTCACATGACTCACAAATGTGTGAGTTATAAGATATAATGCACTCCTTATTTTAAAACATAAAGATATTAGTGGTAATTTACTTAGACCCTGGGCAGAAATTCAAGTGTACTAAAAGGCTCAAAAGTGTGTCTCTATATGTTTTTATATAGTCATACTGAGCAATGACTATATGCCTTATATAATGTATGTATGTAATACAATTAGGAACTGGGTATAATCTGTAACTCCACAGAGTTTTTCCATCCCTTTTTTTTTTAATTAAATTGAAGGGTACCCACACATGGTTTAGTTATAGTCCTTTTATGTGCTATACACATCTGTGCATATTATGGAAAAGTTTATGTAGTACTTTTATCCTGCAAACATACATCTGCTGCAATTGTACCTTGCTCAGCTTAGTCAGTCCAATACCTTTTAGTTCAAAGTCCTTGGCCACAGTTCCATGGCTATAAAATAGCTGCACAGTTGTATTGCTGTGTATCTCTGTCTATATTATGATGGCAGCAATAGTACATAGGTGGTAGCTGTAATTCTAATCTTAATTGTGTTTCTAAGATTCTATTTCCTTCTCTGTTTTATTTGCTGAGCATGCTGTTACATTTGAATTAGGTTGGATATTTGTCCAAATCTGTGCTGAAAGATACTATATTTGACTGTGGTTTGCATGCGTCCCTACTAGAAAGTGCTCCAAAACTAGTCACAACTTGCAATTGTGGTGCCATTTTAGGTGTTGCTTGCAACGTGTATTAGGACTTGGTCATCTGCAAAAATGCATTGACGCTAATACAGGCACAGTCAGGTGAAGGTATCCCCTCTTTCTTTGAATCTCTAGGTTGCCTAAACAACCAGGAGCCCCATACTATTAAAGAAACAGTAACATCAAAAAATTAAAGTGTTTTAAAGTAATTAAAATATAATGTGCTGTTGCTCTGCAAAAAACTGGTGTTTTTGCTACAGAAAAGCTACTATATAAATAAGCTGCTGTGTAGCCATGGGGGCAGCCATTCAAGCTGGAAAAAAGGAGAAAAGGCACAGGTTACATAGCAGATAACTAGTAGATAACCCCATATAATAGGGGTTTATCTATTATCTGCTAAGTAACCTGTGCCTTTTCTCCTCTGAATGGTTGCCCCTATGGCTACACAGCAGCTAACTTATATAAACTATAGTAGTCTTTCTGAGGCAAACACACCAGTTGTAGCAATGCAGGGCAACAGTACATTATATTGGTATTATTTTTATACACTTTCATTTTTTGGTGTTACTGTTCCTTTAAGTTAGCGGTGACCATAGGTGTCAATTATTAACTCATTAGTCAACTAGTACCCCCCCCCCCCGGGTAGTGGGCTTTGCCAACAAGTAGAATGAGGCCTCAATGAAAACAAAATGCCCCTTGCACACATACAGGTATAGGATCTGTTATCCAGCATTCTCGGGACCTGGGGTCTTCCGGATAAGGGATCTTTCCATAGTTTGTATCTCAATGGTTTAAATGATTAAAAATTATTAAAACATTACATAAACCCAATAAGATTGTTTTGCATCCAATAAGGATTAATTACATCTTAATTTGGATCAAGTACAAGGTACTGTTTTAATATTACAGAGAAAAAGGAAATCATTTCTAAAAATTAGAATTATTTGCTTATAATGGAGTCTATGGGAGATGGCCTTTCCGTAAGCCGAAACTTTCTGGATAACAGGTTTCCGGATAAGGGATCCTATACCTGTATATGAAAATGTTGTCAAAACAATTCATTCTACATGCTTAGCTCATGTCTCCAATGTTTTGGAAGCCGTTCTGCACACCCGCTACTGGCCCACCACCACTGATAGGTCCACACCTCCAGCAGATAAAGGAGTCGTCATTTTATGTGAAGCTCAACCTCAGTCTGTGGCCATTTTGGAGGTAGGAGGCTGCAACTCCACTCCTTACGTTGTTTACTAGAATTCATATTAGTTATAGAACTGCTGCCATTTTAGAACAAATCCCCTAAAACATTTAGCCAATACATATCTTGGCATTAGTAAGTAGATCGAATAATGGGAAACAGGTATATCTAGAAAAGTTTATTGATAGCTCATGATTACTTATGAGTTGTCAGATGTCACAGAAGGAATCCTGTATTTTCTTAATTACAAAATCAGTGGTTTAAGAAAAACAGCTATTTTACTTTTCTTGAGATGAATTTTGTTTTTTTTTTACAAATATGTACCCTGTTACAATTGTTTGGTAATACAGTACAGGTATGAAATCTGTTACCCGGAAACATCCGGTCATCATAGACTTTGTCATACAGGTATAGGACCTTTTATCCAGAATGCTCGGGACCCGGGACTTTCCGGATAAGGGATCTTTCCGTAATTTGGATATTCATGCCTTATGTCTACTAAAAAATCATTTAAACATAATTTAAAACCAAAAGGATTGTCTTGCCTCTAATAAGGATTAATTATACCTTAGTTGGGATCAAATACAAGGTACTGTTTTATTAATACAGAGAAAAAGAAAATCATTTTTAAAAATTAGAATTATTTTCTTATAATGGAGTCTATGGGAGATGGCCTTTCTGTAATTCAGAACTTTCTGGATAACAGGTTTATAGATAAGGGATCCCGTACCTGTAATAAAACAGTACATTACAGCCTGAATCTGAGGTGAGAACCATGCAGGGGGCCAGTTAATCTCAGTACTGATACCATTTAATGCTTACTCAAAGGTAAGCCATCAAAGCAGCCAGACAGGTGGGGGGCCACACAGAGGGGGGTTGCGGGCCGCATGCGGCCCGCGGGCCGCCAGTTGGACAGCACTGCTGTAGATGATGCATGGAGTTCCAAATTAGAGAAAAATCCCAGGTCCCGAGCATTCTGAATAACAGGTCCCATAACTGTAGGAGAAAATGACATATGTGGAAAGAAAATCATTTTTAAAAATTAGAATTATTTTCTTATAATGGAGTCTATGGGAGATGGCCTTTCTGTAATTCAGAACTTTCTGGATAACAGGTTTATAGATAAGGGATCCCGTACCTGTAATAAAACAGTACATTTAATTTTTTAGCAATACAATGTATGGGGATTTAAAGCAAGGCAAAACCATTATCCAGAAAACAACAAGTTCTTAGCATTCTGGTTAACAGGTCCCATACCTATATTACTAAAGTATAGAGCAGTAGGGGATTGCCCTTGCTGTATGAGTTCAAATTATACTATGTCATCTATGACAACGATAATGATCCTGCTATAATATAAACTAGATTTGCGTGACTATGCACTACAAACTGGTTTGAAAGTATTTCATATATTATTTATATAACTTATTGCAAGGTTATTATTATCTTGGTATTATCCTTACATTTTATTGCTTATTGCAGGCTTCCCAGTGCTTTACAAGGGTACACTTAAAATCCACAATAAGTACTTCTGCTGAATGATTTTAAAAATAATCATAAAGACAGACTTTGCAACCTTATATTGTTGATACCTTATCAGAAGGAGTAGAAATAAGTGTAATATTAAGTAATAATCAGCAATGCACTGGTATCTAGTAATTTCGTCAGTCAGATTGCCACATCCTGGACTGGACCTGGCCATTGTATGCCCCAACATGGTTTTTTGAGTGGAATATTATCATAGATGTTTCAAAATATGGATCTTTATAGGTAATTGCCATTGATGAAATATGATTACATATAAGTTGGGCAATTTTAAATATATAGGCAAAATGCAACAACTTCACTAAAATATTTGATTAAATGGTAATAAGGCAGAAATTCTAGACTTTCAAACATGTATAGAAAACCGTCATCCAGAAAGCTCTATATTAAGGGAAGGTCATCTCCCATAGATTCCATTTTAATCAAATAATTCAAATATTTAAAAACAATTCCCTTTATCCCTGTAGATCAGTGCTGTCCAACTTCTACGGTGCCGAGGGCCGGAATTTCTCTAGCATACATGGTGGAGGGCCGCTAATGGAAGCCAGTTTTGACCACTCCCCTTTTTGAAACCACACCCACTTCAAACCACACCTATTTTATCACAATGGTGGTAGCACAGCAAAATCCTAAATGCTTGGTCCTTACTGTGGGGATATCAACCATCATTCATATGTGAAAGAATTATGTCATATTAAGATATACCCTTAAATTCCATATGCCTCCTCCTCCCCTGTGGATAGCAGAGCAACCCCCAGTACATAATTACACACCTTAGGGACCATTTAATGGCTATTTCCAACTGCTAACAAACTCCCACAACAAACCCCTTGCCAGGTTCACCTCCCACAAGCAGCATAGGGCAAGCAGAGTATGGCACACACAGGAAGCACTCTGCCTGTCCTAAGCTGTCTGTGCGTGCCATACTCTGCCTGTCCTACCCTGCCTGTGTGTGCCATACTCTGCCTGCCCTACCCTGCCTGTGTGTGCCATACTCTGCCTGTCCTACCCTGCCTGTGTGTGCCATACTCTGCCTTCCCTATGCTGCCTCTGTGTGCCATACTCTGCCTGCCCTACCCTGACTGTGTGTGCCATACTCTGCCTGCCCTACCCTTCCTGTGTGTGCCATACCCTCCCTGACCTATGCTGCCTGTGTGTCCCATACTCTACCTGCCCTATGCTGGCTGTATGTGCCATACTCTGCCTACAGTACCTATGTCTGAGGTGTGAAGAAGTGAACAATGTGAGTGATTACAGTCTGAGCCTGAGGTGTGAACACTGCAGGGGGTGAACAATGCAGGTATTAAAAGGTGTGAAAAACACAGGGGATTACATGTTTAAACAATACAGAGGGATTACAGCCTGAATCTGAGGTGAGAACCATGCAGGGGGCCAGTTAATCTCAGTACTGATACCATTTAATGCTTACTCAAAGGTAAGCCATCAAAGCAGCCAGACAGGTGGGGGGCCACACAGAGGGGGGTTGCGGGCCGCCAGTTGGACAGCACTGCTGTAGATGATGCATGGAGTTCCAAATTAGAGAAAAATCCCAGGTCCCGAGCATTCTGAATAACAGGTCCCATAACTGTAGGAGAAAATGACATATGTGGACATTAGAGTTTTGAGTAAATCCTGTTTTGAACATCTATAAATCTCTAGTATAACAAGCACAGTACTTAATTTCCTGTGGATGAAACTTTTTTCTGTGCTACAATAACCTTTGAATTTCTGGCCTATTTACTAAGGAGTGCTTTATTTCACTGTATTTCTTTGTACTACCATAGGGAAATCAGGCAGAATCCTGACTTCCTACACTTTTGATTGACCTGGCCTAGAACTTCGGGCTGTTGGGTTACATACCAAGAATTTTAAAAAGTGGGATTTTACCTTTAATAGTCTGTGTTGCTTTGAAGAGTTTCACATAGCCAGTGGAATTAGCTATTTTAAACTTCCGCTTGAGTGTATGCCATGACTCTCTCTGTTTGGCTTCACACTACTTATATTAAGAAATAGCTGTTTGTAGAAGAGGCTGCCTTTCTTAAAGCATTCTATAACATTTTGTCCTATTCAGCCTTAGAAGATCAGAGCAGTAAATCACCAGAAATACCCAAATGTAAAACTAATGAAAATGAAGACAATGGATGGAGGACAGACAAGAATAAAAGTGGCCTTAAAATCGAAATTGAGGAATACATCTGTTCCAGTGATGTGGTTATCTTCAGCAAGACGTCATGCAACAGCTGTGCAAAAGTATTTTCTCTTGATTTTTTTTAAATATTTTGTTTACAAACCTGAATAAGTGTGTGATAGAATATGGCTTAGTCGTGGAGGATATGGATAAGTCGTGGAGGGCTATGGGACACAATAAAGAACATTGCAAATATCATCTTCTGAATGTTAGCTTAGGCCAGGTTAAAACTGGGCATAATTAAGCATAATTGCTTTACATTCCCATTAGACAAATATAAAGAAAAAAAAATGAATGTATAGTAGTTGACTGTGGTGTGCATAAGTGCAAGAGAAGCAGAAGTGGAAGAAGATTTGTTGAGGTATTTGAGAACTATGTTGTTCTATCACAAAATCCTATTTTTTTTGGTCCAAAGAAATACTAATCAAACTTCAGCCAAAAGTGGGTAAGCTTAAAATGAATAATATGCTACTTTCTAGCAATGCAATGGCTATCTCCCTGGAGATCTTTGCTGATTTAATAATAGTAAAAGAATAGCTGAAATTGGGTCTTAACAACAACATTCCTACCCTAGCACCAATGTTTGTCACTAAGCAAGAATTAATGTGTAAATCACAGGTAAGGGGCAATAGGAAGATACCTGTTAACTTTCGTAAAAACAGCCCTGTAAAAAATGATGGAGGGGGGAGTCAGTAAATAATTTGCTTTTGTCACCTCAGTAGACAGGGTTTGTCAGGACAGGTGGGGCCTGGAATGGATAAATGTGTGGTTTTAGGGTTAACGTGGGCAAAGCTTAGGCAAACTGCAAGTTTGTGTGGATGTTCTCGTCCTTACAAATTTAGAGACTGACCAGTATGCCAGGAGACCTAGTTTATTTTCCCAGTCTAGAATCGTGAAGTCAGACCCGTTATGGCCATTTCTAAAACAAGAAAACTGTATGTCTCTATTCTAATTTGTCTGTTTATGATACCATCTTGCAAATGTATACATATTTTTCACAGTTCTGGCATAAAGATGTACTGGTCATACAGTATAAATACTGTGCCCCTAGGAAAACTTGGCTTATCTTACAGACATGTTAGTTCCTGCACACATTTTATGAAGGTAATTACTGTTCTTTAGCAATATGTGCAGTCATCTAAAAAATAAACCTTAATTGGGCAGTACAAACTAAAAACAGAGAGTGACCAGAGATACTTAGGATTTAGGATTATTCCCAAAAATAAGTTATAATATTAAAAAATTATATAGCTTGTGGTAGGGAAATTTGGTGGCCTTTGCAATTTTATAATGTTACTCATAAAAAAAACCAAAAAAAAACTAAAGAAGTTGTTTAACATAACATTTTTACAAATAGTCTTTTATACATTTTCTTATATATGTAGGTGAATATTACATAGAGTTTTACTTAGCAAGACAAGTTATATCACATGCTTTTAAAATTCAGTATTAAAGACTATAATATGTTTATAATAACCTTATTTACAGGGGGTTTGCTGTATTGGAAGGGACAGAGCCTTATATTGGAATGTGTGCATTATGTTGGTTTATTGAAAAGAAATAATGCAATATTACCTTTCATTTGCTGAAGACGCAGTGAGCTGCGGTGCCAAGAATAGCATTTTTGGAATGATTTTGTTTGTGTTCTTTGTGCAGGTAAAAGACCATTTTGACCAAATGGGTATTACATATCTGACAGTGGAACTAGATCAAATAGGTAAGGACATTTTATGTTTTAAAAGTTTTCTTAGTGCTTAGTGGGGGTTGTTTAGTAATGAGGGGTCCTGTATCAAATTTTGTACCAGGGCTTCATCCTTATTAGTTGGCATCTTCTTTGGGCCTCCTCATAAGCATGATGGTTGATCTTCTTGACCATCAAGTATAGTTTCACTAATCTACACCATAGGGGTGTGTCTGCAGGTGGCAGCATACTGATACATGCCAGACTCTAATTTTGAAAATAGTTCTATCAGGGTCACAAGTTGCCATTTACTGAAGATACTGATCCACAGAGCACCCCTTAGCTAGACAATACCATTATATTATATATAACACATCATTGTATTAGATAATTTCAAATTTTAGCTTCTGCAGCCCTTCAGGTTGGATATTTGTGACTTAAATAGTTTGATTTTAAATTGAAGCTTCCTATGTTTCCTGGTCCTTCCTATGTCTAATGCTGTCCCAGACCCCAGGTAAAGTCACAGGAAAAGCTGGTGTAGTCATAAGTTAGAAGAATTGTTGGTTATGAATTAAAGGAACTTTTTTTTAAAGACGGAAAACTTGTTCATCAGGAACTCCTATTTGAAATTCCCTCATTACAGTGAGAGATTTACCAACAAGGAAACATTCATTTACATTTTGCTATGTCATGCTGAGCATCACACTAAGGTGAGCAGGTGTCAGTTATTAAAGAAGTTCTGTGTAGTTAATTATAGTGACTATGGTGATTAGGTGAAGTTGCATGGTTACATACAGTACCTTTTGTTGAAAGACTCTGCAAAATCTAATTGATAGCAAGCACAATATTCTGTTACACTGTTCATTTATTTTAGAAAAAATCATAGATAAAGGGAGTACAAGTTTTGCACCCTTACTTTCCCCACTGAATCATTAATGTAGTATTAGCTTACTCAATCATTTAAAGGAGAACTAAAGCTTAACTAAATAAATGTTAAACATTATGTCTGGGCTTCAGGACCAGCCCAAGGCAACCACAGTCCTTTAGCAGGGAAGAGCTGTGCCTACAAAGATGCCCCCAGTAGCTCCCCATCTTCTTTTTTGCCGATTCCCTGCACATGCTCTGTGTTGCTGTCACTTACCTGAGCTTAGGGACCGACTCACAATATACTGTATATATAGAATATAAATGTAACAGTAAAAGGCTGATTAGTAATTCATTCAGATTCACATAACATGGCAGCTCTGAAAAAAGTGCAATTAGCATCAGAATTTAATAATCAGACCTGTAGCATCAGTTTATATTACAGGCCAACCTCATTTTCTGCTTGATAATTTGCAATGACCCCTAAGGTTAGCTTCTCAACAGCTGCTCAGAGCACACTGAGCATGTGCGCTGTTCCGGACCGTTCCAAGAATCCAAGATGGGGAGCTCCTATGAAAACTGTAAAGACTTGAATCATTACTACTATAGAGATGCTGAAACTTTTGGCTAGTGCAGTCAGTTTAGTTTATAAAATATGGCATTTCTAGCCATATTCATTTTTAGGGTTTAGTTTGCCTTTAAAAAAAGCCCAAGAACAATTCTAGTAAATAAAAATTGCTAGGTTGCATTGATAGCAAATGGATTTAATTTAATTAAAATGCAGTCAGTGCAGGCAGGTCTTCTAGCTGGATTTCTAGACATGTCCCTGATTTTTCATACAATCTGGTAACTTAAATTTAGCTACTGGCACAGTTGCTGCTAGTTGCTGCTGGAGTATTAACACCAGTGACAAATATAGCTTTAGATATTTCTTGAAATGATAAGTAAAAAAACTAAAATTATGGAAAAAAAGTCAGAGAAAAAATCAGGATAAAGGGCTTTTTTCTTTATGTTCAATGAATATCTGAACAAGCCCTGGTCAGATATCAATTTGGGATAGAAGCAGCTAAGAATAGGAACCGGGTGTAAACAAATGAAAAGATGACCTTTTAGGATACCAGGCTTTCTGCTGCAGAAACTATGGATATTTTTTTCGTGAGGATTCCCAGAGACATATCTGGAAGCAATGATAAAAAGACTCTAGAAATAACCAAATCAGGCAAAAAAAAAAAGCAGCTAAGAATAGGACCTGGGTGTAAACAAATCAAAAGGTAATCCCAGGGTTTCTGCCACAGAAACTATCTCTTATGCGAGGATGTAAGTAGCAGCAATGATAAAAAGCAGACTCTAGGGGGCTGATTTACTAACCCACGAACCCGAATGGGAAAAATTCCGATTGGCAAACGAACATTTTGCGACTTTTTCGTATTTTTTGCAATTTTTTCGTAGCCGTTACGACTTTTTTTGTAAATTGTCGCGACGTTTTCGTAACCATTACGACTTGCGTGAATTGAACTTTTTCGTATTGAGGGCTCGTAAACTGCGGGCAAAACTTTCAGACTTAGCATGATTTTGGAAGCCTCCCATAGGACTCAATGGCACTCTGCAGCTCCAACCTGGCCCAAGGAAAGTCTCCCATAGGGCTCAATGGCACTCTGCAGCTCCAACCTGGCCCAAGGAAAGTCTCCCATAGGACTCAATGGCACTCTGCAGCTCCAACCTGGCCCAAGGAAAGTCTCCCATAGGGCTCAATGGCACTCTGCAGCTCCAACCTGGCCCAAGGAAAGTCTCCCATAGGACTCAATGGCACTCTGCAACTCCAACCTGGCCCAAGGAAAGTCTCATATAGGACTCAATGGCACTCTGCAGCTCCAACCTGGCCCAAGAAAAGTCACGATACTGAAGCTTGAATGAATCCGAAACTTTCATACTCGGCGCGAAGGCTACGAAAAAGTCGCGACAATTTGCGCAAGTCGTAACGCTACGAAAAAGTCGCGACATTTTGCAAAAAAATCGCAAAATACCGAGCATTAAGAAAAAAACGCATTCGGACGCCTTCGGACCGTTTGTGGATTAGTAAATCAGCCCCTAGGAATGAGCAAATCAGGCAAAAAGCTAAATGGTCAGGAGGGGTAAAGAATTAGCATGGCCAATCAGAGCACAAATATGTACCTGATAAGAAATGCTGAAAGTGGGACATTGCAAGTACCCTGTAGTCTGCTACAGATTTTTAAGGTGTACTTCCCCTTTGACTACACCTTTCCTGAAAATTATGTTTCTTGTCATTACTTTTTTAAAAAAAAAAATCATCCCTCATTATTTCACCAGAAATATAGGGCCAGTTTTTGCGAAACGGATACCTTTTTGGAATCATGCGAGATATTTTCTGTATCGTCTAAGATGAGTACTAAGTGGCACGTCATTGTTGCTCACATGTTTTATAAAAAGCTGGTATTGTGCCAGTCATTGAATCATGATTTATAGGAAGTGAGTGGCACAGTTATTGAGAAATAAAAATTCTCCACCTCTTTTGGCAAGTCTGATTGTAATAGTTTATAAATGGAGAGATCACTGTTTGATTTCACAGAGAACGGGCACAAACTGGAAGAACTGCTATATGAGCAAACCATGGAAACATCTTTACCCAGTGTTTTTGTGAAGGAAAAGCATATAGGAAACTATGATGACATTTTAAAGGTAAGATATGTTCAACATTAGGTACCTAAGGTACCCTTTTTCATGGCTACAAAGGAGTAGGAGTCTTTTTGGTCTCTTGTGCAATAATATTTCTCAGTGCCTTTTCTGAATTAGAGGCAGTGTTTGCTGATAAATTTGGTGCATACATATAACTGCTCTTAATGCCTGCCTAGCAATTTAGTGTTGTGCTGTGAATGATCACTTTGTACTTAAGCTGTATTTTTATTATTAGGGCTTTTTTTTAGATATGTACCTTTCTATTCAGCTTCTCTATTCTGCTAGTCTTCTAAAAGTTTCTACTATTAACTAGAACTAAATTAAATACAAGGTTACATTTATTGTTAGGGATAATGTTTCGATTCCAGTTGTGACACCATTTGCAAAATGTTTGTATGTCCTCTGACTCTCCCCCACTCCAAAAACATACAGGCAGGCTAATTGCCTTTTGATAAAACTCACCATTATTATTATCATTATTATTAATTATTAACATATACTAAGAAAACACCAGCATATTCCATAGTGCTGTACAGTAAATGGGAGTATACAATGAACATACAGATTACATTTTTAAAAAAATCAAATAACCAATACAAGAGGTAAAAAAGAGGACCCTTCCCAAAAAGAGCTTAGAATGTAAGACCATAGTGTATATATGTGTGTGTGTGATAGGGATCTTAGATTGTAAGCTTCTCTGGGCAATGGCTGATGTGAACAAAGTATAACATGTAAGTGTTGTGGAAAATGTTCATTATTTCATATTAATAATTATTGTTACGTTTTAGTCAGGCTCTCTTCTATTTCTTTCTTAGTTTTGGCTTTTAAAGCCAGTTTTAATGATTAGTGGTTTGTGTATGGGCATGATTGCAATAAAGACAATCAAAACTATGATGTTAATATATGAGAGATGATAAGCCAAAAGAAAAAAACAGACTGAGCACAGGCCCAGTGTGTCTATGTGGTCACCAGAATTTAACTTGAGTGGTCTGCAGTGGTTTTCATGCTGTAATGTAAATTTTATTTATGTGTGGCCAGATTTAAAAGTGAGCCTTGTGTACTTAATCAATCCAAAGTAAACAAGCTATTTTACTCAGATCCTCTCTAGAATCTATATAAATCCGATGACACTGATGACTCAAAGAGTGTGAATTGTGACAGGCAAATAGTAATGATTGTAAAAACTTTTGGTCTAGAGGGATCATTGCCTAATGTCTGACTAAGAACATTCACCCCCTTAGTCATTTGCCTACAAGGAATGCTGCCATTCTAACCAATGATAACCAGATCAGCGTTCAGATTACAAACAGCTATGACAGTTGGTACACGTTGTAACTTCTTATTTTACAATTATTAACAGCAATAAACTCTAGTGTAAGAAAGGAATCTCAGTTTAATCAGACATGAATGCTCTTGATGCTAGAAACAGTATCACTGCATTGGAATTGCATATTATTATAACGTTTATCAGCAAAATAACATAGATGTTAACCATAATGATCATTTGCATCTTTTTTTATAAATCTTTACATACAGCCTTCGTGTCATATTTTTGTTCTTCAAGACAGTTAGCTTAAATAGACAAAAGGATCACACACCAATGATATCATAAAGCTAACTGTCTATAAATAAAAAATGACTCCAGCACAAAGCCTGCAGATAAAGGGAAAGATTGCTAAGAGGGGAATAATATAACTTAAAACTTAAAAATATCTGAATTATTTTTATCCAAGGTTTCTGGCCAGTTGCTGACCTTAGAGTAACCTTATAACAAGAGGTGGAAATTATCTCTATTGTCAGCTCATACTGTATCTGTCACACCTATCATTTAAGGTTTAAAGGTGAGTTAGAGTGTGCAATTAGCTGGAAGCATTCAAGGAACATATCTATAGTTTTTGAATGATACGCCTACCCTTTCTGCTTCTTTCCAGCTTGCAATTTAAAATACTAACCAGTTATTGGGGTCACTAAGCCTCGCAACCAAAAATGTATTCTCTTTAAGGCTACAATTATATTGTTATTGTTACTATGTATTACTTATCTTTCTCTTTTTTCTGTCATTCAAATCACTGCCTGGTTGCTAGGGTAAACTGGACCCTAACAAACAGATAATTCCAAACTGGAGAGCTGATGAACAAAAAGCCAAACCATTAAAGCCACAATAAATAAGGCACCCCCAGCGGTGACATTATGGTTATTTCTATGTTCAGACGCCCCCCCGTCTACTAAATCACATTCGATAATCCAGAATAAGACAACAAATTAACCCCTGAGGCGAGTGATGGTAGTTCTGATATACATTTAACTCAATAATAATTAATCATTTTTAAAGATTCCACATAACCTTAAACTTTCATTTTCATGACTGCTTTATATTACTTTTATTTTTTTAGTATATTTGTAATTTTCACATTCATTAAAACCAAGCTGCAACATATTCATTTTACGAAATGAAAAACAAAAAGAAACCTCACAAAGCCATAAAGTTAATGTGCCTGCCTATATTATTATATTATTAGGTTCTAAGTCCTGTGTGGGCATTTTAAACTTAAAGTGTAAGCATTTTTTAAGGTGAGGCTGTGAAGTTATTACCTGTACAGGTAGTAATTTAACTTCATTTTTAACCATTGCGAAATTTAAAACATTAATGATTCCCGAGACTTGCCAATATATAATGCATCTTGCATCTGTAATCACAGGGCTAGGGTGTGGGTCAGCACAGTATATCCGAGGAATTCAATTATTCAAATTTCCCAACATCCTTGGAATTAAAGCCACACCTAAAATTATCCCCTTGGGGTGTTTATCTGTGTCAGAAAGTTATTTTCATTGCAAGTGCTTCTGATGAAATGCCCATCCCATAAATATATGTAAGGCACCGGAAGAGTGTTTGAGTCAGACGATACTGTAGATTTTTTCTGACAGAAAATGATTCCACATTTCCTATAAAATTAAATGAGATTATACTTGTCACTAGCATTGCATTTTTACATTAAGGTTCTATGTTAGAATTGTCATTTGTGTTCCTGATTGATTTAATTGTTTTGTGGCCTATTTTCCCAATTTCTATCCTAGTTGTCTAAAGAAAACCTGTTTCAGAAACTTCTGGAAACTAAAGAAGATAACCCTGATCGAAGCGGATATGACTACGACCTCATAGTTATTGGTGGGGGATCAGGAGGACTAGCTGCTTCCAAGGTAAATTGTTAATAAACTATTTTTTTTTCAGTTTTCTCAACAAAAAAAAGTTTTCTATTAGGCCCCAGGGCCAAACGATCGAATTAGCCTGGATTCTCCCGATATCGCCCACCCTTGGCGACATCGCCAAGCGAACGGATCTTAAGGTGTATGGGGACCTTTAGCAAGGTTGTTCCTGCTGCGCCAAAGGCTATATCATTCAGATCTTTGGGTCTTTCTATCTGCCAGTAGACCATAAAACTACTTACTTCTGTAAGGGGATTATAACACTTCAGGTAATAAGGGATTATAATGACGACTGTGGCTTGTTAGCTGTTATAAAATGTAGTCTTAAATTCCCCATACAACTGAAAGATCAGATGATTTGGCAATGTCACAAAATAATCAGGAGGTACACCAAATTTGAATAACGGGATACAATTGTTTGGCTCCTCGGTCAACATTCAGTTCCCACGGATAGCCTTTACAGATCAATCTCCCAAAAGGATTTTCCCTACCAGATATCAATCAGTTAGGCAGGTTTCTAAGCCCCACAAAGTGTTCAGGAGTGACCGAGAAGGCAGAAAATATTGTCCAGAAGCTCAGAGAAAAACCATGAAAATCCTCTTCCCAAGCCTGCCAGGAAATAACAAATACAAACATCTTAGTTGGCAATTGTATTTTAGCATTATTTCTTTCTTTATATCTTAAAGCTGTATTCGAGAATGTAACCATTTTTTCTCTTAGCAAATAATAGGGTGACTTTGCATGTTTTGCTTGAGATTATATAATTTGTGTAGGGCTGGTAAGGATACTTCAACTCAGCATTACAAACAAAAACAAAATATATGATGTGGATTTACTATATTCTTACAGTTCTTGTTGTTCCTTCCACAGGAGGCTGCAAATTATGGCAAGAAAGTGCTGGTACTAGACTTTGTGACTCCGACACCCCTTGGCACAAAATGGGGTATGTCATCATAAGACCTTTCAAAATGCATGTGTACACATACCACCTTCTAATATATATTGTGTGTTTGCATAGAAATGAATACTGACAGTATGGATACTCTATATGTGAATTATGCACAAAACTTTCTAGGCACCCATCTAGTGCCCAGTAAAACAGAATAAGATGTAATATGGAGCATTCATTTATGCCATGTGGCTGCAGTACTGGTAATGCAACACCATGCCATAAGTTTTGTAGCTCTGTACTTAGCCACAACTGCTTAGTATATGGTAATCTAAGGGCCTGCAAGTTTGCAACTCACAGCGCTGTAGCTTATACACTGTCTCATTTGCTGCTTGTGTTTCACCATTTATAATGTTACTCATTTTAGCACTTTAGATGATAATGATAATAGATAGATAGATCCTGATTTTGTAGGACTGGGTTAATATAATCAAGAGAGTTCCATGGTAATGCATCAGCAATCAAAATGTAAATTATTACTGATGCAGGTGCATGGTAAATTTATGAAATATGGATTATAAATCAGAACGGAGAAACGCAAAATTAATTATTATGAATACATATTTTAGCAAATCATGGTGTAAGGTATCAAATTAACCTGACTACCCCATGTAAAGCTATACATTATAAACAGCCCCTTTGTTTAAAAGCACATTATGTACAGCTGCATATATGTATGTGTATGTGATATAAATGCATAAACCTGTTTGTAATCCAGCCTATGATACTATATAGTATTCTGATGAATTGTTTTGCATTTTAATATTAAAAAAAAAGTCAATTTTGTGCTATCCATCCATTATATACCAGCCTCCGTATCTTCTTTATCATAGTAAACCAAATCATCTTCATTCTTCAGTCACCACCTTCTGGACAATAATAGGAAGTGCTATTTCTAAGCCAGATAAATAAGTACCCTGTCAATTTTATTATCATTACTGTTCATATTGCTTTTAATATTTATTTTCATCAGGTCTTGGAGGAACTTGTGTAAATGTAGGCTGCATTCCCAAGAAACTAATGCATCAAGCGGCTTTACTAAGACAGGCTTTGAAAGATTCTCAGAAGTATGGATGGCAGATAGAAGACAATAGTATGTATCAATATAACCATTCTTTTAGACAATTTTGTTGTCCCAGATTTCTTATAATTGTATGTGGCTAAAGATAAACCTTAACCTACTCTATAGGGTAATATAAGGAAACAGGTTTTCTCTAGGGGTCATTTATCAATGAGACAAAGACTCTATATACTTGGATTAAGGCCAGTGGCACACGGGGAGATTTGTTGGTTGTGATTAAAGCTGAGCTACCGCAAGGAATCTTTGGGCAGCTTCAGAAAACAAAGCACAGCATATGCTTTCCCACTAGTGATTTGTTGCTGGTGGGAAAGTATTTTGGGGAAATTCTTCACCCGTGGTAGCCCAGATTAAACTGCGGGTGTGCTATTGGCCATAGGGAAAAACCTTATCAACACCAAAATGCTATCTAAGTTCTACATATAATTAAGGTATATTTTCTTTGTACAATGGGAGTTGTTTATCTTAAGGGGCTTATGTACAAGGTACCGTCTAATTATAACAGATTAAAAAATACATCTATAAACACTGAAGAATTGCTTAAGTATAAAATGGCAGTGTCTGTATTTGGAGAACTTTCTGGATGACTGGTTTCTGGATGATTTTGATGCAAGTACCTTTAATGAAGTGGTTTTATGTGCAACTTACTGCAGGGAAATTAGTGGGACCGTGGCTGCACTTTTGGCCATAACTGACTCCTTGGGTTTCGGTTTTTAAAATATAACTAAGGAAGTATAATAAAACATGTAATTATAATGCTCTGTTATATATTATATTTGTATCCTAAGTGATCTACTATATATTATATAACCTTAAAGTGAGTATTATTATTGCTATTATATACAGTACTCTGGATGGAATGTTTAGAGTTTTTGAGCAGTTGCCCTTGCATATTCAACTTCAAAAGGTAAATCAAAAGGCTGATTGTAAGGGAAACCATATGGTTTGGGGCCTAAGTGTTTAATGTTTATAAGGACTAGACACCTAAGCACTGGGATTTAGTCAAATTAGGATAAACCCAACCAAGATTTTCTATGAAAACACCTCCACCTCAGTTCATACAAAAGTCTACTGACCATAATTGGGAGAGATCCTATATTAAATCTCATAAAAAACACTGGAACTGCTATGTAATGTGTTAAAGTGACACATTCTTATGCCATGAACAAGTATTCTCCTGGCAGTCTAATAATTTTCCAAGTTAGCTTCAGCTACTTTTTGTGGAACTGAAACCTTTCACTACATTATATGACATAATCTTACATGATGGAAACTAGTAACATATAGACAGTGTTTGTCTAAAAGTGTGATTTTATTGACATGATCATACTTAGTTGGTGTAGCCCAGGGATGCCCTGCATTCAGCATTTTTTCAAAGTTGTTGAACGACAATTACCAGAATCCTGCTCATACTGGAAAAGATGATAGGTACTAATTTATTGACCTTGCATTTGTTTTTTTGCCACCAGTACAACACAACTGGGAAATAATGACAGATTCTGTCCTGAACTATATTGGCTCTCTAAACTTTAACTACAGAGTCAGCCTAATGCAAAACAACGTGAAGTATGAAAATGGCTACGGAGAATTTGTAGAACCACATACAATCAAGGTAGGGTGGGAACACTGTCCTTTAATGGGGACCCGTCAAACACAAAAAAAGTTATATAATAAAAGTTCTGTGCAAAATAAACATAAAGTTATGTTTTTATTAAATCTTCCATACCTGTTATAAATGTATTTAAAAATCGGAGCTGTAAATCTGAGGCATAGAGGCGGGACAGTCAATTACTTTCACTTTACATTTATCACTTCATAGATGTCCCTGCACTCCTAAAATTTAACCTACTTACTCACAGTTTATCATTGTGCAGAATAGGCATTAGGTCATCCATTTTGGCACATACTGTACATAAGATTTTGGGGTAATACAAAACTTGCCTTAAAAGTGTCTAAAAGTGTCATGCACCAGCATGCTTGTGTGAAAATGAATTTAAATAATTTATGTGGTATAAGTGAAGTTTATTTTGCTCAACTAACATGAAAGAAAAGGATTGTATGTATGTATATATATATATAAGTAACAGATTAAGTAACAGTAATAAACCCAACATACTGTACTTAAATTAAATTGGTAAATACCTCAATATATTGCTTTCTTCAAACATTTTCTTTCAAAAAAGGGCTAATTAAAAATTTAAAACAATTTTGATATTGTTCTTTATTTTTTTTCAAGTCAACAAACAGTAGAGGAAAAGAGAAATATTTTACAGCAGAAAAATTTCTCATTGCCACTGGTGAACGACCACGATACTTAGGTATTCCCGGAGACAAGGAATACTGCATTACAAGGTACAAAGCTAAGAGGGACGCTTGAAAGTATTTGTTTGTTGTTTAAGGCTGATGCCACACCAGGCGTATATTTTTGGCAAGCTGAAAAACGCTTGCCAAAAATATGCGCCATACACACCATATGCCCCTACCTGTGCATGCACCGAAAAGAATGGAATATGCTCAGGTGCAGGCACATGTAGCCGATATCAGCATAAAAACGCGAGAGAATGTAAAGTCTTGCGTTTTTATGCGTATTTCGGCTACATTTGCCTGCACCCGAGCATATTCCATTCATTCCGGTGCAGGCACAGGTAGGAGCGTATGCCGATATTTTCGGCAAGCAGTTACGCCATACGCTATGTGTGGCATCAGCCTAAACACACTTATAGCAGTTTGCCTAGTGAGTTGAATGAATTAAGGTCTTCAGATCTTTCAGTGTAGGGCCACATTAAGATTCAGGGCAGATTTATCATGTCTTGTTATTTTTCACTGAACTACTTAAAAAATTAACTGCCATTTCAGATTAAACATTTTACCGGAATGTTTTGTTCCACCACAGATTAAAAAAATTAATGTTTCAGTTCATTATGCTTTCCTGACTGTCAGGAAAATGTTTCTAACAGTCAGATTAGTGTAGTATGTAGGGTAACACTAGTATGCTGTCTTTAATGGAACTGCATCTGGCTCAACTGAGAAGGACTAAAGTTCCAGTTGCATAGTACTTGCCTCACTATCAATCAGTCAAATCAATCCACTTACAGTTTATTTCTGTGCTAAAGAAATGTTATATTATTATTTCAGCGATGACCTCTTCTCACTTCCTTACTGTCCGGGGAAGACTCTGGTTGTTGGAGCATCCTATGTTGCCTTGGAATGTGCTGGCTTTTTGGCAGGACTTGGTCTAGATGTTACCGTCATGGTGCGTTCCATTCTCTTAAGAGGTTTTGACCAGCAAATGGCAAACATGATTGGTGAATACATGGAAGAGCATGGAGTGAAATTCATCAAACAATGTGTGCCAACTAAGGTATTTCCTCCGTAATATGAAATTGTTCAGTTAAGTGATACAGGTTTTATGCGTATGCCATCCCACCGGCGATTTATATTCTCGCCGGTGGGATGTCATATGGGGGAGATACATGTGCCACAGCCCTAAGTAGGTAAACAATAATTGACTGACCACTAATGCAGGCGATTTAATAAAGGACCCTGATCCATATAGAGTGATATCATGTCTGATGGGGTAGGTTAGGATAATATATGTAAATACTGAGCATAATCTAAGCCATATAAGTGGGTTGCTTTCAGAATCAGCTACTTTTGAAGTTATGCTAATAAGGGATTGTTCAGATAAAGCCGTACAATCAGGGCAGACACGATGCAGTTTTATCATTCATTCAGCCTCATAAATCTCTTGCTGTATCTGGCCTGCATAGCTGTTTATATGACTGTAAATGCATCAGCTATGTATATTTAGAAATGAAATAGATAACATTTAATGTTGCTGTTTCACTATATAGCAGATGTACAAGGTCCTGCTTTTAGTTTAAAAAAAAAGTGGCAGTCAGCAGCATATATATTATTAGGTTTTCACTACTGATAATAAAGTCTGTTTTTGTTCATTTGTGTGACACTGGTCAGTCTGATGAGGATATTACATAGATTTTAATGTAACCAATCCCTTCAGTTATTAGATCCTGAATGGGTAGAATCCCTGCTTTGCTTTAAGGGCAATACATTTTAACTAAACAAACACTTGAGTACCCTGGCACTGATGAGTAGAGACAGGCATTCCATTGTATTGTTTTTAAAGTCCATGATTTTTTAGTATTATGTGCCTGTAGGAAATAATGAAAATTTGATTTCAGCTGCAGCAGCAAGAGATTGCTATTGACCCTAGGTACCACAATACATGCACTGTGATGAATGCAACACCATAAGATGATTAGATTTACTTTTATAAACCTATTAGCCTGACCCATATAGTTCCCATGGATAGAAGCCTGTATATATGTTCAGATGAGCAGAAATACATTAGAGATAGATGGATGTACTTGACTTGCTATTAGGGAATATTGAAAAGCCTCCATTATATATAGTATTTGTGCGCTCATTCCTGAAAATAACATTGCCATTGATGTTTGTGTTGCCAGATAGAACAAATAGAAGCAGGCACACCTGGGAGGTTAAAGGTAACATCACAAGCATCTGATGGCGCAGAGACAACAGAAGAATACAACACTGTAAGTGATCCTCAGTGCAACATCACCAAGTCTTCTTAATCCAATTACAGTTTGCAAATGTAGTTCAGTAAATCCTATTTTTTTCCTCAAAATTGAACCATTTTATTCTCATGTTAATTCAAATCTTTAATGTGCTAAAAACTTTGCAGGTTATTTATTGGCACAGTAATTTAAGAAAAAAGGTCTTTACAACTGGATTTCTTTTGTCTACATAAAGATAAGCAGATATGGATGACTAGTAATGATTATAGTGTTTTGTGATATAGATGACTAGTAATGATTATATTGTTTTGAAAAAAAATTATTTTTGGAAAAAACTACCATCAAACTTTGAGTGCAGAAAGCAGGTTATACTTTAGGTTGAAGTAATCATAAACCTCAAGGTTTTAATGCTTGTTGCTTTTAGGGGCATATTTATTAACATTGGATGAACACGAACATCACCAGTGATGTTGCCAATAGCAACCAATCAGCAGTTAGACTTGTCTCCTAAAGGAAAACAAAAGCAAAGACCTGATTGGTAGCTATGGGCAAAATCATCAGTGATGTTTGTCTTTATTAATAAATATTCCCCTAAAACTCTATGTTATTACATAAAGTGTATTATACAGTTTACACAAATTCGATCTTTTCAGCATTACCTTGGTTATATACTGGGATTACGAAAGTACATAATACATAATAAATCCCTCTGAATAGCCATTATTACCACTTTCTACTCTTTCTTCTGTTACCGAGCAATGTTTTTCATAAAGCAATGGTCACAAGAGGTCACTGCTGCTTTGCAGGTTCTGCTGGCAATCGGGAGGGATGCATGCACAAGGAATATTGGACTTGAAATTCCTGGAGTAAAGATAAATGAAAAGTAAGCGTTGCACAGTTCTGTTTAATAAGAATATAGTTATAATCACATGCTATGTGATAAAGGAGAAAAATAAGGCAGTGTGTGTTCAATGTAACACTTCTTTAAGAAGAGGGCTGCAGATTGGAATCAATAGTTGAATAAATGTCTAGGCTAGAGGTAAAAAAAACTGTTGTAATATTAGAATTACATATTTTGTATTGTTTTTGCATCTTTCAGAACAGGAAAAATCCCAGTTAATGATGAAGAGCAGACTAATGTGCCTTACATCTATGCGATTGGAGATGTCTTACAAGACAAACTAGAGCTCACCCCTGTAGCCATCCAAGCAGGTCGTCTGCTAGCCAGGAGGCTTTATGGAGATTCAACTGTAAAGGTCAGTGCTTTACCTTTCCTGCAATAGCATGGGTTTGTAGAAGGGTTCTGCTTGTTTTGCATGTGGTGCTTTCCTTTTTTGTCAGTGGGAAGCAACAAACAGTAATAATCACCAGGTGTTTGGTCACCTGAGTGTACTTAACCCTTCCATCTGTGGCCACAAACAAGCGGGATCATTGTTGTATCCCCACAGAACAAACAAGAACCCAGAAATGTAGTATCTACACTCTGATAATTTAATGTGAGTGCCTAGATTCTGCATTATACACTGTGTAACAGGTTAAATGTGGTATAATATATATATATATATATATATATACACACACACACTGTGTCAGTAACAGGCATTCACTAACAACTGTTTGATAGCATAGAATCCAATTATTTATTTATTAAAGGCTTACACAACAGTGATTGGGAAATAAAGGAGAAAATGTCATATTTTTGCTTCATTTCTTTATGTCATTAGCCATTTTACAGACCTTGGCTGTTTTTGTGTATGGTTATTGTTATGCTATGAAGATTGATCTCATACTTTGGATTCTGTTGATGCTGATACAAATAATATTATATCAAGTTATATAGAAAGTGCTTACTTTGAATATAAAGGTAATTCTTGCAGTGCAGTAAACATAAAGGGAGATGTACATTTCTGCACCAATTCTTAGAGGCTGTTGGTTATAAAGTAATGGCATGTGCAAAGTTTGCTCTGGTTCTAGAAACCCCTAGCAACCAATCAGCTGGTTCCTTTTTCAGTTTAAAAGAAAACATCTTATTGGTTGCTTACTAGATCTACAGCAAATGCTGCCTCTTTTATTACTTCATCCTTCAGATGCACCCTAGAATATGACCTGGCTCTCATGCATCCTCATGAGTAATAGTTTAGCAGCTAATTCCAGATCAATAATGTTTTATCTTCACTGTAGAGGTTTAGGGCCACACAGTGTTTATATATAGAAAAGGTCAGAGCTAAATGGCATTCTGCTGGTGCTTTTAGAAGGTTTATAAGGATTTTTATGACATAGTGCTGATCCCACTGTCCTATATCTACATATTCAGAATAAACTAGGGATGCGCTGAATCCACAATTTTAGGATCCGGCTGAACATTGGATCCTTTGTGAAAGATTTGCCAGAATACCGAACCAAATCTTAATTTGTATATGCAAATTAGGTAAGGAAGGGTTAACGTTAAGTTATAGTGAATGTGAAGAGCGCAGTGAAAAATGTTCAACTTCTGTGTTTATGTTGCAAAAAGTTACATGATTTTCAGAATGCGGATGTGGTTCGGCCAGAGGCATGAATTCAGCAGATCCGAATCCTGATAAAAAAGGCAGAATCTTCAAATCCCGAACCCCGAAATCCCGATTTTTGTATTCGGTGCATCTCTAGAATAAACACGCACATTCAATATAAAGTGTTCTTACTGTCTAATTTATAACCGGAAGATATTTACATTATCTGCTATAGTTTGGGCAGGCATTTTTGGAAACACTTCTTTTCTTTTAACATGCACCTATAGCCCTAAGCATTCCTTGCAATGGGCTGTAGGTTTTGCTGTTTATTTGTATTTTTTGTGCAATTGCAATATAGAGATCATATATTTGCCATATAAACTTAGTCACCATGGTGACTAACGACACACTGCTAGTGGCATCACAAGTCTTACAGGTCAGTCTCCCCGCTCCATGGCCCTTATATGTATTTTCCTAGAAAATGAAATTTGTAAAGGCCCTTTCAGCTACAAGATCTAATAAGCTAGAAATGTAGTAACCCTTGATGTCCACCCATCCTCTAAACAGCATGATTGGTAGAAAGAATGATAATGATATAAAGTGAAATTGATATCTGGACTAGAGCTGCTCAGGTTCAAATACACTTTTTGTTTAATTTCAAAGTGTTACTGATGTATATACAAATAAATGTCTATATGTTTTCTTCAAAATTAATCTTTATTTGTTTGATGCTCAAAAGACACAATTTGTTTACAGATTTTGTTTTTACATTTATAGTGTGACTATGTAAATGTACCAACAACAGTATTTACTCCTTTGGAATATGGTGCCTGTGGCTTATCTGAAGAACATGCTATCAGACAATATGAAGAAGAGAATATAGAGGTGAGAGAAATAAAGAATAGAGAAATGGGTTGGGTGTGAAGCTCAGCATTTACTAGTGCAATGCAGTGCATTTTTAAGGGGCCATTACATTTTCCCTGAATTTGTATATACATATTCAGTTGTTACTGCATAAGCTATTATCTTTCAGGCTGGCTGGCCAAAAAAACTTCCTTAACATCCACCACATTCTAGTTATGGCAAACACTACATTTTGTCACCCACGCTTATTCTTCTCCAGCATGACAAAATGCCCAGGAAATTCCTTCCTCCTGTGCTTACACGATTCAACTGTTTTACCACTGATGAAACCAATGCAAAGGTGTTTTCTGATGTTTTGTCACCCACACTGGAGGAGATTTAGGGGCACATTTATTAAAATGTGAATAGAATTCACCACAGAAAAATTCACCCACTTTCTATTCATTCCTATGGGATTTTTAAAATTGTATTTACTAATAGGTGAAAGAGTTCACCACCTGATAAATATGCTTCTAAAAATCCCATAGGAATGAATAGAAAGGGGGTGAGCTTTACTGTGACTCTAATCTCACCCTTTGATAAATCTAAATGTGGGCAACGAAACGTAACATGTGCCATCACCTTTAACTACAAGAAGCAGGGTAAAGCCATCCAAGGGGATGTGTATATTTTGTACTTCATACCATAGTATACTTAGTACCTTGTTTAAACTTTGTTTATATCATACTCACACACATACATACATACATACATGCATACATACATACATACTTTTGTATCATTTAATTAATAAGAAGAACAGATTGCTGTAAACTGTGTGCATTTGGTTATCTTTTGCACATTGAAAGCTTGGCCACCAAATAAAATATATAGCGTTATTTTGACCATTTTTTCTGCAACACTGCCATGTTTCAGTGGGAACATTTTCCCTTAAACAAGTATGATTTGTTTACAAAAGCGATTTAACATCCACTTAATTGTATCACCTGCAATGTATTGTCTATTCTTCAAGCAAAAGGTAAATGTGTTCAGATGCCATAGCAGACAGACTACTGTAAACATACTGTCAGGTGGTGCATGTAGATTGCTTACTGAATTGTTATAAAAAAATGGGCATCAATAAAATGTCTTACTGTAATAATAGGGAATTTCTTTCTCCAGTTCTGTTGTTACAATACCACTTTTTTTTTTGAAGCATGAATAATTTAGAAAAATTACTAAAGAAACAAACTGCTTCTTATCAGGTCTACCACAGTTACTTCTGGCCTCTAGAATGGACAGTACCAGCAAGGGACAATAACAAGTGTTACGCAAAGATCATCTGTAATCTGAAAGATAAAGTAAGTAGGAATCCTTTCTAGTGGAAAACTTACCTTTATTAATATTATATTAAACTAATCCCATTTTCAAAAAGTGTCTGTTGGTTGCTTCTATGCACAGTAAGCTTGCCAAGACATTATGCACTCATTATTATTGTTATTACTATGCTTTATATAGTCCTGACAAATTTACATAGCGCTTAACGGAGACTGTTCATCATTCACATTAGTCCCTGTCCCAATGGAGCTTAGAAAAGAAGGTCCCTATTAAGTTCAAACTAGGGTCAGATTGATCAGGCACCAATTACCTGGTCTTCTTATGAGTTTCAAAAACATTAAATAATATGTGCCATTCATTTGCATAGTATTCATGGAAACATGAAAGTAGATTTGTTACCAATGAGTTACACACTGTTTCGCTAGAAGGCTCATTGCTTTGACTTTATAGGCAGCCTTAAAATTTAATTGTTCTGACAGTTGAAGGAAACGGTGCTGAAATTTTATTCTGCTGCAGATCATAAAATTCTATTCTTAAAGTAATTATTTGAAATTAATAAAAATGGAGAGTGGCATTTGTATAGGAATTAAAATAAATTTCACAGCTTTATTTAATGAACATATTCAGAGATAAATATTATTGCACCGTAAATTCCCAGGCCTTGATTGCAAATCTCCTTTAGAAAAAAGTTGCATTAAAGCATCTAATATTGTGTATGCCAATTTTCCACTCTGTAAAATTACAGCTATGGGACCTGTTATCCAGAATGCTCGGGACCTGGGGATTTCCGGATAAGGGATCTTTCTGTAATTTGGATCTCCCTACCTTAAATCTGCTTAAAATCATTTAAATATTGAATAAACCCAATAGGCTTGTTTTGCCTCCAATAAGGATTAATTATATCTTAGTTGGGATCAAATACAAGATACTATTTTATGATTACAGAGAAAAAGGAAATCATTTTTAAGAATTAGAATTATTTGCTTATAATGGAGTCCATGGGAGATGGCCCTTCTGTAATTCGGAACTTTCTAGATAAAGGGTTTCCAGATAAGGGATCCCATACCCGTATATGTATATTGTTTCATTCACAGATATATTTCAGTACCCAAACAGAAAATTATAAACTACATTTTTTGGTCTCAAATTGTTGTAGAGCCAAAATGTCCAATATTTCCAGAACTTTCATGGGGTACTTGGCACTGGCAGTTCCCTTATGGGTAAAATGACAATGTAGCTAACCCAGTATAAAACCCATATAGCAACAAAAGTGTTTGCTAAATCAGGTCATATGCTGAAATGTATCTTTTCTTTAATGTGCTGTTATAATTATTAGTATATGAATGTTCAGGAGGGGGTTTGCCATAAGGTGGGAAATTGCCTTAGGAGGCACTTTACCAATGATAACTTTAAAGGGGTTGTTAACCTTTAATCTTTAGTCTAATGTAGAGTGATATTTTCAGTTTAATTTAACCTAGCAACCAGACACTGATTTGAAAGAGAGACAAAAATGTGAATAAAGGAGGGCCTAAATAGAAAGCTAAGTAATACAAATAAAACAAAAACAATTAAACTGAAGCCTCACTGAGCAAAAGTTTTTTGGCTTCCGGGTCAGTGAACCCCATTTGAAAGCTGAAAAGATTCAGAAAAGGAAGGCAAATAATTCAAAAACTATAAAAAAAATAAATAATGAAGACCAAGTTTGGAGGAATAGGTCATTGAAGACCAAGTTGGTAAGAATAGGTCATTCTGTAACATACTGAAAGTTAACTTAAAAATGAACCACCCCTTTAAGAGCAGAATTTCTCTTTTTAGCTAAAAATTATGCTCATTTACTAAAATTGGAGATTAGGGCCACTATTAAGAGGTGCACAGGGCTGTTATTGAACCAGAACGTGGCTGGGTAGGACAATAGTTATATAATGTAAATAACCTACATATTAGTATGAAAAACATACATAACTGATGAGACTTAGAAACCTACTTTGAAATATTATTATTATTATTATTAACATTTATTTATAAAGCGCCAACATATTCCACAGCGCTGTACAATAAGTGGGTTTCATACACTGGACATACAGAGTAACATATAAAGCAATCAATAACCGATACAAGAGGTGAAGAGAGCCCTCATCATTTTCATACCAGGCAAGTGTGTAGGGTTTAAACTTTGGCCAGATTCCACTGACAAATTAATAAACGTAATTCCACTGACCACCAATGAACTGACTGATTATTTAGGTGATATACCTCTGCAATCCTCAGATATTAGATGGTCTGCAGGAGCAGATGGGAGTACAGGCCCATTTCACATAAACCTTAAACTAAATGCTATTACTTTCACATTGAATCAATAAAGTAGGGATTTTTAGCCCATGGGCTTAGCATTTGCACCATTGGTATATGTTATACATCTGATATTAAGTTTTAGTTTGGCTGCTGAAAATAAAGGATTTTTTCAAGTTACCACAACTGTCTGTATAAAGTAGTGGGAATATCTTTCCTTATTAGGGAATCAACCCCACATAGTCACAGCTTCATTAAAAGGGTATTTCAACTATTATCAGGTCTGGTGTGGCATACAGTAATAGGCCTTGGCATTTCCAGTACACAGAGGCCCAAACAGCCCCCTCCAGCCCTCTAAACAGTGACTGTCTATGACATCTTTCAGCAGCCGCTCTGGCATTTGCCAGCCCAGCTTGACTTTTATACAAGCTTGGATAGCGATAGCTGGTTTACAAGGTACAGTACTGCTCAGCAGGTAAATCTAACCCTAGGTATTAAACTAAAGTTAAGATGTCCCTGACTTGCTGGGAAACCTGAGACAGTCTCTCAAAAGAGATAGCACATAATAGATGCAATAGCTAGGTAATACATTTTATTAAGTGTATTAAGACATGCAAAGCACAATTAGCTATCTATCACCTTCACTTCTATCCTCTCGTTTCATTCTGCATGCAATATAAATTTCCAAGTCAAGCCAGGAGACAGAGAAATCAAATTAACATTCTCCTTGGAAGCTGGCTGTCACCTTGCACAGCTCACCTGTGTTGGGCCTGATATGCTAATGTGACAGGCCATAATCATAAAGATGATGGGTAGCAAGCAAGTGCACGGCATTAATTCTGCTCACCCGACACCTAAAGGCTGCTGACCATGATAAAATGTACTGACTTTATTGGCTTTCTGTCTAGAACAGTGATTGCCTAAGCGACAGAATCATTTGCCTGTAATGGCCGACTCTGAATGATCAAATAACTACTGGGGTGCCACACAGTGACATAAGTTCTCAAATATTCTTCCCCTCTTCTTTATGATGCCATAAAGAGTAACTAAATACAGAGAAGCAGCTTGGCACTTGATTACTGTTTGGCAAAGTATTCTCCTTCAGGAATAACGAGAAGTTGTTTCATATTGCTGCCAAGATTATTGTGGCAGTCTGTTCCATGTTACAGTTGAGATTTATACATGCAGTGTGGGCAGGGGGGAAGGGGGGGGGTAATTCCTATCTAGTCTTCATGATCGATAGCTCTATTTATCTCAAATTTGCCATTTTTTACCCAAGCCAGCAATCATTTTTTCTCTGCAAAGCGTTCTCGTTAGATATATGTAAGCAGAATTACTTTTGCAATTCCTATTTTTTTTAACTTACTACTACCTTTAACTATTATATTATATATTATACACAATGACAGTAACAATATCTAAATAATATTCACTGGAAGTGGCTTTGCAAGTTTCAGTTCACTGTTAAATTATCTGATGGAGAAAATGTGTGCTGATATTTTTATTCATTCCAATGTACAGTTTACAGTCAGGGTTTTTACTGGGCCGCTAGACCCGATCCCTGTTACTACATAGTAACATAGTAACATAGTAAGTTGGGTTGAAAAAAGACATACGTCCATCAAGTTCAACCATAATGCCTATATATAACCTGCCTAACTACTAGTTGATCCAGAGGAAGGCAAAAAACCCCATCTGAAGCCTCTCTAATTTGCCGCAGAGGGGAAAAAATTCCTTCCTGACTCCAAGATGGCAATCGGACCAGTCCCTGGATCAACTAGTACTAAGAGCTATTGCCCATAACCCTGCATTCCCTCACTTGCTAAGAATCCATCCAGCCCCTTCTTAAAGTTATATAATGTATCAGCCAGCACGACTGATTCGGGGAGGGAATTCCAGAACTTCACAGCTCTCACAGTAAAAAATCCTTTCCGAATATTTAAATGGAACCTCCCTTCTTCTAAACGTAGTGGGTGCCCTCGTGTCCGTTGGAAGGACCTACTGATAAATAAAACATTAGAAAGGTTATTATATGATCCCCTTATATATTTATACATAGTTATCATGTCACCTCTTAAGCGCCTCTTCTCCAGTGTAAACAGACCCAACTTGGCCAGTCTTTCTTCATAACTTAGACTTTCCATACCCTTTACCAGCTTAGTTGCCCTTCTCTGGGCCCTCTCTAACTCAATAATGTCCCGTTTGAGCACTGGAGACCAAAACTGAACAGCATATTCTAGATGGGGCCTTACCAGCGCTCTGTAAAGGGGAAGAATAACCCCCTCCTCCCGTGAATCTATACCCCTTTTAATACAGCTCAAAACCTTGTTTGCCCTTGCAGCTGCTGCCTGGCATTGCTTGCTACAGCCAAGTTTATTATCTACAAGGACTCCAAGGTCCTTCTCCATTAGGGATTTGCCTAGTGCAGTCCCATTAAGGGTATACGGGGCTTGCATATTTTTACATCCCAGGTGCATGACCTTACATTTATCCACATTAAATCTCATCTGCCACTTAGCTGCCCAGATTGCCAGTTGGTCAAGATCCTGCTGCAGGGATGTCACATCCTGGATAGAATTGACTGGTCTGCAGAGTTTTGTGTCATCTGCAAACACTGATACATTACTCATAATACCCTCCCCTAAGTCATTTATGAACAAATTAAACAAAAGTGGACCCAGTACAGAACCCTGAGGGACCCCACTGAGAACCTTACTCCAAGTAGAGAATGTACCATTAACAACCACCCTCTGTACCCGATCCTGTAGCCAGTTTTCTATCCATGTGCAAACGACTTCACTAAGACCAATAGACCTTAGCTTAGAAAGCAGTCGTTTGTGGGGAACGGTATCAAATGCTTTGGCAAAATCCAAATAGATTATATCTACTGCATCCCCACTGTCCAGCTTCTTACTTACCTCATCATAAAAAGCAATTAAATTGGTCTGACATGACCTGTCCTTCATAAAGCCATGCTGATTACTGCTCATAATGGCATTCTCCACTACATAATTTTGAATGTGATCCCTTAACAAGCCTTCAAATAACTTGCCCACCACGGATGTCAAACTTACAGGCCTATAATTGCCAGGCTGAGATCTTACTCCCTTTTTAAATATGGGAATGACATTCGCCTTCTTCCAATCCCTAGGTACCATACCTGATGAAAGAGAGTCTGAGAATATCAGAAACAAGGGCCACTGCAATTCTGCCCTAGCTCTCTCAGTACCCGAGGGTGTATTCCATCTGGCCCAGGTGCCTTGTTTACATTTATCGTGTGTAACCCTTTAAGCACCATATCCTGTGCTAACCACTGTGAAGTTGGAGCTGAGGCAACAGTGCAGCTATTGGGTGGGACTTGGCCCACTGGCTCCTCTACTGTATACACAGAAGAAAAGAACTGGTTAAGCATATCTGCCTTTTCTGTATCCGCTGTAACCATATTGTTACTATAACTCAATGGGGCCACACCCTCAACCTGCATCTTTTTACTATTAATATACTTAAAAAACTTTTTGGGGTTAGTCTTGGCCTCTGCCGCGATGCGCTCCTCATTTTCTATCTTTGCCTTCCAGATTGCTGTTTTACAACACTTGTTATAGTGTTTATAATCATTAAACGCATCTACTGTCCCCTCTGACTTATATTTCTTAAAAGCTTTCCTTTTTTTCCCTATTAACTTCTTTACCTCAGAGTTAAGCCACATAGGTTGATTCTTAACACTTCTACTTTTTCTTATTAATGGAATAAATTGAGAACAGTAATGATTTAATATCATTTTAAATGACAACCATTTCTGCTCTGTGTTTTTATCAGAAAACATAATGCCCCAATCTATGCCCTGAAGCGCTGCCCTTAAGGAGCTAAAATTTGCCTTCCTAAAATTCATTGTCTTTGTTGCCCCCGTGTAAATTTGTTTCCTGCACCAAACATCAAATGAAATAACATTATGGTCACTATTACCCAGGGGTTCAACCACTTGCACATTTGCTATACGTTCTGGGTCATTAGAGATCACTAGATCTAGTATAGCATGGTTCCTGGTTGGCTCCTCAACAACCTGTGACATAAAGTTGTCATGCAGCAAGTTTATAAACTTGTTCCCATTTACTGTCCTGGCAGTACTACTCCCCCGGCCGCCGGTGTCCTCCCCTGACATGTTTCACTTGAGCGTTCAGTGGAGGATGTCCCCTGCAATGGCAGCCCCGGGGGGCCCTGCACCCCCCAGTCTGTCCCTGTTTACAGTTCTGCCACATATGGGTCTGTTGCAAAATGTTCTTAGTGGCCCAAAAGTTTTTCTCACTAGTAAGAAGAGTTTTTGGGATAAATTGTTTTGGCTGTAGTATGGCAAAGGACACATCAACCAAAATCATGTGTAGTCACCTGTGCCTGCTCTTTTGGTGCAAGAGGCCATAGAGTTGTGAAGAGGATATAAAGTGGTGCCAGATGGAGTCTGCCAACTCTGCAGCACTACTTTTATGACTTTTAAACCATATACGTGGCTTCAGTTATGTACAGGCATATAACTTGTTATAAACACTTGTCCATTATCATTTTTTCTTCTTTTTCAGGGAAGAGTTGTGGGCTTCCATGTCCTCTCTCCGAATGCAGGAGAAATAACGCAGGGATTTGCGGTAGCTATTAAATGTGGCCTCACTAAAGATCAGCTGGATAACACAATAGGAATTCATCCTGTCTGTGCAGAGGTATGTGCTGTGCCTCAATATTTAGGAGTGAACTTTGCCATAAAGTTGATTTATAGCTACAGAAATAATTACAAAAATCATGATAGAGATTTTGGTTAAAAATCAGTTAAATATATAGACTGCTATTAAATGTAACTATTTCTAGCACCAGAAAATAGCAACTAGTAAACCCATGCAACTGTAGGGCCTATTGACAGTTCTAGTAGGTCCAAACTACAAGCCTGATTTCCCCAAAGAGTTCTTTTGCATTGCCATTTGCCTGACAAGAAGAGCCCGTTATTGCCTCATTAAAAATCTGTGCTGTGCCTGTCCTCACAAAATAGAAACTGCCTCTGAATTCTAAAATCCTTCCAGAAAATATATTTTAAGGGCATAAAAAATGTCCATAGCAATTTGTTGCTTTATTTAAGGCTTTTTTTTAACAGGCCCATGCTTTTTCAAGGTCAGCAGCAACGTCACGTTGGACATATTGAATAATTCTTTGCTGAACATTAAAGCCTAAGGCTAAACTGAGCAAATGGTGCTAAGGCAGAACCTTCATTATATTACAATGATAAATTAACGTTATTTAAAAAATGAATGTTAAAATTACATTTATATCTGTGCAGCGGAAAGAAATTATTTATTTCATCTGGCAAAAGGCAAATCTGGCTTTAAACTGGATTGGCTTTAAAAGCTGGAATCATGACTTGAACAGTTCCCCTTAAGATTAACTTCAAATAGGATCAGTGTTTTTCTGATTTTTCAGTTCAAGTCCCATTTGAAATTCAACTTTTGGTCAGACCACCATCCCCCCCATTAGTCCATAACAAGGTTACACATACAGGAAGACATCGCTGTATTAGGGATTCAGAAACAGTTTAAAAAATATTAAGAAACTACCACAAATCTGACCTTCAGGCTGGACCTACAAGAGTACCTAGGAGAAGACATAATAATTTTCCCCAAATTTCAGCTTAACTGGCCTGCAGCTATGTGACATCTGCTGACCATCTATTTGTTTTTTTGAACTACAACGTTCATCATTTTACATCATGTCATGCCCTTCATTTTTTCATAGCTCAGCAATAGCTGGACATCCCATTTCTGAGGTGTATACATATTCATTTCCCAGGATGCCACAGCCATGTGACCTGTTCTGTGATAGACTTCAGTCATATTTTACTGCTGAGCTGCAAGTTGGAGTGATATCACCTCCCTCCCAGCAGTCAATCAGCAGAACAATGGGAAGGGAGCAAGATAGCAGCTCCCATTAGATATCAGAATAGCACTCAATAGTAAGAAATCCAAGTCCAGCTTGGGACTCCTCCAGTTACATGGGAGTAGGAGAAACAATAGGTTATCTGAAACCAGTTCTAATGTGTAGCACTGGCTCCTTCTAAAAGCACAGACCAGGGCACACAGAGAGTAAACAGTGTCATTTAGAAATAAAAAATACCATAAAATTTATGACAGTATCCCTTTAACTGAATGAAAATCCAAAAATGAATTCACCTACTTGTTCAACATGATCATTACACAACAGTATTTTAATTTGCTCACTATGGCTATGATTATGGCACACACTGCATTCCCATAACTTTCTTCTCCAGAAGGCACCACAGTTTTGTTTGTCGAATTTACAGCACATACATCAAACTTGTTTCACTGACAAAATCGACTTTATTTTCAAGAGATGCATTCAGGCGCCCACAAAAGATAGCTTTGATGAGCATAATTGTGGTGTCTGTGAACAGTGCAAGGCAGGCACATTTTGACTTCCAATCTTTATTTAGCTACAGTTGCATATTTATTTGTCTGTCATAAAGCATAACACATTGCAGAGCTCTGCATGCAGTATATCGGCTTTTGTCACATCATCATTTTTTTATTACAATTTTGATTGGAAATTTTCAGAGGAGTGCTGAAACACTGAATCATCATGATATAATTTTATCTATTAGCATTTCTGTTTCTATTTCTAGAGTTATTTGCACACTGGCAATGTAAGCAGAAAAACAGTATTTTTCTTTTTGGATATTTTATTGTTAGCTTAAAGGGGGTCTTTAGATTTTCCTGCTAAATTGTGTTTAAAGGGGCAGTATACCAGAAGCGCTGTATTCATTAGGGACAAAAAGCACGTAGGTGTCTCCCCTCTATACCTTATCCTGTGGCGTAACTATTGGGTATTGGCACCCCCACAAAAAACATCTTCAGAGGGACCTGGCACAAACAACAACACTGTCTGCCCGTGTCCCCACCCACTCACGCTGCACACAGGTAGGAGCAAGGTTTAGGAGGGGCTTTATTTACAACTATAGAGGAAGCCCCCCCCATGACTGCAGGGTCTGCTTCCTCTATAGTTACGCAAGTGCCCCTGTTTTCAAACACAGTATAGTTAAATTTATGTAAGTAATGCAAAATAATGTTACAATGCTTTATTATATACAGGTACAAGGAAAAAAAAGAATATTGCTATAAGATACTAAACATGTTCTTGCTATTCTCTTGTAGATATTCACAACTTTGACTGTGACGAAACGTTCTGGAGGCAACATCTTACAGTCTGGATGCTGAGGTTAAACCCTGCTGTTTTTATTTGTTGACATAGCCAAAACCTAGTTTTAAAATGGTCTATTGAAAAGATAGGCTTCAGCTGCTATGGCAACAAGAAAACAGCAGGGTTATTCTGCAGAAAAACTGACTGCAGGACGCCATCTTAGTGCTATTGTGACGTCACATCCCAAAGCCAGATTTGGTGGGCTGTGACTGAAGACCTGCGCACTCAGTTTATCGAAGCTAAAAGACTTTTAAAGATAATGTTAAACTTTCTAAACTAGCCAGTTATTGGCTAAGGTAGCACACACTTGTAACCTCGTGGATTTCTGTACTGTATAGGATTTTATTCATTGCATTTGCTCTTGCTTTTATCTGTGAAAATTTTAAGCTGGTCATACTTGTAATGATCCATTGTTTAACGAGGTTGCCAAATAGGCAGATTTTTTACTGATATGCCCACCTTAAAGCAGGCAGCATCAAGCTGATCAGATAGTTTGGCCCTAGGGCCAAATGACAGAATCGCAGAACAAACAGGCCATTGGGGCAAGAACTGCATCAACAAGCTGATGTGTTCCTCTCCCCAGTGGGATTTTTAAACCTGTCCAATTGACAACTGCCCTCTTTTGTCCAGATATCGAGGAGACCCCTTGCAGGGCCCCATACACAGGCAAGCTACTGACGTGGTCTGTCAGCAGGTTTTATGGCCCCGGGAAGGCCACCTTTACCAAGTGGGCTTGTATGATATTGGCTAAAATGTATTATTTATTTAGGAAACACTTAATATTTTGTAACATTTAAACTTTGTGATAGCTTTATATTTATCTGCAGAGACCAGGTATTCTATTATATGTACTGCTTTGAACAAGTCACCTTTAGAGAAAACACAAAATAGAGTGTAAAAAAGAAGCAATGCCTATGAATGGTAAACTTGACAGGCATTCTTATTTATTAGTATTCTAAGCTATGGGAGTAATTATTTTGTATTTAGCCTTTTGTCATTATTGTGAGCATATAAAACACAGACTGTGTACCCCTTTGCAGGGACTATACTGTGCAAAACAAATAACGTTTGTACAATAGTCAATAAAATTGTATAGTTTTTATAGATAGACTATGGTCTCAAATAAAATGTGAATTTTGAAAACGGCATTCAGTCTTTGTTTCCAAACTGTCATTGAGTAGATTAGGCCTTAATGAGCAGTAAGACAAATCAGTAAGACCAGGCTATGAATTGTAACGGGCCATTAGGCACTATGACTTATAATATTATTTAGGTAATACTTTTAGGTATAAGAAGTATGATTCTTATGAAGTTGAGATTACAGGCCTTATTTGCTTGGGCTGCAAAAACATGAATTCCTTAATTTTCTATATAAACTCTTTATTAGGAAATCCTTCCAATTGGATGTTAGGAACTAATAGCTTAGTAATGTCAGTTTTATTATGACATTTTCTATGCAGTAAAAAAGACTTCTAGAAGGGACACATTTATCTCATAGTCCTGTGTGCTACCTGCACTTTTCAGTTACTGGCACCACTTAGTTGTATGTATTGTCTCTAGGTTAATTGCAAATTAAAGGGGAACCATTATGTCTGGATCCATCTCCTAGAAATTGTTAGGGAAGCCTCTACCCAATATCTTTCATGAAATACAGAAAAAGTACCGGTATGGGATTCCTCATCCGGAAACCCATTATCCAGAAAGCTCCAAATTACAGGAAGGCAGTCTCCCATAGACTCCATATTAATCAAATAATTAATATTTTAAAAATAATTTAAGTACAGTACATTGCAGGCAACCATCAATAGCTAGAAGTAATTATTTTATAATAAACAGGCGCACAAAACTATCTTTAAAAACATTATATCAATATTACAGTTTGCTCTAGCAATATTTATTAAACTCAATGCTCTACTGAGTGAAGCAGGGACCTAAGTAGTCCCAAATACTTGAATATAATTTTGGCCAATAAGGGATATCAGATTAGTACATACACATACACAGACACCTTCTGTCACAGGGTCACAACAGAAATTCTGGATATAAGGCAGGATTTGCTTTCCAGCCTTACCACTCAAGAACAACACCATCTGTTCTTAATAAGAAAATAAAAATATCACTGTAAAACCAGCGGATAAAGTGGGTGCGTGCATTTAGGATATGAAGCTGTCTAATAACATGCATTTCGGTAAGGCTCAAGAGGATCCCATTATTATCAAGAAGGATGTAATCCATTATCAACCAAATTATTTATGCTAAAAAGATGTTTAACTTGATATCTTTAAGGTAAAAGAGGAGTGACAGCCCATATCATGCAGGAAGTTCCACCCAAAGGTGAGCCTCCCCTGTATAAAACCACAACACTCATCTTCACGCAATTCTTGCTGGATGCATTAAACTATAGCAAGTAATTCTTCTGTTTGATAGCAGTGTTAATACATTCCAATGTCGGAATAATAAAGAACAGGGCATCTTATGCTGCAGTCTACCCCAGCGATTTCTGGATCTGCCAACTTTTCAGTAAGCCTTGCCCCTTTTGAGGTCTACGATTCAGGACTGTCCTGTGGTAAACATAGCTATTGAGTAGTATGCAACTGTTAGATAACAGCAAGATGGCTGAACTCCATACTCCAACATATAATCAGATATTAAAATGCGATGGGAGCTGTAGTCCAGCCATACTATTCTTAATTAATGCAAACAACTATATAACTGACAATGTTACCAGGGATGATTCTGAGAGGAGAATGATTTTATCTTTAATTATGTTTTTAAGGCCCTCTTTGGTAAGATTAGTGCATAAGAGGAGGTTTTAGCAAATGTATGTGATCTCTATATAAACACTGCTCTCTAAAACTTTTCATTAGCTGTATGGGGTCAGTAGCCCATTCAATGGAAGAGTCCTTCAGTGAGGATCCTTACTGCCTGCCTGGAATATACCTGACCTTTCTATTTAAAACTATGTTTTGCTGTGGGGCTATGTATCAAAAGGCACTAATATTCCCCAGGTGTAGTAACCCATAGCAACCAGTCAGCAGGTAGTTTTTTTCATCACCTATTTAGAAGGAAACATCATGCTATGGTTTACTGTTCCTGGGCAAACTCTGCGACTTTTAATACATAAGTGGGTTTTTATACTACAATCTTGGAGATTTTAAAGAAATCCCCTTTAAAGGAGAACAAATGCCTAACTAATGAAGTAGAGCAGAAATGTTGTACACTATGTTTTGGGCTTCTGTACCAGCTCAAGGCAACTACAGCCCTTTAGCATGAATGGTCTGTGCCTCCAAAGATGCCCCAGTAGCTCCCATCATCTTTTCTACTGACTCCCTGCACATGCTCTGTGCTGCTGTCAGTTACTGAGTTTAGGGACCGACTCACTATATACTGTATATATAGAATATAAATGTCATAATATAAGGCTGCTTAGTAATTAAAACAGATAATTACTACATGGCAGGTCTGGAACCAGTGAAATTGGCATGATAATTTAATAATCAGCCCTATAGCATCACTCTATGCTCAGACAAACTTAATTTTATGCTTGATAATTTGCTTTGACCCCTAAGCTTAGCTTCTCAACACGTTCTCAGGGCACAGTGAGTGTCGCAGTCACATCTAACAGAATCCAGTATGGTGACCTCCTGTGGCAACTTTTAAGTACTTGAACATTACAACTACAGAGTTGCTTAATCTTTAGGCGGATTCAATATAATCATTATATAGTATATTGAATTTCTAGCCATATTCATTTTTAGGGTTTAGTTCTCCTTTAATTTATAATCATTTAGGACATTTATATTCTATATATACAGTAAATAATCCTGCAAGATATATATATATATATATTACACAAGAATCTCAATATCTATACAGTATATTCCATTCCTAATGTTTTCCATTATATGCGGCAATATAAAAATCACAATATAAGGGTTGTAACGTCACTTTGCAAATATGAGTCCATGTGATGTTGGTATATTTACTTCAGTATTAGTAATTTTTATTTCTGGAATAAATTTCAGGCCGGGAATGTAATTTTTATTTAAAAAATAATTGTATGGTGCATACTTATGAATGATAAAGTGATTAATTAGTTAGCTCTGCTGATATCAGCGAATCTCATCCTTCTTTTTACATTACATTACATTAACATTTATTTATAAAGCGCCAACATATTCCGCAGCGCTGTACAATAAGTGGGTTACATACATTGGACATACAGAGTAACATATAAAGCAATCAATGACCGATACAAGAGGTGAAGAGGGCCTTGCCCAAAAGAGCTTACAATCTACAAGGAGAAAGGGTTGAGACACAAGGTGTGGGAATGGGCATGACCAGAGTTGTGAGAGGTGTGGCACAGGGTATTGCTAAACTAGATTAGGGTAAGCTTCTCTGAATAAATGTGTTTTTAGAGATCTCTTGAAGGCAGAGAGATTGGGAGAAAGTCTGACAGTTTGTGGGAGCGAATTCCAGAGAAGAGGGGCAGTCCTTGCAAAGTCTTGAATGTGAGCGTGTGAGGAGGGAATGAGAGAGGAGTTGAGGAGCAGGTCAGTAGAGGAGCGTAACAAGCGGGTTGGATGGTATCTAGAGATAAGTTCAGAGATGTAGGGTGGGGCAGAGTTATGGACTGCTTCTTTATATTCCATTCACAAATTGTACAAGCTGCAGCCAGAACTTGTGTTAACTATTTAATAGGAGGCAAAATATTATAGCAGCATTAAACTTTCCACCAAACCTGTGTGACTGGTACTGCTAATCATTTGATATTATGTCCAAACCAGTTGGCTCTATATGACTTCTTAGATACAATAAGTGGCCTCTAGTATTTATGAAGCTTTGTAAAAAATGTATGGTAGATTAAATTTGCCAAAAATGGGCAAAACAGTTGCATGTACCAATGTGATTCATGAAATTGATATAAATAGGGTCTGTGGTGCGCAACTGGTCGAGTGGGATACATTTAGCTCTTCAAGTGACACCATAACTACCCTTTGTGTTGTCAACAGCATCCGTCTATGAATTGTTCGCAAGTGCCTTAGTTAGTATTTTGAAATGTGCCTTTAGGAACAGCATAACAGCAGCTCTGTATTTAGCTTGGACTTTGGTTGTTAATGCATCATTTTTAGTACACTATTTAAAATTAACATTGAAATTGGTAATGTTTTATTAGAAGTCATTTAGAAATGTTGTTATGGTTTAATACCAAAGAACGTTCACCCAGCACACCCTTACCTCCTCCAACAATTCTGTGCACAGCCCAGAGATTCAGCACTCCCAGCGCAGTCCAGCAGAAAATAGTTGACCAGCACAACGAGTGTAATGCAAGTGGGGCTTAGCCCCTGTGTGTTTATTCAAAAAATGGCAGCAACATTTCGGGGACGTACCCCTTCGTGAGGCATACAGACCAGTGCAGTGAACATGATTATATAGTCTCACACTTTATTTACAAATACAATTGGGCAATTAATATATTTAACCTTTAAAAAAATCTGTAAAAAGCCATTTCAAAGTGTACAAATACATAATTCATAATAACACTTCTCAATAAATCAGAGCAATGTCCATAAGTGAAAACTTCATAAAAAAAGACATCACTCCAATAATATTAATATGTAAAAAAGTTTTAAAAAAATAAGTTCATATGTACATCACAGTTACACAAACATTATCCCACCCAAAAATTCTCTGTGCACTTGACACCTACAGTATTATTGTCACTTAGTAACTATTCAATATTGGCAATAATAGGAGTCACTTATGTTTCAAGGTAACACGTTACCAAAATGTTACCAAATGAACTAACCCTGAAACAGGAAAATGACCTGTCCCTGAAGCACTGCATAATTCATCAGTCATATTTTATATCTGCAGAAAAAAATATATATATACTTAACCATTATCATGATCCTACCATGCGATCATAAAAAGCATGACATAATACACTCTTCATTTAGACCCCGAGGATATTTAGTTCTTAAAGCCCAAATCCAGTAACATTCCTTTTGTAATAAAATTTTCTTAGATGGTTTAATAAAAATCTATAACCATTTTTTTTGGCATCCTTAAAGGTCTGTTTTACAGTCTACATTTCTGTAACCAAACAATGCATTATAACAGCATGGCATTATAGGCAACATACTTAGCACGCTGCACTGTATAAATACATTTTGCATTCCACAAATTATATTTTTGCAAGTAAAGCACAGCAAACATGGTAGCTGTTGGTGTTCTGAGGTAATATTTCTTCACCCTCAAAGGGAACAACCTTATATTACTATGTTGCCCCTCCAAATTTTGCAGTACTTCCTCTCCCTCGTGCTCCAACATATTATCAAGGGGTCAAAAAATGCTGTGATCTGTAGACCAACAACCTGCACTGAACAATAAAACTGTAACCAAGTCCTTGAGGTCTTGGGCTGTTTGATACAATTAGATCCAGCCTGTTCTGTTTACACTTAGGGGCAGATTTACTAATCCACGAACGGACCGAAAGCATCTGAACGCGGTTTTTCGTAATGATTGGTATTTTTGCGCCATTTTCGTCGTCGTCGCGACTTTTTGCGGATGTCACACGAATTTTTCCGTGGCCGTTACGACTTTATCGTATATTTTCCGCGACTTTTTCGTTGCCGTCACGAAAAAATCAGATTGGTTTTTCCGCCGTTTACAATTGCTTAATACGAAAAAATTGCGGCAGCGACGAAAAAGTCGTGCAAAATCCGATAAAGCCGTGACGGCGACGAAAAAATCGTGCAAAATACGAAAAAAACGCGACGGCGATGAAAAAGCCGCAAAATTTTCGTTTCCAATCCGATTTTTTCCCATTCAGGATTCGGATTCGTGGATTAGTAAATGTGCCCCTTAGTTTCTTGGTTTTGGAGATTGTCACCTAAGGCATTCCAAACTTTCTATACCAAAATAACACTACAGTGTAATAGTTTAAAGGAAATATTCCAACATGTTAGATAATGGCAAGATGACTGACAGGTAGGAATGACTTTCGATGAATGTATGTATGTACGTACGTACGTACGTACGTACGTACGTACGTACGTACGTATATCTTTATTTATAAAGCGCTACTTATGTACACAGCTCTGTACAGTAGAATACATTGATACAAACAGGGGATTATTAAGATAATAATAGATAAATACAAAGTACAACAATAAATACAGATAGATACAAGATAAATACAGTCGCAATAAGTTAAAAGTCAAAGACACAAGAGGATGGAGGTCCCTGCCCCATAGAGCTTACAATCTATGAATGAATTCTATTGCTTATTTACTGGCAGATGAAAACCTTGCCTAAAACTAACTCTCTTGTGCTCCTTGGTAGGCAGCTGAAACTTGATTGTAGGGATTTTGAATCATAGCAATTATAAAGCATGGGAGCAGAAATGAAAGTCCATATTTTTCTCACTACATAGTACAATGGAATAGCTGAGGTCTTTAAATTCTAGTTTCTCCTTACTACTGTTAATACCCAGCTTACAATCCTGGACAGACTTAATTACTGCATTGATTCGATTTAAATATTGCCATGCATATTTCATACAGGTTACACTGCTACGTTTCACTTAATTGAATTCCAATTCTCCTCTGTCACCTCTGCAGATGCACTTACTGACACAGCAGATGAATAGCTGCCTCAAGCTTGAGAGAATTCAGATGTTTAGAGCTGGAAAAATGCAAACTTCACTTTTCACTTCAGTACGATATTGTTGTTTGATAGGAAGCTGGCTTTGCAACTGGGGCACTTTGCCTTTATGTTTGGTAACAGTGTGTCTGAACTCTCTTTTCTATTATTAACCTCTTTTTTATTTGCATCCTAGAGGTGTAGCATTACGTTAACATTGCTATTTTGCAGATATGGGTTTGATCCTGCCTAGAGATCACATGAACAATGAGACATTCATACATTAAATGTAAGATGCTGTGCTGCATTCACTGCAAACTGATTGCATTTCAATAAATGGAATTATTGCTACCCTTTTATCTGGATATTCTAGAGGCCTTTGAGTGCCACATAGGCTTCCCTAGTTGAACCTATAAAGAGAAAACACCCACAGATGTAGAGAACATATAAACTCACCTGCAAAATTGTTGGTTTTTGGAGCCAAGCCCCAACCCTTCAGATAAAAGGACTGGATTAAAATGTTGCTTAACAATTATTCAGGTCAGAATATTCCCCTTGTAAGCAAGGAAAGACATTGCAAAGCCAAACCTTTATGGTTGGATAAAAGTGTTAGTGTTGAGGTTTATATAAAATATATAAATTACAAAGAGTGGTGGTAAACGGAACATTTTCTAATTAGACCAGTGTTGTTAGTAGAGTACCGCAGGGGTCAGTCCTTGTTTGGTTCAAAACATTCTGCCTGGGTTTTAATGTTTAAAAATACAGGCAAAATTGTGCAAGCCCCTCCCCCCCCTCCGACATTATCACCGTAACCTCTCACCCACCCCTTTGTTTGGATTTTGGCAACCCTATGCTGACTTCATATATATCCAAACAGCCTATGTTAAATTGAAAAGGCAATGGATTGCTAAGCCTATCTTTTTCTACCTTTTTCCCTATAATTTTTCTTTGTGGCTAAAACTGTAAGGACCCGTGATCCATCAACCTGCACCTGTGATGTATATGGAGTCTTGGGTTTACTGGGGAGTTGAGGGGGTCTTGGAAGAAGTTATATCACTGGGTCTATGCACTGCTTATAAAAAAAAAAGTACTATATGTTCTTCTTTATACAGACTCCATGCTTGCATTTCACATTTTAAATGTACCTCCCTTCAACCTTGTCCATTCATTTTTTTACCATTTTGTAAACCATCATCTAAGCCACTTACCTCAAACAATTAACCTCCTATAAGGGCTTCCTAAAGCCGTTAATCAAATGAAATCTTGACAGCAGCATAATATTAAATAAGAAAAATATGAGAGCAGATCAGTTGCCTTGGGACTACCATCATTTGCTGAGTATATGAGAGCAAAAAGGGAGGGCAAAGGGTTAATCCCTTTCTCTCTTTTATGACTTTCTACCTCTGCTTAAATATCTGAATAGAAAGTTTCCAGAGGCCAATCGGGCACTTAAGCTAATGGCTAAAATATGTAAAATCCATTAGGCAAATGAAATTGGTTAAAGGTTTTACCCTACATTGCCCTCTATCTGTAATATGCCCATAAGTCATTTCAAAGTAAATCTTATACATTTTACATTGGAATTCTTTGTACCATCCACACAGTCCTTGTGGAATAAATCCGGTCCCCAGAAAAAGTCTTCATTTCTAACCACATGCTTGGAGGCAGACTATTTTGTATTGCCATGTGTACACAGCCATAGGCGACCTAACTTGAGGTGAATTTAACACTTTCACTGCCAGTATATTTTGCATTTCTGGTACTTGTTAGACAGTTTTCAAACATTTTGGAGTAAAAGTGATGGGAAAACTGGTGAAAAACACTTTCACTTTTGGTGAAAGAAAGACAGTTTACAGACACTTTTGTGAATTTGCCTTTTAAACTACATTTCTATGACATTTTAACGTCATTTTCCCCGCCATTTTTAAAATGGAGTGAAGCTCAGTGTAACCGTCAGATCAACTCTAAGCTCTTCTGTTTTGCTTCGTACCAGTCTCCATTTCACACCTCTGGTAGGGGCCCCATTAAAATTTTATAAACAAGTAAAACACTGATTACACATACATTTTAATTTATATTATTGTGTTTCATTTGCTCTCTGTTTAACACTGCAATGCCCAGGACTGCCCTGCACTATTAGGAATGAATGGGAATAAATTGACATTTGCCCAGTTTTATGGTGTGACCACCTGGCTGGACAGTGTTTTGGCAAATGGAACTTGACTTTATTATTCCTTTTGTATAAAGACACAAAGGCGATTCGCTGTTCTCTGCACAGAGTTTTTTGTTTTCCCTTGTATGCTGCATATTGGCGGTTGGAGTATCCTAACCAAGTAAATGAAACATTCAGGGTTAGAGCCTAGATTCTAGATTTTTTTGCATTCTGACAAATGCAAAAAAGTATGTGCCATGTACGGACCCCAACATTCTAAAAATTGCCTACATTTTTCACAATTTCTTTCATAAAAAGATATATGAACATCTGAGGTCTACTATACAGTTTGGTACAGCAATGCATATTGGGCATCAATGTACTGTATCTTCCAACCTGTGCCCAGGCTGAGATATGTAACTGTCTCTAGGCTGCAATGGTATCTTCCAGCCTTTGCCCAGGCTGAGATATATAACTGCCTCTAGGCTACAATGGTATCTTCCAGTCTTTGCCCAGGCTGATATATGTAACTGTCTCTAGGATGCAATGGTATCTTCCAGCCTTTGCCCAGGCTGAGATATGTAACTGCCTCTAGGCTACAATGGTATCTTCCAGTCTTTGCCCAGGCTGATATATGTAACTGTCTCTAAGCTTCAATGGTATCTTCCAGCCTTTGCCCAGGCTGAGATATGTAACTGTGTCTAGGATGCAATGGTATCTTCCAGCCTTTGCCCAGGCTGAGATATGTACCTGGGTCTGGGCTGCAGTGGTATCTTCAAACCTGTGCCCAGGCTGAGATATGTAACTGTCTCTAGGATGCAATGGTATCTTCCAGCCTTTGCCCAGGCTGAGATATGTAACTGTGTCTAGGATGCAATGGTATCTTCCAGCCTTTGCCCAGGCTGAGATATGTAATTGTCTCTAGGCTGCAATGGTATCTTCCAGTCTGTGCCCAGGCTGAGCTATGTACAAAGCTCTGGGCTGCAATGGTATCTTCCAGTCTGTGACCAGGCTGAGATATGTACCTGGGTCTGGGCTGCAGTGGTATCTTCCAACCTGTGCCCAGGCTGAGATATGTAACTGTCTCTGGGCTGCAATGGTATCTTCCAGCCTTTGCCCAGGCTGAGATATGTAACTGTCTCTAGGCTGCAATGGTATCTTCCAGCCTTTGCCCAGGCTGAGATATGTAATTGTGTCTAGGATGCAATGGTATCTTCCAGCCTTTGCCCAGGTTGAGATACAGTATGTGGCAAAATTAAAGTAGGTGAATTTTAGCGATGCTTAAAAACACATAATGACCAATAATGGAAGGATAAAAATGCAATTAAATCAAAAAATCAAATATAATTGTGTACACCATTAAAAATACAAAATAAGTGATTCAACAGCATGATTAAGGGTCAACAGGGCCGGATTTCTACTTGGGGCGCCCCAAGGCCGCCCCCATTCGGCGCCCCCCCACCCCCGCCCCCGCTCCCGCCCCCGCTGCGTAAACGCGAATGCGTATGCGCCTAACTTGCGCATGCGCGAACAACCCCTATCGCTAATGCGCATGCGCAAGCGCCTAACTTAGAACTCCCATACGGAGCAGTGGGGAGATGTCCCCATTGCTCCGTATGGGAGCAAAATGTTAACATTTGCTTGCGGCGGGGCGGCATGCCGCCCCTGTGTATTTGCCGCCCTAGGCCCGGGCCTTTGTGGCCTCACCACAAATCCGGGCCTGAGGGTCAAAATACCTGATCCATCATCCTGCAACTAATACGTCCCAGAAACAGCTCCTGGTCTTCATCTTGGTCTGATTATCTTGCTTCCTGATAAAATTTGCTACAGTGTGTTAATTTGATAGGGGCCTCAAGGTGGCCATACACCTATACCTACATACATGGGGCCCTCAGACAGGTTTGTCCAACCAATATGTAGCTGAAAATCGGCCATATGTCGATTTGAGAGGTTTAAACTCCTACCGGGACAGGAGTGCACCTGCTAGTTTATATGGTCCTCCCCCCCCAAGGCTGATCCAATATCACCCTTTTCAAGTGGGAAAGATCTGCTTGTTTGATAAGCGGATCTTTCCATGTATGGCCAGCTTTAGGCTAATCGCATATGGGTCTACCTTCTCCTTGTATGTATGTGCACTGGTTCATCCTGCCAGTGTGCACACAGAGTGGATAAAATTTATACTTTATTAATGCACTGAAATCTGTGCAGTGTGTTCATTGACAAGCTAATCCTGTGCTTGTGAGTGCACTCACATACAAGGAGTGGAAAGCACTGGAACAGCTTTTCTCCGCTGTCATATAAACATCTGTGGAGATAGCTACCGATGAGCTCCACTGGGGCAGGGAATGATGTGAACTATGTATAATGATGAATGATCTTTTTAAAGCGCTGTGGAATATGTTGGGACTATATAAACCACCAGGGGTGTGATTGCACCTGGGCCTGTACCCCCTCGAGGTCCACTGGAGCCTCACCCGCATACAAATCCTTGCTAGCAATAGTTATGTTACTGTATTTAAATAAAGAATAATAATCAATAATATAAATTATGCAGTATGTTGGCAGTAAACACACAGCTTGGCATAAATCAGAGACAAATCCAGAAACCCAGTAGTGAAAATCCTACTGCAACCATTGCTGGTCCATTTACATTTACAGCTTCCTTCATGCGTTAACCCTTCCAAATATGTTGGAAGCAACAGCAACATTTGGTCGGAGCAACACGACTATGTAAGCTTTATATCTCCTTTAGCAAAGCTACAGGATAAACCCATTGATAACGGTGTGGAAATTTATACAACATTAGGAAAATTCCATGCCTCGATCATTATCCACAGTGGAAAGTTCCTTTACACTAGTTATTCCTTCCTTTGGCTCAGATAATCTTATTTATACTTTTAGACCTTTTCCATAATAAGCTAATATATCCGTTTATTAGTGTTATGTTATGTAAGAGATATTATCCTAAATGGTGCTGCTATAAGGAAAGAAACAATTTCATTAGTTTATTAATCCCTAGTTAATCTTTAGGTTACAATTGCAATGAATTATTAATATTCTGCAAAATTATGCTGGCCCCATCTCTTCAGAAGTATATCAGCAAAGAAATACATATTATGGTAGATGTTTACTGCATTATTGAAAGCTGTACTTAGAGGGAGGAATATAAAAAGGCTAATAACAATGGAATGTATTACATTTTCATTTGTATTATGTGTCTTTTTTAACAACAATTCATTTGTTCTGTATATTTTTCTGTTATTAAAAGGTATGATGTGGAATTGGAATTGACATGGGCAACTGAATTTGTTCCATTTAGCACCTATGTTGCCAGCATTATGGCTTAATGGGTAGTGCTGATGCCATGTAGAGCTAAGGTCCTGAGTTTGATTCCAGCTAGGACACTATCAGCAAGGAGCTTGTATATTCTACCCTTTTCTGTGTGGGTTTCCTCCCACTCTCCCACTGTTTGAATGAGCACTAAGAGGTGTGCTTTTGCTGAAGGGGTTTCGGAATCTCCTTGGCAAGCCCCTCAACAAGCTACTCTCTTTCTCCAGCCTGAGCTGGTGTTCCAGGTTCATACTAAAAATGCCCTTTCTTAAACAGTTTGATTGCCCTTCCCACAGTCACTCTGAAAAACTAAACTGAAAAATGTTTGTGAAGATTCTCATTCATCCAGGTCATGGTATATCTGTAGTAATAAGTCAGATCAACTGGACTTACTGTGTTTTTGAATAGAGGTGTGGGGTGAGACAACTATTGTCTGCCACATACAATGCTGTTTTGGCACCTCTCCCTGGAAGTTATAATAACACCTCAAAGCTCCAATTATGCTAATACAATCAACACCGCACCTTCATGAGATCCCTGATCCAATGCTGGTTATGATAAACAGATTAAGGTGCCCATACACATTCTGATCCGCTCACTTGGCGATGTCGCCAAGCGAGCGGATCTTCTCCCGATATCCCCCACTTATCGGGAGAATCCAGGCTAATTCGATCATTTGGCCCTGGGGTATAGGCAAAGTCGGTCTGGGGACCGCACCAACGAGCCAATGCAGCACCCGATCTGACTATATTTTTTAACCTGCCAGATATCGGTCGGGCATGCCCCTAGTTGCTGCCCATACACGGGCCGATTAGCTGCCAAATCGGTTTAAGGGACTGATATCGGCAGCTAGAATCGGCCCGTGTATGGGGACCTTTAGGCTGATTATAGCAACATTCCAAGGTATTTATTCCAGGAAGATCTTTGTACAAGTCATTCTAAATTGAAAAAGCCAGTTGGATGACTGACGAAACACCTTTAAGAAAAAAAACCCAGCAAGTCCAGTTGATTTGACTTATTACTACAGATAAACTGAAAAATGAAAGTATATTTAACGTCACTGTTTGTACTGGTTAGGGCTAGTAATAACACAAGCCCTATTCATTAAGCTAATGTTGAACAAGGGGGTGTACTGCCCTTTTAAAGAGCTTGCCTTAAAGCATTAGCTTTGCTTAAGCAGTCATAGCTTCTCTGGTAGATTTGCCTCAGGTTTCATTAGTTCTCCTGTAGTGTTATTATCCCACAGTTCTGCAAGGCAAAATAACCATATTGGCTAGGGAGAAAAGAGGCTAAATGGAGCCCAAGAGCCCTTCTCATATGCAAGACAAACACCAAGAGCCTTGGTCACAGGGACATGAGTCATTTTTATATATCTGCCTATAATGCCAAAAGTGAAGATCAAAACCCTTCATTTTTGCTTTTAAGGCAGCGCTCTTGTTACAGTTTTGCAAAAAATTATTAGGCCTGGTGCTCCAGTCTCCTTAGCAAATGTCTTTATAGCTGAAGCCAAGGATTCTGAAAAATTCCGGGCACAGGGAGGATAGGTACACAATTCTATTGCACTTAACGACAGGCCTACTATTAAAGACCCTTTTAACCTTATGGAGCTTGTGCTTATTTCAGAAATTATATGTTGCATCCATTTGCTAATGAAAAGTACACTTTAAAGTGCAATGAATTCCTGATATTTCTGTTTTTCTTACCTACTTACAGAAAGTTGCAGAAAAAAATCATCCTATTAAGCAAGCAGTAGTGCAATCGTCCTTGTAAACCAACGAGGGCCTACAGAGGCACCACACTCCTTTTCCAGGAGACATTGTTAATGAACTAGAATGGAAGAACTGGCTACAACCTACTAAAACCAAGGTTAATGGTGCAAAAAGCAGGTGGGGTGGGAGCAGAGATTTCCCTCTAGCAGATTCTGTTTGTAAATCTGTGTATATTGGTTATGTAGCCACTGATTAATATGTTCCCTGGGCTCCCAGCAGCAAATCAAATCATTTTTTTTTTTAGAGTTCTGCTGAGTTGTATACACCGTGCTATTTACATATTATGAGGACAGCCAAATGTGCATTTTTATTGCTTCATTTAAAATCAGCAGGTGAATTGGTGCCAGCAAAACTGCAATAACCTCAAAAATGTGCATGTTCCTTATATTTGTCAGCAGCTTTGTATGAGCACAGGGAAATCAGAAGACTCACAGTATCAACTGCCCTGCAGCATTTAGATTGCTCTGCAATAAGTGTTTGGTCTAAGGAGTGGTAAAGAGAGCAGAAAGCTCATTAGTTGTTTGATTCAGTCTAGAGATGATCCCCTAATTAATTAATACAGCTAGAAATGCTGTATTCTACTTACTAAACTGTGCTAGCCCAAAGGGTTAGTATCTCTACAATAGTAATGATTAGGCTTACAAATTTGTTAACAGGAGCTCACCATCTTGGCTGTCAGCGACACTCACATGCTCAGTGTGGGCAGGTGTTACAAAGGTAAGCTTAGAGGGTGTAGTAAATCATCAGGTTTGCCTGTCATAGAACCTGATGCTCCTCAGCTGTTTATTTTAATTATATAAATTGCACTGGTTTCAGAGTTGCAATGTAATTAGAATCTGAATGCATAATCAGCCTTGTATTGTAACATTTATGTACTATAAATATATACAGTATATTGTGAGTCGGTCCCTAAGCTCAGTAAGTGACAGCAGCACAGAGCATGTGCAGGGAATCAGCAGAAAAGAAGATTGGGGGCTACTGGGGCGTCTTTTGAGGGCACAGATCTTCCATATTGAAGGCCATTGTTGCCTTGGGCATATAAAAAAAAATAAAATATAACCTGTAGCATTTATAAGGTAGTTTTAAGCTTTAGTCCTCTTTTAAACAAATATTGGTTACATCACATATAATTAATATTAATAATATGTGCAATAAGAAGATATTTTGTGTATTATACCCAACTGTCCTCATTTTTAATGACAGCCTTATATAATGTTACAGTACAGGTATGGGATCCGTTATATGGAGAATTTCATGTCCCAAGCATTCTGGATAACAAGTCCCATACCTATACTTGCACCCCTCTCAGTGGTTCCAACCACCTTCTGCGGGTGGTAAAGGGCAACAAATATTCAGGACTGGAACATTTTTTTTTTATCAACCAATTTGAATCAGAAGACAGAAGAAAAACAATATTTGTGTTTGTAATAATATTGATAAAAGGTCATTTTTATAGTCATACAGAATAAAATAATGCTAAACTTAAAGATAAATTTTCATATGATGTTTTAAAAATTTCCATTGAGGTTTAGTGGTTCCGCATGGAAATTACTTCCTGGGCTTTTTAATATTGCTTTTGGCAGCCTAGCGAGAAGATTCATAGTGTGACCAAGCACTGAAACAAGAAATGTTCCTAATCGCTTATAGTAAAATTCAGTAAACAAGTTTTGGGACAGAAAGGATCTTGTTAACAATCCTGCCAGTAGCACATCAGCTTCAGATTCTAATAAGAGCCTTACTGTTGACTTATGTTTCTTAGCTGAAAATGGTTTCAACTCTCAGTGCATAATTCCGGCAGGGCTTGAGTACTCTTATGCCATATGTAGTATAAAGGGCTCTGAGAAGTAGGTACACTTCAGAGAAAGAAAACTATAATATTGCAGTATGTTTCTGTAGATTCCCTGATGACACTCACCTGCCTGCTATACAAAATCTTCAAACAGAAAGAAGGCCTGACCTGACCTTGTGCTGCTTTGGTTGTACATAACCAGCAGATATTGTGTACAATCTCCAGCTTCAGAGCCACTTAGGGGCAGATTTACTAAGACACGAACGCTCCAAGCGTATTTTCGACAAATTTTTCGGCAAATTTTTCGGCATTTTTCTGGCAGCTTCATGGTTCCCTTCATGCCCAACACACTTGCACCTTAGTAAATGTGCAAAACCATTACAAACTTCAGCACGATTGTTTCTGATTTGAGACTACATGTGTATGCAGTTATGGTAAAAACTCTTCATTGTGGGGGAAAAGTGATTGTGCTCAAATTTGCACTTTGCTCATTGCACGTCGATCCATTTGATGATCAAGAAGATGAGAGTATCTGCGCGGAACAGCATTTGTCACACTTGGGACAATAAACATATGCAAGAAGCAGAACCTTGCGTTTCTTGTAACCTTCCCTTATGGACCTCATCCTAAACCTTATGGACCTCATCCTACACCTGGGTGGACCCCCCAAGGCAACAGCCTGATCACACTCGGCTCTGCATGCACACAAACTCTCGTGAGCTCACAAGAAAGGGTGATGGTCAGGGGGCGGGTACGTTTGCAAAGTGATAAAAAGCCAACCCAACGATTCTCTAGGACCGTGAACTAGGGGGTAGGCAGACAGAAGAGGTATTGCTCTCAACGCAAGCCTTAAGGCAGAGTTTCTCAGAAAACAAAATTGTAAGGAAATATTAAATAAACAATTAGGTGAAAAAAGAAGAAAATATAAATGAAACGGATAATGAATTATAAGTACCGCATAGTTAAGTAAGGTTCGGGTGTTCAAACCCCGAACCTATCGCTTCTAATCTAAAGTCAATCTCTTGTATAAACCAATGTCCGAGAAAAACAATATGCTCACCAATGCCCGGCAATGGTCCGGGTGCTCTCAGCCCCGAACCCGCAGCTGAATGGGAGTAGTTTCACAGTAGAAAAAGGACATCAAGCACCTTTCGGACACCAGGGATCCGTTTAAAATACAAACTTTATTTCATCATGTTTAAAAACAAAGAGTGCCTGACGCGTTTCGTGCCCATGAATAAGTGCTCCTAACGCACGAAACGCGTCAGGCACTCTTTGTTTTTAAACATGATGAAATAAAGTTCGGATTTTAAACGGATCCCTGGTGTCCGAAAGGTGCTTGATGTCCTTTTTCTACTGTGAGACAGAAGAGGTATGTTCCTAGCGCACCCCAATGTATTTTACACTGAAAAAAAAGCTGCTATGAAAACAGAATCCAATGTATTCTGTGTGGAAAAAGGTGCTATAAAAAAAATAATAAATCGTCGCAGAAAAAGGCCCCACGAAAAATTTGGAAATGTATTTTGCACCTAAAAAGTTGCTGCAAAAAAAAAAAAAGTCACTGCTAAAACAGATGCTGAGGAAAACTAACCAGTTGCTCCTCACTGATGCAGATCAGCTCATCACTACAGGGGGCAACTTATTGTAAATTGTGATCCTCAATTTCCTTATGCATCAATAATAAACTGTATGTGACTAAACAATTCACATTTCACTGCAGTTTGCAAAAAAAGGAACGATGGCTCAGCAGTGCAAAATGTAAGCGTTTAGAGGAAAAAAAACATAAAACATCCATAACAACATACTGTTGTCAAGTTTTAGGTGGCAAATGGTGGGATTTGGATTTTTACCTGCTTAGTAAATCTTGAAAAAATTGTGACTTATTTTTCTGCAACTTCTAGCATTGAAAAGGCCAAATCTGACCATTAGTAAATGGCCCCCTAAAAGTCAGTCTTCTATTGCACCATAATAGTCCAGTGGGATATTTCGCATTGAACCATTTACAACATCAATTGTCCAATATTGTCATTTGAAACAAATTTTAGTTAGAGTTTTTTTTATTAATTCTTTTACGCTTTCTGCAGCTGAAAATGTTAATAATGTACAAATGCCATGGATAAAAGTCCTTGTAGTGTGTGGACTCCTGGGTGCAACAGAAATACTATCCCTATTCTACGGTGCCTGGTGAGTTGTCACATCATGTACTGAAATAAAACAGAAGAGTTTATTCCATATCTCTCTGCATATAGATATATTCCATTAGTGCATGTTAATATATTGTGTAATACAGATTTACAGTCTTCTACACTGAATGGATGTCAAAATTGAAGACATAGTTGAACTTCTTCCTCTGCATTTATGCAATATTATCTTATGTATAGTTTTTATTCAGGCCTTTGTTGAAAATATCCATATACCAATAACACACATCAATGAACATACAGTTTTTACTGGTTTAATGCAGATAAATGATGAAAGCAATTCTCTGTGGGTTATCAATTTGTCTTCTACGATACATACAGTATGAATTCTCAGTGAGCATAGGGATTTATTATCTTATTTTTATTGTCTTCTCTTATACAGGAAAATGATTAAGAAACAGAAAAATGAAATTGATCTGAAAAAGCAAAACCATGAAAATGTGCTATGTAAGTTAAAAACTAAGGTTTCTATATGAAAGTGTCAGTGTCAGTGTCAGTGTTCATTTATAGAAAAGAAGCTGCAGTGCCCTAGTAGACTATAAAGAGAGAAAACATAAAATTATGCCTTTGTGTATCATCTGCTTTAAACATATGTTTAAACATATAATCCCCTGTACTGTTCACACCTTTTAATCCCTGAATTGTTCACCCCCTGCATTATTCACACCTCAGGCTCAGACTGTAATCACCCATGTTGTTCACCTGTTCACACCCCAGACTGTAGGAGCAGTGCCAGAATTGTGTCACTGTATGTACTACCTGCCCTGTGCTGCCTATGTGAATGGCACACACAGGCAGCGTAGGGCAGGCAGAGTATGGCACACACAGGCAGTACTCTGCCTGCCCTATGCTGCCTGTGTGTGCCATACTCTGCCTGCCCTATGCTGCCTGTGTGTGCCATACACTGCCTGCCCTATGTTGCCTGTGTGTGCGCCATACTCTGCCAGCCCTATGCTGTCTGTGTGTGCCATACATTGCCTGCCCTATGCTGCCTGTGTGTGCTATACTCTGCCTGCCCTATGCTGCCTGTGTCTGCCATACTCTGGCTGCCCTATGCTGCCTGTGTGTGCCATACCCTGCCTGCCCTATGCTGCCTGTGCATGCCATACTCTGCCTGCCCTATGCTGCCTGTGTGTGCCATACTCTGCCTGCCCTATGCTGCCTGTGTGTGCCATACATTGCCTGCCGTATGGTGCCTGTGGGAGGTGAACCTGGCATGGGTTTGTTCTGGAAGTCTGTTAGCATTTGAAAATAGTCATTATATGGTCCCTCAGGTGTGTAATTTTTTGCAGGGGGTTGCTGTGCTATCCACAGGGGAGGAGGAGGCATATGAATTTAAAGGTGTGTCTTAATATGACATAATATAATTCTTTCACATATGAATAAAGGGTGATATCCCTACACTAACCATTTAGGGGTTTTCTGTGCCACCACCATTAATGTGGATATGGTCTTAAAAGCTCTTGTGATACCATGGGTGTGATTTGAAGTGGGTGTGGTTTAAAAAAAGGGAAGTGGTCAAAACTTGCGTCCATTATCGGCCCTCCACCATGAAGGCCAGAAAAATTCCGGCCCTCAGTACCACAAAAGATAAACAGCACTGCTTTAGAGTATATGCTATTATATACATATTACTGTCCATGGCAGCAGCGCCCCTGCCTTCAATTTAAAGTAATATATGGTGCTGGTTTTCACTTATACTATCTGTAAAAATGGCCCCTTTATTGGAGCACCTTATATATCTTCTCAGGTCCCTAAGGGGTGGGCATGTCCTAAAGGCAACATGGCCTCAGGAGTCCTGGCCTCTGGAGATGCCAAGTTGATGCGAGGTGGGAGGCGCATCGCTAGTGCAGAGAGCTGAAATTCTGATTTAAAAATTAGAATATTGACTCTTTAAGTTACCAGGAGCGGCTGTTTGCCACCGCTGGTAACTTGTCTGGCGCTGCCACCTACGGCTAGTGTCTCAACTCGCCTCATGGCAGTGCCCCCTCACTTAGCTACTTCGCATCACGTTTGGGCGAGTAGCGCATCACTGGCAGGCGTCAGATGTGAACACGATGCATAGTCACTGCACTTATGCCCCCTGAATGATTGACAAGGCATCATGTTTGCATCTGGCGGGCACTAGTGACATCACTGATGCGCCCCACACCCAAACGCAATGTGAAGTGAGGGGCCACAGCCAGGGCAGGCATACAGGGTAATGCACAGCACACATACACGCAATTTGTTCGATTTAACCTGGCTGCTGCCAGGTCCTGCATCAGCATACCATTTAAAAAAAAAAACAAATTTGGGAGTAAAATGGTATGGGCCCCTTTTTGCACTGGGCCCCTAGGCTATAGCCTAACCAGATTTCAGGTTACATAGAGGCAGAATAGAAAGTAAAATAAATATAGAAAGTGAAATGACTTCTAGCACGAACTCCCCTTTTTATTAATGGAAAACAGACGCCAACTCCTTTCACTTTTCATTAAATCTGGTACAGTCTGTGGAAAGGGGTACTGACCTTACATTATAAATCCATGTGAGTTATTGCACGGGTTAGAATAATGTTGTGTTGTTTTCTGTCACATTAGAGGCTCATACTTTATATGTTTTAATAGATGAAATTGTTAATGTTTCAATTTATCCTGCATCAGTTAACCAATCTCATTCCTGTTAAATAAGCCCAGGGGTCTGTTAAGTGCAGTTAATATTCAGATGAAGTGTGAAGTGCTTTGTCCTGTGGGCCACTCGTTCTGATGCTAAGAGTATATTAGAATTCTTGATATTACACAAGTTGTTGATGGTTGAAAAGGGGTGAAAAGAGTCACATGAGTACCAGCAAAGGATTTTTCATCTATACAGGCACAAAGTTTATTAGAAATACAGTTTATGATTTGCCTGTTGTATTAAAAACCAAACATTTCTATGATTTTTGTTATTTGTTTGAGCTGAACAAGACAAACAGGGAAATGGAAGCTACTCCATGTTTGGTCCTCTTGAGGAAGTTAATCAGATTACCCATGCACAAATATTCCCCCTGCATAATGTACTGTGGCTTATCTGTAAAACAAAACAGTCACAACAAAGGGATGAAGTAAGAGTTTACTGGTAACTGTATTATCTACAAGTTTCCCTGTTTAGCTCCAGGATTAATAAAAACTATTGCATTTTTTATTATTAAGACAACAGGCAAAAAGTATGTTCAGCACAAGCTGTATTCATTGCACTTGTGCTGAAGTGTAAATGTAAGTACAGGTATGGGACCTGTTATCCAGAATGCTCAGGGCCTGGGGTTTTGTGGATAAGGAATTTTTCCATAATTTTGATATCCATATCTTAAATTTACTATAGAATAATTTAAACAGTTAATGAACGTGCCGCGTGAATGATGACACTGCTCACACGCTGCGCCCATAATGATGTGAATCACACATCGCGCACAGTAACAACATGCATGATGCAATAAACGCTCAACGGATTACACAGTTACACACCATACATTGTGATATGCAACAGCATCAGAAGTGGCCTGCTTCATATGCATCATACGGGGGGGGGATATTGTCCCACTGTGACATCTTTACATCCTCCCATCAGCTTAACTGTTTGCATGCTCTGTTAAGGTTAGCTAGGCAAATAACCCGCACAATCTGCAAGGGCTAGCTAGGTAAATAGATATTTGCCCTGTGCTAGGTGCACCCCGCATCACTACAGGCATGAAAATTTATATATTACATTGTAATAATAATATAAAGTGCATAAATAATTACATTTACATTATATGTGTAATAATTAAATACTACACACTGACTAGTTTATTGTGCTTTATTATGCTCCTGAAATGCCCGTCCAGCCTCCGGTCCTTGAAACAATTGTCTTGTTTGGAACCGGTCCTTGGTGCAAAAAAGGTTGGGAACCACTGTTTTAACCTATATATGCAGTATAAATGGTATATTAACCAGCATGAGAACCACTGAGATATTCATTCATATAACATATTCATTCAATATAAATAGTATGTTACTGTAGGGATCCATAGGGTTAACTAGTCCCTATGACTTTAAACCCTGCAGCTTCCTGGTTTTGTGCTGTTACTGGGCAAAGACCCATGTATCAGTTTTGAGTTCATATGTGTGATTATTGGTTAACAGGGAGACCACTCCCTTGGCACTCTGATATAGTGCTTAGCAGGGGGTGGGTCTGTCTCTTTAGCTGCCTGCGTTCACAGGGGAAGGAGCACTGTGCTGGAGGCAAAGGAACTAGGCCCCAGTAAAGCCATGTGCCCCAGAGTGTGTCAGCCACTCTGGTGAAGTCGGGGACAGGGAACCCGTGAATGAGGACCAGTTAGATAGCAAGTTTTGTGGAGCACTTTCTAGGAAAGTGAGATAGTGAGGGAAGAGAGCACGAGCAGTTTGGCTCAGAGGAAAGTAGCTGTGGGAGTACCCTTCCAGACAGGCACTGTTGCCTTAGTGTAGGGCCATGGTTTAGACCTAGGAGGCAGGTAGTTTGAACCCTGATCCAAAGTTGCCGTGGGGCCTGAGGAGAGTGGTATCCAGCTGACTGTTCCACAGAGTGAGCAACTGAACCGGTGGCACTGATCCTGCCCAGGCTCAAGGGGAGTTGGGAGGAGCGGGTGTGCACCCTCTCTGTGCTGTCCTCAGAGACTGCTATGCTAACTGATGTGTGAGTATATTGCATAACCCTGCAAGTTGCTTGTTGCTGAAAATAAACCAGTTCTACTGTTAAACTGCAAGAACCTTCTGGCGCCCATTTGTTATTCTGCACTGCACACAGCTACAGTGGGTTGTAGTTGCACTACACCATAGCTCCGTTTGGTTACTTCCACATAGCGAAGGCCCATCCTGAAGGACTGAGTCGCGTGTACCCCATGCTCTAGGCCTATCTAGCCGTGCTGTTGGCTTAGTTACAGCCAAGAAAGGGTTACATTACCCCTGAGAACCAGAGGTATACCAGAGGTATATTAACATGAACATTCAGTATAGATGGTATACTGCCCATAAGAACCACTGAAATATTTTAACATAAACATTCAGTATAGATGGTATATTAACCAGCATGAGAACCAGTGTAGTGTTATAAGATGCACATTCAGTTTACTTGTTCCAGTAAGTCGTCCCATGAAGAATCAGCCAAGTGTTATGCTGCCTATTCCAGGATCGCACATATCCCAATGTACACACTGGCTGAACCAGGTTACATAACATATTGCAGACACCAGTTCCCTAGCCTAAAATACCTAATTACCTGCAACTGGTGTGTACTCCAACAGGCATTGCATTTGCACAGCTCAGAAAATAGACATACATGCAAACTTAACAATTTTCCCCCAACATTAAGAGACTCTGGAAATCAAGCTTGAATCCTGAGCATTACCTCTATGTACTGGCTTGAAAGGCACCCTTTTTTTGGAAATTACCTTGCAAAAGACTTGTGAGGAAGGCAGCTGGCTCTGAAACATGGAATCCTCCATTTAAAAAAAAAAAAAATGATACCCCAGAATAGGGGCCATAAGGCTCAGGCCGCTAACCAAGTCTGTGTATCCTGATGCTTAGCTAACCTTCCACCTCCCTCTCCCATCTTTAAAAATAAAGAGGAGTGTAGGGGCCACACACCACTGCCGTTGGACGCTTTGTAAGCAAGCCCAGTAAGGCACACAGGTGGGGGGACAAGCACCTGCTACCAAACCACACATGGATCAAGGACAAACAAGTGAGAGCTATCCTGGTAAGTGCTGACACGGAGTGGCCAGGAAAATAATTTTCCAGATAAGAGATCCCATAACGGTATTATTATTATCAAGGTGAGAAACAGTTCCCAGTCACATAAAAGATAAATAGAAAGTGCAGAATGGCATTAAACAATGACATGCCATTAGTACTAACAGCTTATCTGTCTATATAGATAAATGGAAGCAAACACTATATCTCTTTAATGTTATTTAATGCACATTGAAAGCATTTATTGCTTTTATAATATATTTTTAGCATTCTGGTAATATACAGTAGAATACATGATTTCAAACATTTTTGAATAGTATATTCTTTCTGTTACAAAATTTCTTTAATGGTTAACCATACCCTTAATGTAATCGACCTTGTAATTTGTTCTCTCTGTCTTTTTATTAAAGGGGATATAAACCTTGCATAGCAGAGTTATACCACTTTTAGTTGCTGGACTATAAAATAATATTAATATTGCTAAATAAAACTTGTCCCCAAATCTCCACCAACCTGTAGCCCAGTGAATCCAAAAGGGTTAGAAATAGAGATTCCTAGCTAAGCTGTTTTAATGAGATTGTCTGTGAAGTCATGTAATATGTATTTTTAGCACCAAACAGGACTAAGTAGCACTATCAACAGCCTCTTAATATATTTTTACAGTTCAGTATTGGGGAGTGCAAAATCAGCATTACTGTCCCTATGTTGAATAACAGTTAAATGACTGACATTGTACTAGTAGGGATGCATACTATTGTAAACAAGGGGGCTGATTTGAAGAGCTTGGGTGCCCAAGTAAAATGGAAGTGCCAGCATTTTATAGAAGTTTTATATCCCTTTTAAAACTCCATTGTTCAGTATTTTTTCAAAACTCTCAAGAGTGGCCCAACTGATGTATGAGGATCTTCCAATGAGAATGCTGCCGTCTTCTATTATATGATCCCCAATTGAGACATTAAACATTTTTATCACCAGACACCGAAACAGTGCTATATCCGTCCTTCCGATTATTACAGTGTAATGATCAGTATGTTACATAAAAACAAGATGACTGGTATAGTTCGAGTAAGAGAGATTAGCAAAATTCTCATTTGTAAATATTGATATAATATGCCTACTTTCAGAAGCTTGGTGGCGCAAAGCATAGGGATACATCCCGTTTAATCAATACAATTATTATGCTCTTATGCTTTGCAAATTAGGCACTACTTTTATATATATTTGCAATGATGTAACAAAAGGGGCGAGGCATGCTGGGCACATGCCTATAAATTAGAGAGCTGGAGGAGGATGCCGCCAGGGAGGGTAAGCAGAAGCGTTCAACCCGAACACACCCAAAACCCTCAGATGATGTGGCGAGGTCGGCACCAACCCACCCAACTGAGCAGAACTCAGTTCTTGTCCAGGTTTGTGAATGAGCTGGCTGCTACATTGTTTTAAGAGTCAAAGCCAGACAGATACTGCTATAAATGGCAACATATTTACAACTTATAACTTTAAAACCATTGAAAATTTCTAACAAACATAGTATGCAATGTTGCTTAGAATTACATTTTCCTTCATAATGCAAAAATGATTTTGTGGTAGACATTCACTTTAGCATTTGTGAATACAGCTATGTGGTTTGTTACCTGGAAACCCATTATCCAGAAAGCTCAGAATTACGGCAAGGTCATTTCCCATAGACTCCATTTTACTTTGTACCTTGTACTTTCTCCCAACTAATATGTAATAATCTTTAGTGGAGGCAAAACAATCCTATTGGGTTTATATCATTTTGAAATGATTTTTAGTAGACTTAAGGTGTGGAGATCCAAATTTCCTTACCTGGAAAACCCCAGCTCCCAAGCATTCTGGATAACAGGTCCCATACCTATACTTACAGTATAACCAATCATGTGTACTATTTTGTAGAATGTAAAGCAACTCTGCGACTGGCAATATATTTCTTATGTTCCCTCACTTTGGCACTCTACTCTTCTTCATTCTGCCCCTGGTGTTTTTAGTTTTTGTTTAATAATGGATTTATATCTAATATATATGTTTTTTTTTTTTTTTTTAATCTATTCATTATTTTAAGAAAATGCATGTGGCAGTTGATGGGTGGGAGTATGTAATACCTTTAGGAGTAGGTGTGCTTACCCACAACTACTTTATAAACTTTGGAATTCCTGCAATAAATAATTGTGGGATTGTACATAAATTCAGCCACTAAATTAAAGCAAGTGTTTAGTCTCCAAAATGCTAAACAAGGGCTATGCTTGTGCTCAATGCAATGAAAAAGAACACAGATTTATATGGATTTCTTAAAATATGTTCATGAAAGTTTAAAAATAGTCCTATTGCCTATATTAGGAATAAATGGAGGTGTGAGGACGCTTTGTGCAGTTTGCGGTAGGAAGTAGCAAGAGGTTAATAATGTTACATTTCGAAGCAGGAACCAGCAAAGCTTACACTATGCATACCAAATTAGTACAGGGCTCTTATCAATATCCAAGGGAAATCATTTACCGTACATCCAGGCAGCTAAACACAAAGTTTTCTTCTGTCCAGACTTTATTGTTTATCAGAAATAAATGTGTGTCTGTGTTTCTAAGCCATATTACCAGACTCCATCATGGCAGTCTTACAGTGCATTAATATAACCATATTAGAAGTTATATTATGAATACCAACATCCTAATTTAAGGATTTAGTTTGCACTCCATTCTAAGGGGTGGATTTATCAAAATGTGAGATTAGAGGTCACCATAGAATAATTCACAATTCATTACTATGGGGTTTTTAAAGTATATTTCTAAAATGATGAACTCTTAGTTTGAACTTTCACCATTTTGATAAATATGCTCCTAAAAACCTAATACAAATGGATAGGAAGAAGTAGAATTTTTCTGTGGTGAGCTCTTATCTCGCATTTTGATAAATCGGACCCTACGAATCACAGAGTTGCACCTCAGGATGAAACCAGCTAAATCCTTTAGGCCAAGGTACAAAGTACACTTTGGGCTTTGCTCTTGTGTTTTGCTGTTTGTGCATTGACCCATTTATTAGATATTAATAATTTAATTCATTTTTAAGCAAACATCAGGATGGTGGACAAAGTGCTAGTGAGGAGTCTGGTACTAGAAAATAATAGAAATAATAGAGCTCCCAGACAATTGTACAAATGTAAAATGATTTGCTTCCACTTTGCTAAATATGGTGCAATGTGCCAAACTCTAGGTGTATGAAGACCTGGAAGTAACTGCCAAGACTCCATTTGATTGTTGCGTCTATCCATGCAGCTGACTTGCACCTAATGTATGGTAGTCTGATGGAGTTTCTGGTGTCAGTATCATAGCCATATCAGCATTGCTGCAATTTCCACCTACACTGATGCCAGAAAACTTCTTTTAAGTTGGAAGTTGGCTTAGAAAGGTTTCTTAAACTTTTTTTTTTTATTAGGGGACCCAAATAAGTCATGTGGTCCAAGAATTGATTTAAAATCAGCGATATTCCTTATTTTGATTACTACTGTCTATTGAAGCAGGACATTTTATTTTATTACGGGTTTTCAGGGAGACGTACCTTTAACAATATGGGGACCCAAGTTTGGTTAGTGATGAGTGAATCTACCCATTTTGCTTCACTAAAACATTAGTGAAACGCCAAAAATTCATGTAATACATTGAAGTCAATAGGCTTTTTTGTTACAGAGTGACTTTTTTTGTGACCATGTTCATTTTTCGGCAACGAAAAGTAGCAAAAAATTTTATTCATCCCTATTTCTGGCCCACAGGACAAGAATTACTAGCTTTGAGCTATGACAGATGAGGAGGTTAGGCGCTTACAAGAAATCTTCTCTACCATGGGTGACTAATCTCCTTCAAATGCCTTCCCACCAGCGAAAATGTAAATTGCTGGCAGGAAAACATATGAATTGCTTTGGCTTTCCAAAGCCGCCAAAAGATGACTCACAATGAAAGTTTGTGTGACTTTGGAAAGCTGAAGCAATGCATACATTTTCCCCGTGGGAAGGCCTTTGTGAGAGATTAGATATTTGTTGCAGGTGACTAATCTCCTCGTCTGTTATTGCCCTTGGATTAAGGTTATCAGATCATGTGGAAAACTGGCAACACCTTGAAAATACAAATAGAAAGGCTGTCTCTGATTTTGGTAATCTTAGCTAAAGATAGGTGTGTGTGTGAAGCCCCTCCTATTTACCAGTATGGTGTATATTGTTCCATATTGTGGTGTGGCCATTGTAAACTACAGTTGTGACATTGTGAAAATTCCCAGATAATAATTTTACTTAATAGCACACTGCATGTCCTCATAAAATTGTGCTAAAAATTGTCTACATAAAACGTTCATCTGCAAAATAAAGGCACCGCAATCTTCTTACAGTCTAAAAAGTCATCTGAGAATAATAATGAAGGAGCACGCAGTTTGTTGATGGTAAAACTCAAAATCTCCTCCTATTTTGAACTTATTGAGGTTTTACATTGGCAGAGGATTTGAAAAACTTGATGATATCCAAACACCACTTATGACTTTTAAAGGAGCTCAGTGATAACTCCAGAGTGCCCTGTAAGATAAGCTTGGCTTGGCAAAACAAAATATTGAGTTCTAATAAATTGTAAATATCATCCAAATCAATACTGTAATGTATGGCTGATGACTTCAGAGGCTTAATGCTAAATGACTTGTTCAATGAACAGTGGTTCTAGGTTGGTCTCCCCTTTTAATCCTCTTATCCCTAAATTAGGAAAATGTAACAATGTCTTTGTTTTATACTAAAAAGAAAAGTAGACTATGGATGCTGAAAATGCAGCTGAGAAAAAATATGGAAACGTTCTGTGTTTCACCCTTGTCTCTTGTGGCTAAGAGAAACCCTATGGCACTTGTTAATTTTGTTTCTATTTTGATGCATTTGATGGTGACATTTGCTCCAAGGGAAAGTGGCTTTCAGCAACCACAAGCATTTAGCAGGAAACCGAACATAAAGTCATGGAAAATAATTCTTTTTAAAAGGTGCTCCGACAGCCCTTAAATATCATGTTTTATGCAGTGTACAAACAAATCTATTTTTATACAGCTTTGGAAAGTTATTTTCTCTTGGTGATTATTCATTATTTTTTGCATTAAAAAATTAGGTTAACATCCCTCAAGAAGGGAAAGCATAGCTGTATTCCCCAAAATATTTATTTGAAGAGAACAAATAGTATGCAAACATGAAAGTGATTGGCCTGTTTTTGGCACAGGGCACATTCTGCTCAACCATGCATTATTGCTGACTCGAACTTTAGTGTTAAGATGAAACCATACAGCAATATCCTGGGTGCCACTTATTATTTCCAGGCAACAACTGTGTAAATGTGTCACTGTGCAGCCTCATTGTGTTACAGCAGAGCTGAGGCTCAGTGATTCTTATATCCTAGTACCAGTAGTAACTTTTTCAGTACCAGATGCTCTTGAGTAATAAAGAATGTGTGTATAATATAATAATACCATACAGATCTGTCTGTAGTAGGGATTAGATGACTGGCTTGTGTTATAAGATTGGATCTCTATTACAATACTTACAGTGTGAGGACCCATGCCTGTTGTGTTTCCTGTAACTAGACATAAACAGCATAAAATCTAATCCAGTGACAATTGCAGGGTTTATTTTGGGATAAAATTCACATTCCAGACCCACCAACTCCACAAGCCATGGTTTCCTCAAAATCAGCACTGCTCGTTCTGTCTGTAAATGTAATTGACACTTTCAGAGGAGCAACACGTTATTTTTACTGCTATATATGGCAACAGTGGTTTCTCTCATTTAGTGGGAGAAAGTGCATCTAAATGTGCTTGTGATATTGGCTGCTATATATACCTAGGATTTCATTGCTTGCATACCTTCATCATTATTGAAGAGAAATTGCGTGGATTGTATGCGTGGGAGCAGCCATATTGCTTGCTTTGACTGCGGCATTTAAAAAGGATACCAACAACTACCACTATCAAATCAATTTAAATACAATTCACCATGTATTTTAACCACAACACAATGTTTCTCCAACAATTATAGTGTCATTGCAGGAAAGCACTGTTGTGCCCACTGAAATTGCATCCAATATGTAAATATTAACGTAATGTTGGTTGCACATCTTGACGAATTAGGTGCAATTGATTTAAAAGTGTGTCAAAGTGGGGATTTTATTATTTCCGACTAGTGATGGGCAAAATGTTTCGCCAGGCATGGATTCGCGGCGAATTTCCGCGTTTCGCCATTGGCGGATTGTTTCACAAAACGGCTGAAAAAATTCACTGAGGAAAAATTCGCGGCACGTCCAACAATTGTCGCCGGCGTCAAAAGAATAGCCGCGCGCCAAAATAATAGCTGTGCGACTAAATAATAGCCGCGGGTGACGAAATAATAGCCGCGCGCCGAAAAAATAGCCGCGGGCGACGAAACTATAGCCGCGCGAATAAATAATAGCCGCGCAACAAAATAATAGCTGTGCGACAAAATAATAGCCGCGGGCGACAATTTTTTTGGTCACACAACATTTTCGCGGTTTCGCAAATTTTTCACCGTTTCGCGGATCTTTTGAACGATTCGCAAATTTTTCGGCGAAGCGAAACGGAACAGATTCGCTCATCACTATTTCCGACACTCTGTGTTATAAATATGTTAGTGCATGATTCTCTGGGTGTAAGTCTACTGTTCCGTGGAATTACTGCCAGCCTGAAGGTGGAAGTAGCTCAAAGGTTGCTCTGCAGGGCACCCTCTGCCTGTCAGCCCTAGTGCACCCAGCTCAGTAATCGCCTTTCCTTACCAATGTTAATTGTCTGACTTAGATGGCAAGAACACACTGATGCCCTTCTATGGAACATGTGATAACTTCTCCTGCATTCAACACACTTAATTGCGAGTATGCATTGTACTGCAAAGGGAGGCAAAAGATAAGTGTCTGGGTCTGGAGCTAACTGGGCAGTTAACACAAATGCAAGCCCTTTTACCAGCTCCTTGAACAGCCCAGAGGCTGCGCAATAAAGCTTCTGGTAAATCTCTAGTGGTTGTAGGGGGTGGGATATACTGACATTATTTCCTAATGCGCAAAACACAAAATTGCATCCCTGTTTCCTAATAACAGTAACACTTACATTTCCAAATTGTTGCCAAAAACGGGCACTAGGTCTATACACTCCTTCTGGAACCAGCTTGCAGGCCACTCAGCGCAAATGCTGAGCTGAATATTCATTTGTGTCCCTGCTACAAAAATAACTGGAGGACCATAATAGACTAAAATGCTTTATATTAAGAGGTTATAAGGTGCTAAACCCAAAAAAACCCTTTAGAAGTAATCATGCTTTAGAAAGATGTCCACAAACAGAATTTTAGCTCCTGGGTATTCAGCTAAAGCTATGAAAGGTAACACGTATGAAATGGAACCAGATCTGCTACACAATGGATCAAAAGATGCTTCATCCACACATCAAAGGTCTCACACAATGGCTGCCGCAGCCGTAGGTCAAGCAATAAAAAGGGGCTAATAAATAATTGACTTTACTAGTTCAGCCATGATTACACACCAAAGCACAATTTTTCAAACCCATAAACAGATCAATATCAGCTACATAAGCAAGCTATCATAATGGCTGGCTTTAAAATAAATCACTTACTTCTTTTTCTCAGAACTCTGGCATGTATGTGAAAAAAGCCGCATAGCTAGAACCGGACTGATGAAAAATGGCTATTAACCTCTGGTCTACTGTCCCTTTAGTCATACAGCACAGCAAGCGCCACGTATGCTGTCATTTATAGGTAATGGATTTGCTCAGAATAGATATTAACCTTTATTTGATGTCATGCCACATTGTGCTGTTACTAGATTGGAGAAAACTAATACAAGTGCAGGTAACAGGCCTGCTTCCATGGCAAACTATTTGTCCTCTACCCAAAAACTGTTAAGAATGAAAGAGAATGCAATTCTAAGAAACATTCCAATATACATTAATTAAACCTTTTCAATGGTTTTAAAGTTATATATAAATGTAATTGCTATTGAGCAGTGTCTGTCTGTTTTAAATGATGCTGCAAGGCAACTGATTCAAGCTGATCAAAAGAAAAAGGAAATTAATGTTTTTTTTTTTTAAAGTCAGACCCAGAATACAGAAAGGGATAAACATATACTTTTTCCAATATCAATTACACTCAGATTGTAAGCTCTACGGGGCAGGGACCTCCTTCCTACTGTGTCTCATACCACATGGCACTTATATATATATATATATATATATATATATATACATATATGTATTTATTGTATTTATTTATTATATCACTCATCCTCCCTGTGTGTAATTTTGTATTCTGTAAGACTGTACAGCGCTGCGTACCCTTGTGGCGCTTTATAAATAAAGTTATACATACATACAATTACATTTACAAATAAATGTCTTGGGGTGAAGACACACTGAGCTACTAGTAGCAGCTACTTTTTCAAGGCTACTAAATGCCAAAAATATCCTGCCATAGATAATACTGAGAATTGCCTCTGCTAAAACACACATAGAGACAATTATCAGTAAATGATCAGCATTGTGTTTTAGTAGCCATGACAAGTAGCTGCTACTAGTAGCCCTGTGTGTCTTTGCCTAAAGGCAAATCTCAGTATTATCTATGGCAGGGTATTTTCTGGCATTTAGTAGCCTTGAAAAAGTAGCTGCTACTAGAAAAAGTAGTTGCTACTAAGTACAGGTCCAGATTTGTGGCAAGGCCCAGGCCTAGGCGGCATGCTGCCCAAACCACACTGAAATTTTGCTCACATATGGAGCAATAGGGACACCTCTCCCCACTACTCCGTATGTAAGTTCAAATGAACGTGTTAATGCGCAGGGGCGCGAATGGGGGCGGCCTTAGTGTGCCCCGATGACAAAGTAGCTCTGTGTGTCTTCACCCTTACTGATGTATAATGAGAAGTTGCTTGGAATTATACTTTCACTATGCAAAAAGGTTTTTGGGTGGAACACTGATAAGAGATAAAGAGACATTAAAAAGGTATTATCACCCTAGATATAGAACTTAGTATGTTACAGAGAAAATAAATTTGATGATTTTTGGCTACATCCACAGCATGCACTGGTACACACCAACCACAAAATGTTACCCCATTTCATTTTACCTGCTCCACCCCAGTTGGAGGTATTAATAGGATTGACTCTTAAAAAATCCAGTATGGCTGGCAACAATTTGTAACTGGGCTTTGTTTCTGTGTATGCATTTTATGAGTCACTAAATATATGTTCTGCTGCTCTTTCATTGGGAATGCCATTTAGTTATGTGGTTTCTAAAGCCCCACTGGCTGTAGCAACAAGGCTGTGGATTGAATGATGAGCTGAGTGATGAACAGCCTCATTACATAACTGCTTTCTTGTTGCAGGCAGTCACTGACTAGCCAACCAAATAGAATTTTAAATCTTAGGCTTGAGAAAGGCAGAATAGAAAGACAAATAATCAATACCCTTTAAAACATAAAAAACTGATATTATCTTACAATGGGCCAGATTCAATTCAATGAAAAAACATTATTTTTATTTTCATGTGAAAACTTTTGGATGAGATTCAATTTGAGGAGGAAACACTTTTTCCTAATTCTATGTTTTTCTTCCCATAGACTTTAACAGAGTTTTTATGTGATAAACAGTGAGATGTTTTTTCATTGAATTGCATCTGGCCTTTACAAGGGTGATCAAGCTAAAGTTTAGGCAAAAGTTTAAGGTTTCCAACTCGACTAAAAAATCAGGGACAGATGCCTAGTAAATTGGCTTTATTCCAACTTACTGGAGTGTTGAACTTTGGTCCAAAACCCTCAGGCCAAGAATCCGCCCTGTGTGGCAGTTCCCTTAGGGTAACAACAGATTGGTAAAAATGCTCAAATGGCATAGCGCAAAGGTGGCGAATAGTTTTCTGCTGTAGATGAGTTGGGAAATTAGAGACATTTCTAATGCAACATACAGAATGCTGGGCTTCATTGATTGCATGTACATTAATTTACAATCAGTGTGGCCCTTCTAGCTGGACTTTGCATATGTGTCCCTGATTTTTCACATGACCTGATAACCGTCCTTGACATCAGCTAGCTTTATGTCATATATGTGCGCACAGATAGGCAGCTTACTGAGTGGGCACTAAAGTGGTAATGTAATCCCAAATTTCCTCTTGCAACACATAGCAATCAATGACCAATTTACTGCAGAGCTTACAGTTTGATTTTCCTATCAACAAACCTACCAGTTTAATGTAATGTTAGCTGACCTACCTGCTTGTCATTTTTCTTTCTTCTGGTTGGTAGAAGAGTTCTACAATGAATACATTTGTTGGATATAAAGCATCTATCTAAGAAAATCAGCCAAATTTCTCCTATTTTTAACATTGCCTCTTTGTAGAATATAGTCATCTACCTGTTACATTATACTTCTTTAATCCCACAGATGCCTTACTTTCTTATTACCTTTGATGCAATCTTTCTAAAGTTTTATAAATAGACAATTCCTACATCAATGGAAACCATCGCAATGATGGAAATGTTCCTACTTGAGATCTTTATATATAGGGCCCATTATGTAAGGGATGTGTTGTATGAGAGCCATTCAGTGAGCAGACATTTCTTTTTTTCTGTATAGAGCCAGAGATAAAATAGATAGTCTCTCAGCTTAATGGGATTTTATCACTAAAGAATGATATATATTATAATTGCTTGTATGTATAATGATACATTAGGACTGTTAACACTTAAGTCTTTAAAGTGAAGTGAAGAGTCTGTGCAACAGTATGAAAAAGTCTGTGAATACAGTGAAGACAATGACCCTGTGCAGCCTGGCCTTCAGTGTATTATATGGATGTGGCACGCTCACAGGAAGCAATCTGTCTGATATACAGCACTGCCAGTAGGTTCATTTGGACTGAATTTTGCAGTGCACATAAGGTCCCAGATAAATATAAACCATTAACATTTAGTATTATTACACTATCCACTGTTTTAACAATTACTTTGAGCACCACTGGGTTAATGCTTATACTGTATGTTGAAAAGAAAGTTATTGACTTTGATAGGAGCCTTGGTTAAAGGGGTTGTTCCCATTTGAGCTAACTTTTAGTATGATGTAAAGAATGATATTGCGAAACAATTTGCAATTGGTTTTCATTTTTTATTATTTGTAGTTTTTTAGTTATTTCATTTTAAGTTCAGGAGTTCTCCAGTTTGGAGTTTTAGTGAGTATCTGGTTGCTAGGGTCCAAATTACCTCAGCAACCAGGGAGTCGTTTGAAAAAGAGACTGGTATGTGAATAGGGGAGGGCCTGAATAAAAAATAAGCTATAAAATGTAACAACAATAAAACTGTAGCCTCAAAGAACAATAGTTTTTTTTATAAACTGCAAAGAGGAGAGAAGAAGGCAAACAATCACAAAACTATAACAAATAAATAATGAAGACCAACTGAAAAGTTGCTTAGAATTGGCCATTCTATAAAATACTAAAAGTTTACTTAAGGGTGAACCACCCCTTTAAATGTAGAAAAGAATATTAGGCTTTTGTCTCTTCTACCCATAGGTCATGTTGGTACCTATTTTCTGCCCATATTAGTTAAACTATGGATACAATGGCAGAGGGAAAAGAATAATGTATTTGTATTCAGCTTCAGTGACTTTACTGTATGTGTGAGGGACAATTACAGTTCAATAGTTGGGTTTTTTTTTATCTATAATATTAAATAAATAAAAAACGAAATAATAATTTTATCGATATAATAGAGGCAATGTTCCCCCAAATGAGAAATCTCCCGAGCCCATCTGAGGCGGACAGGCAGGCGCTTGAGAAGTCATGGGTACACCATCAGCCTTGCATGTAATAAATGCTTTGGGGAGCAAGGCCTAGTGTATTTGCACCTGTGCTATTGGGTTGGGGACATTTTCACTTTGCGGGTTTTCTAAAACAAACTTTAAAACCAAGAAAATACAATAATATATTGCCCAAATATGAAAAAAAGTTTTTTGTAAATTGCTATTTTCTGCAGTATTTGTATGTGCCTTGCTATTCTCTTTACTGGTTGTTCTGACTGCAGAGACCATGTAGCAGAAGCCATCAGATAACAGGAGCACGTAAGGCATTCTGAGAAAGTGAGGAGTCAGAACCCAGAGTGCAGAAAGATACTGCTTTCCATTGAAACTTTATTTACAAATGACTTTAAAAAAAACTGTAAAAAATCACTGTATATGGACGTGTTGATTATTAATACATTTTCTGTTATGAGGCTCAATGTTGAGGTTTACACTTTTTAAAAATGAAATGGAAGCCGATACACCATTAGTGGTGCTTATACTCGCAGCGCTGCTGTGTTTTTAGCCCTTAATAGAACAAATCCATAGACGAGACTGTAGCGAGAGACCAGCGCTTTAGTAGCACTAGCGAGCCCTGTCCGAGCACTGGAAACCCCTTGGGTGCAATACTTCAAACTGCCGGCAGATGGCAGTGCTGAATTTCACGATCCATTTAAAGTGGCAGTAAACAAAAGCAGGAGGAGCCAGTGGTGCTGCCCGGCGTCATCCCGAGCCTCCTGCATCCCTCCCACTGTCAGAGTAGCTGTGGCCGGTGTGCGCTGCCAGACGGGCGACTGCTCTCATCCACATCATTACCATCCTCCTCTAGCTACTGAGTCACCATCACTCCCCTCTAGCTGGGCTCCTTAGATGCACTATTTACATACAGGCAGCCGCCCAGAGCACCCCAGACCCAACACGCAAGCTTAGATCGCATACGGCACACACACAGCACAACATATAGTAACACAGCGTCAGAGCATCACATCCGATTAGAGCATCAGAATAGGTTCCGGCAAAGTGCCCCATCTGGGTACCACAGCACTGCCAAGTGCCGAGCACATCATCCTACACACAGACAGCTGGATCTGGGGAATTAAACACAGAGCAGCCTCAAGCTCCCATAAAGGCAAGTGCATCCTAATACACAGTAAAGCCACCAGCTGTTGGTATAGATGGCTCTGTGCAGGGATTGTGCCTGCTGCTGTTGATGTTTCCCTGCACACATACAATATACAGTAAGTTTGTAGTGCGGCATCCCCACCCTACAGGAGCAGACACCCAGCCAGACAGGCTGCAGCCTCATTCTGCACATTACCTGCCTGCCCAGCAGCTGGACACAGCCACAGCATGAAGCAAGCCCTACTGGAGGTAATGAGGATGAATAGGATCTGCAGGATGGTGCTGGTCACATGTTTGGGATCCTTCGTCCTGGTCATCTTCTATTTCCAAAGTATGTTGCACCCAGGTAAGGCAGACTATTGCATGCCAACCCCATCTACTTGCAAGCTGGCTGGAGCGCCAGGCAGAATAGAATCACTGAGAGAAGTGGATCTATCTGCTGGGGCAGCCCTTGAATTACAGAAAACAGGCGTTGGATGTTGGAATTAATTCTCAGTGTCATTTGGCAGATTTTCTGCTTAAACTTTTTTTTGAAGCATTGCGAAAGAAGCTTCAGAGAGTTTCTCTACTATGTGACTTGGGCACTGGTCTGATAGCTGCATGTTTGGGCTCTTATTTTTTATATAGATTAAGTGAAATAAACCACTGAACTGGCAGTTGTAGTTCAGCTATGACTAGGAAGTTGCCCCCCCTCTAGAGAAGAGATTTTCATCTTAAATGTATATGTGTGTATTGTAAGTGGAGGGGCTGTCTGCAGGTGTCACATATAGAACCTCGTATCTCTCATGTGTGTAATAAGTTTATCTATCCCATTATGCCACTCTTTCACTCTGTTAGCCAAGGCATGGCTGGGGTGCTCTAAACTCTTCAACAATTCAACCATTAAATGACTTTTATCTGTTAAAGGTTTTTCACTTTGCCACTTGCTTTTCTGTATACTGAGATCTGATGGGAGTAGATAGCGGCGGTTCTCCATTGGTCATCCACCGAATTGTTCTTTCCTAATAGAAGTTAAATGAGCTAAAAAACATCTTTAAGAAAATATTATGAATATTAAGGTTGGTTGTTTAATACTTGCAGAGCAGATAGTTAAACATACATTTGTTTCATTTCAGAGATTAAATGGTAAATGTCTATGCCAGGTGTTTCGTGAAATCCTTCCAAAAACCTCCAAAATGAAATGGTTTGATTTCTGGCTTATAATGTTAACATTCCTGAAATAAAGGCCCATTGATACACTTGTAAATTAGATTTCTTGTTCTGAATTCCTTTTGGGCTCCAGAGAGCGTAACTCGCTGATGTAGCTGCTGTTTCAGTGTCTGTCGGACTTCTCCCTCCATGAAAGTTCATTATCTGCCTTTGCCATGCTCTTCTGATCTTTGTTTAGATTTAAATGCGGGGTTCCAGTATGTTATTTAATTGCATTAATCAGTGTCAGGAATTGAAATGGTTCTGTGCTGGGATGTATACGAATACTATGGTTTTGTATTGCTGATTAAGAGCCTATTCACAGTTTGGGTTGAAAAGCTGTTTAAAATGTGCACAAGACTTTAACCCTTGTTGCTGCCAGCCTTGGTAGCAGATTGTTCTCCATTATGAACCCATGAATAATAAAGAGGGTTGCTCAGTTATTATATATATATCTCTAGCCAGCAGCTATAGTGCCTAATAGAAAAGCCAATATAAAGAAATAATGTGAATATTACATTTGCACTAGTCTGTATAATGCAGCTTGGAGAAGATTAAGTGAATTTTTTGAGCTTCGCCTGCCTCTGCGAGAAGCAATCACAGGGATAAGAGAATATGTACTGTGTCTGGGCAGATCTGTAACATGTTTAATGCTGCCTTAGAATATGCAACAAATGAAAGGAAGGATTAAGCAATGGAACACTGTTTTACTGTGGCTTTGAAAGTTCTCTTCCCCTTGCGACAGAACTTGCAGGCTGTTTGCAGAAGATATTTATTGAGCTTGTTACTTCAGTCTGACACCCAGTAAGCCAGTTCCCTTAGTAACTTATAATGATAATATACTTTTTTGCTTGCGATCTGCATCTACATAGTTAGATTCATTTAAACATTGATGTGTGGCATAGGGGTGTCCAAAAGAAAGTAAATGCATGTAACTGGTTGATTGTGTGTAGGTTGTTAAGCACCTGAAGCTTCATTTTCTCCTCCTTCTACTATCAATTCCTTGACTACTAAATTATTCTAAGAGCTGCAGTTCAGCAAAGGGATTCAGATTGTGGTATTGATCTTATACAATGTAGCAGCTCTGGTACCTACAGTAATAGAAACTCAAAGCTACTGACTTGGCAGATATTAGAGCTTGGCTCTAGAGCCAAACCTGTGATAATTGGCTAATGACACCAGAATGAGTTTTATAGTGGTGCCTTTAAAATAGCATGTAAAATAGCATTTTTTAACTCTGCCCATTGTGTTAGGTAGTCTGGATATATCTGTTATCTGCCTAATGTTAAATGGCATCCAAACTAATTAAATAAGCTCTGACACTAGGCTGAGCACCTATTGGGTTGCTTTTCCTTAAAGTGCAGTTCTACTCCACAACAATTACACTCTTTGCTTAAGACCCACAAACCTGACACAAGCTTATTTTGCAGAAGTGGCAGTAGGAAGAATGACGTTAGTGTGGTGAATGCTCTGCACACAGTGTAGTGGCTATTCTATGCAGCGGGCAGTTGTACCTTTACACAGAGATATTGTGTTTACCATATAGAGCAGGGGTCCCCAACCACCGGGCCGGGGACCAGTGCCGGGCCGTGGGCTGTGCTGAACTGGGCCACCTCTGGTCCTACATACCTGATATCTCAATTCTCCAATGTGTTCCACAGCCATGACAACAGCAATGTGAAGCCCTGGAAGCTTTCTACTGATTGCGACAAGGGCCAAAGTACTGTACTTAAAGTTCCATACTAAGCATCAGAGGATGTCAACCCTTAGGTGGGAGTAAGGAAAGCAAGGGTGCTGGGCACATCTAGTTGCAGGGAAACAAGCTCAGGTCCCCCACTGAGTTTGCATTATGATGAGCTGTATTATATTTTATAATATAATAATAATAATAATAATAATAATAATAATAATAATAATAATAATAATAATAAAATAAAGTGCAATAATAATTACATTTACATCATATATGTAATAATTCAATTATATACTATGCATTGGCTGTGCCAACCCCACAACCCCGGTCCTTGGAAAAATTGCCTTGCTTGAAACTGGTCCATGGTGCAAAAAAGGTTGAGGACCACTGATATAGAGGACCTGCCTAGTGGGGCTAGGCATGGCTCACTCTTTATATATATATATATATATATATATATATATATATATATATTTGTGTGTGTGTCATCCCAGACCAAGTTTTTAACCAGAAATCATTTAATAAAGCACATTGCACTTTTATTTTAAAATTCCAACTTTTTTCACCAAAATGTATCCCTTTTCTAGGGATACACCGAATCCAGGATTCAGTTTGGGAGTCGGCCAAATCTACGCTCCTGGCCAAACCAAATCTGAAGCCTTAAAATCATGTGACTTTGTCGCATAAACGTGGAAGTTGAAGCCTTTTCTTCAACCCTTCCGAACCTTTAAAATCACGTGATGCATCCGGTTTGGTATTCGGCTGAATCCTTTGCAAAAGATTTGGGGTTCAGCTGAATCCAAAAATAGTGGATGCGTGGCAAATTTGTGCATGCTAAGGAAACTGTGCCCCCCATGGTTGAGAAATGGAGCTTAGAATTTCTCCTACGTGTGATGAATCAAGAAAAGTATAGAAGGTTTTTTAGATTTAAATAAATCAGCCCCTTTAGATCATGCATTGCATGTAAGGAGTGGAGATCTGTGGCTTATTGCTGTGTTCCATTTATTTGTGGAAATATGCTAGTAGCTATCTGTAACTGCCATAAAACATTTCTTCTATCTGCAAGCCCCTGGGAGACGCTGTACTATGCTTTTCATGGTTTGTTAGCCTTCAGCACCAGCAGAATGAATGTATTTTTATATATTCCAGACATTAATAAAGGGCAGTGTAGCGTTACTTTATTACAATTTTCATTGTATGTGAAAACGAATGGCTACTGCCAAATGACAGGTTGAGTCCTGCTGCTTCCCTGTGACTTATCTGCACACTTAACATTGGTGCACCTACTGACTGTCAGAATAACAAAGTAGGTGATCAGTGACCTGATCTAGGAAATACAGATTATTTAGCACAATAAGGACTTGTGTTACTAGCATCCAGTGAGTGTGCAAAGGGTTACGGGGAGGTTTAAGATACCACGGGGATATCTGAGTAAACTTTAAAGAGAAATAGCGGCCACAAATGGGTTTGGTTCGTATTTATAGCAGAACAGCTGTAAAACTGCTAAGCAGCCAAAAATCATAAATGCAGTGTGCTGCTTATAGTCGATTCATATGGGTTCTCTCTATGCTTGTATGGCTTCCTCCTACAGTCTGGAAAAGCATAATGGTAGGTTGGATGGCTTCTACTTAAACTTCCCATACAAGATGGGGCAAAGAATTGCTTATCCTATGCTGTACTGGAGCAACGCTGAAAGATTCTCTGGTTTTTTTCCCATGCTTGATTCAATTGCTAATGGAGTTACTCCTGCAGACTGAATTTTTTTTCACATTAATAAAAACGCAAATATTATTCTAGTGTTCTTTTCTGCATTTTTATTATGGAGTAGTTTCCTCGTATTGTTTTTAAATTTGCCCATTTGGTTATTTTTTTCTTTATAATTGTTCCACCAAAACCAGCAACTTCAGGATAAATTCACCTTAAATGATGTGAGGTCCAGCCCTGAGTGCCAGAGCGCACAGTGCCTACTGACGGGAACCCATACCCTCTCCTGCCCACTTGCACCTGCCTGCTGCTAGTTTGTGGTGGGTGGTAAAGGGGTTGGAGAGGGGGTACTATTAATACTATAATCAGGGGTCCCCAACTTTTCTTAATCATGAGCCACAGTCAAATGTAAAAAGACCTGGAGAGCAACGGTAGCATCATAAAAGTTTATGGAGGTGCCAAATAAGGACTAAGATTGGCTATTAGGTAGCCTCTATGCACACTATCAGCTTACAGGAGGCTTTATTTGGTAGTAAATCTTGTTTTTATACAACCAAAACTTGCCACCAAGTCAGGAATTCAAAAATAACTACCTGCTTTGGGGCACTGAGAGCAACATCCAAGGGGTTGGTGAGCAACATTCTCACAAGCCACTGGTTGGGGATCATTGCCCTAGACCATCAGCTTTAGGGGGGTAAATCATATGTTACTTAAAGAGATGGGCAGATTTTTCCAGAGCTAACCTCATGCACAAACCCTTTGGTACATATATTTCAGGTAAAAACAGAATAACAATTTTAAATTTAATGGTTATAATCCGTTTTACATAATTCCTGGTATTAAATAAAAAATTCTGCCACACCTTAATAAAGACAGCCTATGTATTAAATATACCCTGGTCATGCCAGCATGAAATGCAGCTGTGAATCCAACCAAGATACATGCGGGTACAGTAGATATAATGCCTACAACTAAAAGACACACTTTGAACTAAACATAAAAGTAGCAATTCTGCTAGGTTACTACCCTGTTTCCCCGAAAATAGGACATCCTCCGAAAGTAAGGCACCCCCCCGATTTTTCACCCCCCTTGGAAAATAAGGCACCCCCCGAAAATAAGACACCCACCTAGGGCTGGGCGATAAATCTCGCCCAAACGATGGAAAAAATGTGTACTGTATTCTTCTTCATGGAAAAATAAGACATCCCCTGAAAATAAGTGGCTCAGTAGGTCATTTACCATGTGGGAGGCCTGCATAATATGAAGTCCTTCTTCCTGGACTGTGCTAGGCCTTGGAGGGATGAAGCAGCTGTTTTTGCCAGCCCAGCACAGCGATCAAATAATTTTAGGTCCTTCTACCTCTTTAAAAAGGACCATTTGGGAATCCAATGACTCAATACTCTCACTAACAAACAATACATTGTAATAAAAGAAGCTTCAAACTGTAATTATAACAATAAGCAAAATATTTTAAAAAGCAATTAAAATGTGAAGTATTTGTAGTTCCTATAATCTGTAGTGTGCCACAAGTCTAACATCCTTGAAAAAAACTTTGGTTAATGTAGCCTGTAGTAATTCTCTTGTTTCAAGTGTATGCCAGAGCAACTAAAGGTGACATTCATTCCACAGAACAATTAACCATCCCAGTTATTTTACCAGGGCCAATCATTGGCCCTTGTGACATGTGATCCTTGACCGTGGGTCCTTTTTTAAGCCACCCTGTAGAGTCTGGCAGTAAAGGTATCATGTGTCTGTCTCACTGTAGGGGTCATATGATAGAGCATACTAGCAATGACAGCCACAGGTATTACATTTTGACCCTCATGACATAGTAGCTGTTTGGGAGCTTCCAGCCCGTTGCTGTATGTGTGTATTATTTTTAATCTGCAAATTCTGCAAAGTAGCACAATACAAGGAAATTCTGAGATACTGAACCTTTTTACAAATACCAGAATTCAGTCATGAGCATCTGTAGTGATTGTGCATTGCCTGTTAGTTGGCAAGTAACGTTCATGTTGCAGAGTGGAAATAATCAATATCTCCTCTGCCTCAGGCTACTGGGGATGTGCCCAAAGCAGCATTGGCTGTAATTGCTACAGGGCACATCCACCCTCGAAAGTCTGCTAGGAGGCCAACAGAATGAATAATTAGTTGTGTTATCACAAAACATAATTATGTTTGCTTAATGAAATTTGCAGTGGCGTTGTCACATTTAGTAAGGACGGCCTGATTCTTCTTATTACAGGCAATCTGGTGTGGCAAATTTAATAAATTCGAAATGCACAGTAATGAAACTGGTCAGGTGTGAATTCTGCATTGAACAGATTGATATTGTGCCATGGTTCCCGTTATATAAATGGGCATGCCAGGCAGGCAAAGCTAGCAGGGTGGAGGAGGTGCATAATTACTTGCAATTCAGATTATATTGTATTATTCACACTGAATTCAGACATACTTTCTTTTTACTAGACTTCTGGGACCCAATTACCATCTGTCTCTTTCAGCACACTGTAGTGATAGTTTCTTGAAAAGCTGTCACTATTTTACTTTCTTCTTCTTTTTATTGGGTTCTGCTGTTTTTATTTTTACTGATACAAGTATATCCCAGTGCTTAAATGACAGTTTGGAAATGAGGGTCTTTACCTTCTGGAACAGCATGGCAATCTAAATGTCAGTCCCATTGTGACCTTGGTAACTGTGCATAATGCAGACCTATAGAAATAGAACAGAAGCTCCTCTCTGCCATGTCAGTGAGTAGAGCTGTAGGGTTTGACACTCTTGTTAGAATGGCTGCCCATTATATTTAATGATGAGGGCTACCACCCTAACAAGGAATGGACCATTAGTGTATGTGGCACTGAAAACCTTAGGTCACACCCCTTTTCACAATCCCAGAAACCACAGCACACTCAATTAATAATGGGGTGCCCAGGGCAGCATATAAGCACAAACTCCTGCTCCCACCCTATTTAGCATTCAGATATGAAAATGTAGCTACTAGGCTACTAGGGGCCTCTTTTACTATAGTTCCATGCTCTGCCCTACACTCTGCTTCTTTCTGAGGAAAAACATTGCAACAGAATTGCATCGGGCTGGTGCAGTTTTCTGGTTACAGGAGGAAGAGCCCCATGGTTTATATAATAACATTTTGTCCCTCCAGTGATTATGCCTTTAGTTCTACTTTAAGTTTAAGTGCTGTTTGTCAACTGTACTGGTCCATGCTAGTAAATGAGCCTATTGTAGCACTCCAAGACAGACCAAAACTATCACTGCTCAGTATAGTCTAGAAAAGAGCGGTATAACTTCCGTAAACACATAGGGAGTAATACTTTCACTATAAGTTGTTACCTTTTTCCAGTTTGTGTTAAAGATTCCATTTTGTTTCAAGCAAGCAGCTCACCTCTGGAGGGAAACTACTGTAACTTATACCTTAAGGAAAGTCCCCATAACTTAACTTTTGTTGCTGTTATATTTACATTTGTGTTTGTTTTCATACATATTCCCTTTATTCTGGCCTTGAGAACCACTTAAAACAGAAATTCTCAATGCTCACTCTCTAAGGGAAATCTATCCAGCTGCTCCCAGGTGCTCAGATCCTGTGACTTAAGTGCTGTGATGTGACAGTGCCGACTTTCCCCAACTTCTTTCTCTCTTCAGGATCAGTGTGTGGCAGCATATAGCAGTAGGATCAAAGTATCCCACAGTGTAATTAATATTTCATAAAAATACAGAGCTGAGAGCAGTTCTTAAAAATGCCAACACTTTATAATTCCTAAGACTTAAAGTCTTTGTTTGTTTTCCAGTTCAATACAAGTGGTTTTGTTGGTTAATGGCTAAACAAATGGCTTTCGTATACAGTTAATTAACAGGGAAGTGGCATTTTATTTCAAACTTTGGCCTCAAGGTAATTAAAAAGAACAAATATGCTGATCTGCCCTTTTTTTAATGCATATCTTGGTCCTACCCCTTTTTATGACTATAAGTGAATAATTCATGGTGTTTTTTTTCCTCTCTCCTCAATGATTATCCTCTCCTATAACATTTTGTTATGTTGCTGTTAATGTTCTTTGATGTCAGTACTAACCATGTATATAAGTAGGCCTCGTGTTTATTAAATGAACAGTAACTGAAGTCATTCTATTGTATGCACTTTAAAGGAGCAACTCAGTCTGCCACCTCTGGTTAAGCTGAACAGCAGAATAAGAAAAGCAATAAAAAAAAATATATATCTCTGCACAGACTTACCCCATCCTATGTGTCTTCACAATGTCCAGGGAAGAAGATAGAGATGGGTGCTGGCCTTATTCACGCAGTGCTCCGCTGCTATAACGCCATAACAAAAAGGGAAAAAGACGCACTCCTTCTCTAAAAAGAAAAGTCCTTTATTACATTAAATGTAAAAACATGAGTGGCTACTGTAGAGCAAACAGCCTGATGCTTTTCGGGAAGAACCCTTCATCATAGGCTGTTTGCTTCACAGTAGCCACTCATGTTTTTACATTTAATGTAATGAAGGACTTTTTTTAGAGAAGGAGTGCAGCTTTTCCCTTTTTCTATGGTGAACAGAAGAATAGCTGTCATTATAATCCACTGACAAATTTGGTCTGACATAAAAGGTATGCATTGCACAAATCCCTTTTTTAACTAGAGTTTTGTGACATCAACAGTGTTTTACAGCAAGGTCTAGCTCAAAACGGCACACACTCTGTAAATGGTGGGCAGTGATCAGGTGCCATTTGTAATGCAAACAGTAGAAAGCAATTGGGTTTTGGAACTCTCTATGGAAAGGAATGGAAGATATTAATCTCCAAACATATTTAGCATATCTTTATACAGTGACAAATAGCCATTTTATTATATGGTCCATCTATTCAGTGCTAATTTTAGGATGCCTTTTATGTTTGAAGAATCCAATTAATATATATTATTCTTGTTTATAGAACTGAAGGGTTTAGGGCAGGCCTTTGACAAGTTTATTAAACCAACAGACTGCAAAGTGGTGCTATCACATGTCTCTTAGCCTGAGCAAGGATGTTTTATAGATTTACAGTACATTCTTTTATACTGATGCTTCATATTGTACTTTGAAGATGAGCCCTGTGAGATAAAGCGTAGTTCAGTATCCAAGAAGACCATGTTTTCAAACTACAAGGACTGAATAAGAATTGGCAGCTTTAAGATCCTACCTTTTGTTACAGCTGACTTTAAAGCCAAACACCCAAGGAGAGTATCCCATTAGAAAGTGTTATGGAACATTGAGGCTGCAAGAACACATTTTCTCATGCACTTGTAAGACCTCATTGGATAAAGGTTAAGATACGAAGCAGTATAAGCCTATCTACAGAAGGATGGACTCAGCTTCCGAAATAATCCACCTCTGCTTGGCTTCACTTTGACCCCATGCTCAGACGAACAGTTATTATCCGGGGCTCAAACGCGCTGTCCTTACGAATCTTCATATCAAAAGATGTTCTTAAAGCCAAACTGTGGGAGACATTTATTTCATTGTTAAGCCCATACAAAGAAGGAAACTCTTGATTTACCATAATCTTTTCAAGCAAGCTGAGCTGATCACAAATCCAGGAACCTGATGGAGAAGGAGGCCATTACATATACAGTGTGCAAGGCTTTTTATGAATGATAGCCTCCTAATTCCCTTTTGGCACCCAGTAGTGCATGACATTCTAGTGTGTTCTACTGAAGTTAAAAATAAGAAATTGTATGTATGATTCTGCTAGATAAACATTATAACTATTATAATTGAATGCAACTTATTCTCATTCTCCTACATTAAACATTTAGTAGCATAGATGATTTGGGGAAAGCATTCTGCAATCAGGATGAGGTGGTTGTGGTACATGTGGGATGATATTATAAATCATACTGTAAAATCAATTTAATAAGCAATATTTTGTTTGCTACCAATAACAAGAAATGCAATTCTACTGCATATTTTTATTGTAGCAGCAGACATTTGGATTTTGGGCACTGGGTGACATAGTTTTCCCACCTGCTTTCATCTAAACATTATGAATTGAGCTCTTGTTGCCCTGAATGACTGCATACTGTGGCCCATGTATGTATATCTGTATGTATATCTTTATTTATAAAGCGCTACTTGGCACATGATTCTTCACAGTAAACTCTATATCAACCAATATTATTGTTAGTACCAAACTGGGCTACCATGTAGCTGCCCAATTTAGTACTTACTTAAATGGATTGTCCGTCCATTCAAGTTGTTTTCTGTCTTGCATTGTTGATAAATGAGTTATGTCAGTAGTCAGCTCTTCAGTTCCCACAAAGCCTTGCATGTTCTGTGATTAACAGTCCTGTGAAAAAGAAGAATAACAGAATAACAAGAAATATGAAAGGGTACCCTCACCCTTATAAAGGCACAAGGCTTGTGACATTTTACCTTGTTATGGAAATCCTTGTTGATCATAACTGATAATAGCAGATATTAACCTTTAGTATATTATAAAATGGCCAATTCTTAGCACCTCTTCAACTGGTCTTTATTTTTAATTTTTTATAGGTTTTGATATATTTGTCATGTTGTTCTGACAATTTCCAGCTTTCAAATTGGGGCCACTGTCCCCAGCAGCCAAAAAGCAATTGCTTTTTGAGGCTACAATTTTATTATTATTGTTACTTTTTATTATTTATTTTTCTGTTTGGTCCCTCTCTATTCATATTCCAGTTTCTTATTCCAACCACTGCCTGTTTGCTAGGGTAATTTGGACCCTAGTAACTAGATAGCTGCTAAAATTCCAAACTGGAGAGATGCTGATCAAAAAAGTTAAATAATTAAAAAAGCACAGATTATATAAAATGAAGACCAATGGCAAATTGTCTCAGAATAGTGGTCTCTACATAATACTACAATGTTTAATAATGGTAAAAAACTATTTTTTGCTTAGCAGGCTTAGGCGGTTCAGAGAGATTTTTATATAGTGACTGAGGAATCATCTGTGGATCCCTGTTCCAGAGATAGGAACAATCCCTTCTTTCTGCTGCCTTAACATTCTCCTGTGCCTTTTCCATTACTCTGCATTACTTAAGGATGGAAAGGGTGTATCCAGCAGGAAGAAAGAATTCTATTTGCTCTTGACATGTCTGTGCCCAGTATATACAGACATATACCACAATGTGCTGGGTTTTCTGCTAAATTTCTCTTTTGGATCTGAAGCTAATGGGATATATTTCTTAGTCACTTTTTAAAAGCTGAATTTCTTTAAACAAAACACTGTACTCCTCTCCAATACGTCAGCATGGCATGGCAGACATATTGATAAATAAATATACCTTTGGCAGTTTACAGTATATCTTGTACAGGGGGTGAATTAATGGACAGGTTGGTTAGATTCTCAAAGCTAAAAGCAGAGAACAGACTACAGGTAGATTATGGTCAAACTGATTTTTGCAGCAGCGATCCTGTTGTTGGACTACAAATCCCAGAATTCACTTACAGCTGTTATTCAACAGCAGCTAGTAAAGCACAGATTAAAGATGATTTACAGCATTTTGAAAACATTTATAGAGAGCAATCTTTTTTTTGGGGTCACATCCTAAATGGCCACTTTTGCTCAGCAGTGCCAGCTACTTCAAGTGAAAAGGAGGTAAAAAATGACCTGAAAACAGTTGACAGTCAGTGCACAGACCTTCCACAATGGCCCATTTAGTTGTTCGGTTACCCTCTGAGCTTGCTGTTGGTGCCCTGTATAGAGTGGCACTAGGTGGTGGTGCACCCTTGTCACAAGGGAAGACATTTTGTACAATGTGATAGATGTGGAAGAAAGCCAATCACCCTGAGGGAATGTAGGTGAGATCACAGGGCCAGCTCTTTGGTTACAGAGGGCATCTGTCTATGCAAAATCATACAAATGTTGTGTTCAGTAAGACAAATGTGTACACTTTTCTCCTGCATTTTAATAGCTTTTGAACAAGAGCAAATAATTACAGTGTCTAGCCAGTATCCCAGTATTTAATTTAACTTCCAGAATAAACAATTTGGGTGCTGTTTGGAATTAGTAAACCTTTGATAAAGTGCCAGAGATTTGGGTCTGTATTTGTTCTTTGTATTGAATTTGTGTTTCAATAAATAATTTGTTTTGCTGTCTCCTCATGTATTTTGTAGCAACTCATTAAACCTGGTCTCTGGCCTTTTCAATTTGATACTTTAATTTAGGTTTCTAACGGCTGAAACCCAAATAGGCAGTTGAGAACAAAACAAGAACAACTGAATTGTTGTGGTCAACACTGAAGAGGTGGCAACCCTTAATAGGCAACAAAGCAGGCCTATTTAGGGGAGCCAAATCAGCTTGTTGATATGTTCCTCATCCCAGTGGAATTTTTTATTTTTACATGGAATTTTTTAAACTTGTCCTATAGATGTTTGGATGATTTTGGATAATATCACATAGGGCATCTAACAGGCCCCATACATGGATAGATAGGCTGTGGACTCGTTCTAAAAGGGCAGAATTGTCAGCTTACATCTGACCATGTATGGCCAGTTTTAGATAAAGGCCAAACCTAGGGGAATGCAGGCTGGACAGAACTAGTACAGAATTAGGGATAGGCAGAAGAGGCACGTGCCCAGCACCTTAGGCATGCTCAGTAGGAAGTTGACCAGGCTTACTAGTACTGGGAAACATAAGAAGGCAATAAAAGAAACAAATTCATTTTTAAACAAAAAATGTGTAAAAACAGTACAAAAAATAGAAACTCTGTTGTGCTTATTATTGAAGTCAATACATTTTGTGAAGGTGCCCTGCCCCATTCAAGCTTAGTTAAGTTGCATAAAGAGCTCAGACACTTACATTGGTTCCTCTGGGCAAGTCAGCAGGGGTGGCAGACTTTCTGTGTGCTGAAACGCTTGTTAGATAAGTAGCGCATTTGTAGCTTAGGCATGTATCTAGAAAATGAAAAATAACTGGTGAGCTATGAAGGGACAGAGGACCCTGGGAACAGTTTGCATTCTTTAGAGATGTGACATTTTGATAGAGCTGTAATTTAGTTTTTATCATTTTGCCTACATGTATAGTATAATATTTTCGTACCGTGCCAGACACACATCCAATCGTGGGGATATCACTGTACTGCTTTTTCATCACAAAGGCAACAAAAGCTGCCTTGAAATATTCCAAGTAGGGATGTGAAGAATTTGTGCGTGTTTTCTTAGCATTGCTATTCCTACTCTTAGTGAAATGAAAATATACACAGGTTTGCAGTGCTCCGGCAGGGAGAGCTGAAGAAAGCTAGTGTCTGAAACAAGGCCTGTTTTCTAAGGCCACGGGGCAAGTAATTTCAAGAATGTTAGATGCCAAGTGTGAGAATTCTTTGTACTGCTGAGTCTATGTCCCAGTTTCCTCACAGCTCTTGTCTGGGTGCAAGCCGGCAGAAATTCTCTGGTGTCTAAACTTGATGGGCTTTTAAGCAGAAGTCAGAATAGCTTGGCAGCCCTGAATGAAATGAGGAAAAAGCAAGATCCTGTGTGCCGGTGATGAACTTAGCCAGATGCTTTATACCTTCACTCGCTTTTAATGCAGACTAGCGGACTTCTTTGTGCTTCTGTTTTTAAACTGCCTTTGTGCTGTTTTTAGAGGCTTAGGAGCAAATTTGGTGAAAGTAGCATGGTATTTTTAAATTAAAGAGATACTGACAAATATTCTCTCCCCTGATGTGTTAGTACTGACAAATACATTAGATAAGGGATCCCCAACCTTTTATACCCGTGAGGCACATTCAAATGGAAAAGGTGTTGGGGAGCAACACAAGCATGTTGCTGGGGGTGCAAATAAGAGCTATAAGTGGCTGTTTGGTAGTCCCTATGTGGACTGGCAGCCTAAAGAAGGCTCTGTTTGGTATTATGCCAGGTTTTTTTGCAACCAAAACTTGCCTCCAAGCCAGGAAATAAAAAATTAACACCTGCTTTGATGCCCCTGGGAGCAACATCCAAGGGGTTGGTGAGCAACATGTTGCTCACAAACCATTGCTTGGAGATCACCGCATTAGATAATGTAAAGAAAGGGTCAGATGCCTTTCTAGCAAAGCAGAAATTACAAAACTACTGGAATTAACGCTTAGTGCCTGTTGATGAAAGGCTTGAATCCAGTTGGCATTTTGGAGTCAGGAAGGATTTTCTTTTTTATAAAGCCCATTGGAATTGAATTGACACAGAAAGTAGTTATACTATGCCCCTGTGCTGAGTTTCTACGTTTAAATTAGGTGGATACGGCTATTTAAATGGGTGCTGTCTTCAAACAAAACTTATTCAATCTTCATGTATATTTATTTTACCCAAATAAATTCTCACCAGTGTTTTCAGTGGGTGTGTTGAGTTTGCACTGACTGGCTTCATTTTATGAAATACGCCTGTCACCATAAATGTATACATAAGTCTTTTTCCATGTATATGTACGTGAGTATGTCTGAGTGTATGTCAACTTCATTTTCCACATCGCACAACTCAGCCGTGTGACCTAAGGAAACAAGGTTGCATAAATGCAAAATATTAGGTCAGTGGCGCCTGGGCAGGAATGAATCCTAAAAAGCACACCATTATAATGTGAGGTTTTAGCCGACTCACCTGCATCTATTCTATCGCCAAACAAGAAAAGCAGATTAATGTAACTGTCCCCTGTTAATAACTGTAGGTACATTTTATTATATTTTTATTTTATTTTTAGTGTGTCTCCAAGCTGCACAAAAGTGTGATCTGCTTTCAGGAAAAAGCACTTTGCCAGTTATCTGGCATAAAATCAGTTTTGGAACCAAGTCAGTGAAGTGACTTTTCAGCAGGATTTCACTTAATCAGAAATTTTTCCAACATAGGGGCATATTTGCAAAGGGTTAGAAGACAATTCCCCTGACAATTCTCTGAGATTTGCACTTCTAAACAAGGCAATTAGATTGTGTTTCGAGAATTTTGAAACGTATTTGTTAAACCACTGATGAATAATGTAGGTTACTTAATGCAAAGTGAATTTGTTTGTGGGGAAATTCAGCAAGGGGTACGTTAGAAGGAATTACATATGGAGAAGTATATTGAGTTGGGGTTGTCGCTGGACTTTAAGGGGTAGATTTATCTAATATGGGATCAGAGCTCACCACCGAAAAACTCACCCACTTTCTATTCATTCCCATGGGATTTTTAGAAGAGTATTTATGAAATGATGAACTTTAACTTTCACCCATAAATTAATATGCTTCTAAAAAGATCCAATAGGAATAATTAAAAAGTGGATTAGTTTTTCTGTAGTGAGCTCTTATTTCACATTTTGATTAATCTGCCCTTATGAGTGCTGAATGCATTGTCATAACATAACAAATAACATGATAACAAAATATTCACTGAAATACAGACATATATCAACACAAACATACAAGCAAGCATTCATCTAGACACAAACACAAGGGCAAACTAACCAGTCTGGCTAATACATTGACATTTGGGACAGAAAGCTTTATTTAGGGTCCTTTGGGATAAATTGCAGGATAGCTGTTGTTTCATTTTAATGCTGTAAGGTAGAAGTTGGGCCCACGGCATAGTCTTTACTAAGGACCTCTTTGGCATTGTTTAACTAATGTACATGCACAGATATACTGTATATACATGCAAAAATAGATCACCATCCATTTGCATGCATACAGAAATATACAAATTCAGCAAGATACCAAGACAAAGATACCATACCCAAAATCAAATACTCGTAAATCCAGAGCTAGTCAAGTGGCTTGCAACAATAACAATAGCAGCCAGGTGTGGAAATAAATGGCATGTTAAGGTGACATTGCAACAAATAATGTGGTTATCTAGGACAAATGAACAAAAGGGGAGCCATTGTACCCCACTGTGTGAAAGAACAAGGTTAAATCGCAAATGTCTCACAAATGGTACTTCGAGGTGGGATCTAGAATATACAGAAAGACCCATAGCAGGATGATATATTCCTGATGGGTAGGAGTATTTGTTTATTTATGCTTTTGTTTATGGCTAGAGACACTTTTCTGCTGAACAACATAAATATCCCTTTGGATTTCCGGAATACCATAAATCACGCATAATCCTAGCTGGTGTAACTTACCTCTCTATATTTAAGAGGCTTTATCAACTTGGCAGGTGTAAGACTAAGCAAGTAGCATTAAGTGTGTAACTTAAAAGAATCACAGACTCTGCCTGGCGCATGGAGCAGTGGAGCATGGCTTGCACCATGCAGGGTACTCAGAATCTTTACATTCAGCAGCCCATAAAAGACTCCTTACAATCCATTTATTCTTCAGCTCTGTCTAAATGGTCAGCATCAACGAAATGGCTCTTTTAAGAAATAGCACAGCACAGGCGAGCTTTTATGAATGAGCGAGTGACATCAGGTCCTGGAAAATATTGTCAGGGGAAAACAAGCATTCCCTATGTGCTTTTGAAAAGCTGCTCTATTCTGTGCTTAAGAAAATGATTCCTCTCTCTTTTCCTAATATTTAACAGAATATTTCCACAAAACTAACAGCAGTGCAATACAAAAACTGAGCATTTTTGGTTTGTTGCCCCAAGCACCCTTCCCCACTCAGCACACAATTTTCCAACCCCTGATGAAAATATTACACCAAAGATTCATTACTCTTAAATCTGTTTAAGTTCTTTATGACTTTTCATATTCCCGTGCAGGGAATTGTGGGCAGAGAATCCATTTAAATGTACCAAACGGGATATCAAACTTACAGAGTACTTCTGCTGCTGGTTAAAGTTGAGCCCCTGGCCCTAGAGCTGAGAAAAGGTTTATCACGCAGCGTTGCTTTATAAGTCCAACCCTGATATTGTTGGGACTGCAGCTACCAGTGTGCTTCAGTCTAGAGCAGCAGTTCTCAACCTGGGGGTCGAACGACCCTTTTACAGGGGTCGCCTTAGACCATCGGAAAACACACATTTCCGATGGTTTTAGGAATAATTTTATGGTTGGGGGGTCACCACAACATGAGGAACTGTATTAAAGGGTTGAGGCATTAGAAAGGTTGAGAACCACTGGTCTAGAGGATAAGATGCAGACAAGAAAAAGTGATCTGAAGCAGGTTATTGTAGTTCAAAATGAATAAGAAGATGAAAATTGACTGGGGTACCTCACTTTGGCATCTCCTGCAGCATCATTCTGACACTGAGACCAAATAGCATGGCAGAGGCTGTACTAATTCTATCACTGTGTAATCAATCAGTTTTCAGGATTTTCTCCAGTGCTTGCCTTTCGCTAGTGACAGAAATTGGCAGCCTAGTGTTGCTGGGACTTCGAGTGGCTCTTTGTGTTCAAGGAGACTGTATAATGAATATATCCAAGGTAGCCACAGACAAGTGATTAAGCTCGCAATGCGATTTATAATATGCAAACTGCCCTGAGCAGCCTTAGAGATTAGCATACATTATGTTAGATGGAACACTATACTCTTGCTACAGACTTTCATATTTAATGTTTTGCAAGTAAGACATAAAGGGGGAAATATAATAAAAGTTGAAAAAAAATGTGCAAATGTAATATTCTTTGTTAGTTATTGCAAGGCCAATTTTAATTGCAAATAGTGCACTTTTAAGAAATGTTTGAAGGTTCTTTTTATAGCAAGATGCCACAATCCAAATTTCAAGAGGCTGTAATAAACCAAAAGTGTTGCAGAACAATGTGGTAACATAGCTTCAGATACATGGGAAGTGTGGAGAGTGCTATGTCATTTAATGTAGATGATGAGACAACATGTGTTGGGACACCAGTATCTCACTTACAGTTATATATTAATTATGTGTATGTGGAAGTATAATGATAATTTGATTCACAAATGTTGACATATACGCACAGAAGCACTTTTATTGTTGCATATTTTAGCAGCCCTCTATTATCCACTATAGTAATCTTCTGAAAGCACCAGCATTTTTTCACAACACAACATTCTTTGAGCCGAAAATCACCCAACAGACCCTGGTGCTATCGCCATGATATCGTTCTCATGTGACCAATGGAGCAGCAATTCTGCCAATAACCACCAGAAGATTTTTATCCCACTGCTTTAGTTGCCATTCTAACCCATAAATCCACAGAAGAACATATGGGCAAATAATAATGAAAGCGCTTGTATATCATATGATTCAATTCAAGAAATAATAAAAATAAACTGGAAACTGCTACTTCTGTCCGGAAAGTCTGTTGATCATTATTCACCTACGAGGCAAAATTCATGTAGTATTTAACAATTCAACGTGCAGTACATAGCAGTGGTTTTAGGGCATTTTCTGTCCATTGCTCTATCTGTGCCCACTTACACACATATGAAAATTATGGAGATTCAACCATTTAGATATACTATCAAGCATATTTAGGACAGAAAATTAGTTTCCACTACAAATCTTACCCCAATTAACTTTGAAGCTTGTCTTTTAGGAGAATCGAAGAGAGCACACAGCCTTTGCAAACCTCACCCAGTCCAATTCACAATAGGCACAATGTAGCTATAGTGTGTAAAATTAGAGGGCTGGAATAGCCAAGTATATGGAATAGTTGCTGCCATTTTTATGGCCTCTATGTACTGCTTGAAGTTTCAGTAGAATTCATTGATATTGTTCATTTGGCTGTTGCATTTGACCCACTCTGTAATTAGCTGCATATGCTTACTAGAATATAAAGTATTAGACTGCTGGGCAAATAATGAGACATAATCCTGTTAATTGATGATTTATAAATGCTGTTGTATCTGCAATAAAATAAAAATAATAAAGGTGACTGACAATTTGGTGTGATTGTCCTTACAACAGAAAGATAATATACTTTTGCCTGGATTATTTTTAAGATCAAGCAAAGACTGATGCATTCAAATTGACATGTCCTAATATCCCTAATGTGATCTAAACTGCCATTATGCTGCAATCATTGAGGGAGACTGCAATCATCAGTAGCGCTTGGAGAAAATCAGGAGCAATTTGGGGTAATCATAGCAGAGCATCATTAACTCCTACTGTGTTGGAGCTGTGCACTGCTCTATTACCAGGTTTTTGCTGTGCCACTACAGAAAATAAAGCATGCTATGAACTGCATTCTACAGGTATTTCTAAAATAATATCTTTCTACATGTTGCAAAGTGCTCTGGAAAAAGTAGAGTGCCTATAATTGTCTGTTATTGTGTGTTTCTATTTAAGGGCATCAGAGTAGCAAGCTCATAAATATTACATTAGGTTCACCATGTGAGAATTGCCCTAAGTTGGTTCAGTTCAGGCCACTTATTATCTTCAATAACCTTTCTGGGCATTTTAGGTATTATTCCGATTTTTAGAACTTGAGAAATGGGTGCTGTACATTTTTAATATAACACATCCATTTCCTTGAGCATAATACAATGAGGTTTTATTTTTCCAAAGCCGCTGGAGCTGGGTGTGTTGAACCCCTGCCCCCATAACACACCAAGCTCTGTTCCTGCCTCATGCTCCATGACTTCTCCTGGGAGCTTGTTTCTCCTACTAGCTCCTACTAAGGGGTATATTTATCATGCTGTGTAAAAAGTGGAGTGAAGCATTACCGGTAATGTTGCCCAGGGCAAACAATCAGCAAATAGATTTCAACAGCTAGAAAACCAAAGCAAAGCATCTGATTGGCTGCTATAAGCAACATCACCGGAAATGTTTTACTCCACTTTTTACACAACATGTATCTGTGCTCCCACTTTGTGACTGTTGGACAGGGATTCAAAGTAAAAATGCTGGCACACGTGAGTAGCTGCCTTCCATGAGATGCCATAGATAGAGCATGCTGCTGCTGCTTAAATAAAAAGAAATTGCTTAAAAAAAAGAAATTGTGAGGCAGAGACCTGGGTCCCCTCCAATTACAGTTCTCAAGGCAGAACCTTCTATTACCTACCGAGGGCTAGATCTGAGTGTATAAATGCACAAAAAGCTACTCCTTTCCTGACTGGAAGTACTGGGGACTGGACATGAAGGAGATATTGACAGTTATTTCAATTTACCACCCAGTTTCCAGTGCAAATGCAGCCTGGCCTTCCCACCTATCCTGACCTATACCTGCCCCTAGTTCTGGCCCTGGATAGCACTATACTGAGGTAGAACTAGAGAGGGTGTGCAACCTGGGTACCAATAAAACTTGGCCCGTCACTTGCATTGTAACATTTCAGGAGGTGGAAGACCCTGAAGTGGATAACTTCAATAAAAACTAGAACTCCAGATCTGTAAGGTCAGATATTCTTGATGCAATACAAGCAAGCAAACACAGAAATCATTGCAAGGTTTAACCAACAAACTTGTGCACATTTTCCTCCCTGAAGAAATTAAATGTAGCCGCTTCTAACATCTGACAGTATGGATTCCCTCGAGTCTAAGGCAGAGACGTGTTTTCTTGTATTTGGTGATATCATGCAAATATTTCTGTGCCTCAGATTACCTATTATTCATTTTCTATTTGCAATGGTGGCGTAATTTCTTCTTGCTGATTTTATTTTCAAGGGTCAACACTGGGTTCATTTCTCTCCACTGAAGTGCTGGTAATAATGATATTTGCTGGTAATGTTATGCTGAACATATTTGTACACATCCGAATACCTCACGGCTCGGCTGTGTCTAATAAACAAGTTCCATCTCAGTTACTTAGTACAAAGCTGCATTTACTGTAGAGTCAGTGGGGTGTTGTACGTATGTATTTATATGGTTAGTACGTGTACAACTTTGTATGTTACTTAAAGTATGTTAATAGCAGCTGGAAAGGTAAATCCCTGTGCCTCATGGTACTCACTCTCCTAACGTGTTTTGCACCACTGGGTGCTTCATCAGAGGAGGTTGATGAAGCACCCAGTGGTGTGAAACGCGTTAGGAGAGTGGGTACCATGAGGCACTGGGATTTACCTTTCCACTGTTTGGTATAGTATGGTTTTGTTTCTTGAATTGTTTGTTTAAATTTTGAGCCAATAAATGGTTGTTTATTTCACTGATAAATTTGTGTATTAAACAGCAGGAGAACAACAGTGCATTTAAATACAAAAAAATATAAACGTATACAGTTACATCAGAGATTGTAGGAGTCATTTATAAAACTCAGCCGCAAGTGCAGTCATGCCAAAATGGAGGGAAATGTCGCACTTATACAAGCCATTTATTACTAGGTTTGCCACCTTTTTTTGTCATTAAATTACGGCCTTTGGGTGGGGGAATATAAGGTATTGTAATGTAGGGACGGGCACGAGTGGGTGGAGAAATTGGTGAAGTGGATGAAAAAATGGGCAGGGCATGGGAGGGACAATCTTTATAAGGGGGAATTCGGCTCAGGGAAGGGAGGTATTTATAGGGTAGTACAAATGACTTTGAACTTTCTTTCTTCTCTAAGCGCCTCAGGAGACAGGGGCATAATGTGAGGTGTCTGGGCTCCCCAAGCATTGAAATATAAAGAGAAAGATAATATAATAAATCAGACTCCAGACTCCCCAGAGTCTGCTCACTTTCTATTTTGTTACACTACTGTATCCGGATAGCACCAGTCTTGTTCTACGCAAGCGTAATGTTTCACATCACTATGCCCTGCCAAAAAACTTACCTCCCATGGTCCCATTTCCACAGGACAGTGCTGAATTACATATGGGCTGCCTATGGAAATTTAGTCTAGTTGGAGAGTTTTATGAAATATTGATTTACTCTATACATCTAATCTGTAGTGTTCCTATTCTTAAAAGGAATACTTATTATAGTGTGTAAGCCAACATCACTGGTGATGTTGCCCATAGCAACCAATGAGATCTTTGCTTTTGTTTTCTAAATTGTATGTGACTGTTCAAATCCAATTGCCTATTGGTTGCTATGGGCAACATCACCGGTGATATTAGCTTACACGCTATAATAAATATGCCTCATAAAGTAATGTCCCACTTCAACATGGAAGAAGTAGAATTCTAGCGGTCACGATCTGGCCTTCAATTAATAAGAGATTGAGATTTGGAACCTGGGAAAAAGCTAGCATTGCTCACACTCGATATTTCCAAAGGAAACTGCATTTCAAATTGTTTAGGTCTGAATGACTCTTTTCAGAGTGTGGCCTGAGCAAATGTGCACCGCTAAAAAGCATATCTCTGAATAGCATTGGATTCTCCTCACATACTCTGCAATGGTCTTGCTATTATTGTGAGTCAGTAGACGGGATTTCATCAGACAGCTGTCAAAGGCAACACAAAGGGCATTGTGCATCTCTGAAAGTGAAAGGACATGTAACACTGATAGTAATGAGCACAACATGCTGATCAGCAGCCGAGCTGCTGTGCTGTGTACTCACATCTCAGAGGGGCTAATATATGTGTTTAAATCCATGTACTCAGAAGAGAGCAACCTACACAAAAAGTAGCAATATGCTGGAGAAATAAATAATTATTTAATAACAATAATTGCCACAGTACCAGTGAAATCAAATTATATTTGCATCTATGTTTACTTTTGTGATGACAAATGTTTTCCTTATGAAAATTACCCTTGATTTCCTGTCCAACAGTAGCATTGAAACACTTTATGCTGAAAGTGCGTCTGTAGATTGAAACCAGGAGAGTGCAGTTCTGCAGGGCAGGACTGATTCTGTCTCAATGGTAAACAATCTGTTGTCACGCAGGGAGATTAATAGCTGCCACTGTAGCTAGCTAGAATTAGGTTTTATTGATTAGTGTGAGGGCATAATGAACTGTCTGCAGTCCTCTTGCAAAGCAAGTAGCAGTTACTAATCTCTTTTTTGGGATACAGACCATATGTGTATAAAAATATAAGATAAACTGCTTGCTCATTATGTCTTGGCTTGTTGATGAGACATTCTTGTAACAAGATCATATCTGATTGCATACCTTTGGTATACCTATTTCTAACAAATAGACCACTAATTATATCAATGTGAGATTAATAGCTGGATAGAATTGGGTTTCCTTATGTCTTATGTGGTAAGACATCAATTTTGCCCCATAAAAAAAACAATGAAGCCTATTTCTAAACAACTATTGGTGATAGCAACTAATCTTACTGTGTTCTCTGGTTAGGAGTCGGCTACATCAACACTAGCCTTATAGGCAACCAGTGGACACATTGCATTGGTCACAGGCATGTGAGTTGTGTGTGTTCCCTTGGAAGTCTCATGGATAACACTTTCCAAAACCAGCTGAAGTATAGTTACACACTAGCTATTTGCAGAGGAATTCTTCACCACAGAATGTTTAAACTCCTCTACACTGATTTGGTGTCAGGATATTTTTTTGTGCATCCTTGCACCAGTTTTATTCTAGACCAGTGGTCCCCAACCAGTGGCTCAGGAGCAACATGTTGCTCACCAGCCCCTTGGATGTTGCTCCCAGTGGCCTCAAGGTAGGTGCTTATTTATGAATTTCTGGCTTAGAGGCACATTTCATAAAAAAAAAGTGTACTGTGAAACAGAGTGTCCTGTAGGCTGCCACTACATATTTAGTTCTACCAAATACCCAAACACATCCCTTATTTAGTAACCCAGGAACATTTTTCATGCTTGTGTTGCTTCCAAACTCTTTTTGCATTTAAATGTGGTTCACAGGTAAAAAAAATGTTGGGGCTGCCAATGTAGACCTTAACACAACTTTTGTCAAAAGTTGATGACATTCTGTGTTTCTATTGCTAAGAATCTAATGACAAAAGCCATTCACCACAGTGATCCGTTTATCATTTTTATAAAACTCTTTCTTTATGACATAGGCTTCTTCATCTAACATACCATATTTAGGCTGAGACACTTTGGATTCTGGATGAATTCCACTTGCTAATTTTAATTTGTTTTGTTATGCTAACACATTTTTGGAGGATGATAAAAGGATGAGAATCTTAATTGTATTGATATTGTACATCCTTATTCATACCCTCAGCCAGGATCAAATCACTGCATGGGAGGATTAAGGCTCTACCTATGTAGCTGCATTCAGTGCATTACCTAAATAACCACTCTATATATACATGCCCCGAGGGACTCAAGGGAGAAGCAGAAGGCTTGGGATGTGGATTCTTTCATCAATACAAAAATTGCGATCTTTTTTCCCCCCCTAAGGTACAGATGGAGGAAATGCATAAAGCAACAGTGAACACACAACAGATCAGTGTTATCAACAGCAATGTTTTGTTAGTGGCTAGGGGTTATATGGTTGAACATGGTTAATGGTTATATAAAGTTAATTTGTGTTAATTCTAATTTATCCTTCCTTGAACTTCACTTTCATGATAGAATACCTGATAATCATGCTGTCACAAAATATTTTAAAGAATGATAAAAATGTTTATTAGTCATAAACCTTAGACTTTGTGTTTTCACTAGCTGTAAATGTGTGCAACTAAATGCAACAATAAAATATACGTACAATGCTTCTCGATGTAAATTAAAGTGCACACATGCAACTAGTTCAGCTACAACATTGGTCTGGCCTTGGTCACATGTAATTCATGGTTAACAGTCAAAACCATTGTATCACTTGAACCCCCTAGAATGTCCTTTTCCTTTTGAAATTGGTCTTCATTATTTATTTTTTATAGTTTCAAACTATTTGCCTCTTCTACATTTTTCCAGCTTTAACATGGGGATCACTGACCCCAACAAACAAAAAAACTATTGCTCTCTGCACAAATGTATTATTGTTACTTTTTATTACGTATCTTCCTACTCATCCCCTCTTCGATTCATATTCCAGTCTTTCATTTAACCCACTGCCTGGTTACTAAGGTAAACAAGACCCGAGCAACCAGATAGGTACTAAAATTCCAACTGCTGAACAAATAAACTAAATATCTGAAAATCCACAAAAAATAAAAAATGACAAATTGCAAATTGCCTCAGAATATCAATATCTACATCATATTAAAAGTTAATTTAGAGGTGAATAACCCCTTTAATGTTCAACTTGCTTCATTCTCCTTTATCTTCAGCTGCTTTATGAACCTCAGTGGTTTACAAAACCAGGCACAGACAGTTATATCAGGAACTTGTGCTGTGTATTCTATGGAGTCACAGAAGGGCACTTGGATATTATTTCTGCTTACGGGTAATTGCATAGAGTAGAGTATCCTCTACCTAAAGTAATAATTATATATCTTGTCACTTGTATTCTTTAACCATTTTAAAACTCATCTCTATGGTAACAGCAATCTTGGTACTAGAGGATACATTATTTCTTTCACACTTCGGTGTGTATGGGTGCAGGTTTGCTGGATACACAGAGATTTATTTATGCTACAAATACAGAGCAGGCTCAAATACAAAGAACGTACATAGACTGCAGTAAAAAGAAAGCGTAGATGGGTGCACTGAAGTGTAACATGTTAGTTGTTGAGTAAAAGCCAGTGATGGGTGAAATCAGGCATTAAAGGGAAACTATACCTTAGATACAGACTGCTTATTTATGGAAAGTGTTTTGCATTTTTCACCTATTCTTATTTATTTAGTAGTTTAGTAGTATGATGTACTACATTGTAAGTATTTAGCTTTGATCAAATTATTACAATTAGAATAATAAAAGCAAATTGTTGTTATCTTAGAAATTTGGTTCTAACGGGTTTTTCAGACTATGAGATAAGACAGCATGACAGTGGTGCAGTGCCCAAGACAAGGATATACTGAACCTCTGTACAGAGCCCCTCAGGCTTGTATTGTTTCCTTCCTTAATTTATATTACTATAGTGGTCATTTACCACAGTGCTCAATACAGCTTTGCAAAAAAACTATAGGGGTCATTTATGAATGCAAAATGCAATTTCAGGCATAAATAATAGGGTGCAGACATCATCTTAATGCCATGGGACAGAAATTACGACACTTGAAAACTAACTTTGCACCCAGTTTTAACACGAGCCATAATTATGACCACAATTATGCTGAAATTGTGGGGGGTAAAATGCAACATTTTGGCAAAAAAAACTGTGATTTGTATGTATGTATGTATAACTTTATTTATAAAGCGCTACTTATGTACGCAGTGCTGTACAGTAGAATACATTAATATAAACAGGGGTATTAAAATAGATAAATACAAAGTATTACAATAAGCACAAATAAATACAAAATACAGTTGCAATAAGTTAAGAGTCAAAGACACAAGAGGATGGAGGTCCCTGCCCTGTAGAGCTTACAATCTTGCACTTGAAATTGCATTTTGCACATAAATTACGCAACTTATGTCTTCTTTTACACCGTGTTACACAGAGATTATATAACGATCACTTTAGTCCCTGCCACAACAGAGCTTACAAGCAAAGTCTCCTTTCACATTCACACTCAGGGGGGTCAAGTTACTTAAGAGCCAATTGACCTGCCTGTATGTTTTGATAGTGTGGGAGGAAAGTCAAACAAGTACAGAGAAAACATATGAACTCTTTGTAGATATTGTGGGAGGAAACCCAAACAAGTATAAAAAGAACATACCAACTCCTTGGCCTGGCAAGAACGATACCCAGAACCCCAGTTCTGCAAGGTAGCAGTACTAACCCCTTGGCTTTGTGTATTATTTTATCTCAAGCCCCATAAAGTCAGATTGTTAAGCAATGAATATTTTTAAAATAAATTACTTTAAAATATTGCGTTAATTTGAGTGTTATTTTTTTTACAATTTTTTTTTTTTGGCAACTTTTTAGTGCATCAGCATTAAATGTGTTCGTCTCTGTTGGCAGCCCAGTAGTTAATTGAATGTGCCGGTGAGTTCTCCAATGAGAAACCTGTCTGCATATAGAGCTCTCTCCCTCTGCATCCCTTCAACTTCCCTTGAGTAAGCGCAGTTCTCCTACATCACCGCACAGCACTTTACCCCGGCTTCTCTGCAACTTAGGTCATTGTCAGACTTCACTGACTCCCAAGAGAAAGAGGGCATGTCAGCAATTTTAAGCAAGCAAGGAAACCACTTCTGCTGGAGTTTTCTGTCATCACCATCGGCTATAATAGGAAGTGATAAAAAGAAACTGGTTATATTTTATCATTACAGTTTTTCCTGAAGGAAAAATTGAGCCAGATGAAATGTCCCATGTGGGCCCTGCTCATGTATCAGTTCTGGGTATTTTGCCTAAACCACTAAAACACTTCCAATTATTCTCTTTGCAGCCTTTGGTAATTGCTTGCCAATGGCAGTGCTGGTATTTTAGTGCATTTTCTGCAAACGGTTCAACTGAAAACTTCTATGATTCTCATACCCAGCAATGGCAGATGAATAATGGTGTTCTGGCTCTGTTTATTACACTTGGGATAAACATGCAAGTTGCCTGAAATTCCTATGTGTGCCATGAGCTAAGGGTATTGAAAAGTACAACAGGGTGTTTTTCTGAGAGATCACAAGAATAAATCTGTGTAGCATTAATTAAAATAAAGTAGAGCCTTAGAAAATGATGCATCTAGTGGTGTGTATGTCTAGTCCACTACAGTGTATGTACACCTTGGCTAGCATGCATGAAGAAATAAAAAACAAAGCAAGAATTATATGTATATGTATGGTAGAGGTTGCAGGATTCCATATATCAGTGCCTTCACTCCTGAGTAAGCAGAAATCAGCTAGCCGGCACGTAATAAAATATTACATTCATTTATCTAAGTGGCTTATAATTGTTCACAGATGAGCACGTGTTTAGGCCTGGACAGAGATTCCTGTGTTCTCTGTGGATGTGCATCTGCCGCGCTCATTGTATTGTAATTGGTATTAATATTTATTGGATGCCATTTGTGGCCTTTTTTTACACATCTTAATGTAATTTGCAGCCTGCATGCAGAACCACAGTGCGCTGCCAGCAAGTGAACACCAGCTGTTCAGACAGAAGAAGATGTCTGCATATGGGATGCAGCTTCCCTGCCTCACTAGTTCAGACATATGCACAGGCTGTTTAAATAAGATCTTGTTTCACCCCATTCTTAGAAGACTAGCAAACAAAAATGCTGTTTTGCTGAAAAAGGGCCACTGAAGCGCACATTTTATTTGTTTGTAATGGTTTTAATATTAAGAAAAAACATACATATTTATATTACATAAGGTGCATGAACTATTGTGTGCTGTTTGTTTTAAGCAGAGAGGCAAAGAGAGAAATTCTGTATCATTAGTATTTACTGGACCTTACCCCAAATGTTTTTAGGCCTCTATCCACAAAACTGTGGGTGTTAATAATTGAAATTGATATCATCATAGACAGAAAGTGGCATCATTTGTGGGCAGAGGATATTAAAAAAGGGGTAAACATGCATTCATACCTGCATCAATAAGTCAAAATAGCAAACCCCACTCCAGGACTCTACTGACAAGACCTTTCTGCTCCTGGCATCCCTCATCACACATCAGTTTTGTTGACACTATTAATGCCCTGCCAAAATAATCTTAGACTGTACCTGTCCCTTGCAGTCGATATAAGGGCTTAGAAAAAGGCAGGAAGATATCATATGCGCTACAGGTCATTCAGGTCTCCGGTTATTTTCACGTGTATGTGTGATTATTACAATGGGCTCTTTCATATTAGAACAACTCTGACTTTAGCATCAGGGGGCTTTTAAGGAAAGAGATTGACACTTACAACAATATAAACCCAGACAGACACTGCCTGAATTCATGGCATAACATTGCTTTGGGCAAATTGCAGTAATGTGGGTTCTGGAATAGCAAATCATAGAAAAACAATACTTGTCAAGTGAAAAGAAGTTGAATGTAGTCCTTAGGGAGACATGTACATTTTTGTATGTTGTTTGGTTTATCCTTCATTTAACATATTTAGTTTATAAGTAAGAATTATTATTTATTATCCTTTATCTATAGAGTGCAGTGCTTGTTGTAGTGGAGCTAACAGCCTTAGGCCCTATCACATTAACAAATAAAACAATAGTATTCTCCTCTTATTCTAATGAAAAGCTGTTCATTTTTTTTGAGATGGGATAGGCTTGCTTAGCTGACTGTAAACACAAAAGTCAAGTCACGTATTGCATTTTCTACCATATAGTCCAACCATATTTGAAGCATTGGCACACTAAAATGGGTGCAAATTAGTGTGCATATTCACTGTATCTGTTAGGATACTTGCAGTCAGGGCTGCAATCATTAAATAATAGGCACTACACCTGAGTTAACAGGCCCCTCAGGGGTCAGCAGCTGTTAGCCCATAGGTTGCTTGGACCCCCTGGTGTAGTGGACCATGCTAACAAGAACACTGGGCCCATATAAACAAATAAAGCCTCCCACAGTATTGTCACACCCAACAACATCTGATGCCAAAAATCCTACCCGTATTGCCAAGCTATTCTAGGAGGCTTCAGAAGCAATCTACTCTGTACATTATCTAAATGGTCAGAATACAAATACTGTTTTCCAAGGACATTAGTAGAAATGTCTCTGTTGATGACTTTTACTACATGCTCCACCTAGAGGCAAGTTGCAGAATCTATAAATAAATACAAATGGGGAAGCATACATAAGAAAAAAGAGCAGTTTTAATGGCATGGAAACTGGCCCATAAAAAAATCCTCCATAATTAAAACTAAGCTTTATAAGTCAGGTATAGCTGTGCAACATCATTTAGCCAGATGCCGGTATTTATAAATGATAAGTACCCTTATGGTTTCAATAGCCTTATGTATTTTGGCACCCACTCCCAGTAACTGTCGCAAATACAACTTTGTAATGCCAAGCTATTTTTATGCTATTCTTTTTTCCATCTGTATTAGCATATTGACATATCATGCTTCCTGCTGTCAGGTACTGTTTCTTTAAGCTACTGTCCCACGGAGCGAGTTAGTCACCTGCAAGAGATCTCTGCTACCGTGGGTAACTAACTGCTCCGAAATGCCTTTCCATCAGCAACAATAGTTGTCGCAGGTGGAAAGGCCTACCCATCACATTGGCTTTCTGAAGTCACACTAAGTTGCCTGCAGGAGGAAACTTCACGTGACTTCGGGAAGCCGAAGAGATGCATAGGCCTTTCCACTGAATGTGAGTTTAGTGCTTAATACATAAAAACTCACCCATGTTCTATTCATTCCTATGAGATTTTAATTTGATAAATAGGCTTTTTAAAAATTGATAAATACACTTCTAAAAATCCCATAGGAATAAGTAGAATGTGGATCAGTTTTTATGTATTAAGCTCTCACAGAGATCTATTGCGGTATAGACATTCCACGGGACATTAGCTTTAAAAAGATAATGAGAAGTACAAAAGTTGCTTCATAGCATAACTATAATTATTATTAACATTTATTTATAATGCGCCAACATATTCTACAGCGCTGTACAATAAGTGGGTTTCATACATTGAACATACAGAGTAACATATAAAGCAATTAATAACCGATGCAAGAGGTGAAGAGAGCCCTGCCCAAAAGAGCTTACAATCTACAAATGTGTCTGTGTATTAATGTCTGTGTTCCTTTAAGGAAATCTTTAACACAAATTTTGCTTGGATTACTGTCCTAAAACCAGATATCACATATCCCATAATCCTGCAATCCTTTGCAAATCTAAATGAAAAAGGAATCCGTCATTCTTGTACTTATGTTTTTTGTAACAAACACTGAGCTGCATCTGGGTTTCTCCATTAGAGAAAACAACTATATCTGAGAATTTTTATAATAATAGGAAGATTGCAGCAGGGCAGTGACACACTGGACATGTTTGGGGGAAAACCATGGTGATTAAAATTCCCAACCTCTGGTAGCTGCTTCCCATTATAGTGAAAGAAAATCACTTCACCCTTGTCACATGGGAACAAAACACAGGGGACTAATGGTCAGATTCACCAATGATATTCCTTCCTGTATTTTAAGTATAGAGTGATATAGAGATAATTAATATAATTGCCCTTTAGGCTTTGTTGTATCTATAGAGTGTTGACTGACCACTGAAAACTACTGAATACAAGGGTGTGTGCAGAAACACAGGAGCAGGCAGACAGTAATCAGAGGATAACTAAATGCACCTCCAGAGAGACACGAAAACATCTTAAGATAACTGAATCACTTCATACAGAATATCCAATATCTCCCAGGCCAAGATCCAGGAATTCTTTGAGTTCACATATTTGGGGAGCCCTTTACATTAAAGCCTCAATTTTTGGACTATAATCCCAATGGGTGGATCTATATAGAAATACATTCCCAACCTGTGACCCAATTGTGATTCTGGAAGTTGTGGTTCAACAATCTGTATGCTTTATGACTGCTATAAAAACATGTGCCTTTTCTGATTACTGTCTGACTTCTGACACAGTATTCCATCTGAAGAGACCTGACTCCTGTTTCCTTGAAATGAGCCATTTTCAAATGCAATATGTGAGAGACTGGTAGTTGGGTATAGAGATACACATCATCTATGGAAGGGACACTTTTCCTACATTTTTGTGATTAAATGAATACTACAGCTAGCTTGCTACAACTAAATAAAGCTCTCATCATGGATGGCGTCATTATTTGTCTTCACATTAGAGCCCCCGCCACTGAGATCCTTAAATGACAGATAACCATCTGTGATAGTAATGACAGATACACAGTGTCAAACAGTTTAACCTCTGTCAGGGTTTAGGAAGTTTTCCATGTACAAGTTTCAAAGCTTCAAAATGTGCTTCCATATGGAATTAACTTATAATTAAAATTTAGCAGTCCTACAGAAAACAGCAAAATGCTCTTGATTATGGGAATGGGAATCAGCATTACAGAGAGAAGTGCAGAGAGAGGTTCTCAGACTGGGTAATGTGCCTGTGTATATATTAGGGCCTGCATGCCATTAACCTTATACTACAAATTTTCACAGGGAGAAACAATGTCATCACTGCAGACAAGGCAAGTTACAGCATTCTAATACTTCCTGAAGAAACCTTGCCCTTTTGTAATGTACTGTTATATGGGGCTGTAACATATAACCATTAGGCACTGCCAAACACAGTCTATGGAGAGTCAGCAGAAGACCTCTCAAAGTACCACCTTGCCATAGTTTTAAAATGTATCCTGCATTGTGTTCAACAATGCATGACCAATTGCATTAATTAATGTTATTCATGTTCTGCTGCCAAAATGGAATCTTCCATGATCACTGCAGTCTGCACCACGGCCTTATTAACAGCTGTGACCGTAACCTTGTTGTGAGGCAAATTCCGTAGAAGGTTAGCCGGGGAAGGACACTTTAGACTTTCATGTTCAGGGACATTCATTGCTGTGTCTAGTGCTCAAATTCCCATAAATGTGTCTCCAGCTCATTATTTGGGTTTCATAGGTATTAATAATAACAATGCTATTGGTTCATTCTAGGCCTGTTTAGATGATGTTTTTTTATTTTATTTTTTTCAATACACTAGGTTTCAGCCTCTGGTGTAAAAAACAGGCTAGCTTGGGCAAGCAGAGCCATAAAGCACAGTAGTGTTTCTAACCAGCACATGAATAGCACCACTGTTTGCCATGTTCAGATATACTAACAAAGTTTAGCAGAATCTTATTTAATTGCTCTGTTATTGCAAGGCCCTTGGAGAATAAGTGCTGCTGGTAATAAGTGTCTCGCATGCACCTATTAAAATAGCAATGCAATTTATGTAATATTTATATTTCCTGATTTTAACTTTAAAAAAAATATCATTGCTACTCTCCTATGAAAAGAACTGAAAATGAAACATTGTTGTGTAAAATCTGAGCGTTTTAGTCTGCAAGTGAACTGGGTATGATAGATCTAGTATAAATAAATTTGAAGCAACTGGACTTGTTTAGTAACCAGTCCAGTTGCTTCAAATTTATTTATACTAGATATACCATGACCTGGATGAATGAAAATCTTCATAGACATATGGGTATGATAGACACATGGAAGCATTGTATTTTGAAGTGTATGTATATAATATATAGCAGGAGCGGGCCATGCAATGACAAGGGTAGGCAGGGGAGGAACTTGCCTGGCGCCCCCTAATTGTTGCACCCTAGGCTGAAGCCTCTTCCTGCCCTGATAGAGAGAGAGGGAAGCAAACATTTATTAATCTAGTTTTTAAGGTGCATCTCCCCCAACTTTTAAACAGGACAGTCCTGATTCTTGAGCTAGAAAAAGGGCATATCTGTTGTGACTGTGAGTGCGGTGGATCAGAGGCATGGCTTACAATTTCCTCTGGGAGCTGTGAATAGGGTGCATTTTTTCCATAGGCAAAGAAATGTTCCATACCAGAAATGTGCCCCTTTTTTAATGCCCCACAAACACCATTAATACTTACATAGTTACATATGGTTGAAAAAAGACAAGAGTCCATCAAGTCCATCAAGTTCAACCCATCCAAGTAAACCCAGCACACACAACCCACACCTACCAATCTATACACTCACATACATAAACTACTGTATATATACAACCACTAACACTAACTGTAGATATTAGTATCACAATAGCCTTGGATATTATGCTTGTTCAAGAACTCATCCAGGCCTTAACAGGCATTAACAGAATCTGCCATTACCATATCACTAGGAAGGGCATTCCACAACCTCACTGCCCTCACCGTGAAAAACCCCCTACGCTGCTTCATATGGAAGCTCTGTTCCTCTAATCTAAAGGAGTGACCTCTGGTGCATTGATCGTTGTTGTTTCACATAAGTTTAGGAACATTTGATCGGATCCAAAATGGCCTCATCCAAAGTGTTTATTACTACAAATAAAAGACGAATTGTAATTTACTTACAGGCAGGGGCGATTCTGTGCCTCTGGCTGCCCTGAGGTGGCCTTAATGATGCCTCCCACCACTTTTATATTTTGCAGCTTCAGCATGGATTTTGTGGGGGAGAGGGGGGGGGGCTGTTGCAGCAATTTTCAGCTCAGACCAAAAATAATTGCTCTGTAAAGCTACAATGTTATCATTATTGTTACTTTTTATTACTTATTTCTATTCAGTTCCTCTCCTATTCATTTTCCAGTCTCTAGTTGAAACCACTGCCTGGTTGCTAGGGTTATTTGGACCCTAGCAACAGAAATATGCTGAAATTCCAAAGTGGAGAGCTGCTGAACAAAATGCTAAACCATAGAATAGAAAAGTGAAGACCAATTGCAAATTGTCTCAGAATATCAAGCTCCATGTCATACTAATTTAATTTTAAGGTGAACAACCCCTTTAGCACACAAGGGAGTGCTGAGGGGTGCAGGGCTGAGAAGGAGCCGTGAACTATTAGGAACAGTAGGATGAAAATATCCACAGTTAAGAGTCAAAAGCAAAACATTTTTTCTAAAATAATTATTGCATAAGAAAATATTAATCTTTGAATAAGTAGGAGAATGTTAGTTCTCCTTTAAATTACTGTATGGCTTGGTTGTCAAATCAATGTCCAAAAGGCTGGCATAGAAGGAAGAATACACTGTTCCAAACTTGCCCTGGAAAACAGAAGACATTTATTATCATTAATCCTGTAACACAGACATCATAAATCATGATTTGTACAGAAATGTCAAAGTATTGTCTACTGAAAAGGACATGATTACAGGGAAACATTGGGGTTTAGGGGACAATAATGTTGTTCTTCATACAAAATAAAATGGATATTTTCTGCTTCTTTGTGTTTTGAAGAGATTATTTGGCAATACTAAATTCATTTGGAATCTCTCTAAATGTGCAGCTCCAGTCCTGGGGTGTTACATATGTCAGTATTTTTGTTAATGTTTCTTGTCTTGGCAGCCATGTTGCTAGTCAAATGGGATTTATAGATTCCAGGAGCTGGTATAGTCTAGTAAATTAATTCTGGCCAATTTTTCATGCTCAAAAAAAAAAAACAAAACAAGTGAACGTAAAGGAATTGATCATGCTGTGATATAATGCAGCAGTTAACACTTTCTCCACTCTAAATTACTGTTTCCACAGTGGGAGATTGAAGTGAGTGCATCTACACTGCGTCATTACCTGTACAGCCACAGACATTGAAAATTATTATGTAATGAAAGAGGCTAAGGGGAGGCAAAGCTAAATATGACATTTTGAATCAAGAAATAAAAACACAGAAGAGGTCACTTTATTCTGACAACAAATGGCAAAAAAATGTAAAACTGTAATACCAGAATATATTTCTATAGAAAAGCCAAAGGTTAAGGCTGGAGGAAAAGCCTGCTATAATGTATGAGAAGCTTGTTCTGCATTTTGCTGGGTTTTTTATGTGATTGGCTTGGATGGTGCCTTCAGACAAGAGAATACATTATTACTATACCTTTCGTGGAATGGTTAGAGTATTATTTTTCTATTTCTAGTGTGGCATTTGGTTTATACCAAAATCTACTTCAGTCATTTTGAAAGATTTTCCATATTTATATATAAGGATAAATACAATTTGGTTGTATTTTTTCCTTCCTTTTATTTAGAAAAAGACAGTTGGATCACCCTTTAAAGGAGAACTAAAGACTGGAAACCATTGGGGGCCGGGGGGGGGAAGTTGTTGCTAATATGTCGGACAAGCCACGCCACCATGTTTGATTAAATTCTCCAGTATCTGCAGATGCATACCCCATATAGTAAATTCAGCAAGAATACTAAATTGCGCATTTGCCAGGTTTTAAGTGTCAGGATTTATATATTTTTTTTGATTCTCTTTGAAAAAAATTGTGATCACAGAATAATCCCATTATTGCAGGGGGAAAATGAATCCCGTCAAAATTCAATCTTGAAAAAAGAATAACAGACCCTAAGATGGAACTATTAGCATCTGTTTAAATACATAGGTAGGGAGTAACAATGGAGATGCAGGTGTGTGTGCACATGGAACAAGTTTGTTTTGATGGTGCTTCATGTCACAACATGTCATACCATCTATTTCTATGGGAAAAAGTGTGATAATGATTAATATAGTTACTCTGTGGGAAATGTTAAGCCACCCAAGCTAAGTGAATTAATAAAGGTTGCATCATCTGTACTTTTGTCCCTATTCTGTAGAATAAAACTATACTTTATGCATATAGGTGGGTATTACACTTTATGAATACAGGTATAGCGTCCATTATCTGGAAAGTTCTGAATTATGGAAAGGCCATCTCTCATTGACTCTATTTTAAACTAATGATTCTAATTTTTAGAAATGGTTTCCTTTTTCTCTGTAATTAAAAAACAGAACCCTGTACTTGATCCCAACTAAGATATAATTAATCCTTACTGGAGGCAGAACAGCCCTATTGGGTTTATTTAATGTTTAAATTATTTTTTAGTAAACTTAAAGCATGGAGATCCAAATTACAGAAAGATCCCTTATCTAGAAGACCCCAGGTCCCGACCATTCTGGACAACACATCCAATACCTGTACCATATTAGCTGTAACTGGTAATGTTTCATAAAACCAGAAAGCGAATATTATGGTAAATAAACCAGAAGGTGAATTCTGCAGTATATTTAGGAAAAACACGTACAGTTAGGCAAAATATTTCTATAATGCATTTTTTATCCCTCTTTGTGTTCTTTATTATTTAGTTTTGTATGAAGTATGTAACAGTTCAGTTACACTGCATGCATCATTAGGAGCAATGCATGAGAGAATCTGACTGATATTTAGGGATGTAGCGAACCTAAATAAAAAAAGGTCGCGAACGCGTTCGCGAACTTACGCCAAAAAGCGCGAATATTCGCGAACTTTGCGAACCCCATAGACTTCAATGGGAAGGCGAACTTTAAAACCTAGAAAGGCCATTTCTGGCCAGAAAACTGATTTTAAATTTGTTTAAAGGGTGCCACGACCTGGACAGGGGCATGCAGGAGGGGGATCAAGGGCAAAAATTTATCTAAAAAATACTTTGTTGAAAAAACGTTGTGTAAAAACGGGCAGACCTAGCGGAAATACGCTGCGTTTTTTGCTATTTCGCGCTATTGGCACCATGGAAACGGGATTTGCTTACACCAGTACTAGGCTGAAAAACGCCATGTGTGGTTGTGCGGCGTTTTTTTAGGCTGAGAAAAAACGCAGAGAAAAAACGCAGCGAAAAAAACGAGGTGAACCCAAATTGCGAACATACGCGAAAAGTTCGTGAACTTGCGCGTTCGCGAACACCCGATGTTCGCGCGAATTAGTTCGCCGGCGAACAGTTCGCTACATCTCTACTGATTTTGGGGAATGAGCACACTGACACAACACTATGTGCAATTCAAATAACACTGGGTGGAGGAACAATCTTTTCCTGCTCCATTAAAGTCATTTATACTTAGATAGATCCTCCTATAGCTCTTTGCAACTGTGTCTCACTTTATGTACTAATTCATTAACAAAATGTATACATTTGCGAACTCAGCGTATTGAATTAGCTGCATTATGTTTTTATTAAAATTGCTTTCTATCCTAACCCCCGCATTTTTAGGATTTTTGTCAAACATAAGGGACTTCCACTGCTCTACTACTTACTGTTATTTGGATATTCCAAGTCTGGTGCTCAAGATTCTGAATGATTAAGTGACAAAGCAGGCAAAGTTGGCACAGAAATCAAACCCAGTCATTGTCTCCATTTCTTCCCACTAAAATAGAGAATTTCATAATTCACATGTTATTTAATTTTCCTTTGCCTTTTCTCCTAAGTGTCCTGATAGCAGCTCAGAAAGCTTAGAACCCAATCAGAGCCGAAAATAGAGTTAGGCAACAGAGGCTTAAGGGCAGGGGTACACGGAGAGATTAGTCGCCCCGCGACAAATCTCATTTGTTGCGGGCGACTAATTACCCGCAATGCCATCCCACTGGATAAATGTTTACATTCTGATTTACATTCCGGTGGGATGGCATTGCGGGGAGATTAGTCGCCCGCGATTAAAGTGCAATGATGGGTGAAGCTAGGACCCTAGACACTTGACTCTGCTGCTCTTCTCTAACTCTTCTGCATATTCTTATGCAGGATGACAAGGGAACAGGAAAGTGGGATTAGGTGACGGGCTGGAGATAGATGGAAAGGAGGGGGACTGCCTTGGGCCTCTTTGGCTTTTGGCCAAGCTCAATCAGTTGTCTAAACAGTAACAAAATTATGTAAAATGTATTTGTTGCTGGCAATTCAAAATATCAGCAACCAATGTATCAAGCTGCAACACCCAGCTTATTAAGACACTATTAGAAAACTTAATTTAAATAAAGTTATACATACATACGTACAATACAGTGACGCAGATCGAAAAATTTTAACCCATAGCTGTCGCTAACCCCATCCCAACCCTCAGTGCAGACATTCCTTGTAAACCCCAGCCCTTCCCACCCATGTCTGACATCACCAAAAGGGAAAGGGGGTTACGTACGTTTATTAAAAAAAAAAAAAAGCCAGAGGCAGAGCCCAGTGAGAAGCATTAGATAAATTTAGGCCAAGATCATTGTTTGGCCCGACCCATGTATTTGCAAAATATAAATCTGCACCAATACAAAAGTTAAAAAATATTAACATTATTACAATCCATTAAAATAAACCCAACCTATGTATTCCCTGGGATTTTGATGGTCCTTGCTCTACTAGTGGAAAACTAAAGAAATTGTTGTTAAAAAATAAATATTAAGAAAGGCAAAAAGTAAAAAAGTAATTGAAAACGTAATTAAAGGTGCCATAGTATGTGAACTGAAAACATTCAGTTGGTATGAAGCTGAACTACCCCTTTAAGAATACCTGGTAATTGATGCACTTCTATATAATTGCTTCATATTACAAACTTCATGCAGGTCCACTATAGAAAACCAATATTACCACAAAAACAAAAATAAAAGAATGCAAAATCATACTGTATAATTTTCATCTAAGCATAACTTCACAGATGAAAAGGAAGAGTCCCAAGATAGATTTAAATCATGCTTGCTATTTATTTCTAGGCACATGTTTCAAGGTAATGATACCCACTAGACTTAAAATACATCTTGTAGATCCAAACAAAGTATTACCCGTTTGACACCAGAATGTATGGAAATGAAGCATATCTCTTTTCAAACAATATTTTTTATGCCATGGTCAGACATTTCTTTATTTATATATAGACCTTTATATATACAGCTGCATGCAGGAATCGTTTTGGTTCTTCAACATAATTATCAGACTGGAGTTCTGTTTCCTTTAATATTTATAAACAGATGTTTGCAAATGAGCTGTGTCATTCTATAATTCGCATGATGGAACATCGGCAGCTGTAATTATTCATTCATATAATGGAAAGCTTTGGAATAGTACAAAAACGTATTCTTATATGAAATTGGTACAACAGCATTCTTGGCCTAAACAACACTGGGATATCTTAGAAACCTGTTGTAGGAGTGCCCAAACTTTACCATTGGGGGTCTGCATTTAGTGAAGTTTGTGCTACTACCTCAAGGGTTACATTAAGCACACTCATGCTCTTGGTCGGTGATCGCTGGGAAGAGGACCTCAAGCAGTGAGAAATCATGCCCACCACACCTCACTGCGTTATTCTGGTTTTGCAATTTCAGCAAATTGGACAGTAATGGAGGTGTGGGTTGGTGTGGTTTGGGAGTTGGGAAGGAGTCTTCTGGAGGGGCTCAAGGTTTTAAATAGTTTTTATTTACCTTTATAAATCTGAATTGGAAATTCCCCAAAGGGTAACTTAACTTTGTTGTGTTGTTGGTTGTGAGGCTGCTTCTATCTACTTATCGCCAGTTCAAAATCTACTGCTGGTAGCAAAACGACCTACCTTTTTCCCACCCCTGACCTACAGTATGTTATCTTAAGAGCCCAACAAACAAAACCTGTTTGAAACAATTTGCAGTATATTTAAAATCTGTTTTACATTCACCTTTGTTTTTCAAGCACTGCTGTAGTATAACTAAGAGATTTAGGGAAAACTGAATGTTTTTTTATCAAAAGCCATTTGACCAAGTGTTACAATGAATATATTAAAAGTTTATGTTGTGTTCTACAAGAGCACTTGACAGTAGCCTGGTTTGTTCTTTCATTTCATTCTGCGCTTATCTTAACAGCTCTGTAAAAAGGCAGATCAGTTACACAATTTTTATTAACATTTATGCACGGTTGGGCATTCCTAGCTATGAATGGGCCTTAGGTGTCTCCACTCATACATCAGTCATCAAGTTAGGAATTCAGATTACCTGCTTGCTTTTCAAATCTGTTTCTTTCAGCACTGGCTTGCTGTGTTTGTTATGTGATAGTTATTGTTCCTGTGAGGTGGCCAAACTGATCAGGTACATAGAACCAGCCCAGCACCTGAACAACAAAGGCCCCATAGACCACCGACCTGCGTTTTTATTACATGTATTTACTCAATAAGTTAGTATGGTGATTTAAAGGTCAGTATAAACAAGAAAGACTGTATATCACTTTAAAAGAATGTGTTGAAGAGAAATGATGAATGATTAATAAAGGTTAATGTTAATAATGGTATTTTGCTCTGTTGTCTGCTTATTTTAAAGCAGCCACCAAGAGAAAGATATTTTTACCATACACATTTCATTTAATTGTTTTCCCAAACTATGTGGTAGATTTACTTTTTACATATGCCCCATAATCAGATACTAAAGAGTATATATTGTAAACAACATATTTTTTGCCATATTTATTGTATCGGTTCTTGGTGCAGAGAGCTAAAGATCACAGCCATTTCAAAAATGTTCATAGAAAAAGTAGCGGTTACAATTTTCAGTGCTAACAAATACATAACCGCTTCAAAAACCCTTATTTATATAATAGCCTGAATACAGAATTATCAGCTATAAAGAAAAAAAATCCATCATGTTTGCTATTTCAATAGAAATGTCCATGAAATTGCTCCTATACTTTTCATTGAGCCATGTGAGGGATCTTCCAATTCTGTAGCATAGCTCTCTGCCTACTTATCCCACAACCAGTATTTATATATACCGCAATTTTGTATTTTCTCCTCACATCTGATACTTCTCCAGCATGCACTCGAGAGATAATTTCAGCTGTTCCTTCTAGATTACCCTTATAATTATAAAAATACACTGCTTGTTATTTTTACTCTAAATGGTATGGTAGGCAGGTGCCTTGTAATTAAAATTCTATTTGTTTTATGCTCTGAAATATGCCATGTATTTCAAGAAAGAAATCATATAGAATTATTTTGCTGATGGGCAAAAAAGCATTTAGAGAGGGTTTGTGAAAAATCTTACCAAGTATGATGATCCAGAAAAGCCCTTATCTAGAAAGGCTCAGGCCACAAGAAAACTGGATAACAGGTCCCATACCTGTATGGCAGCAATGCCTTTACAGGGTGTACACAGTGGGGCTTCACAACCCATACATTGTATGATGCATGCAACAATTTTTTTTGACACAGGCAACAATTATTTGTCGAGCTGGCAAATTTGACGCAGCAAATTTTGCTGCCTGTTTCGCGAAACAATCCGCCAATGGTAAAACGCGGAAATTTGCTGTGAATCCATGCCTGCTGAATCATTTCTCCCATCACTAGTTACTGACCTCCCCCACCCAAAGATCTTTTCTTTCAGAACCACAGCCACGACTATGGGATTATGGAATGTATTGACATTTCATGAATACATGAAAATATTACGTTGATATAAATTGGTCGCCTCTGCATTTGCTGTGCATCTATTTTATAACTGCTCTTACACTACTTGACCTAGTTTTCTGTTTTTTATCGGGTCCATTATTTATGTGTTTTTAAGAGACTGCACGAAGCGTGAATAATGGTGTTTGTAGACTGTTACAGAGATTATTGCTGTGAAAAAAAATCAATGGCAGAATCCCCAAGAAATGCGCTCTTCCTGTCATGCAGATGACAAACCCTTACACAAGTCTGCCATCCCATGTAGGAGGAAATAACTTCACTTACCCAGCAGGAATGTAGCTGACAGCTTTGCTTTTGATGATTCCCTGTGCTGAGGCACAACTCTATGGCTGGTGGGAGTCAGTGAAAGAGCACATTATTTCAGTGCTTTCTTTCCCCTTGACTCCATAATACGAAAGTCAGTTGTCTGTTTGTTGTCACTGAGGGCACAAATTGTCTAGTTATGACAATTTCCAAGACAATTGAGCAACCATGTATACATTATTATATATGTAGCACTTTCTTTATGCTCCAGAATACAGAAAGGGGGTATACACACCTACAAATGAACAATTATTAACCATAATGTTGCCTTTTTTGCATTTTATAGAACTTCTGAATTGAGGAACCAAATATATCATAATTAATGTGTGGTGATGACCCAAATTGACAGCAGCCAAACCTGTATATAGTATAACCACATAATTCAGTTAACAGAATTTTTTGGTTGTGAAAAATCATGTAGTAGCTAAAATATAAATAGATTAAGAATAACATTGCATCCCCAACAAAAAAAAGGGTGCATCATTATATCCTGTAAATAATGTTATTGTACACATGTATGTATGTATGTATGTATAACTTTATTTACAAAGCACCACAATCTCAAATGCCCTAAACCCTTCTCTCATAGAGATGACAGCTTCCTTTTCAGAATGTCAGAATGCCTAATTAGCCTTCTCATCACACCTTACCTGGCATATCAATGTTGTCGCATCCTGCTGAAACCTGCATCAAATCCAGTTTCCCTGAACACCGTATGTTGTGTTGTTTAGAGATACAACTGAAAATATGCGTTCTGTACTCCTACTATTACTGTTCCATATACATCAGGGAAATGTTTTATTTAAATACAGCTGCTGTTTTCTTCCTGAGCCTAATGCTTTATTTTAGGCATACGTTTAAAGATGACGACAAGTTTACATGAGACACTCAAACTGCACTTTAAACCCCTTAAAAATTGATGAGCCAAACTTATCTACAGATGCCGGAGGACACTCCAATGAAGATCCTGCCCACCAGTGTGCCAGCAGCATTCCCACTGTTAACTAATATAGGAAGACTACTATTTTGGGGGGTTTTGGCAATATTAATTGTTAATTAAAAGTGGCAGTTATGCCCCCAATTCCAACATAAATTAATTGAATATAGAATTGAATTTGGCTTTTCCTGATCATACTTTTTAATTTGTTTTGTAATGATGAAATCTGCATGTTTCTTGTAATTTATTACAATTTATTACTAAAGAGGGTAAAATCTGAAACTAAAAATAAAATCACAATCAGCGGTCCACTGAGAAGCTCTCAAACCACTTCCTTTCTCCAGTTGCATCCCTAGTTAGACTGTCAGATAAGGAGCAGCTTGTTATATAGGGACTTCCCTGTAGACTGATTTGTCTTGATCTACGTTCAGTTTCACATCTTGCCTTATTTAGTGCAAGAAATAACAAAAACCATATATATTACCTAATAAAAACATGTAACAAAATGTATATTTAGTACAAGTCCTAATTGTTGAACTAAGGTTGGAAAAGGGAATATACCACTGACACTGACTGGGGAGGGAGCCAGGTGCAGGGCTTTATCAAAGGTTTACATATAACAGTGTCGGTTTAGAAGTTGTTTAGAAGGTGTGTCATAAAAAGGGTGTATTGGATCATCTGTTTATGTACCTTTGGCTTTAATGATCTAATATTGTTTGAAAAATGTACAGTAACCAAACTATAAATATCCGACATTACCTATTTATCTTCATCAAAAATCTTATCATCCTTGGTACTGCACATGGCCAATCAATGTACCAGGGGTCCTAAGACAACAAGGATTTTTTGTCAACCAACCCTATAAAAATTATGGATGGTTTGCAAGGCTTTCCTAGGAAACTGATATTAGTCATCTGTTCAAATTAAATAATATATGTTGATAATAGAATCCATATGTAGCACTGTTGCCTATTTATTCTTATAGGTTACTTACCCACCCAAAATTAAACCCTTTGCCCTCATTTTGCTGTGATGTAACTAAACATACATTTGAGCAATGCTGTACAAATTTTTACATGTAGGGGCTCTATTAATTCTGCATGTTTGGATTACATGAAATAATGATGTCATATGTAGAGGTCAGTGGAGCCTGATGAGTAACATCACTACCCACCCTAACTCACATGCATTCAGCCTCAGGCTTACTTTGAATTTCAACTACGATTTCATGACCCGTATCAAATTGTAGTTATACATAAGTAGATCTGATCATGTAATTACTTATTCAATTTATAAGCCTTATGTTTTTCATTATTTTGCTCTTGACTCAGTGTCTTTCTTATTAACCATTGTACTACTGTATGTTTGTGGAGGGATGGTTTCAAGTTGTGTCAATACACAGAACATCATCAATGCATACTCATAGTAATACCCTGTTTGTATTTTCTCACTTAGAGGAAAACTAAACCCCTCAAGAAGGTTGAACTCTTTATGATATACTGAATTACGGCCATACTGACCATTCTGCCACACCTCAGTCACTTTGCACCCCTTACTCACTTCTTCTCCTGCTTTGGGGCCTCCAAGTGCTTCCTAAGTCCAGGGTGGAGTATGGAGCATTATAGTAGATAGTGTACAGCTCTACACAAGTGCTAAATCATCCTGAAATGGGCATCATGATTTAAAAATAAAGTGGGGGGACATAGCTTCCAATCTGGAAGGCTTTTCCCAGCTTGCAGGTAAGCAGCATTGCCTTATTGCTTCATTGTTTAAATGCCTGTGTGCCTCAAACATGGAGCCGGGGCTTATTTCTAGTGACGTACCAGCTGCAAACCTCTGCCATGTAGCTGCATTCCACCCCTACCCAGGGCAGTAAATATGCACAAAACAGCTTTTGCTGATATGGCATCAGCTCTCTCATTTTCTAGCTGTTTGCCTGCCAGCAAAGGAAATGCATGGGGATCAGGAAGATTTATGTATCATTTTAGATGTCTGGCATTAAGCTGGTGTATTAGCAGAAGTTCACTAGGTCTATGCACTTTTATAGGGATCAGTTATAGTTATGGATTTAGCTTCCCATCAAGGCTGAATTGATCATGAATTGTATTTTGTGGCCTTTCTTGATCTGCTAATATAGAGACTAAAACACAATTGAAATGGGTTTCATAGTATAATGTAAACATATCCATTTACCCCATAAAGTGCATTTATAGAAAATGATAAGCAGATGGAAGTTTTGCAGTTAGCTTTGTGTGTCCTTGTTCCTCCTAAAAAGGAGGTAATCCTCACTCATAGAGAAAAGGACAGCATTTAGGTCACTGTACCGCATTTTAGCTTGTGTGAGAGCCGACAGAAAATCATGTGTTTCTTTGTCATGCATTAGCAAATGGTTCCTTTTAAGTGGATTAGGACAGCCATTCTGTTTTTGCTTATGAATTCAATACAGTGTGGGGAAGTAAAAGTGATACAATTTCCCCTACTTTATAGTAATACATTCAGTGCCCTTTAAAACCCTATTTTATACTCTCTCTATTTAGCACAGTAAATATGGTAAAGCAAGCAACATGGGCCAATATCTTCCATAAAGCATAAAGCCTTCCACTATTTACATTCTCTAAAAGCTTTCTTAACATAGAAGGTGTTCATATGCTAGTTTAAGAGCATAGACAAAGCTATAAATTTAGTCGCACTGTAAATTCAGGGCCAGTTGGGTACATGGCTCAGTATTTATGGCAGTCTCTACGCTATTAAATCAGTGGTTCTGAAAGCATAGTATTAGCTGAAGGAATGTCTCCTGCATGTCTCCTCCCACTCTTTTTCCAAAGAGAAGATTAATCTCCCATTTGTTGGTTTTGTGAGGTAATGGTATGGTATTGGCAGGGAGCATGGGAATCCCTTTTAGGTAGGAAATGGTAACTACTATATGTTGGTACTTGGTAAGTAGGGGAAAATGCAAAATTTACAAACAGGTTGAAGTTTTACCCCTGAATTTTATGCATTGCTGTCACCTGCAAGGTGAGGAGAAATATAGGGAATTTCAATTTAGCGTTAGCTAATGTCAGTAAATGAGGCATACCCAATCCAGCATCAGCTAAGCATTTTACTACTGAAACTCTTCAACAGTGATGGGGCACTAGACTCACTGATAGAACAATTTCTCCTATTGAACCCATCAGAATGGACACATAGGGAAACACAATAAATAAAACTACTGAACAGACTATTGCAAAGATGCATTTATGAAAGGGGCATAAGTTCTGTGCCAGAGTAGAGATGTAATGAACTGTTCGCCGGCGAACTAATTCGCGCGAACATCGGGTGTTCGCAAGTTCGGAAGTTCGCAAACTTTTCGCGTATGTTCGCAATTTGGGTTCGTGTGGCATTTTTCCACTGCGTTTTTTCTCAGCCTAAAAACGCCACACAAGCCACACATGGCGTTTTTCAGCAAATCCCATTTCCATGGTGCTAATAGTGCGAAATAGCAAAAAACACAGCGTATTTCCGCTAGGTCTGCCAGCTGCCTTTGCGGTTTTACGCAACGCTGTGTCAACAAAGTATTTTTCAGAGAAATTTTTGCCCTTGATCCCCCTCCTGCATGCCACTGTCCAGGTCGTGGCACCCTTTAAACAACTTTTAAATCAGTTTTCTGGCCAGAAATGGCTTTTCTAGGTTTTAAAGTTCGCCTTCCCATTGAAGTCTATGGGGTTCGCAAAGTTTGCGAATATTCGCACTTTTTGGCGTAAGTTCGCGAACGCGTTCGCAAACTTTTTTTTTTGAGGTTCGCTACATCCCTATGCCAGAGGTCTTTGGAATTTTGGAATTCATGCCTCCCCTTAGTGGTCTGGTGTTTTCAGGAAAAACTTCTAGAACTAAAGTTTTAGTATATAATTGTAGTCATTATATTTGCATCCAGGGTTGGTATTTAACTGAAGAAGGGATAATTCAGCAGGTGCCTACTTATCTGCCTTCCCCTGGGCTACCTGTCACTCATCAGGAAGAATAGTCATTATTATGAAATCATATCTCTATTCATGTAGATATCCAGGTTTCTGTATGATGTGCTTACCAGTGTTCAAGGAACATTTCTCTGAGTGTTAAACAAATTGCAGAATTTAGGTACAACATAAAAGCATATATATATATATTATATATATATATTTCTTAATGTGTATTATTAAGAAAAGGGGACATATTACTATAAGCATTACAATATTTATGGATTATGGTATGTGACTTTGAAGAGAAGTTTAATTAAAATGTCAAAAAGAGCCATATTCAGTTTGTAGTTTATTCTGATTTTCCAGGTTAAATGAAATTTGTGAGGGATTTGTTAAGAATGATATGTATTTCATCCTTCTTTCATCTTTTATACATGACATGCTTTTAAATACACACTGTAACATTCTAATAAAAATAGAAAAACTGAATTTGTTTAGTTGCTTTTGGAGAAGCCCCTGACAAAGGGAATTAAGGTTACAAAGTGTATACAATTACCTTAAACTTAGATGATAGGGGAATAAGTATTGTAGTAAAAAGCATTTTAAGACCCTCTGCTACTATGCATGCAAAGCAACGGGAATCCTGGGAAGGAAATGCAGTTTCACAAATTTCCATGGAATACCCTATAGGCTAGAGCCCACTCACTGGTAGGATTGCCACCTGGCTGTCATTGTATTGGCCTGGCCTATAAAAATGATGCTTGATGTCACAGTTGTTAAAAGGGAAGTAAAAAAAAAAATATTGGAAGGCCAGTAGTTTTTTTTTTCCAAAAGGTGGCTGTCCTACCCATTGGGTTTTAAAGCACAGCCTGGGCAGTTGGGAAGTTGCCCCTTTTACTGATAAAATGGGACATAAACCTTCCCTACAACTGACTGTATCATACTGAGATTACCATGCAATTTTGCGATCCTGGGGGCGACAGGGAGGGGTGGAAGAGGAGGATGGCCTCTCTGCACACGGAAAAGAACTCTGGCCCTGCTTGTTATACAGTACAGGTATGGGACCTATTATAAAGAATGCTTGGGACTTGGGGTTTTCCGGATAAGGGATCTTTCCATAATTTGGATCTCCATTTGTTAACTCTACAAAAAAAAAATTAACTGTTTAATAAACTCAATAGGGTTGTTTTGCCTCCAATAATGATTAATTATATCTTAGTTGGGATCAAGTACAAGGTACTGTTTTATTATTACAGGGAAAAAGGAAATCATTTTTAAAATTAGAATTATTTGCTTATAATGGAGTCTAAACGGAGTCTAAACCACCCCGTATAGATGAGGGGGATGAGGCCCAGCTATTGTTGCAAATGGAGGAGGCTTCAAAACTGGGTCAAGTTGTTGTTATGGGGGACTTTAATTATCCGGACATTGACTGGAGTAATGGGGTGGCTAAGTCAGAAAAAGCTAGTAGGTTTGTAAATATGCTAAATGACAACTTTTTATTTCAGGCGGTTCAAGAACCCACTAGGAATGACGCTATTTTGGACCTGGTGATTTCTAATAATAATGAACTCATCTCTAACATTTGTGTGGGTGAGCATTTGGGGAACAGTGATCACAACATGGTCTCCTTTGAGATAATGCTGCAGAGACAGCGCTATAAGGGAGTAACTAATACGCTTAATTTTAGACGTGCAGACTTTGCCAGTATAAGGGCATCTCTGCAATGTGTCAACTGGGAAAGGCTTTTCATGGGGTTAGACACAGAAGGAAAATGGAACATCTTTAAAACATTGCTTTGTAGGTATACACAACAGTATATCCCTCTTGTAAGCAAGGAGAGGCATCGCAAAGCAAAACCTTTATGGCTGAATAAAAGTGTTATTGTAGAGGTTGGTAATAAAAAACGTGCTTTTAGGGCATTCAAGTTAGCTGGGACAGCAGAAACTTTCATCAGGTACAAGGAAGCAAATAAAGCATGCAAAAAAGCTATCAAGCAAGCTAAAATAGAAATGGAAAGGGATATTGCTGCTAGGAGTAAAAAGAATCCTAAATTATTTTTTAATTATGTGAATAGTAAAAAAATGAAGCAATAAGGGGTGGGAACTTTATTATCATGGGGGGGGTAAGTTGGTTGATGAGAACGGGGAAAAAGCTGACATTTTGAACTCTTATTTTTCATCTGTCTATACATCTGAGGAGCCAGATAATGAAGGCTTCCCTTGTAATATGCCCAGTTCTAGTAATTTAGCTACTGGCGCATGGGTCACTCGGGAGGAAATTCAAAAGAGACTTGAACATGTAAAGGTAAACAAAGGTCCAGGGCCGGATGGGATTCATCCCAGGGTATTATATGAGCTGAGCGCTGTGATTGCCAAACCTCTTCACATAATTTTTCAGGATTCATTGAGGTCTGGCATGGTGCCAAGAGACTGGCGGATTGCTAATGTGGTGCCGTTATTTAAAAAGGGATCCCGTTCTCAGCCTGAAAACTATAGGCCTGTTAGTCTGACATCAGTAGTAGGAAAACTTTTGGAAGGGGTAATAAGGGATAGGGTACTTGAATACATTGCAGTTCACAATACTATTAGTTTGTGCCAGCATGGTTTTATGCGTAACAGATCTTGCCAGACTAATTTAGTCGCCTTTTATGAGGAGGTGAGCAGGAACCTTGATGCTGGAATGGCAGTTGATGTCATCTACTTGGACTTTGCTAAAGCGTTTGATACAGTACCTCACAGAAGGTTAATGATCAAATTAAGGAATATTGGCCTAGAACATAATATTTGTAATTGGATAGAGAACTGGCTGAAGGATAGAGTACAAAGAGTGGTTGTAAATGGAACATTTTCTAATTGGACCAGTGTGGTTAGTCCTTGGGCCTTTGCTTTTTAACTTGTTTATTAATGACCTGGAGGTGGGCATAGACAGTACTGTTTCTATTTTTGCTGATGACACTAAATTGTGCAAAACTATAAGTTCCATGCAGGATGCTGCTGCTTTGCAGAGCGATTTGACAAAATTAGATAACTGGGCAGCAAACTGGAAAATGAGGTTCAATGTTGATAAGTGCAAAGTTATGCACTTTGGTAGAAATAATATAAACGCAAACTATCTACTGAATGGTAGTGTGTTGGGGGTTTCCTTAATGGAGAAGGATCTAGGGGTTTTTGTTGATAACAAGTTGTCTAATGCCAGGCAGTGTCATTCTGTGGCTACTAAAGCAAATAAAGTGCTGTCTTGTATAAAAAAGGGCATTGACTCAAGGGATGAGAACATAATTTTGCCCCTTTATAGGTCCCTGGTAAGGCCTCACCTTGAGTATGCGGTGCAGTTTTGGGCTCCAGTCCTTAAGAAGGATATTAATGAGCTGGAGAAAGTGCAGAGACGTGCAACTAAACTGGTTAAGGGGATGGAAGATTTAAGCTATGAGGTGAGACTGTCGAGGTTGGGGTTGTTTTCTCTGGAAAAGAGGCGCTTGCGAGGGGACATGATTACTCTGTACAAGTACATTAGAGGGGATTATAGGCAGTTGGGGGATGTTCTTTTTTCCCATAAAAACAATCAACGCACCAGAGGTCACCCCTTTAGATTAGAGGAAAGGAGCTTCCATTTGAAGCAGCGTAGGTGGTTTTTCACGGTGAGGGCAGTGAGGTTGTGGAATGCCCTTCCTAGTGATGTGGTAATGGCAGATTCTGTTAATGCCTTTAAGAGGGGCCTGGATGAGTTCTTGATCAATCAGAATATCCAAGGCTATTGTGATACTAATATCTACAGTTAGTACTAGTGGTTGTATTTATAGTTTATGTATGTGAGTGTATAGATTGGTAGGTGTGGGTTGGGTGTGCTGGGTTTACTTGGATGGGTTGAACTTGATGGACACTGGTCTTTTTTCAACCCTATGTAACTATGTAACTATGTAACTATGTAACTATGGGGGATGGCCTTTCTGTAATTCGGAACTTTCTGGATAACGGGTTTCCGGATAAGGGATCCCATACCTGTACTTAATTTTTTAAGTTCCTCACTTTCTTCTTATAAGATGTTGCCCAAATAACCAATTTTAGTCACTTTATTGGGCTGGTGGGGGCTGTTTGGGCCTCTGTTTACTGGAAATGCCAGGTCATTCTGAATCCCAGTCTAGACCTGGTTTCACGGGTGAGATTTATACCATGTTACTACATAAGGCTAGAATGTCTTCCATTGTTCTTGCTGAAACTAGAAAGTAGAGCATGAGTAACTAGTAAATATTTCCTTGATTACAGCTGTTGTAAAATATTTTAAAGCCAAACTGTGTGTCACTGGAGATTTTTTTCCTGTTCCATTAGGGTGAGTCATATTGTGTAAGTGATGAAATAATGCTTTCTAACTCTCATGGAAACTGTATCACACTAAACCATCATCTCATTCATAGAAAACTATGGAGAGCAGGGTTTTCTTTTTCACTGCTTTAACTACAGTATAAAGTAATTTATAAAGGGATGCTGTGATCACAGGATTATCCTTTTTATTTTCTTATAACAAATTATTTCTTAATTTCTGTGATTTATGGGTACTTTCCTGCCTCATCTAATCCTCCCTCTTACTCTAGAGATCTAGAATTGTCAGGGCTCCCAGCCAGCAACCATAGAAGCAGCTTTTGCCAGAGACAGTCTCTAGTAGGTCCTGAGACATTGTTACCTCACTGGTTTCTCTGGCAATATCTCTGTAGAAAGTATCTCAGAAAGCTAAGCCAGATTGTATAATAGTATCAATGTATGATTAAAGACACTCACTATAGTCAGGATATGACTGCTGCGGTATGCTTGGAGTTACAGTTTTTAACTGGGTTATGCAGGAGTCACAATGCTGTGCTATATTAAGGGGCACATTTACTTACCCACGAACGGGCCGAATGCGTCCGATTGCGTTTTTTTCGTAATGATCGGTATTTGGCGATTTTTCGGAAAATTATCGCGACTTTTTCGTTACCATTCCGAATGTTGCGCAAAATCTGCCGATTTTTTCGTAGCGTTAAAACTTAAGCGAAAAGTTGCGCCTTTTTCGTAGCCATTCCAAAAGTTGCGCAAAATGTTGCGATTTTTTTCGTAGCGTTCAGATTCATTCAAGCTTCAGTATGGTGACTTTTCTTGGGCCAGGTTGGAGCTGCAGGGTGCCATTGAGTCCTATGGGAGGCTTCCAAAATCATGCTAAGTCTGAAAGTTTCGCCCGCCGCTTACGAGTGCTCAATACTAAAAAGTCGCAACAAGATACGAGCGAATCGTAATGGCTACGATAAACTCGCGTTTTTTTGCGCAAATCGTATTGGTAACAAAAAAGTCGCGACAATTTCCGAAAAGTCGTAAAGGCGCCGAAAAAGTCGCAAAATGTTCGTTTTCCAATCGGAATTTTTCCAATTCGAATTCGTGTCTTAGTAAATCAGCCCCTTAGGGTCGCTGGGAGATCATAATCATTTTATGCTGTGATATATATGGAATCACAGTGCTCACATGTTGCCATACAAAATAGGGGGTGAATAAGGAAGCTTTAGTGAGACTTACCTTCCCTAAAAATAAATCAACTGCTATATGTTCATATATAGTTATAAGTTCTCCAGTAAAAGGCTTTTTATCTGCAGTCTTCCTAACCAAAAATGTCACCCTCCTCCCCTGTCATACACTTAGCAACTAGACTTACCCCAATATTCTTTGTACCCACAGGGGTAATATTGCATCTTATTAATGCCATGCAAATAAGCTACCCATGTACTGCCCCTTACTTGAACCTGCCAGTGCTCAACTTAGGCGCTTACAGAAAGTGCAAAGTTTTGTGTCCATCAAAGTTGGGTGCAAAAGGGATAACAAGGTACATTGTGGCCAAAAAAAGTACATTGTCCCCTGTTTTTTGCACTTATATTACTATCGTTATTAAATAAGCCCTATATTATCATTTATGGGCATGATTTGAGTCACAAAGCTAATACAGTGGAGGAAATAATTATTTGACCCCTCACTGATTTTGTAAGTTTGTCCAATGACAAAGAAATGAAAAGTCTCAGAACAGTATCATTTCAATGGTAGGTTTATTTTAACAGTGGCAGATAGCACATCAAAAGGAAAATCGAAAAAATAACTTTAAATAAAAGATAGCAACTGATTTGCATTTCATTGAGTGAAACAAGTTTTTGAACCCCTACCAACCATTAAGAGTTCTGGCTCCCACAGAGTGGTTAGACACTTCTACTCAATTAGTCAACCTCATTAAGGACACCTGTCTTAACTAGTCACCTGTATAAAAGACACCTGTCCACAGAATCAATCAATCAAGCAGACTCCAAACTCTCCAACATGGGAAAGACCAAAGAGCTGTCCAAGGATGTCAGAGACAAAATTGTAGACCTGCACAAGGCTGGAATGGGCTACAAAACTATTAGCAAGAAGCTGGGAGAGAAGGTGACAACTGTTGGTGCGATTGTTCGAAAATGGAAGGAGCACAAAATGACCATCAATCGACCTCGCTCTGGGGCTCCACGCAAGCTCTCACCTCGTGGGGTGTCAATGATTCTGAGAAAGGTGAAAAAGCATCCTAGAACTACACGGGAGGAGTTAGTTAATGACCTCAAATTAGCAGGGACCACAGTCACCAAGAAAACCATTGGAAACACATTACACCGCAATGGATTAAAATCCTGCAGGGCTCGCAAGGTCCCCCTGCTCAAGAAGGCACATGGGCTGGCCCGTCTGAAGTTTGCCAATGAACACCTGAATGATTCTGTGAGTGACTGGGAGAAGGTGCTGTGGTCTGATGAGACCAAAATAGAGCTCTTTGGCATTAACTCAACTCGCTGTGTTTGGAGGAAGAAAAATGCTGCCTATGACCCCCAAAACACCGTCCCCACCATCAAGCATGGGGGTGGAAACATTTTGCTTTGGGGGTGTTTTTCTGCTAAGGGCACAGGACAACTTATTCGCATTAACGGGAAAATGGACGGAGCCATGTATCGTGAAATCCTGAACGACAACCTCCTTCCCTCTGCCAGGAAAGTGAAAATGGGTCGTGGATGGGTGTTCCAGCACGACAATGACCCAAAACATACAGCAAAGGCAACAAAGGAGTGGCTCAAGAAGAAGCACATTAAGGTCATGGAGTGGCCTAGTCAGTCTCCGGACCTTAATCCAATAGAAAACCTATGGAGGGAGCTCAAGCTCAGAGTTGCACAGAGACAGCCTCGAAACCTTAGGGATTTAGAGATGATCTGCAAAGAGGAGTGGACCAACATTCCTCCTAAAATGTGCGCAAACTTGGTCATCAATTACAAGAAACGTTTGACCTCTGTGCTTGCAAACAAGGGTTTTTCCACTAAGTATTAAGTCTTTTTTTGTTAGAGGGTTCAAAAACTTATTTCACTCAATGAAATGCAAATCAGTTGCTATCTTTTATTTAAAGTTATTTTTTCGATTTTCCTTTTGATGTGCTATCTGCCACTGTTAAAATAAACCTACCATTGAAATGATACTGTTCTGAGACTTTTCATTTCTTTGTCATTGGACAAACTTACAAAATCAGTGAGGGGTCAAATAATTATTTCCTCCACTGTATATGCTGGGGGTGCTGGGAGTCACAGTTCTAGTATATTCTGTAAGCTGCTGTGCCAATATATGTTGGGGGTTGCTGAGAATCACAGTGGAATTATGTGTGTCATTATTTGCTTACTATTTGATACAAATATGGAGTGCATGGCTAAAATATTTGTATGGCACATACTATCCCACCACCAATGAAACCATTGTAGTGCTTCATAATAGAATTTACATTCTAGATTTTTAAGATTGCAACCAACTCAACAAACAAGATCAAATCAGCATATGTGTTATTGATTTAAAAGCCTTCTATTGTATATGAGAAATACAATATAATTTTTTTTTGTCCTGACCATTGGTATTAAAATGAATATGCCAGCACAATTTCTCAAGGAATAACAGAGGAAGGGAAATAATCAGGAATGATGCATGTTAAAAATGTCACAATAAATTAACCAAGAACAAGTAAAGTTTGCCTTTGGGTTACATCTGTCTGCATTTTTACTTGCATAGCCAAAAGTGATGCAACCAGCCAATGCTTTAGGAGGTGAATGAGCGCACATTGTTCCCCCACTGTGCAAAGGGAATGCCCGTGTTATCCACACCTGTCCATGCATCTCATACTTTCCTATTTTATTTATGATTTCATTAAACTTGTAATGGAGTCAAGAGTTTTACAGTATGCTTTTGTGTTACATAAGAGATACATAACATAAAAACACTACCAAGGTTTGTTTTGCAAAAGATAACTAATTTTATAATTCACTCTTAAAGATAAGATAAGATAAGGCGTTGCCTTCAATGTAAAGAATATTCTGCGATAAATGAGCACCGATAAGTTTCTAAATAATCTTTCAACTTTCATCTGGAATACCTGGTGTCAGTGTAATATACATGCTTGTGTTGCTCTCTCAAACTTTCTTCATTTGAATGTGGCTCATGGGTATAAAAGGTTGGGGATCCCTGCCCTAACTGATCCTCAGTTTGAGATCTATAAGATATATAAGAAAAAGTAAAACTAAAAATTACCTAAATTACATTAGATGTCAAATTATGGGTTTCCAATGACCTTCTGAGACCTGCAGGGCTCCAGTCAAGTAGACCTGGACCCACACTGGACCCCAAATGAGATTTGGCTCAACTATGGTCTGCAGTCTGACCCAGTGTCAAACACAGAAATACTATCTCTGTAACACATTTGAGGTTGTAAGGTACAAAGAAAAACTATGATGTGACCAAAACACCAGCCTATCCCCCAATTAAACTTCTTGAAAACCACTTGCTTAGCTAGATTAGATTTTCAGTGTTCCACCTGAAAATCAATTGCTCACAAGCAAGTGCCCAACCAAATGCAAGTATCTAATGTACATCACCATGTTTACTTGTAATGTAATGCACTCACATAACATAAAAACATTACAAAGGTTTGTTTTGCAGTAGATAACTCTATATTTCAATCTCCTAAGATAAGGAGTGGCCTTCAATGTCAAGAATGATAAATGATACCGATAAGTATCTAACTAATCTTTCAACTTTCATCTGGAATACCTGGTGTCAGTGTAACAGAGACCCAAGGTGTTTTAAATAAACCTACTACCAATCTTTTTTTCACTAATGTTTTGTTCTATAATGGACTTAAAAACAAATCACTCTTGTATTTTCTTACATTTATATGCACAACCTGACCTTTAACTAATAATAAATCTACATCTTAGTAAAAGACATCCCTCAGTCAGAATCTAGCTTTACATTTTCACCTTTAGCGGTCCCTCAAGATATTTTGAGCAAGGAAGCTCCCTCTCTATTGCAAGGACACACTACAATCAGACATTTAAAGATGCTTGAAAGGATGCCTGCCTATTTTCCTTGATGTTTGTGCCCCTGATCAATACCACATAGTGGTCAGAAAACGTATGGCTTTCAATCTAATGACTATTGTGATTTAATAAATAGTCACCCTAACTCAGTGATCCCCAACCAGTGGCTCATGAGGAACATGTTGCTCGCCAAGCCTTTGTTTTTTTTTCATTTGAATGTGGCTCATGGGTATCAAAGGTTGGGGATCCATGCCCTAACTGATCCTCAGATTTACTTTTTCTTATATATCTTATAGATCTCAAACTGAGGATCAGTTAGGGCTGTAATGCACTCACTGTGTTGTGTTCCAAATAATCCCCTATATATTTCCCATTGTACATCTGAAAGATGTGCGTTGCAGAGCAGCCATAATAAAGAATGTGTTACATGGACTGAAATGTAGGCAGCGTAAAGGCTTTTTTGAAGGTTCTGTATGTTCTAGCATCCGCCAAACCGGTGTGTATCCATTGGATGATACTTTAGCATCACGGTTCCTCTTTAAATCATTGGATTGATAGGATTCCTTGTCTCGAATGACTTATCTGGATATGGTTCAAAGCTTGCTTTGCATTATTGTCATAGCTTGCTTGTGCAGCCATCCGCATTCCTTCTTTTGATGTCTGAGCCTTTGTAGCTATAGTATTACTGTTGAGAGCTATCAGTGGGTTTCAAGCAGCTGAGCATTATTTGAGGCAGGATGGAATATGAATTGTTGGCCTAGGTTCATCAAAGGCAGATGCATGGTTTGGGTTAGTCTCTTGTTTGTTTGCTGTGGAGTATGTTATATAATCTCTCTTGATGATTGCTGTTTTGGAGATACCTTTTTTGTACTCTTAACCATTTAACGGCAAGGCATATGAAAAATAAATTCATATTCTTATGTCAACAATGGACACCCTGTGTTTGTCTACAGCAGCAGTTTCTAAACTGAGGAGTATTAACTGTGTTAATTATGGTAAACCAGATTGTTGTGCGAGGTGCAGGACATTTGCATCAAGAGTATTGCCCCTTTGTGGCTGCAATGGCACAGGAATTCTAGGGGGGGGGTGGAATGCTGCATTATGGGGAAAACAATAGTGATTGCACTTGAAATTGCATTTTCCTCACTGCACTTGCAGACGTACATGTGCCCTCTTATTATTAAGTAATGGGTGCCATGACCAAATGTCAGCTTGAGATTAAAATGTCTGAGAACCACTGCTCTAGAGGCTTTTTAAATCCAATAGGTGCTGGTATTTGTAGTTGAGGAGCCAAATGATGTGTCTTTATTACTTTGCAGCTAATGTGTTACAGAGTTTTTTTAGTGTCAGATTTATTATTCATCTTCCATTGAAAAAGCCCCTTAGCAGAAAATAGTTGAATTGAGCTGTTTTGCGTTTTTATTTCTAAGGGATATATAACTGCAAAAAACAAATTTCACACCAAAGAATATGATTTGCATCATTTTGACATATTAGGTTGAACAGGCATTTTTAGCTTGATTGCGATAGTGGCCAAGGAATAAAATGCAGCAAAAGAAATCTGTAGGGCTCCAGGGCTCCATCCAAATGAATATGATGGAAATGTCAGCCTTTTACATGCATCCTACAGGCAGTGTTTTCAATATGACACAAAATGACCCACTTCACACTGCCTGATGAAACCACTTGAATTTAGGGAGCTGTAAATGTACTCTAATTCCGTAAGTAGCGACAGAATTCTTTTATGTGATCTTTAAAGTAAAACTATACCCCCAAACAATTTTGGTCTTTATAAAGCAGCTTATATGTAAAGCCCTGATTATTCTTCTCTAAATAAACCATTTTCATAAAAATATACTTTTTAGTAGTATGTGCTATTGGGTAATTCTAAATAGAAATTTGCCATTTTAAGTTTCCCAGCACTGATCAAACCTGTCTTTTATCCCCATATCTGATTCCAGTGTCATATAATGAAGGAAAAAAATGATATGGTAATCTATATATATGTAAGATAACAGAGAGATGCCTGACAGTGCTGGGAATCAGTGTTTACATTGGTCACTTCTCTTGCACTTATAATGAGGTTTTTAGTCAGTAGAATGCTCATTGGTAAATTTTATTGCATCTATAATTACATTTCTTGACAACTTCTACAGCAAAGCTAGGGGGCGCAGTGGGACGGCATCACGGCTGGGTTTATAATCCCTTTAACCAACTGGCTGATAGGATTCTGAAATTGGGCTACAGTCTTGCTCTATTTGGTCAGCTTTAGGCTGCTGCTAAATCACAAGGTTGCCCAGATCTTCCTACAAAGGAACTTATAAATCACAACATTCTCCTATATCACTGTCAATCTCCTTTGCTATATATGTTTCACTTAATTATATTTTTGCCACTATGTGCTAATTTTTATTTATACATATACATATAGTAACATTTGAGAAATATAAGTGAAAGGTCATGTTTCAAACAAAGAAGAGACATGTTTCAACTAAATGGAGCTGTAACAGGTGCATGGTACAGAGCTGGGTTTCATAAAGCCATACGGTCAAACAGTTAACCCCAGATGGGACACGTTTCCTGTAGTCAGTTTGAAAATTCAGTCTTACTTGCCTTTACAAACTAAGGAGAATATGGGGATGCCCATTTCTCTTCTGGTTGCCCTTCCATAAATATTTTTAAAGACATTAGAGCTCTTTTATAAACCAATCAGTGATTACATTTTTCCAGCCAGCTGCGGGTATAACAATGAAAGCAGACTTCTTATTTGTTGCCATGGGTGACTGCTCTGGTGCAAATTTGCCCAGTGTCCATAAATGACCCCCAATATAAAAAATGATTTGTAGATTGTTAACCTGTGCTTGTTTCATATTTTAGTTTATAGCTTCTGTATTGTAAATGTTTTTTCCTAGCACAGTGATTCTACCTTTACTGCTATATAGAGTAAATATAAAAGAACTAAACAAAAAGCCAACATTCCACATTATTAGTTCAAGCTGAAGGAGCTAATATTAGCTAGATTATATTGTTCTCCATTTTATTTGGGGTGGATAACAAATACCCTAAAATAATTTATTCCTATGCGAGTTTAGTGATCCTATGGAAGTACATAGCCACGGGCCAAGTGATCTCATTCAGGTCATGGAATTCTGAAGGGACTTATGCAGAAGTAACTAAAGCTAGATGAAAGAAAATGGAACGATAGCAAATTCCATAATACTTGTGAAGGGAAGAGGGCCAAAAGTGTGGTTGGTCAGTAGCTACTCAATTGAAAAGATTGTTAGTCCATTGCAGGTATAATAGTCATGCTGGGATGCAAAATACTTATAATAACTGGCCTAGTCAGTAAAGTACCAGCCAAGGCTGGGGCCATTATTACAAATTTACTGGTAAATTTGTAATCCTTAGTTGTTTTGCCCCGACCCACCTCTGACCTGCCCTGAATCCCATTCTCTGCCCACCCAAGCCCTGACTACTCATCAAATCACAAGCGGTACAGTGCCTTCATGACCCAGCTGGCCCCTGAAACATCATGATTCCGCCCCAAAATATCACAACTCTGCCCAATCTCCTCCCAGTCCCTCCCTGTTATGTCTTTGGCCAGTATGGCCAGAAATAAAAGGTGGCAAACCTACTTTCATCCTGTATAGCTTCGGCCTGTCAGTGACCACACAAGGGGGATTTTGGCCGATGCTGTGCCTGTCGGTGCATTTTTAGTCATAGGGCATAAAATGTGGTAGATTTGCTACAAAGCAATAAGAGAAACTTGTTTGATAGCAGGTAATTTTTATACATGAACTGGCCTTTATATATTAAACAAATAAAACCAACAAAATATTGCATTTGCCCTTAATTTTGTTCTTGGGCAAATCATTTAACTCCCTATATACAAATGCCATGAAAGAAAAAGAAAGATACTCATATTTTCCTAAGCCCTTATACCTCAAGGGACACTTATTCGCTATAAATGGTGCAAATTAACATGATTTTAGCAGTCTCAGTCTGATGTGGAGCCTATAACAACTCAAGGCAACCTACATTGTAGCTGCCATTGTAATTTTCAGACAGCAGCCAATTTTAATTATCTGTATAAAGCTGACATGATTATACAATCTTAAGAAGACTAGTGATCCATTTATAGTGAACAAATGCCCCCTTTAATATCAAGGTGCAATCAAATTGGATCGTTTTTTTTTTCTTTCTTCTTAGTAATTGTGGTATTACATTGCTAGTTCCAGGTTTATCCCTTTTTATACATAGTGATTATTGTCCCCCAAGAATTGTATGCTGTTTTTTTCCCCTTCATCTATGAAAGCCTATCATCTGTAAAGCACATGGGGATTGTTATTTATGACTGCATGGCCACAAGAATACAGTGATGACATGAAGCTTTAGATTTTGCTCAGTATCAAACCATAGAAATTACCCACATGTATTGATGCTGCTCTGTAACGTTTGCTTAAAATTTCAAGCAAAAGGAATCCCTTACATATGATTAGTGTGTTCTGCAAGTATCAAATGTTGGTTCTCACGCATTTTTATCCAAGTTGGCACTCACATATCTTCACAGTGAATATGAGGCTGTACAGAATAGAAAGGTTTAGCAAAGACTCTGTGTGCTGTACCAGCACCAGAATAGCAAGCATTACTGTATATAGCCACATTTATGCAAAATGTTTTATGCATCACTTGGGTTTTCATTTTTTATTGGCTTGCCAGCCGGAGGCATGTATTTTAATTGGTGCAGAGGATGAGTTTTTAATGGAATAGAAATAAAATCCATAACAGGTTGCATTCAGATGTGCTCTCTGCACATGATGTGTTCGTGTGATGGGGAGCGGGCTAGTGGATATCGAATGAAATAGCAAGCTAGTCAATTATTTTACAGCATAGGCAGCAGGGTTATAAAAAATATATCTGGGAAGTGCCAGCATGCTGTGCTCTGTCTGCATTTACTATTTGCTATCAATGCCCACAGGTATTTTTTAGGACTGTTGTGTCTTGTAGCACATTGTAAAAAAAAGAAAATATCCAATAAAATTAAGGCTAATCCATTCACCATTGCTAACTGTAAGAGTGACGGCTGAAGTGAATGTGGAGGCAGAGAGTCTGGAGTGCCTCAGTCTATAGAAAGAGACCTTCTCACTGCACCTATGGCTTGTAAAAAATGAAAACTGACTTGGGGCTCATTAAACTGGCATGGCTAGAGAAACAATGTTTTTTATTCTGCAGCTACTTTTGACTGTGTGAAAATGACTTCAATAAGCATTGAGATTCAGCTACGTTTTTTAAGACCCGGCTCCTGCAGATTCAACTGTAAAATTCATCTGTCCATCTCTATATTTAGTTTTGACCACAAGAGGTGGTCTTTCTCAAAAGTCAGAAAACAATAGTTCTGTGCAAAAATAATAATGCAGCTTCTTTTCCTTTATATAAAAATAATTATGATGATAAGGGAAGTTCAGTGCACAGAACATGCTACATTCTATATTATTAATATTTAAATTTACTGGAAAACAATTTGATGATAAACCCTATTGATATTGGGGTGTATTTTGTTCATTCCCTGCATTTGATAATGAGCTGGATTCTTACCAACCGCTTGCTAGAAGAGCCAAGAAAGAAAATAGTTCTCCCAACTACAGTAAATGCTTCACATTTCTTAATAACATATAGGATTATTTCATTATGACACAGTAATTTCAAGTTATAATTTATAATTGGAAAATATGTATGCTACATTATTGTGAAGTATATTAATCTGGCATTGGATTTTCTGCCCAGTGAACATTATTTATTATTTTTGCTTAAGACTGGAAGCAGCCATAGTAGTTACTAGATGGTGAATATATGCTCTAAAGCAATAATAGGTTAGTGTGCTTAAAGCCTCAGTTGCCTGAGGATCCCATAGTAGTTCCTATTAAAGACAGAGTACTGCAAATGCTGTGGGCAATGCAGTCTTATGTGCAGCCAATAATGTTTTAAGACACACGTCTACCATACATTACAGATGCTGTAGGTATATGTTCAGGCAGCAGCCAATTATAATTGTCTGTATAATGCTGATATGTTTACACAGCAATTTTTTAATGTTTCAGTCCCTGCCCCAGTGGAGCTTACAATATATATAGTCCCTATTACTTTCACACATACTATGGTGAACTATTTTTTTTTTTTGTTTACTTTACTTTTAATTGCAAACATATTAGCAGAAGAAGAATGAAAAAAAGAAAAGGTCAAAAATGATAGACATAACCAAAAAAAATCCTCTATGGGCAATAACAAAGAAATAACTGGGGGAATTATGATGAGCATTCAGTATGTAGAATCTGAAGTGTCCATTTGTGTCAAATTTAGCCATAGTGTCCTCTGCAGATACAGTGGTCAATTTGAACCTTCCTGTACATTTTTGGAATGCGGGGGAGGAAAGCAGAGTACTTGGGGAAAAAAACTACACAGTCATGAGGAAAGCCTATCAACTTATTGCAAATTATGGCCAGGCTAGAATTGAACTCTGGGCTTTAAGAATGTAAGGCAGCAATACTAAGAACTAAGCAGTTGTGCAGCCGTTTGGTTGCTTAGACATTACCTACATGTCACTCCTTTCCACATATACTAATAAGTAGCATAATCACATTGCATTTATATTCTCACAGGAATGGTTTTTGACACTTCAGTTAGCAACCACCGCACTGACCCACCATTTCATTTGATTGCAAATAGTGCAAATTAAGTCTATCGTGAGTTTTTATGCACAGACATACAGGGGCTTTGATTACAAGTGTAGCTGGTGAGTGTCCTCATAGCTGTGTTTGTCCGGAGCCCTCATTTCCATCCGAGCTCATCAGCATGCTTTCCCGCACATCCGCTCTTGCTTCCTGCACTGCAGCATTTATTTGTAGGCTTGAAAGCTACTCGCTGCCAACTTCTCATCTTAGCAGATGTAGGCATGTGCAGTAAAATCTGTGCTACTATCATTTGTTATATTTGTATTTGTAATTAAGCTTTACAGCTATTTAAGGATCATTGATGGTTGCCATGCATCACTAACATTGATCTATAAAGCCTCAGCAGAGACTAAGGCAAACAAAATAGGGTATAGATTATCAGTGAGTAGAAATGGGAAACCATGAAAATACCCTTTGTGATATATACCAATTATATGGGGAAACCAGTGTGCATCTGTTGCTAAATGAATATTCCCAGCTTTCTCCAACAGACAGAAGAGTGCATTAATGGGGGAATTATCTACTTTCATTCTAAGTGTGTTTATAAAGCAGATTATCGTCATTTATCCATGAATTTTGTTTTCATGACCTCTTCCTTTCAGGAGAGTAAGATTATTTTTGGCATTATGTGTTTGTGTCTGGCCTTTCTGAATATTGGAAGGGATAATTTGTTTTTATATATCCTCCTAATTTCCTTGCTTCAATAAAAAAAAATGCCTGTTTATACGTATTGCAGTTACAGGACTGGCATTTCAAAGAATTAGGGTTCTAAATACCGGCTGCAATTGAAGCTTTTTCTATGACTAATAACTTGTTCTATGATTGTTAGGGACATTTTACTAAAATGTATGGTTAGAGAGATACATGACATACATTTTTTGCATGTACAGGGGCCACCAAAGGCCTGAGTAGGTAGACACTTGCCTGTTCAATATCTCATTCTGAAATTACAGGTGTTAATATGAAATTGGTCCTGTCTTTCCTGCTTACTCAGCCTTTACCCTCTACTTCTAAGAAGGCTTTCTGCTAGAACATTGTTGGTAAGACCCCACTTGGTGCACAGGGTTATTAACCAAACTGTTGCCACAAAGTAGGATTTATCAAAAATTGTATGATGTATTGATACCTGCTTAGGCAATAAAAGTTGTGGCTTAAATACCCAATAATTAGAAGGGCTGTCCACATAGTTTTGGCTATATAGTGTATTCCAAAACTGAATGATGCTAGGTGTGTTGCTCAGGAAAAGTCATCCAGCAGAGAGATAAAACAAGTACTGAACATAGGCCTGACACTTTGCAAATAATGCCATATTTATACACTAGGCTGTAATATTAAAAGGGCAGTATACCCCCTTGTTTAACATGAGCTTATTGAATAGGGCTTGTACTGAATGTACTTTTTGCCTTGTGTTATAAATATAAAAAAAATTATGATTTTGTTATTTCTTGAGCTAAACAAGGCAAACAGGAAAATTAAAAAGCGATTAATGTTTGGTTCTTGTGAGGTAGATAATTAGATTACAGTATTGAACCCTGTCCCTTAGCCTTAAATCAACAGGCAAATGTTCAGTACAAGCCCATTCAATAAACGCATGTTGAATAGTAAATGTAGGGCTGTTTACTTTATTGGATATAGTACAAATGACCATTCATGCTGGTCAGAAATATACAGTGGTGTGAAAAACTATTTGCCCCCTTCCTGATTTCTTATTCTTTTGCATGTTTGTCACACAAAATGTTTCTGCTCATCAAACACATTTAACTATTAGTCAAAGATAACACAAGTAAACACAAAATGCAGTTTTTAAATGAGGGTTTTTATTATTTAGGGAGAAAAAAATCCAAACCTACATGGCCCTGTGTGAAAAAGTAATTGCCCCCTGAACCTAATAACTGGTTGGGCCACCCTTAGCAGAAATAACTGCAATCAAGCGTTTGCGATAACTTGCAACGAGTCTTTTACAGCGCTCTGGAGGAATTTTGGCCCACTCATCTTTGCAGAATTGTTGTAATTCAGCTTTATTTGAGGGTTTTCTAGCATGAACCGCCTTTTTAAGGTCATGCCACAACATCTCAATAGGATTCAGGTCAGGACTTTGACTAGGCCACTCCAAAGTCTTCATTTTGTTTTTCTTCAGCCATTCAGAGGTGGATTTGCTGGTGTGTTTTGGGTCATTGTCCTGCTGCAGCACCCAAGATCGCTTCAGCTTGAGTTGACGAACAGATGGCCGGACATTCTCCTTCAGGATTTTTTGGTAGACAGTAGAATTCATGGTTCCATCTATCACAGCAAGCCTTCCAGGCCCTGAAGCAGCAAAACAACCCCAGACCATCACACTACCGCCACCATATTTTACTGTTGGTATGATGTTCTTTTTCTGAAATGCTGTGTTACTTTTATGCCAGATGTAACGGGACACACACCTTCCAAAAAGTTCAACTTTTGTCTCGTCTGTCCACAAGATATTGATCTTGGCAATCATTGAGATGTTTTTTAGCAAAATTGAGACGAGCCATAATGTTCTTTTTGCTTAAAAGTGGTTTGCGCTTTGGAAATCTGCCATGCAGGCCATTTTTGCCCAGTCTCTTTCTTATGGTGGAGTCGTGAACACTGACCTTAATTGAGGCAAGTGAGGCCTGCAGTTCTTTAGATGTTGTCCTGGGGTCTTTTGTGGCCTCTCGGATGAGTTGTCTCTGCGCTCTTGGGGTAATTTTGGTCGGCCGGCCACTCCTGGGAAGGTTCACCACTGTTCCATGTTTTTGCCATTTGTGGATAATGGCTCTCACTGTGGTTCGCTGGAGTCCCAAAGCTTTAGAAATGGCTTTATAACCTTTACCAGACTGATAGATCTCAATTACTTTTGTTCTCATTTGTTCCTGAATTTCTTTGGATCTTGGCATGATGTCTAGCTTTTGAGGTGCTTTTGGTCTACTTCTCTGTGTCAGGTAGCTCCTATTTAAGTGATTTCTTGATTGAAACAGGTGTGGCAGTAATCAGGCCTGGGGGTGACTACAGAAATTGATATTGAAATTGAAAATTGAAATTGATAAACCACAGTTAAGTTATTTTTTAACAAGGGGGGCAATCACTTTTTCACACAGGGCCATGTAGATTTGGAGTTTTTTTTCTCCCTTAATAACGTAAACCTTCATTTAAAAACTGCATTTTGTGTTCAATTATGTTATCTTTGACTAATAGTTAACGGTTTTTGATGAGCAGAAACATTTAAGTGTGACAAACATGCAAAAGAATAAGAAATCAGGAAGGGGGCAAATAGTTTTTCACACCACTGTATATGTTCTTAGCTAAAATACACAATTTATTACAATTTGGAACTCCCATTTTTGTCTTCCAGTATGGCACAAGAAATAGCCAGGCACTAGTGATTTAGCACTCACTGGAAAAACTGCACTTTGAAATGTCTATTTTCTATAACTCTGAGGGACATTTAAGAAAAACCAAATAGAGAAAGTACATATAAATACACATCAATAAGAAAGAGTTTATGAGGTACATGAACTCAGAATTCAGGTAGCATTCAGTAGTATTCAGGTAGTGATAATGGAAAAAAGTTATCCACAGTTACAAGGCTGTTTTCTTAAATATTCTTTCCAGTGGATTACAGTTCAGTTTCCTTAGTGTAAATTCTGTTTATCATACATATTAGCTTTTATACACAAGTTGAACCAGATTCAGTGCAGTGTTTATGGTACTGTACATGCTGAATCACCACTCATATGAGTATGATGGGCTTGTAGTTGGGTAACAGCTGACACAGCTACTTTCTCGCTGCTACTAGAAAGCCCCTGTGTGCCTACATGGCCAATGTCTCTTGCCTATTTCCATTCAAAGGGATAAAGATGAATTCTATTATGTGTACATACAGTATGTCTAAGCCAGTGGTACTGGCCATGTGCTTACTTTATCTGTAATGTTGTAACCTGCACTTTTAAGAATTAGTATGAAAAGAAGCAGATGAGGAAATGCAGCACGTCTTTTGGTGTTAACAACGCAGTTCTTTTCACATGGAAAAAGTTGTGTTATAGCAGTTGGTAGGGCTAATGTGAGAAATATGGGATTAACAAATAAGGAAACCATTGGTCAAATTGCCGCAGCTCAGGGGCAATTCCCTCATGCACATGAAAATAGAACATACAGATCCTTATATGTATTTATTTACTTGGTAAAGGTAAATGGTGAATGAGTGTGAGGAATCACCCCCTAGTGAATGAAATATCATAAGAACTGTGCTAAAATCAATGCTATATTAGTTACTTGTCAGCTGCCTGCCTGACCTGTGCCTGACTACCAGATAAGATTTAAGGCTGACACCTCTGGAACCTCAGCCTTACTTTTAGGGCCTGATGGTCTTATGGCTTGATATTTAGTACTCAGGGTAGAAACAATCAGACCTGAAACAATCAGGCTGTCCTTTATAATCAAGTAATCACTGTTCATTGCTCAGAATGAACTGCTATTCTACTCCACTGGATTGCAGTTGCACATCAAATCTAGTTGCCTCATAATCTCTACAAGGGCATTGTCAGCTTCATATGGAATCACAAGATCTTACGTTTCCAGCTCCCCTTTAAATCCATACAGTTTAATCATCCATAAGAAAATCCATCCTTGGATCAACGTGCTTAGTAGCAGGCAGCCTGTCAATACAAAATGAGTCTTATCCATGGCCAGAGCTACAAATCTGCTAGCCTGAGTTCTGATATAGTCCTGGAAGATTTTCACAGCAATTCCCAATATTATTAGTCAGCAGTTTTTTTAAATATTTGCAGTCAGAACACATAGCTGAATTAAGGGTTAAATTAAATCTAAACATTTTTGACTTTCCTGTTTATACGATAATAAACAAGCTATACTTGTTGTCATATGGACATTTGTTTCCCCTGCATACTAAAGGGTTTATGGCATATGGTATACACATTTTCTCAGAAGGAATGCAGCAGTTCTTATCATTTACATATAAACATTATATATATATATATGTGTGTGTGTGTATGGGGTCAAAATGCAAATTTTATGAGTTTATATTCTTGTAATCTTGTACAGATAGTGATTTATTGATGTCAATAGTTGCAGTGCCATGGTGGAACCTACGCATTTTGTGAGCCATGTGATGTTGCAAAGTAGTTTGCTCCATTTCTATAATTTAACCTTAAGAGAAAAGTGAATGTATTATTTTAACATTGTGAATTGTGTAGCAATAATAAATAAACAGAACTAATAATTTAACAGAGGTGAATTATGCAGTGTCCCGGGGGACTAAAACAATTACCTGATTTGACAGATCTACATTTAAGAGTTTAGGCCATGATTACAGGGCTATGTCAAGGCTAAATACCAAACACTAATTCATTTTGCTTTGCATGCTCCTGAGAAATGGAGTCACGGCATTGCCAGAGCACTGTGAAATGACAGTTAAACATAGCACCTCCTTGGTTCCTTCTAAGATAGTGCTGCTCATGCACAAGACATTGCTTAATGTCAGCGATAAAATAAGATCCCTTTGTGCTGGGCTCTGGGCGACAGCCAAATCATCCAGCTAAACCATTTTGCTAAACCTGAGAAAAAGGCTATCATTTATAGGGCAGATACTAGGCTCATTGAATTCTCAAGTTCCTGTATACTGAAAGATTACTACTGCCAGGAGTTGGGCGGAAAATAGATATGGGTCAGTAGATATGCCCATCATATATATATATATTTATGTACATTTCTTCTTTACCTCCTAAGCACAGGAGGCTACATGGTGATTTGTGTATTTCTTTACACTTTGCATACATTTATAAAGCTGCAACATATTCTGCAGCTCTGTACATAAGGGTACAGACAAACGGATACAAAAAGATAAGTATGCTCTATTGTGTTTCAAATATTTCAACGGGCAAATCCCTTGCGCAGACAGTAACAAAAAAAAAAAAGCAGTAGCCTAATATAAAGTAAATAAAGTAGGCAACAGACACAACACAGTGATTTGAAATGGCCCTCCAAAATTGATCTTTTGAAAGAAAAAGTGACTTTAGTACATATGCATGGATACATGATTCTTTCCCAGCTGTGCATTAATATCCAGCAACTGAAATTTGTCATAATGCCAACTTTAGACAGAAAAGTAAATTAGAAAACCATATCTGTAATTCTACAGTTTTACAGAAAACGTGCCAAGAGAATGTGCAGCGGTATGGATATTTTGTCTGATTCTGGGTATCTCAGGCAGATAGCATTCATCTTGACTTTTGAATCTTGCCATGGAAGTGAGAGTGCCATCTGATTGCTGGCTCACCAGTGTTAGTTGTGATGCTGAAGATGCTAAAAAAAAAAGCTGATACAGCAATGTGCATTAGTTTTTATGAATTCTGGCTGACTGTGCGTGCAATACAGTCTGGATGCAGGAGACTTAATCTGGATACTGGATTCTGTGAAAGCCTTTACACTCAGGGGACAGCTTCATAATCTGTCTGTATAGCTTTGCCCTCAATTGGGAGCCAGAAACATATAACTTTATGTGCTTTTTCTCTTAATGTGAAAAAGTAGAAGCACTGGGGTTGACAATATTTAAGTATTGTTTCTATAAGACTAGAGACTCAAATTGTATGAGTAAAGGAGGGGTCAATTATTTTCCCACATTCCTCTATACTGTAAGTTTCCCTAATGGTAGAATTCTCCTTTGATAGCCCATCTGATACCTTGTAAAATGGCAGAGGTGCAGCCAACTTGACTGGTACATCACTTCTCTCTGGAAGAACCTGCTCTGTCTGCCAAAATATTACAAGGAAAGCTCTACACAAACTGGAAAATGTTACTAGGGTTGGCTGCTAGAAAGCCAGGGGAGTTACTGCACATCACTTCCACTGAGTTCTGGGGAATGCACGGAAAGTTCTTTAGAAAGTACAGATAGCTGTAAAAGATTCTTATTCTGCAGCAAGTAATGGGCGGCATTGGTATTCTTGGATCCTACTCCAGAGAGTATGCCCCATTTCATTCTGTCTGCTAGACCAGTTATGCTATACTATCCCCAGAAAATGTAAATTAATATTGTGAGAAGTGTGAGAAGTAGGATACTTGACACTCCGTTCTTTTATATCATTTAGCAAATAATATGTTACATATTATACATATATTATTTAGCTACACAATAGTTGTCAAAGGAATATTTATCATGCATGTATTCTTATATCACTGTTAACTGCATAGAGTTACCTTCCTGTTCTGGATGTCATAATATTTGGTGCAGATCATGTCATAAATTTGGTTTATCAATTTATCCGTTACAGTATCTTTTATTAAGTAATGCTCACAATAAACTAAGCTACAGCTGTAATGTTGAGAGTTGTTGGTTGTGTTGTGTGCTAAATTTTTGTTTCAAGACTCTTTGAATTTTAGTCCAACTTTAGAGCTCTAATGCAAAGGGAATCTTTTATTCTGTTCCACTTGCTTGTAAGAGCCAGAGTGAATATGAATGGCACGCCCATGAAAACCCATGAGACTGTAAATCAGGATCACAGTATTTAATCTTTCAAAATACCAATGTGTAAAGCAGTGTTAGATGGCAAGAAGATGCATTCAGCATGTGTTCGGTTACTGAGCCTATGGATGACTGGAGAATGCACAAAGGGGTAAACATTTGGAAGCCTTCAAAACAACAGTTGAAAACTTTTTACAAATCTCTATCCATTCTAGAATTCAGGGGCAGTGCTACAGACTCCTAGTAAGCTCCATTCCTATAAAGTGTGAGACATATTGAAAGTATATGTAACAGGTCTAGTTACCCATAGGAACTGATCAATAAATAGCTATTACTGGTCACCTGTTTAAACTAAAACAGTGAATTAGTTGCTATAGCTTAATCGAGCTTATGGAAACTTTTGTGCCTTTTATTTTATTTTTTTACATTGCCATTTACATCAGTATTTGACAGGCCTGGCCATTATAAATTTAATTTAGAGGACGAAGATAATAGATACAGGAAGGATTCATTTTTTTCCCTGGCAACCCTAGGTCCAATAGCTATGTAATACTGAAAATATGTGCTGTGTCACAAGAAATTCATGTTTTTTTATGACGTACCTACCTTCTATTTCTTTTACATAGATACTATCTTGTTGCATGTATTCTTTGCATTTAAAACTAAAGCAGCCATTCTGTGATTCTCATAGAAACTCAAGCTTTACCTTTGCCTATACAGGCATGGGACCTGTTACAGAATACAGAATGCTCGGGACCTGGGGTTTTAATAGGATTAATTATTCAATTTCCTCCAATAAGGATTAATTATATCTTAGTTGGGATCGAGTACAAGGTACTGCGTTATTATTACAGAGAAAAAGAAAATCTTTTCAAAACATTTCAATTATTTGCTTATAATGGAGTCTATGGCAGATAGGTTTCCTGTAATTTAGAACTTTCTGGATAACAGGTTTCCAGATAATGGATCCCATACCTACAGTATATACCTATACCATACCTATATAAATAATTCTAGGCAAAGTAAGCAACAGAGTGAATATGAATATAGATATGTATATGCAGAGAATGAATGTTCTGTGTGTGCAGTAAGCTCCCCCAGTTTACTCTTTGTAAGGAGATATAAATGAGAGATTAAAAGGACAAACATTATTTGCATTCCATATTTACAAAAATTGTATCCCAGTCATTATCATATCTTATTGCATTCGGCCTTTGATAGCACTGTGTTTGGGGATGATCTAAGTGACATATCAACATACTAACATTTCCTTGATCTTCCCATTTTCAAACAACAAGTATAATTCCCCATTTGAATGCTGCCTCCTCCTCTGAATGCTAAAATATTCATATGAATGTTTGACTCATTTCCTAAGCTTTTCATCTCTCTGTGCATCCCCTGTGTGTTTTCCTATTCTAAGCAAAAGGGGCTGGGCCCAGAAAATCAGCTTTAATGCATTAGACATCCATAAGGTGTGGAACTGACTCATCCAGGAGCAATGGTGGGATTTGACTGGATTTCACAGAACTTCTGCTAGAAAATTTTCCAGCCCTGCAAGAAAGGAAAGAAACAGATTTTAGTAGGTCTGTCATGTTGTATGCCAGATGGAGTTATAAATAAGGAATTTGGTTTTATTCGTTTGATGGTAAGTTAGCTGTTATATTGTTTTATCAGGTGTCAAACTCACTCGTGAATAAAAAGTGACCGTAATCAGTATACCTGCTTATAATATTCTCACTTATAAATCTAGCGGCATCTCTCATCCACTTGTCTCCCTCTAGTGCCATGATGAACAGTCTCATTAAAGCATTGCATAACATGTCACTGTATAAATATAGGGTTATAAATAAATTATCTTTCTTTATCTCAGATAGACTCTGTCCACTCTCAGTCTCCCATTTCTGCCTGTCTCAGTTTTGTTCCTTATTATCTGCCATCTCTATTCTACACATGGTCTCCCGGATACATTCTTCATAGTTTCTAACTAATCATTCTAAGAATTGTAGTTTGCATAAGCTAAAGGGCATGCCTTTAATATCCCTGCCATACAGAGTCCCTGCTGTGGCATGTCTGGTTGCGCTGTGGAGGTGTAGCAGTTGTTATGCGTAAGCCCTTCTCTGTGCTCAGCAGAGGCCTGTATTAGTCAAGCAAAGGTTATAGGATATTGTGTGGGATACTGAAAAAGGATCCTTTGGGTAACTACTAAAATGAATGAAACAAAGATGAAGTGTTTTAATGTATTGTAACCTCTGCATAGTATGCCTCTCTGTGAAGTTTTCAGTGAACTGTACTAGGTGACATTGCCTTGTTTTCACCAGGGCTGTTTGCAGTATTAATTTGTGGCAGGTTATTTAACATCCAGTTCCACATAATGGTCTTATGCAGAGGTTCCTTAACTGTGGGGCTGTCACACTTGGTCACCTGGTAACTAATGCATACATATATCTAATTTTGTTATGGCTTAAAGTAAGGATGAACCAGATCCCATGATTAGGTATTTGATTCGCCTGAATCCAAGCTTTTTTTTTTTTTTTAGCAGGATTTGGATTGGGCCAATCCAAGTACCCGACAAAACATATACAAACACTTAAAATCATGTGATTCTTTAATGTACATGTAATTCATTTTGGGATTCAACCAAATGTTTTGTAAAAGATTTGACTGAATCCCAAAATCTGCAAGTTGACTGATTTTGGTGCATTCCTAGAACTAAGTGAAATCTGATGAAGGGGGCTTCTACTCAAAAAATTAGGACACCTCTAGATTAATTCTGAAAGGAAACTTGTTGAAAACCTATGCCAGTCTGTTGAGTTGAACTGTTAGCACTATAATTATAGGACCAGGTTACTGGTTCTGTATCCCTTTTCTGTTTTGCCATGTGAGTTTCAATCACTGCAGGGATAATACAGCTGAAGGACTGTAACATTGTTGTATAGCTGAAAAAGACCTTTGCTCTCCTGTGATAGTATTAGTTAGTATTAGTAATAGTATTATTCCAGAGAAAGACAAGAAAAACCCTATTGCTTGCCAACTATGCCTCTAGTGCAACACAATGAATACATGAAGATTTTTCTGTGTCAGTCTGTTATTTCATAAAAAGAATACAATGTTTCCCTGTAGCTTATTTATGTTTAATAAGTGTCCATTCATGTCCATTCAAGTAGCTCTGCTAAACAGTCACCAACTTGACTCTTTCTCTAGCCACATGGCTGGCTCAACATATGGGCCTTTGGCATTTTTATAATACATTCAGTGGACTCGCTGATTATTGGGTATATAGTGGGCTTTGTTGGGTGGTCCTGAATGATGCCAAGCTTGAGAGTCTTGTATCCCTACTCACTCAAGTGGCTTCACGTTGCCTGTACAATAATAGCTATTAATAATTGTTGAAATTGCAGTCCAAGTGCTTTTTCTTTTGCCTGAATTATGTGAACTGAAATAAATTAGTTCCAGTTTTGCGACATGTTTTTGGAATAATATCTTCCAGTAGGTTTCATGCTGCTAAACCAGAGTTTTTCATAAAAGTGACTATATTTAGTAAGTGATATAATGCGATAAGATGCATTCTGTATCACTTGAATCCCTCATTGCCTGTTAAAGCCAATGGTCCATAAAGAGCCTCTCTGTGTGGAGAAGTTTATTGTCAGTGCTCCAATAAATAAATATTTATGAAGCATGCCTTACTGAGATAGATTGTTACAGCGTGACACCTGTCACATGAAATTATAGCTATTATTGTACAGTTTAGAAAGTTATGCAGAAATTATATATAATGCAAAATATGTTATTGAAGTAACAAAAATACAGTTGCATTATAAATGTATTTCTTAAAGGCATATTAACACTAATATGTACTTTGCAGTGGCTTAGTTTTTTAAGTTTAATGCAATCAGCAAAAAGTATTTTTTTTTTAAAAAAAAACCTTTGCAAGTAGGGTTGCCACCTTTTCTGAAAAATAAAAATACTGGCCTTCCTGGGTTTTTTTTGTTGGGTTTTTTCCTATTGATAACATTGGCATCATGCACCATTTTTAAATACTGGCAAAAATCCCTCTGGTGATTTGTGGTGAACTCTTCCCTATATGTAGGACATCTGTTGTGTAGATATGAGGCTAAGGAGTCCAATGTTTACTTCTGGTCTACTAAATCTGAGCAACCAATCAGATGTTTGCTTTCAATCAGCAAATCAATAAATGAATTACTTGAAGTACATTACCCCAGTATACAACGGTACATATTTTAATGAGATGTTGTTTGAAAGCACACAATCGCTTATTATTAGTAGGAGTCTAGCACACCTTTATTGTTTAACCCTGTCATTTCCACATTTATCAAGGCATTTTCTTGTCAATGGACCCCTCTGTGGCTTAGGGCAAATGCCTTCTCAATAGGGTTATCATCCATATGGTATTTGACTGGCCCATCTGGTAAATCACCAGAGAGGGCTGGAGTTGGAATTACAAATTTATTGTAATCCCTGACTCCACTCCGCACACCTCCCTGCCCACTCCACCCATTTCTCTGCTCCTGACACCCCACCGGTTCCCTCCCATCAAAGTCTGTTGTAATAGTAAAAAAGTGGCAACCCTACCTCTCAATCTTGCTGTAAAATATCTTTGCCAGTTGCAGCACATTAACAAGTTTCTCTTCAGCATTCCAACTGCAGCACATTATTTCAGAGACTCATATTATCAGGGACCTGTGATGGTTCATTTAAATGTACCTTCTTAATTTTGCCACTGAAGATAAAAGAAATGGAACACAAGTGCAACGGCATTAATAAAGACAAATACCAGAATGGCATGTCAAAGCATTTGCATTAACATTAAATAATATGTATTATTGTAAGTATTTGAAACATCTCACAGCACTTAAATTCATTGTAGATAAGCACCTTGCCATTTTATATAAACAGTAAATAAAAACACTATAAAATATTTACAAGCCTGATAGCCCCAAATGCCTTTGTAGAACATTGGAAGCAGGCGGCATAGCATCTCAGGATAAAAGCCGGATGCCATTCATATTCTATTGTCCTAAAATAGCACACTCTGTACATCTAGAAGTAATGGTATCTAAAAATCAATGCTGCCTTTTAGTGCAGCCTCAATCTGTTGAAATGTCTGCCCTGAATCTCTGAGTTCCTGTTGTATGGCATTTCCTGATGTGAAGAACAAAAAGAAAAAGATTGAAATCAGGCAAATGAAGAATAAGATGGAAAACAGAAACAGCCAACGGTGAGAACTTGATCTGTGCAGATGCTCGTGCACCATAGGGTCACAGCTGCCAAACTGTATCTTTTTAAGCACCTCAATCATCTCATGTTGTACAAGATAGAGAGTTCTAATGTAGCTTTATAGTGGAATACACACTGCAGGTTTTCTACCATTTCCCATCTGCAATATCTACAAGTATCCTTATGGCTAATAAGGTAACACTGATTTTTACACTTCAGAATAATAACTTCAGGCGCAAATTCATGTTGGAAACTGTGACAGTATGTGCCAGAGAGAAAGTCCTGTAATTGGAACAGGTGCCTTATTATAGATATTATTTAGTGTAGCTTACTGGAGAGCACAAGAATATTGGGATTCACATAGATTTGTGACTGGGGCTAGTTTCACACTTGGGCAGAGGGTATTTGCTCTGGGATTTCAGCATATAAAGGACTGCATGGAGGAAAAAAAGCACAAAGGACATTAACGTCCAACCTTAAAATTTTGCAGAATTGCAACAGCAATGGTTGAAACAAAGAATTACAGTATATGCACTTTTTTATCTGAATAGATGCTAACTCTTTCAGCAGTGCTTGGGCCCCTCCTCAACTCCATGTCTGCCCATGTGAGTAATTGTATACAAATTACATAACTTCCCAGTGAAATCTAATATCCTTATGTAATTAAGCTAATGTCTGCAACATTAGAATGCTTTGTAAGTAGTAACATCCATAATATCCGTAGAGGGCATAACTGTACATAAAGTGAGGTTTCTCTTAAAAAGTACATTATTTAGCAAAATGGAGGGTAATATGGATGCAAATACAGATTATAGAGCATTTACATCAAATTGGGGCACAAGTACAAGAGCACTAAGGGGCACAAAAGGCAAGAGCAGGCAGTGCTGTGTTCATGGGGTGATTGCTCCTGTTTTGGCATTTGGCACCCTGCATTTCTGCTTGTATATGAGCCAAATTGTGTTTTGCTTTTTGCTTGTCCACATATTGATTTATATATTCAAGCTGGCCAACTATGTCAAAGTCATCCCTGGTCTGGCCAGTCCTACACTCACTTTTATCTGATTCATTAAGAATTCTACTTCTTCAGTTTACATTTAACAAAGGGACTGAGTTTTACATCCAACGTACTTGCTTTCAAGTTTAAAACCCCCAAATGGTTGCCCTTTTTATTGGCTCCACTGGGGTCACCTGACTGTAGCTGGGAAGGGTGGGAGCTACAACATGGAGCTGGCCACTGCTCCCGTATAGACTATAGCAAAAAAGGAAAAGTTATGCTTACCACTTAATTTTAAACAATTAGGTGGGATTTCAATGAGGCTGTATGTATATACTGTGTATATATATATATATATATATATATATATATATATATTTACAGTGGTTGGTATGACAACCAGAGGTTTTTTGGTGCCATTCACACATGGGTATTTAGCAGTTTGTGTTGGTTACAGTTTGTTATCCTTGAGAAAGAGCACAGCTGGTGTTCGAAACGTTGGATTTTTCTTAATAAATTTTGATTCCATTTGAGTAGGGTACTATGCTTTTTCAATTAAACGTATTTACCAGCACCATGTACCATGCTACAGTTGCTAGTTTAGAGAGTGCTACTTCTTCGTTCAATAAAAAACGAAGTAGAGAACATGAACATTAAGTTATTTTAAGCACATTGCCATATTTAAAATAATAATTGTAATGTTCATATTTTATAGATATTTCTTTCTTAATAATTAGGAAATCCACACTTTCTTAAACATTGCAAGGCTGTGATTTTTTTTTTTTTTTTTGCATCATCTCCAAGGAAACAGTTCATCCATAGAAAATTGTAGTGCTAGATTACACTTCAAACTTTTTCTTTTGTTCATCAACATGTAATAATTACAGCCTCGGTACAAATGAGGCAATTACCCAAAATAAAAAAATGTAATGAGGAAATAAATACAAAATGTGGAGTCTTGAGTAAATTCTAATTAAAGAGATCAGAACAGTAGTAAAATAAGTTTCTAGTTATACTTGATGATTTGCTAATGGGGCTTTATTAAAGATAAACGATTGTTTCATTTCATTTGCTAATGTTATGCTCCTATTTTCAGTAAAACAGTTTAATGTAAAGTGTCAGACTGAACCTCTCAGGGCTCACCAGACACCCAATGTCTTGGGCCCACTGCCACAACTAATAAAAGCATGATAAATGGTGTAGCTGCTACCTGGCTCTGTGGTGGAAATGAGAAAGAGATGATAGGAATAGTCCTAAAGGTGGCACTCTAGGGCTTGATTCCATGGTCCCCAGGCGGCCAGGCCCTGCTTATTTAGGTTGGCGCTGAGCAACATTTTCAAAAGCACCTTGTGTAACGCAGCAAGATAATTAAGGGCACACCTACCCAAGTGTTTTTCTTATGCCAGTCCTTTAGCTTTTTTTAGCTGCCAGTGTGTGGCTTAGTAGGATGATAGGAAATGGTAGTAACTGAATAAGCATGGGGCAATGAATCATTCTTGTTCTGGTGCATGTACTGTGGGCAAGTTTATTTTCCTAATCCACAATCCATAATGATACCCCTTATGCCACCAAGCACCTGTCACATGTAGAAAAGTATGATGCAGTATGGTATGCCCCTGGCACAGGACAAAATGCCTTCTATGGCCTTCTGCTTTTATATGGTCAGCTGCCATCTGCAATCTGCCCAGTTGTGACTGAAAGACAAGTCTGTCACCAACACTTCCCCCAACGAACCACCCTATGAAAACTGGATTGCTTTCCTATGTGTTCATAAAGGGCATCATTCCTTCCTAACTCCAGACATCCATATCTTACTAAAAGGGGCACATAAATTGAATTTGTGTGAAAATGTATTCTGCTTATTCTTTTAATTTTAAAAATCCTTATTTTTTGCTATTTCTGTATAAAGCACTATTTGAAAATTAGGCATGCACCGAATCCCAGATTCAGTTAGGATTTGGCTGAATCCCAGCGTTTTTTTAAGAATTTGGTTTTGGTCGGATCTGCGGTCCCGGCCGAACCAAATCCTAATTAGCATAATGCTAATCCTAATTATCATATGCTAATTAGAATCCGGAAAGGGTTAAATAGGCAGTGAATTTTTTTTAACCCCTTCCATATGCTTATTAGGATTCGGTTCGGGATTAGGCCAAATCCTGCTGGGTGGGTTCGGAGGTTCGGCCGAACCCAAAAAAGTGGGTTCAGTGCATCCCTATTGAAAATATTTTTTTTTTCTGCTGAATGTACTCTCAGCTCTCCCATTATAAACAGGTGGATTTGTTTAGAATATTTTATCTGCCTTTAAACAAACAAACCCCTCCTTTCCCTAAGCTACAGCCTTTGAGTAGCTCATTATCATAGGGCTTCTTAGTGCACTGGTAATTGGTTTTATCAGCTCCTCCTCTGCTCTTCAGAACCAGGAGACATAAAATACTAAAGTGAAAAATATTTCATTTTCTTCTTTAGTGCTAGAAATAAGAAAAAACATAGGATTTTCTTAATTAAAACAATAGGCAAAACATAAATTCAACACAAGTCCTATTCAGCTCATGTTGAAAAGGGGTGTATAATGTGCTTTTAGCTATAAAGTAGTAAATCTCTTTTCAATAGGTTTTACAAAAAGAAACGTTTTGCTGGACAGCAGGCACAGCTGCTGTGGGGTTTAGATGAAATAACGGTTATAGGTTTTCAAGGCTACATGTTGCAAATGACACAGCTGATATCTGGTGGCAACACAGTCATTTCCTAATTAGATTTATCATGTGAATTACAGTAAAACCGCAATTTTCATTTCTATATTATGCAATTTCCTGCACTAAATGTTTCTCTTCAGTCCTGTTATTCCCATCCATTTCAGTTTAATTTCTATCTACTAATTACAGTTTTATTTCATGCACTGTAATCCAGCAACTTAAAACATACACTAATTCTAGCAATAGTCACTTTTTGTTTCTATATAGGATGCAAAGCAAGGTCCCTTACCTGGCAAGCCTTGCATTCCGCGGATTCCTATAGGCTGCCCCAAACCTGTATAAAATCCTGTATAGATTAACGGGGAGAGATCAGTTCATGTAATTGAGACATATTGTAATTAGGAATCATACAGGGAGCCTCAACCTTCCACAACATTGATGCACCAGCAGCCCCTCCCAAATATTGCTGTACTACAACATATTATGAAGGGTTAAAGTGGGCAAGTAACAATACTTAATAGTACATTTCCTCATCTGCCCAGCTGCTAATGTAATGTAAGAGCATCCATTACTGAGCATTCTGTTTGCTCCGTGTACACCTGGCTTTTGGCTCTTTTTCATGTGATTGTCAATGTAGCCAGGTTAGATAAGAGCGAGATGACTAAGATAGTGCTGGTAAGGAAAAGCCATGTTGTGTCTGGTTTAAACGGAATAAAAAATATAGGTTATTGATATAACCTCATTTTCAGGGTACATATTGCCTTTTCCCAGGCTCAGCCTTTGAATCAATGCAGCTTTAATACTTTTATTCTGCAATCTTTTATTCTGCGATTTTCCTATAATTTTGTTAAGAGATTTATATGAGGACACATTTTGTGTGATTGAGCTGGAGGCTACTCTATATGTTTTCACTTTCTACCCACAAACATAAGACATCTGGTACATGTAAGGTCATATATACAGCAGAACTTCCAGGCACATTTTAGAACTCATTCAAATAATGGGATGTGAAGATGAAAGCTTCTTTAGGGTCCATTCACTGCAGTAATTGCAGCTCTGATTATAGAAGTGACCGGTTGGATTTTTTCACTAAATCACCTTTTTGCATTAGTTCCAATTTAAGTGTGGTGCCTTCTTAACTTTATACTCTTATTACCTGCACCTGAGGCAACTGATTCTATAGGTTAAGGGTAGTGCTCCTCCTTGCTTAGGAGCAGGCAAGGGTTTAGATAAATTTAATGCGAGCAGCCTACCCTCTTTTGGGCATGTTTTATTTTTGACAAAAACTTTGACAAAATCACACAAAAGAAGTATTTTTATTTGTACCTACATGCTGTTATCTTCTAACATTTGAAGGTTCAAGTTATTTTATAACAGTAATAATACAACTGCATTGTTTGTTTTCACTAATTTAATATTTTGTCTTCTTCCAGTTATGCACAGAAATCCATTTGGAATGGGCATTTGCTGTCGGAAGGGTTCCAGGAGCCCGCTGCAAGAGCTATACAATCCAACACAGGTTAGTGCTCAGAATGTGAACCCACAATGGCCTTGCATGGAACCCTCTCTCACAAACACTTCATTCTATCACTACATTCAATGTACAGCTATTGCAAACAAAGGCAAATGGAATGATCTCTCTAGAGTTTATGCAGATCAATGTTTTGAGAAGTCTTGTTCATTGTGACCTTTTGAGGTGGTGAATGCCTCTTGGTGGGCCCCTGAATAATTCATTCTTAGTCTTGTCTTGTTCAGGCATTCCAAGCTATATATTTCCCCTAATGACTGATAACTAATGCTCCAGCAGGAGACCACGTGGTGGTATCACCACACAGCATGGGCCCAACAGCAGCAGTACTGTTTAACAGTTGAAATATTACCCTGCCTTCTGTCTGAGTTTAACCAAATGTAATGAGTGGCAAAGATATATTGTCTGTGCATGCATGACAAGAGTTGCCTATGTCCCAAGTACATTTTAGACATTATACTATGTCCCTTGGGGGCCCAGGTCACATGGGATATGCTCATTGTTCTGGCCTTGTTACTGTACCTCTACTTTTCAAGTAATTTGGAAAATAATCTGTTTAACAGTCCTTTCATTCACATAAACTATAAAGATGTGCTTAGAAAATAAAACACATATTTCATATAAGAACACTGACCACTGGTCACAGTGCTCTGATAAAGTAGCAACACATGGGCCAAAAGAGAATTAGTGGCTGGCCAAATATTATTGGAGTTTTGCCTTACCCATTCATGAACTAATTGCATCAAATAGTTGGCAGAAGTGTGATTTTTCTGGTTGGCTTATGACCTGAGACATGTGTCAAACTGGGCCATTGATCTAATGGAAAATAGAAAACCTTATTCTTATTTATGTTCTTGTACACAAATAAATCATGCTTTTGTATAATTAGTAGTGAAGGGTTATAGAACATTCAGCATGCCAGGCAATTAGAAATTGGGTTGGTTCAGTTAAACTTTTTAAACTGCTCTGTTGTATGGGAGTAATCAGTGAATATGACTGGTAGTGGCCATCAGTGGATTTACCAAAGAAATTGCTGTTTCAGTGGAATATTTAACATCATTTATAGTTTACTTGCTGGCTGAATTGGTGAGTTTTTATTTCCTCCACTGATAATAACAAGAATAGAGTCCCATATTCTTCAAATTCTTCATTGCCTTTTGTCCAGGAAGTGTATCTTACACTTATCCATCCACATTCGTCAGATCTTTTCTAGAACCTTTAAAAAGAGACCAAATTTACAGTTATATTTTTGGGAATGTTGGCACCTGCCTTTCCCCCAAATGTATTTGTAAATACAGTATTGTGGTTTTCACTTAAAAACATGTGCTTGTGTAGGGAGGTATAACAGTAGCCTTCCATAAAGGGTAACCCTTCATTTTTAGCAAGTTTCCCACCAGAACGTACGTTGTATTTTCTATTCCTATGGGCTTTGGCTTCCTATGTTCTGGTAGTGTTTTTTACTTGGGAAGGCAGCAATTAGCTCCCATGCTAACAAGTCACCTGGCAAGTTGTTTTTCAAATAGAAAGACTCTACGTCATCCAATGTTGCTGCTGAATAGTTGGATTGCCACACCAGATAGAATGCAATAGTAGAGTTAATGCTGTTGGGAAGTCTAATTTATAGAAAAACTATTACCTTGGTAAATATGGGTCATTCAGTGCCTATACATACATTCAGTGCCTATACATACATTCAGTGCCTATACAGTGCCTATGCAGTGCCTATACATACATTCAGTGCCTATAAAGTGCCTATGCAGTGTAGAGCTACCAGAAAAGACCAGCCCATTTACCAAAATGCCCCCCCCAATACTTATCCTGCACTCTCCCCTATCATTGTCATCTTTTCTTTCCTCTTCTTGCCTCCCTATTTGCACCTTGCAAATTTCCCCCATCCCTGTGTGTACAGCTATTTGGAGCATACCATACTGTGAATGTGCAGGAGGTACAGGGTGGGCAAGTTGGTGATAAAATCTGGAAAGCACAACTGAGATGCATATTTGAGCATTTTAAAGACAATCCATGTATTCTAGAACCCAATATATGTTCACCAAGAAAGATGAAACAAACAAATCTTATGCGCAGATGGCTTCCACATTGTTGTAACATGACAAAAGGGATACGTTGATCAAACAGTAAAGGGAAATAATAGTGATGAATTGCAGATTTTTTATTTGCTGTATAAGGCAAAAGTGCTCTCAGAGATCAAAAAGATATTGATCAGTAAATCATTTATTCCTGCAATTTTTATGATTATATGCCCAGCACTATGAACTGTTTCAGTTGTGTTTGTCTCAGGTTTCCTCATCAGAGCCACCATGGCAGTTTCTACTCATATGGATATATGGAACTATGCATAGAAATAAGGCTTCTTGAATAGAATTGTTTATATGCCAGTATGCTGCACTGAAGCTTTATTAATGAAATTAGTGAACAAGAATAACTTAGACATATGGAATAAAAAATTGAGCATCAGACCAAAGTGAAATCAAAGCACATATGAATATGGTTGAGGGTGTCGCCCCATTGAGTTATAGCAGTGCTGTCCAACTTCTGTTGTACCGAGGGCCGGAATTTTTCCGACCTACGTGGTGGAGGGCCGATAATGGAAGCCAGTTTTGACCACTCCCCTTTTTAAAACCGCACCCACTTGAAACCACACCCATGTTATCACATGACCATACCCATATTAATGGTTGTAGTACAGCAAAAACCTGCCACACTCTGCCTTCCCTACCATGCCTGTGTGTGTGCCATACTCTGCCTTCCCTACCCTGCCTTTGTGTGTGCCATACTCTGCCTTCCCTACCCTGCCTGTGTGCCATACTCTGCCTGCCCTACCCTGCCTTTGTGTGTGCCATACTCTGCCTTCCCTACCCTGCCTGTGTGTGCCATACTCTGCCTGCCCTACCCTGCCTGCGTGCCATACTTTCACTGTGTGTGCCATTCTTGGCTGGTTTGTGCCATACTTGGCCTGTGTGTGCCATACTCTGCCTGCCCTACCCTGCCTGTGTGCCATATTCTGCCTTCCCTACCCTGCCTGCGTGTGCCATACATTCACTGTGTGTGCCATTCTTGGCTGGTTTGTGCCAAACTTGGCCTGTGTGTGCCATACTCTGCCTGCCCTACTCTGCCTGTGTGTGCCATACTCTGCCTTCCCTACCCTGCCTGTGTGTGCCATACTCTGCTTGCCCTATGCTGCCTGTGTGTATGGCACACACAGGCAGCCTACAGTGACACAATGCTGGCACTGCTCCTACAGTCTGCACAAAAACTATATATTAAAAAATGTTTTAATTGCAGTACCACCTCAGTATATGTTCTTTTTGTAGTGTGCAGGGTTTATTTGTGGGTTTCTACTGCTCCTGAGGTGTGAACAAGGGAACAATGGGGGTGATTACAGCCTGAGCCTGAGGTGTGAATACTGCAGGGGTTGAACAATGCAGGTATTAAAAGGTGTGAAAAACACAGGGCATTACATATTTAAACAATACAGCCTGATTACAGCCTGAATCTGAGGTGAGAACCATGCAGGGGGCCAGTTAATCACAGTACTGATACCATTTAAAGCTTACACAAGAGTAAGCCATCAAAGCAGCCAGACAGGTGGGGGGCCACACAGAGGGGGGTCGCGGGCCGCATGCGGCCCGCGGGCCGCCAGTTGGACAGCACTGAGTTATAGTAACAATATGGTTACAGTGGATACAGAAAAGGCAGATATGCTTAACCAGTTCTTTTCTTCTGTGTATACAGTAGAGGAGCCAGTGGGCCAAGTCCCACCCAATAGCTGCACTGTTGCCTCAGCTCCAACTACACAGTGGTTGGCACAGGATATGGTGCTTAAAGGGTTACACAAGATAAATGTAAACAAGGCACCGGGGCCAGATGGAATACACCCTCGGGTACTGAGAGAGCTAGGGGCAGAATTGCAGTGGCCCTTGTTTCTGATATTCTCCGACTCCCTTTCATCAGGTATGGTACCTAGGGATTGGAAGAAGGTGAATGTCATTCCTATATTTAAAAAGGGAGTAAGATCTCAGCCTGGCAATTATAGGCCTGTAAGTTTGACATCCATGGTGGGCAAGTTATTTGAAAGCTTGTTAAGGGATCACATACAAAATTATGTACTGGAGAATGCCATTATGAGCAGTAATCAGCATGGCTTTATGAAGTTAGAAGCTGGACAGTGGGGATGCAGTAGATATAATCTATTTGGATTTTGCCAAAGCATTTGATACCGTTCCCCACAAACGACTGCTTTCTAAACTAAGGTCTATTGGTCTTAGTGAAGTTGTTTGCACATGGATAGAAAACTGGCTACAGGATCGGGTACAGAGGGTGGTTGTTAATGGTACATTCTCTACTTGGAGTAAGGTTCTCAGTGGGGTCCCTCAGGGTTCTGTACTGGGTCCACTTCTGTTTAACTTGTTCATAAATGACTTAAACGGGACATTATTGAATTAGAGATGGTCCAGAGAAGGGCAACTAAGCTGGTAAAGGGTATGGAAAGTCTCATGTCCTTCCAACACACATGAGGGCACCCACTCCGTTTAGAAGAAGGGAGGTTCGTTTTAAATATTCAGAAAGGATTTTTTACTGTGAGAGCTGTGAAGTTGTGGAATTCCCTCCCCGAATCAGTCGTGTTGGCTGATACATTATATAACTTTAAGAAGGGGCTGGATGGCTTCTTAGCATGTGAGGGAATTCAGGGTTATGGCAGATAGCTCTCAGTACAAGTGAGGGAATACAGGGTTATGGGAGATAGCTCTCAGTACAAGTGAGGGAATACAGGGGTAGGGGAGATAGCTCTCAGTACAAGTGAGGGAATACAGGGTTATGGGAGATAGCTCTCAGTACAAGTGAGGGAATACAGGGTTATGGGAGATAGCTCTCAGTACAAGTGAGGGAATACAGGGTTATGGGAGATAGCTCTTAGTACAAGTGAGGGAATACAGGGGTAGGGGAGATAGCTCTCAGTACAAGTGAGGGAATACAGGGTTATGGGAGATAGCTCTCAGTACAAGTGAGGGAATACAGGGTTATGGGAGATAGCTCTCAGTACAAGTGAGAGAATACAGGGGTATGGGAGATAGCTCTCAGTACAAGTGAGGGAATACAGGGTTATGGGAGATAGCTCTCAGTACAAGTGAGGGAATACAGGGGTAGGGGAGATAGCTCTCAGTACAAGTGAGGGAATACAGGGTTATGGGAGATAGCTCTTAGTACAAGTGAGGGAATACAGGGGTAGGGGAGATAGCTCTTAGTACAAGTGAGGGGATACAGGGGTATGGGAGATAGCTCTCAGTACAAGTGAGGGAATACAGGGTTATGGGAGATAGCTCTCAGTACTAGTTGATCCAGGGACTGGTCCGATTGCCATCTTGGAGTCAGGAAGGAATTTTTTCCCCTCCGTGGCAAATTAGAGAGGCTTTAGATGGGGTTTTTTGCCTTCCTCTGGATCAACTAGAAGTTACGCAGGTTATATATAGGCATTATGGTTGAACTTGATGGACGTATGGTTTTTTGAAACCCAACTTACTATGTTACTATGGTCTCTAACTTAAGGTTGATGTTGGCTTTAGACAGGAGATCAATCAGCAGTATCCTCTTGTTAAAAAAAAGTCAGGTTACTTGCATCCTGCAACCAGTTTATAGAACAAAGGGGAAAGTAAATGATAAGCAAAGAGTATGAATGTGCTTTTTTCCCTCTCTGGCTGTGTTGTTCATATCTCAGGGGTTATTACATTGTAATCTAAACTGTTTTGCTATTATCTTTTTTCATGATTGTACTTTTTGATGAATCATTTAGAAAATATGGCACAATCTTTCCTAATTTAAATGCTGCTTTTTCTAAAATGAAGTCAGACTAAAGATGATTAAAAAATAAATGCAACACAGTTTCTTAGATGACTTCAAAAGAACAAACATATTGTATCATATTGAATTAGGGGAGGCAGTTCAGGTGGTAGAAAAAAAATCATCCAGTCAAATTTACTGTTTAGCTTAACCCACAATACTGATGTCCAACAAAAGCTAGTAGCTAAGGTCAGGTCCATATATGGGCTGTGGTACCAGTGGTGCTATTTTTACCTGATCTAAACAGGTAGTATATGCCTATACTAGGAATATACCATACCATACTATACGTGTTACCCCAGATGGAGGACATGGATGAGACTTGTATTGCCATAAGTAGGTTTGGAATCATTATGATTTAAAAAGTGGATATTTCTCATTTTTATTTTTTCCTGGCTGCTATTTTAATATTATAAAGACAATGGAAGTGGAGCTTATAACTTGTATTTAACTTGCTCAAATTTTCTAATGGTTGGTTAAATAACAAGCTAATTTTCATGAACTGCAAAATGTTTTGTTTTCTTGGATTATTATATATTTTAATAGTTTGTTTTGAGAAAACGTAATAATTTCTAACAAGCAACAGCATAGACAAAGACACTGGTCTTATTCATAACACTTGTTTGAGGTGTTGAAAATTCTCTCGCCCTTATTAAAGAAAATTGTGACTTCCGTTGAAAGTAAAATCTCTCTTATTAGGTAAAGTCAGTTGGTGAATAGGGCCATCTGTCTAAAACTAGAATTGTCCCCAGGGAGGAAATGTTGATGGGGCCTGCACAGGAATTTATGTCGGCCACTAAAGCCAATATGAAAATTATCCATTGAGGAATTGTATAGGAACTCTTGGAAAAACAGTTTCCCCTGCTAGTTTCCAGTAAGCAAATAGTTTCTTAGTCAAGATAAGAAAGCTGTAAGCCTTGCTAGGAAGACAGAAAAAGCTTTGTAGAAGCAGTGCACCCTAGGAAAGGTCTGACAGGCATTAACTTTCCCTGCATGTTTATGGAAAGAGAGTTCCTGTGGATAATGATTTATATGATCCCAGAATATTTATTGTTTATTTATGTAAATCAAAGAAAAATTAAATCTCACATCTCACTATCACTTACCTACACCAATGAATAATCAATGACAAAACTCCTACAAATTTATTTTACATATTAATGATTGTGCTGCCTGCTGAGCTTCTATAGAAGCCTAAATCCTATTCTTGGAGAGAAAACAGGAAAGCATATTCTTATCTGCAGTACTTATGCTAATGCATGTTCTTTGGCATTTGAGCCGGGTGAGGACACAGGAAGATTAGGACATCCATGTTTTGGCACATATTGTACACTTGTTTAATGTAAATGGAATTGGGCAGCATAGAATTGAAAGAATACTATGGATGGTTTTTGTGTATGATGAAATAACCTGTCATAAATAATGTATCTGATAGGTAATACACTATATGGCCAAAAGTATGTGGATACCTGTCTGTCCAACTTATCATTTTAAAACCAAAAGTATAGCCCATATAGCATGCATACTTAGGTGCGTTGGAAGAGACTGACCTGTAGGCTCTGGAGTGCCCAGAAGGGATCGGTTCTGGGCCGGGGCCCACCATTTTTTTCCCAAGTGTCCTGCCTGCCCAGTCCGCAAGTCTTACCCTGAAAGGGGTGTCCACATACATTTTCCTATATACAGGTGTGTGAGATTATTTTTGCCATTCTTTGTTTGCATGGTCTTTTTGAATATTGTAAGGGATTTATTGTTTTCATATATTAACTTCTAGTTGTCTTCTAGTTGTCTAGCTATTACGGGATTAACAATTCAAAGAATATGGATACTAAATACAAGATTTTTAATCGAAAAGCTTTTTCTGCACTGTTGTGTATATAGTGTATATGCATTAGGATAATGTAATGAATCACAGAGTGTGCAATAACTCTAGGAGCCCAGAGCTGCCAGTGAGACATTTGTTTTCAAATTGGTTCCCGGTAAATGATGCAATTGTTTACTTGACCTCTTTTCTTACATTATCACCTGATTGCCCCTACCTCACATTTACACTTTTGCTAGATGCCAACTCTGGGTATTAGATACAATAGCCATGGACAAATGTAACTGATACAAAGTATCAGAGTGATAAAATAAGATACTATTACACTTATGCAGCAACAGTAATTTGGCAGATATCCCCTAACATGATACCTTAATTTGGATTTGGTTTACCAAGCAAAGGCAAGTTCATTACATACAGATCATTACCAAGAATATTTACATGCACCTCTTATACAAGGCCCAAGTGTTTCTTAGATTTGTTATTTTTATTGCAGACAGGATATGGAAAGGTAATGTCACATAGGAAATTTTTTTAATAAAGCAATTATCGAGGAAGTGGAACAAATATACAAGCTGCTGCTTTATGAATGTGTGTTTTCTACCATTTAAAAAAATGCAGTATAAGCAAGCATTTCTGCAAAGAAATTGAAATTAAGATAGTTTAAAATGTAATTGCTGTAATGTGGCTCTTACGTGAAAGATTTGCTTGTAGAGAAGAAGATTATACTTTTAATATGATTAATTCCTGATCTTTAAAATAGGAACCTGCTTCTGGCTACCTGCTATTTGGCTCTACAGTATGGTGGCTTGGTGGTTTGTGTTCCTGCTTTGCAATACTCTGGTAACAGGCAAGTTAGTTGGTTTCTGAATCATGTGAATGATAGGAAATCTTGGTAAAATGATGTATAATACAGTTTGTCAAGCACAGTACTGCAATACACAATAATATGCATTTTTCTTCACAATAGACCACTTTTTATTGCAGAACAGGACACATGACGAAATTCTAGTGTGGATTTACAATTTACATATTTTGCCACAATATTATACAGACCCAAAATATTTTCTCATTTCTAACAGTCAACAATGCCTTGTCTGATTTACTTTATGAAGTTGTGTTCCTGAATGCTCCTGTAGAGAATTTCACAGCTTTGTGCACTCCATAGTAACTTGGGCCTAGAAGTGTAAAATAACAGCAACAACGTGAGTATCCCTTTAATATTGTAAAGGGAAACTGTACTCCTAAATATTTCAGGTCTCTAGAAATATGTATCACATAAACAGCTCATGTAAATCCCTGTTTCATATAAGTAACCTCTTTTCATGAAAAATATACATTGCTAGTAGTATTTACCACTGGATAATTAAATATAAAAATATATTTTTTTAGTGCAAAGCTCCACCCCTTCTGGCTCATATGAGGCACTGTGCTCACACACAAACCAAGGGTAAACGTACCTGCTGGGTTACATCGGTCAGTGGATGGACAGGGTTTTGTATTTATTTCTGCACATCTTGTTACAGTTAGAGCTGTATTATTTCCTGTTAAGTGATCAAAGAGCGACACACAGAACATCACAAAATGGTGGATCAAGGGAAAGGATGAAAACAAACAATATTGACTGATATATACATATTTAAAGCTGGCACTATTCCTTGTTAGGGTCACATTAAATAAGTTTTCAGTTGGTAATTCATTCTGAAGGTTTATCTTTTTCACTAAACAACCGTAACTCTACAGGTATGGGACCTGTTATCCAAAATGCTTGGGATCTGGGGATTTCTGGATAAAAGATCTTTCTGTAATTTGGATCGCCATATTTTAATACTACTAAAAAAATCACTTATACATTAATTAAACCCAATAGATGTTGTTGCCTTTAATAAGGATTAATTATATCTTTGTTGGGATCAAGTACAAGGTACTGTTTTATTATTACGGAGAAATAGGAAATCATTATTAGAATCAAATTAGAATTATTTGCTTAAGATAGAGTCTATGGGACATGACTTTCCCGTATCTTTCTGGATAATGGTTTCCAGATAAAGGATCTCCTATCTGTACTGTTTTATATTCTGCTAATATCTCCCACCCTGTACTGTACTGATGGATTTCTTTGTCCCCCTCTCCCTAGTTATTGGGTATTAGGGCTCTTGTATTCTGTGCTGCCGGACATCTTCAAGCTAGAAAACAAAAGTAGAGATCTGATTGGTTGCTATGGGCAACAACACTGGCGTTATGTATTTCTAACGCTAGTAAACACTCCCCTTAGAAATATACTTGTATCCTTGTGGCAAACTGTTACCTAGTTTGACTTTTATGAATGAAGTGAAAAGAGCTCAAAACCCTGTAAGCAAGTTTCATTTTTTACTATAGATCCACTATGGATCCAAAAACTTTTTGATGCTTTATAAAGTACCAGCTCTGATTGCTATAGGCTAGCCTTAGGATTCAGCCCACAAACAGAAATAGAAAACACAGTATTAAAACAGTCAATATTTTCCTACCAACAAAAAAGAAATAAATACATTGGCTGGCATATTGAGGTATAGAGGCAGAAGAATTCATGAATTTAACATTGCCTGAAGGAGTTTATACATAGACAGTCTCCACATCTATTGTTGGTTCAGTACACTATGTACAAAGGATGTCATACACTTGGCTTGTATCTAAAATTGTGTCTTTATATTTGTCTAAAAAGTGCAGCCATTTATTGTTTTTCTTGGTGTGGGTGAATTGCAGGATGCAGCTGTTACAGTGTAAGTAAAGGTCGATCAAAATGTTCTATTCTTAGAGATGAGTTGGATACAAATTTTTTTCTGGAATTCACTGCCTAATGTATAATAAGATTTTAATGCAGTCTAACAGTGAAATATAAATTACTGGCTCGTTGCTAGGATTACTGGCTGTGGCAACTACGTACAGACTAGATCTGGGGCTATATACCTTGGTATTAGTACTTTTTGTCACTTATCTTTCTTAGATTATTCCGATCAGTCATTTATTACTTATATTCGGAATAGGAAAGCAGCGAAAAAGTTGTACAACTGAAAAAACAAGGGAAAAAAAAGAAAGATCAACTGCAAATTGTCATACTACGGTATCTTCATTTTCCTTTTTAGGGCAAAGACACGGAGCGGTTAGTTGGCGTGAAAAAAAGTGGCGGCAACTAATCTGCGCAAGCGAAACCTTGCGAGCGATTAGTCACACTTCTATTCTATCCTATGGCAGAAAAGTTGCTTTAATTAGTTTCAGTGACAAACTTACTTAAAACTTGGAACTAATTAACCCGTGTGTCTTCACTCTTAATGTGAGCTACTCCTTTAAACCATACATACACAAATTTGGTTGAATAGTTAGTCAATTTTGACCTCTCTGCCTGATTTTCTGTGCACCAAGCTTACCAAAGGAGATGGAGGGAAAGAAAGTAATGGGAGCAGTGAACGGAACCTGCTGGTAGTGGAGGGACAAGGGCCAAGGGTAGGCAAAAGAGGTACGTGCCTAGCACCCCCCATCATTGTGATCTAGACACATGCCTCTTCAGACTACCCCTAGTTTCAGCCTTGAGGTCAATCATCTAACTTTACAATAAAGTTGCTTTAACAGCCTCTACTACTTTTCTGGAAGGCTTCCACTAGACTAGATGATGGAACAGTGTTGATGGAATTCACTCCCATTCAGCCACATGATTACTAGTTAGTTTGGTTGTGCGCGAGTGTTGGGCATGAGGCCTGGATCACAGTTGGCATTCCAGTTCATCCTACAGGTGGTTTGCTGGGTTGAGGTCTTTGATCCCACAGGTGTTTAGTTGGGTTGAGGTCTTGGATCTGTGCATGCCAGTCAGGTGCTTCTACTCCCACCTTAGCAAGCCCATTTTATACAGACCTTGATCTGCACATGGGGGCATTATTGTGCTGCAGCTGAAAAGGACCTTCTTCAAATTGTTGCTCCAAAGTAGGAATGGAATTGTCAGCAGTTTCATTGTACCCTGGTGCATTTAAAACTTGCTTTCACTGGATCAAAGGCCCAATTGGCAAACCATAAAATGCCCCAGAGTATTAGTCCTTCTCCACCAAACTTTACACTCTTAGTGACGCATTTAAGAAGGGAGTGTTTTTCTCATCTATCAGCTGTCTCTCCAGCTGACACTTAGCATTGCACATGGTCATATTAGGATGTCAACACCAATAAAAAAAACATGCACACAACAAATAGTTCTTGTAATGATGTTGTTTCCAAAGACAGTTTGGAACTTGGAACAGTGAGACTTTCAGCTTAGAGCATGCAATTTGGTAATGGGTGACCAGATACATTTGGCCATATATTGTGTTAATGTTCTTTTGGCCATATAGTGTATATTAGCTGTTGATCCAGAAGGAAGGGTCATAGCTCCCTCTTCCATTTGATCAGATGTTTTTGTTCAAGATTGATCAATGCTATCTTTGCCACCTCCATGGCCTAATCATACAGAATTATTAAAGAAAAAAGCCTGTACAAATACAGGGTTCAGCTGCCGAATCATCCGAAGTATTGCTGCTTTGAAGTAAATTATTTACATGAAGTGTGTGCTCTTCTATAGTAAAACACAAACCTTCTGAATTCCATCTTCATACTTACAATTTATAAACTGAAAGGTGGCTTTTTCCGCTGACCCCGCAGAAGACTCCTGTTTGATGTGAGAGGAGGATTTTTGCAGTTGGAGACATTGTTTGTCACATCTTTTGTCTTCCTTCTAAGCAAATGATTCAGGGACGACAGTGACAAAGACAGAGCATAATAGAATTGACAAATAATAGGATGCATGTGTCAAAGTGAAAGCACCACAAAAGAATAGATAATCTTCTGACTGTCTGTTCTCCCATATTTTTCACATCTTTTGTGGTCGGCATTATATGGTGCTGCCTCCGCTCTCTTTATTGAAGTCATTAGTTCAATTATACAACTACTTCATATGATCTATATCCCATACAGAATGTGCTAGATTGTCAGTTTATCAACATGTTGCAGTTGCATAGCAAATTTTTGTGTGCACATAGTTAGAGTTTGGTCCAATAACCAAGGTACGGAGAAGAAACCAGGTGTTAAATCACTAGAGTGAAAGACCGCTCATTTTAATTCTAATGTCATAATAAAATAGAGTTCATTACATTTAAAGATAGAATGTAATTATTGTTTAAATAACGTAGCTTTGGGAGAAATTGATTTATGTTATTTTTGGGTCGCAGTTATCCTAACTATTTGGGATGGCCTTTGACTTTAACAAAGATGGAAAAACTCTGTCTGAATTAATACATTTTTTGACCCATAGATAATTATGAAAGTCTAGCAGTGCAGCAAGCCTTCAGCTGGAGCATCTGCGCATGGTCCAAGCTGAAACGGTAGTGAGTGGGGAAATTTAGCAGCAGGGATGATATCAAGTCATCATTTCATTATCATCATTTTCATTATAAAAGGTTTCTTCTTCCATGGGCCTTTCTGGTGGCCATACATGTTTTTGGGGGTCTAGTTCTTTTTTTGGGGGTTTAATAAATATTTTTTTAATTAACAGACAATATGCATTTACAAAAATGCTTTGAATAATATTTAGCCAGAAGTGTTTAGCCTCGGCCTAGTTTCAAAGCAACCCAATGCTACAGTATTCTTATCTGGGATACTATAAATTTACCATTAGAGTGATTCAGCCTTCTATCATATTTTGATAGTACAGCGGATAAATCAGTCTGCTTCACTTTTACAAGGGCCTTTTAGAGGTTCAGGCTCTACTCCTGTCAGCCTTGGGCCATTTTGTGATTAGCTGTGTTTCAAACATACTTTTAATAATAAGAAATCTGAGCGCTTTTTTTAAGAGATTACAGAAATATTTAGCTTCAGGTAGGAATTTAATGTTAATCTTAAACCTTTTCTGTTTGGGGCTATTCTCAGCATTATGTCAGAATTTTCCCATGTCATATAATAAACAGACATATCAGGCATTTTATTCTGTCAAGCAAAAATAAGCATACCATTGTTAATACACTGTAATGCAGTCTACATTCCACCCATAAAAATATGTAGTTCAGCATAAGAACGAGCAGAGGGAATAGACATAACAAAGGAAAGCATTTACACCAGACTGATATACTAAATAATTTGGTGTGTATTATATTAATTTATAATACTAATTACCTATATTTTAATGTTACTAAATCATTTCAAATTGTAACAGAGTGGTCTTTGGGGATGGGGCGGCCGGGGTGCTGCACATGGTGGCCCAGCAGAGGTTACAGATAGTAAGCAGAGTGGGGCAAGATGACAAAATCTTTTAATGTGCCAGATAGTGGCAGTACTGTATGTTAGTGGTTGCTTTTCAGATTAAGGAGCTCTCAGGGATCCCTCACTGATATATGAGTCTCACTCAGGAAAAGCAGGTTTCACAGGCCTGGACTGGCAATCTGTAGGTTCTGGTAAATGCCAGAGGGGCTGCTGTAAGGCCTGAACTTACACCATTGTTGTGTCTCCGCTTCAGCTTTGCTGCAAGTGGGTCACTATAGGGTGTTTTCTGAAATTTTGTTTGTGGCATTTTAATGCTAAGGGTAAATGAAAAACATCAGACATGGCATTATTTAATACATCGCGTCTTTGACCTCCATTGTGTCATTGGTCTGTTTAGTTGTGTGGTATTTTCCCTGTGCAAATAAATGAGTCATTTTGAAATAACGTAGGTTTTTGTTACAGTATGGAAATTTGCTGTATGTGTATTTGTTGGAATGCTCCTTTTTCACTTTAAGGTAACACTTTATAATATATTTAACATTAAAAAAAGATGTTAAAATATATAGAATGTATTTTTATTTGCCAGCTGTATGCAGGGCCCCATTGATGAATTGTGTGATAGGCATTATCCAAAGAGAGGGATAAGTTACTGTTGTAGCAAATATTTCTAAGGGACGTTTTGTATACAAACTGGAATCCGTCCCTGTAGAGGTAGGCTGTGAGCTTCTGCCTCTTTGTTTTCCAGCCGAGTACAAGTTAAGGAGGTTTGAGGGTTGCTATTTCCCCTGTGTAGGAGCTGCACAATTAGGCGGTGATTTAAGCCTGGGGTAGACCTTACATTATAATTGCACTGCAGTGTGGCACGACATGCTCAGGCACTAGCTGGGGCCCCAGACTTATTCCCCTAGAAAACACATTGCCAGCAGGCCATGAAGAATTCATTCATTCTTAGTCATAGGAAATGTACACACATCCCTTAGAGAATGTGTCTGCTAAGTGGCCTGTTTATCTACAACACTTTATATCCCCTTCGCAATTGGTTAAGTCTATGCATGAATTCAACAATCTGATTTTTGCTGAAAGCTGGAGGATTCAGCAATTCAAACTTGTCCATCTAGGATATGGAAAACTTTTTGTTCGTAATAAGTGCTTTAAAACAAACTGTTTTTGCCCCAAATGTAACGAAACTGGTGCTAATTTATTCCACTACCTATAGGCTTGTCTGAATATTGGTAACTTCTGGAACATGGTGGAAAGATTCTTGAACCACAGGTTGAATTTAAATATAAAGTTATCTCCTAGTTTCACTCTATTACACCTTAAAAAAGACGAGGTGTTATCAAGCTTTTTACCAGTCTCCTTAGCACAAAAACTTGATAAATTATTATTTTTGTTTATGGCTGCCTCTAAAAAAGCATTATTTTATTATTGGGTAAAAGAGAAAACCCCTCCTATAACAGAAATTATTTCTTATCTTAATCAGCTTAGCTGGCAAGAGGCCATCAAAGCAAAAACAAGAGAACCTAAATCCAGAATCCCTTTTAAAAATACATGGTCATTTTTCTTTAATGCTATAGATATAAGTAATAAGGATCAGATTTATAAAATGCTGCATATATAGATTTATTTCAATAATTCACGAACATATAAGCAAAATTATCCTTGATTTTGCTCTATAGGAAACTTTTCTTTTCTTTTTATAGTTTATCCACTGGGCATAGTTAGTTAATTTGTTTTTGTTTTTCTCTATTTAAATTACTTATTTTGTTTCTCTGTAAGCATTCTATTTTCTTCATTTCTTATCTTTTTGAAGGACAAACTGTTGAATGTGACTATTGTTGTACAACCTATATTTAAATAATTTGGCATTATTCATCCTGCATGTTTATTGCAAAACTTCAATAAAATGTTTAGAAAAAAAAGGAAATGTACACGTGAGGTTCTGTATGGATGGATGAAACTGAAGATGTTTTCTTTTAAGTTTTTTTTATTAGGGGTCTGGAAAGTAAATAATAATAATGGAAGTACTAAAACCAGAACTGATTCTGAAAATAATTTTTGGAATTTCTATTTAGCCAGATTATTCCTTATCATACCCGGATTTCCAGCACAACGTGTCAGACTGGGGTAACAGGGGCGCTCTGGGGCTGCTGCCTCAGGGGTCCCCCCGCCCCAGTCTCAAACAAATTTAAATGTGAAATATCCCTTCCTGTTTTTTGTTGGATGCTTTGCCAGAGAAAACTCTGTCCGGTCACTATAAGAATATACTCTCTATATCCTTTATGTCAATTTCAGCAGAATCTGCTAAATATCACTTATATTAGGATGTATATCACAATCACAAGTGTGTGTATGTATGTGTCACACATGGCAGCCATTCACTAAGTAGCTGGAACACAGTAGCAATTCCAGTGGCAAAAACCAAGCAAGAAGGCTTGTCATTGGTTAGGACAATATCCCTTTAAGTCACCAAGTTGTCCACTGGAACTACAGGTACTTAATATCAGTAAGTTTTTAGTGTGCTATGAAGCCTTTTAAAACTAATTTAAGGCTTGTTTCCTGCACTTCAGGAGGCCCATGAAAAGTAAGAACAAAAAGGGATGTAATGGTTATAATAAGTGAAGCATTGCGCGGGATGCATGCTGAGTTTTCTGTACAGGCAGATAATGATGTAATCCTTAGACTATCTCCTTCCGTTTTACTCATCGCTAAGAAAGAATGCGGCTTTGTTCTCCTGCCAATGTGATTTTTTAATGCAGAAACCTGGTTTACTTTGATTATATTTTCTGCAGTTTCGCAGACGCTATTTTAAGAGAGCAAAGCCAAAAATCTGTGAGGTACTGCAAACCATCACATGGCACAGTTTACATTTCAGCAGTAGAACTTTGAATGAGTATATATCAAATCCGTCATACTTCGAAAAGATTTCACCTAATTTTTAAGCACTATACCGGAATAGGGTCAGGAAATCAGGAGATCTGTTATCCAGAAAGCTTCTAATTACAGGAATACCATCTCCCATAGAGCTCATTTTAATCAAACAATTCACAATAAAAATGATTCCTTTTTCTCTGTAGTAATAAAACAGTACCTGTACTTGATCCCAACTAAGGTATAATTACCCCTTATTGGAGGCAAAACAATCCTATTGGGTTTATTTAATAATTAAATGATTTGTTAGCAGACTTAAGGTATTCATATTATGGAACAAACCCTTTTCCCAAAAACCCCAGGTCCCCAGCACTCTGAATAATAGATTCAGTATAATTATACCTAATAAAATAGTTATATTTATGGGGATTTACAAGACGTCTCATTTACAAATGCAAGTACAAGTACAACGTGTAAAATCATGTGCAATTTCATACATGCTTAACTGCTACTAACAAAGGTACTTGCAACTATACTTGCTCCTTGCAACTAGCATGTAGTGTCAGTGTGCCAACTCATTCCGCTCTGATGAATTCCGTGTAATTGCAGGGTGTGCAGATACAACTATGGGATTAACACCACACACAAGAATGTATTTCTTCCAGGGTTGCACCGGGAGTGTTGCACCTACACACCTTCATGTTTAGGCCCCACCCAATACAGAGTTAGTACACCTTCATGATTAAACCCCACCCAATACAGAGTTAGTACACCTTCATGTTTAGGCCCCCACCCAATACAGAGTTAGTACACCTTTATGTTTAGGCCCCACCCAATACAGAGTTCGTACACCTTCATGTTTAGGCCCCACCCAATACAGAGTTAGTACACCTTCATGTTTAGGCCCCACCCAATACAGAGTTAGTACACCTTCATGTTTAGGCCCCACCCAATACAGAGTTAGTACACCTTCATGTTTAGGCCCCACCCAATACAGAGTTAGTACACCTTCATGTTTAGGCCCCACCCAATACAGAGTTAGTACACCTTCATGTTTAGGCCCCACCCAATACAGAGTTAGTACACCTTCATGTTTAAACCCCACCCAATACAGAGTTAATACACCTTCATGTTTAGGCCCCACCCAATACAGAGTTAGTACACCTTCATGTTCAGGCCCCACCCAATACAGAGTTAGTACACCTTCATGTTCAGGCCCCACCCAATACAGAGTTAGTACACCTTCATGTTTAAACCCCACCCAATACAGAGTTAGTACACCTTCATGTTTAGGCCCCACCCAATACAGAGTTAGTACACCTTCATGTTTAGGCCCCACCCAATACAGAGTTAGTACACCTTCATGTTTAAACCCCACCCAATACAGAGTTCGTACACCTTCATGTTTAGGCCCCACCCAATACAGAGTTAGTACACCTTCATGTTTAGGCCCCACCCAATACAGAGTTAGTACACCTTCATGTTTAGGCCCCACCCAATACAGAGTTAGTACACCTTCATGTTTAGGCCCCACCCAATACAGAGTTAGTACACCTTCATGTTTAGGCCCCACCCAATACAGAGTTAGTACACCTTCATGTTTAAACCCCACCCAATACAGAGTTAGTACACCTTCATGTTTAGGCCCCACCCAATACAGAGTTAGTACACCTTCATGTTTAGGCCCCACCCAATACAGAGTTAGTACACCTTCTTGTTTACATGTTAAATATAGTATGTAACTGAATATCATATTCTTAGCAATTAAAATTATTAACCTGTATCTATCCCATTTTTAAATAGGGGTAATTGAGCCTGGCAGATAAAAAGATAAATAATTAAAAAACAAGAGAGAGAGCGGTCTATCCAAATTCCACCATGTTTTAAGCTAATTTAAAATATAGTCTATAGACAGCAATACATTTTATTTATGACCACTGGAAATGATCTTTGTCTGCCTTTAGAAACTTATACTTACACAAAAAGTGAAGCTTAGGGTTAAGGCTTATGGGAAAAGAACAATACTAGCTGTTACTGATGAGAGTGGACACTACTTCAAACACTACTTCTAAAGAAAGTATACTTTTCATTTTCCATATACTTTCCCAGTATATAATTATAAAATTACATAAGTTGCTGGTTTTTCAAGCACTGTTGTTTTCTGATCTGCAGTTGACTGTTATTTTTAGTATGAAAGAATAAATAAAAGACTTGGCTGGTGAATGCCACTTTGCAGTTATTCTAAGTCTGTGGCTGTGCCTTGTGAAGCAGGTGGCCCTCGGCTATAGATGGCTCGCTCTTACTACCAAATGACTGCATAATATCCCAGATTATCTAAAATAGATTTGTATGGCAAGGGCACACTTAAGTGTATGATCCAATTCTCTCCACCTGCATTTTGTAGGCTGGCGGAGAGAAGCAGATCTGTTTCTATACACAGCTGTGTCTAGTTGCACTGACAGGCAGCCTCAGCGTAGGAAAGCATACATTTTTGGGCCGATCTCCACTCCGTTTAGCAAACCTACATGGGGAGGCCCATTTAGCAACATTTATGGTTTTAGAGGTCTTTGAAACCACAAAAAAACAATGTTCCACTAAACTCACAAATGTGTAGTTAGGTATTAAAAGATCCAAACTGAACAAATTAAAATCTGGAACAAAAACAAAGCGAACACAAAAACCTCCATTTTTTTCATTTTCATAAGAATTTTCTTGCACTTACAAACAAGAAAACCTCTAAAACCCTAAATTAAATAAAGATTATTACAATTTGCCAAGGACATCTCCCATTGACTTCTACATGAGCTTAACAGCTTTAAATGATGTAGTTTTGTCCTTTTTTAATGGGTTTTATGCTTAATAAATCATGAATTTTCCGAGTTTTTATTTTTACAGCTAAAAACCGCAATTCATGGAAAAAAAATATGAACGTTAGTAAATGGGCCCCTGAGTGTACCCTTATGGGTTGATTGGATTCAAATGCCTGAAATTAATCTTTTGGGATGCTTATGGAAAAGAATTCTAAATATTTTTAACCATTTAATGAGATTGATCTGTAGGAATAAAGCTGAGAAAACTGGACTGTCTGGGACATCCCAGAAAAATAATTTGGGATAGCCTATACTCCATCTGTATTTACAACGGGGAAAGAGAAAAATGCATTATCCTTTTATAATTATATTTCTTACTCTGGTTAAAATGGGGTCAGACTGCTAAAAACAAAATCACTGGCAGAAACAAAAAGAATGTTGTTAACTCAGTGCCATCACTATTGCAGATACAAATTCACCCACACAATTTATTGTTAGGAAAACTATTACAAAGAGCACTTTAGCTGAATAAAGCCAATAATTCATTCACAGGTAAATTGCTTTTCCTCCATTTTTTAGCTTTTTATTTTTTTAATTGCCTTTTGGGTTGCATACAGTGTAATTACCCTTAAATAGTTATACGCTGAATATAAAAATATAAGAGGAATGACGACAATCTGTCAGCTCATTACAATACACCAAATGAGTGTTTTCAAATATATGTGAAATGTCTTCTGAGTGAGAGGGTAAAGGTAAGGAAAGAGTGGGCTGGGATGTGATACAGTTCTTAGGGGCTTCTTTTGCTTTAGCTACACAAACTACTGACTGTAGATAGAATACCCAGTTTTAAAGAAGGGTTTATCTATATTATTTATCTATATTATAAGGGCTCTGGCACACGGGGAGATTAGTCGCCCGCGGCAAAACTCCCTGTTCATGGGCGACTAATCTCCCTGAGTTGCCTACCCCTGCCATCCCACCGGCGAACATGTAAGTCGCCGGCGGGATGGCAGACGCAGCAGCGCAATTTCGCGCAAATCGCGAGTCTTTTTCGGTGATTTCCTGAAATCGCCCCGCCGCGTCTGCCATCCCGCCGGAACCTTGCATGTTCGCCAGTGGGATGGCAGGGGTAGGCAACTTGGGGAGATTAGTCGCCCGCGAACAGGGAGTTTTGCCGCGGGCGACTAATCTCCCCGTGTGCCAGAGCCCTAAAAGTACAATTGTCCCTTGGGAGACAACTGTAGGCTGCCATACAATTTTAACAATATATAATTTGTGTGCCTGACAATGCACAATGATACTGGAAATTATCAAAAAAATCACATTGTAGATCTGTGTGCAGCCAACGTAAGGCAAAGCAAGTTGTGCCGTAGTATCTCAGTGCTTTTTAAAATTTTCCTTAATATGACGAACGCATCCATATTTAATAACCAAAGAACCAGTCTTCAAAAAGGGAATTAGAGAGGTGGGCTGTGAACAACACTCATTTAAACATTTTGTAATGGAATGGGCAAAGTTTTGCATTTGATGAAATAATAATTTCCTTTCAGAAAATGTTCAAAGCCGAAAAAATTCATGAAGCTTACTACAGCTTTCCATGCTGCAAATCTCTAATTAAGCCATCTGCCTGGGAAAACTGCCTTAGAGACACACAGAAAAATGTATCAAATAATGAGATCTGAGTGGATAAACATTAAGCAAACTCTTAATAATTGAATAACAACATTGCTTAGTAGAAAAAATGTCTTAATCTGCTTCTCTCCCCATTAATAAGGTATTCCTGGCTTAACTTGGACTTTGAATTCAGTTGTTTAAGACTTTCTAAGGTTCCCAACCAGATTATTTGGATCATTGTTTAAAAACAAAAAATAATAACCATGTTTGTGGAAAGGATTTGCAAACAGTCTATTTACAGAAACAGGGCCTACTGTCTGTATTATAGGTACAATGAGCCTGACAATAGTGTGCAAGGTTTACTTGCAGCAGGTCTAGTAATCTATACCAACTAATCAGCAAGTAGCTTTTACTGGCCTGCTGTTTGGAAGAAAACATCTCATTGGTCTCTAAAGTTTAACAGACCTGGAGTAATCTTTGTTTTTGTTAAAATATTTCCCCCTAGACTTAGGGGCTGATTTACTAATCCACGAATCCGAATGAGAAAAATTCGGATTGGAAAACGAGCATTTTGCGACTTTTTCGTATTTTTTGTGATTTTTCGTCGCTGTTACGACTTTTCCGTAAATTGTCGCGACTTTTTCTTAACCGTTACGACTTGCGGGAATTGTCGCAACTTTTTCATTGCCATTATGACTTTCGTGAATTGTCGCGACTTTTTCATTGCCATTATGACTGTCGTGAATTGTCGCGACTTTTTCATAGCCATTACGACTTTCGCGAATTGTCGCAACTTTCGTATTGAGAGCTCGAAAAAGATATTGAGAGCGCGAAAAAGTCGCAAAGTACCAATCATTACGAAAAAAACGCATTTGGACGCTTTTCGGACGTTCGTGGATTAGTAAATATGCCCCTTAGACTGAGTTATGTTACGGCATTCACTTGAGTTGGGGAGCATATTTGTGGGTACTTCCGAGTCATGCTTTCCGGCTGACATTCTATCTGTCTTTAGAAAAGGATACAAGAGTCTCTGATCTTCTACCTGAAATACTAATTTCTTCTGTTGATGCCATATACTATGTAGGCAGAATATATACAAAGGTTTGCTTAAATAGGTAGTAAATTAAATATGCACAAAGTATTGCTTCTTCAGATAATATGTATTTTGACAATTTCCTTTTTTTTATTCTGCATGCGTTTGTGGAGATTTTGCATCTAGAACAAGAGTTATAAAAGCTCCTTATGCATTAATACAAATAGGGTAAGTGTAAACGCTTACCATCTTATTGTTTAAGGGAAAAAAACGAATTCCTAATTGATCTACTCTCATTGTTATGTTGATATGTTGGGTCACGTACATTTTGTATGCTTGTGTGATTGGAAAAAAGATCAATAAATTATATTATACTAAGTTTGAAAGGAAGGGCCCCAATATACATATTATATATAATAAGAAAAAAACTAAAAGATGTCCAAACTGTAACTTTTGACAGCTTTGACAGTCAGGAGGATGTCATTGCATACCGGATGGTAAGCCACAGGTTGGACATCCAACATACAGAGATCATTGTTAAATGAACACAATAGGCTTCATTTGCGATGCAGTGTGCAATGTGCAATAAAAATGGTACAAATAGCTATAGGCCTTTGCACATGTGGCTCCTTCACTAACACAGTGCTGATTACTTTAGTCAGTGCTATATTAGTGAGGGGTGAGCAGGGTAAGGCACATAGGTGTCCTCCCTTCCCGCCCCTGCCTTATACTTCATTCTGAAGTGTAAGATGGGTATGAAGGAGGTGCAGCCCGCAACGGGCCCTTTTCTTTAAATAAATCCAAGCAAATATTGTCCTCAGACATCTCACACATGGAATAAAGTTATTACAGGAACACTTCCTTACAAGTCTGAGAAATGGTGAAAAGTAAATATGAATATAAACCTGCAGTGTGAAGGACACCAAACCTTACTTTGTAACAACATTTCTCATTCGCCTTATTTTAGTTATGTAGGAAATTATTTCATTTCAGATCTATTTATGAGGCAGTGCTAAACCACAAAGCATTTTAATGAATAGCCTGCATAGAGCCCCAGGGCATCCTGCATCACGGCTGTACAAAATGGCTGCATAGAATACTGCAGAACACCCAGGGTTATAAATTATTCATAGTGACATCCATTCCAGCTATTCATGGGGACATCTGTACCATATAGCTCATTAGAAATAAAGCACATCAAAAAACCCTTATGGAAATCTACTGTTGGGGGCTAGTAGCAAATACACTCTGTTCTCATTAGCATTAGAGAAATACAGGGAAAAGCAATCTTTAAAAATATGAGTTCTATAATATTCAGGGAGAGAATTTTTGGTAACACTTATGAGATAAATAGATATTTGGATATAAATGCAGACAAGTTTTATACAGTGCCTACCTTAGAGAAAGAAAACATTTGCAAAGTTGATCTATTGTATTCCTATATTTTCCCTATTTTTTTAAATTGATTAGTCTTCCCAGAACAAAATACTTTCCAATATATTAAATAAAATAATCTATATTATATTTAATTTTCTGGAGGTATCAAAATTAAATGAGATAAATGAGGTAATGCTGAGAGATTTTGGTTATCTAATGTAAGTTAAATTGTAGCCATTTTATTTTGCAAGTAGCAGTCAGTTGCACATAAAACCACTTTCATTAAGGGTACCTGCATCAAAATGTGGTCCTTGCACTTGCATATAGTTGTGCTCGCTGCGGCTCATACCTTCCTGCACCTTCCTGCCTTCCATTCTTTAATGAGTGCTGCTAAACCCTAAAGCTGCTGTTACCTCTAGACCAGGTGGTAGTTGGTAGGTGATGTAACATAGTAACATAGTATTGTTATGTTACTATGTTAATTGTGTAACCAGTGCATGGACATGGGTATCAGGTCCCCCCATACTGGCACAGAAACAAGATTTTGGCAGGATGCAATGCTTGCCTTGATAACAGTGTCCACAAAATGGAGCCGGCCTGCTTGCTGCGATTGTGAATTCCATGGCTGAAGAAAATAAGCTTAAAATAATTTATATAGTGTAAGTAAAGTTTATTTTGCTTGACAAACACAATAGAAAACAATTTGGAATTATTTCTTAAGGTGACAGGTCCCCTTTAAACCTAAGATGTAGTTGCCTTAATTATGGAGAAAGGGATATAATTGTGTAAGAGACAAGTGCAATTGTGTTAAGAACATCACCCCTTTGCGACCACAATGACATAAAAGAAAAACACTGCATTATGGAAATTGATCTTAAAATTGCACTATGCTCATTGCACTTGTGGACGTACACATGCCTTTAATCTTTGGATAGTACCATGTTAAAAATTGTAAAGGACTGTTTGCCTTTAACTGATTTTTTAAGATGATATTAACAAATGTATCTCTCTTTGAACCAAGAAATCCAAGTAAACTTTTCATTTTTCATTTCAAGGTAACATGCTCATGGATAGTCATATTCTGCCCAGATTCTTGTACCTTTCAATGACTCTGCAAGAGCAATAGGGGTGAATTATCCTTATGGTCCTCGCAAAGACACCAAAATGGCAGGGACCTAACAAAGGTGCAACCAAAAAGTGATATTATCCGCCAGCTTTTATTCATTGGTGGGGGGAAAACAAAGGGGTGCCAAAATGTTAAGTAATTATAATGGCTTACCTGTGACCCTGGGCTGGTGCTCCTGTTTGCTGAAAACTAAACTGGCCTATGGTACGATGCTGGGACCATCATGTCACCGTCTTCCTTCTGTATCTTCTCTAAGTTCTGGTCCAGGTGCACAGTAGGCAAAAGTCTAACGTTAAAAGCAAAATGCTAAACTTACACTCTACTGGGCATGTGCATCTGGGCCACCAGAAAGACTGACTCGAACATGGTTCTCCTGCAGAAGTACCCCAGCCCAGGGCAGTTTTCAGGGAACAGGAGCATCAGCCCAGGGTCTCAGATAGGTGAGCTAGAATAGAAAGAAAAGTTTCATAGAATTCCACTGAATTTCTAATACCCACAGCTCATATTATATTCTCTTCCCTTACAATGCCACAGCAGCAAAGTAGTTAATATATTTTACAGAATCGCCACTGCTTGCAACAAGTTCATGAGCGAAACAATCAATGAAATGGATTCAAAAGACAATTAAGCAGTAAGCTCAGGGCAATGTCTGTGTAACGAGATGTGACCAGGTTTATTGCTCCAAGGATGTAATTGGAGTACAGTTTTTTTCCTGCAGGGTTAACATGTTCCTCATTCCTGTAGCCAAAAAAGGCATTTTCTTGTCATTTCTATTTCCTATAAGTGTTTATTTTACACAAGATATTACTTATGTGGCTTAAGAATGCTTGAAGTTCAGAATATAAGTGTTATAAATGTAGTAATATATGCAGATACAGAAAGACTAAGGGCATTCTAGTAATTATTAGGGCTTTCCTTTCATCATACCCTTGAAGTGTACACAGCCAGTCATATGTTTATGAACTTGGAGCCCTATTGGCTATGCTGTATAAAACCAATCAAAGATAATAGAGAAGACTGTGGTGCTCTGTGAACCAGTCTGTGCAATGCATAAAGGGGCTATGTCCTCAATATGTAGCTCATCTCTAATTTATTATTCTAGCCATTCCCTACTGACCGTGTGAAGTCTAACAAATGGGTTCTCAAGTTTGACTTGTTTCTCTGGATAATCACAGGGCAACTGCCTCCCAATGGGTTGTTTAGCTGTTAGGGCACATGTGTCATCATGTCTGCTTACTGTGACTTACCGGCGCATGAAGTGCATAATAGTCACAATGGAACTTTTATTAGTTGCTCTTACTCCTGATGCAGTAGCAGATCTGCCAACTTGTCATGTGCAGACTCACTGGTATCCACCTCCCCTACAGATTGTATAATGTTTATGTGCCCAAACTGAAGAGCACCAGTATCATTAAATGAAATGGAGTTTCACATATGTCTGTAAATGTTATAGCCATTATAACTGGCTTGGGACAATAGAAATGGATAATTCTGTAACATAAAAATGGGCAGTGTGGAAAAAAAGTAAGAAAATGTTGCTAAAATGGCAGCTCACAATGACACTGTTCCAGCCATTTTCCTAAACAGTTCATAAAGAAAAAGCATTGCCTTATATACCATGAACAGGGCCATAATGAGAGGCTGGGGACCCCAAACAATTCTACATGGTTGGAAGAATAACAGTTGGCGAGTCTGGTGCCCTCTACCTCTTTTTGTCAGCTCTGCTTTTTCCACGGGCATTTTTGAGGATAGGTCCCCTCAAATGGTGGCCATACATGGGCAGATTTAAGCTGCTGATTTATTTGTCCATCATACCAATTCGGAAGCTTATCTGCCCTTGACGGGCCTCCCAGACTCATATCTGGGCAAAAATTAGGCAAGTATCAATTAGGCAGGTTTGATTTTCCCATCGGATTGGAGACCTTATCAGCTAGTAAGCTTTGAGGTTAGACTGTCTAGGTTGGGGGTGTTCTTTTTTCCCATAAAAACTATCAGCGCACTAGAGGTCAGCCCTTTAGATTAGAGGAACGGAGCTTCCATTTGAAGCAGCGTAGGTGGTTTTTCATGGTGAGGGCAGTGAGGTTGTGGAATGCCCTTCCTAGTGATGTTTTTGTGATTTGATTGGTTGACCCTAGGGCCAAACAATCAAATTAATCAGATATTAACCACACCAAAAAAACAGATCTCAAAGTGTATGGCCACCTTAACACTTGAGGTAGATTTATCAAAATGTGAGATTAGAGTTTACCACAGAAAAATTGACCCACTTTCTATTCATTCCTTTGGGATATTTAGAAGTATCTATTAAATGGTGAACCTAACTATCACCCATTGATAGACATGTAGTCCTGCCCAAAAACTGCCTTTCAGCGTGGAAAAATATTCGCTAACAGAAAATAGTAATTGTGTTCATGTCACTGTTCTGTAAAGGAGAAGATTCCCTGAAAATCAAAATTTATTGACATCAGAAACACTTTTTTTGCTCTGTCCAATATTTTAGGTGTATTAGGTAGATTATACAGTGCAGGATTGTATTAAAATGATGATATTATACAAAGGATCCCATGCAGTACTTAGGGCAAAAGAATTCCTTTTTGGGGCATCAGATACACAGTCATTCTGTCTCACCGATCTTCCAGCCTAAAGAGAAACCCTGAGGTGTCAGGTTTTTACCCATATCAAAAGCCTGTGGAGTTAAAAAAAAAAAAAACAACTCACTCACTGTACCCTAAGGCATTATTCAGCATACACATTCCCTTTCTCTACTCATGCCTCTTTTTCATTGGAAAAAAACATTATGTCTACAATCCTTTCCTCTCATAAACACACGGCATATTACATACGGAACCTACATTGATCGTTTAGGCATCTGTGTGACATTGCTAGGTAATGACATCACAGACACCCTCATTTTCCATTGGGTTCTAATTTTCAATCCCAGGGACCTAAAGCTGCACAGACATGTCGGCACTGTGCTTGTGTGTGTGAGAGAACTGAAGTGAAACAATGCTGCCTGGCTCCGGTGTTTCTCCTATTTCAGGGTCTATTAATACATCAAAGGGAAATCTAAACAAATGAAGCAAGCCGCCAGCAGCTGCTGTAACTACCTTTCCTGCGAATACTGCGAAACAGACCATTCCTTTTCGGCTTTTCCATATTTCAAGTCCTGCTGTGTAAAATATCCTTTGCTCAAATAAGCAAGTCACTGTTGCCACAGCAGGCCCTTCAAGGCAATGTTTATGAAATAATAACTTGGCAAATACTTAAACGATTTGTGACAGGTCAACATGGGGGAACAAGTCTTTGTGTTCTGTAAATTTTTTAATCCAGATTGAACCATGGCCAAGTGAAATAAACGTTTGGCATGCTGATGTCTGAACACTCTGCCAATCCTATTCATACATACATTCATGCATATAAAATAATGTTTTTGTTTCGCTGTAGGAGTAGCTTATTGAGAATTTTCTATTTCTTTCTGAAGGGACAGTAACTTTACAATTTAATTTCTATGGGATTGTGAACAATAACAGTATCAGCATTATCTCTCTAATTACTGTGGGGCCAGGCAACCCTCATAGCAATATGTAATGGTGGCCAAAAGGGGCATCTTCAACAAAAAACACAATGAACCTGTTTCTGAAGCTGGTTTGTTGATTGCTTCACATATGAAATAAATTGCTTGCCCATATAGTACAACCTACTACGTGGTGGGGTAAAGGAATGGCTTGTGATCACTAAAGAGCTTATACATATCGGCTAATCTGTGTATGTGCTATGATACCAGCTGAGTGGCTGCTCTGTGCATGTTCAGTTATCTCTCGATCTTCTGTTAATTGGCAATTCTAGCATGTGGGGCCTCATTCATTCTTATGTGTATGTACAGGTATTAATATGGCTGCACTTTGTCTCTCCCGGTTGTACTGCACAATATACAAGCACTTCAGAAAGGTTAAACAGCAAGAGCTATTTTAAGAGGTATAGAAGAGCTAACATTTAAATGTAGTTATAGTGTTCTTATAGAAAGAAAAATAAAGAGGCTACATATAAATGTACACGTGAAGGATCCATTATCCAGAAAGCTCCAAATTACAAGAAAGCCATCACCCATAGACTCCATTTTAATCAAATAATGCAATTTTTCAAAAAAATTATTTCCTTTTTTCTATGTAACTAAGCTGCAAGAATCCTTATAGTGGCAAAACAGTCTTACTGAGTTTATTCAATGTTCAAATAATTTTTTAATAGGCTTTAAGTATGGTGATCCTAATTACATAAAGACCTCTTATCCAGAAAACCCCAGGTCCTGAGAATTTTGAATAACAGGTCATATACCAGAAGTTATAATATTCTTAAATAAAGAAAAAAGGAAGAGGTTTCTTTAACTTCTCCCTTAAGCCATCATTCTGAAAGGAAGGGACAAAAATGTAAACCAGCTCTAAAGGGGGCATTTACTAATGTTCATATTTGTATTCCTAATTAATATTTTCTGGCGCAAAAATATGAATTTTCATGGAAAAAAAACACATTTTTTTTGCCATTTATTTTCAAAACTGCATCTACAGAGTGCTTTATATCTAGGGTAATTAAAGAAAATTTAACTTTTGAACATTAATAAGAAAACCAAATGATTGCATCTAGAAAATGACTTGATTTACATATTAAATATCACTATTAGCAAATGATAATAAACAAATAATACATAAACAAATAAAATAATACATTCTTTATGTCTTGTTATTCCTAAAATATGTTTTACGCATGCATTCCCTTTAGTCTTATAAAATGGGGGAATGTTAAAATCAAATGAAACGAGGCAAAAAACGTTAGCATTGTATTCAGTAGACCACTGTGGTTTTACCAATATTGTGCAGGAAATCTGAAATAATAAAATACAACTGTTTCTATAGAGCAGCACATTTGCAGTTCACATGGTCTCACTTAGCAAAGTAATAAATGTTTGGTATACACATACTAGGAAAGTTCAGTTAATAAATATGTTACATGATGAAAAACGACAAAGATCACAGCCCTGCCAAAGGTCCTTTAGCTGTGCAATGCCTTTTCCCATAGGCTGCAATAAAAATGAAACCTAGAGACAGTGAATCTATGGCGCATGAGTGTCAGGTCCTTGACAGCAGTGGCATAGAGTCTACTTAGGTAATGGTTATTTAGAAATAGAAAATAAAGAAAAATCCTAGAAATAGTAAAGGAAATAGCAGTATAAATGCTATGGAATAGAGGGTTCACCTTATTAAACCTTTTAGCTAAAGATTTGAATACCAAACAAAATGTGAAATGTTAACTAACTCTGAGTAAAATATTCTTTCTTTTCTTTCCTTAGAAAATGAGTTGTAGTCGTAGACCAAGTTAAACACATTCCGTTCCTAAAAGAATATTATTTTCCCTTGTAAAAATTAAGAGCGTGCATATTATTTTTTACATTAGCTCTTATGGTTATCATAAGAATAATTCTGTTTCTGGACTTGGTTCAGGAAAAGTGAATAATATTCATATTAGTGTTATATATTATCATAATTCCATGTAATTGAGTGGTCTAAAGTACTCAATAGCCCATTATAATTCAACAGTTAACTTGAGAGCCTGCATGTACACTTACATTTACAGATTCCATATGTGGAAACTTTAATTTAATAGGCGAAGTGTGTCTGCCTTGGCTTCAATGAACTCTTGGTATCCAGGCGAGCTTGGAGCAATATAAAGACAGTCTTTATCCTCTCCTGTCCATAGCTAGAGGAGCACAGAGTTGCAGAGTAACAGGCAAACAGAGCAAATTTGTTAGTTTGCTTCCTATGGTCCATTACCATAGTGACAGAGCTAAAACAGTGATCCATTGTGGCCATCTCTGACTCTTTGAAAGCCATAAGTTAAGATTAATGGGAGAGAGATGTTTAGTACATATTTTATCTCTGAGGTTCTAAAGGTGCATAGGAATATTTTTATCAGAACACTGTGCAGTGTCATAGAATGGAATTCTGTGGTTTTACCCACAGAACTAGAGAAAATCTGTGAATTCTATGGCTTTTTGCAAGTCTACAGTGCCAGAGTAGTGCCAGAGTATTCTACAGTTTCAAACTTGTTTCTGTTCTAGACTTTATGTCTGGTTACCATATAGTAAATTAAATACATAACAACTACGAACAATGCATGTATAGTTTTAAACAACTGTTTGTCTATATTGTGTATATTATTTGTGTGTCTGATAAAAGGAGAAGTGTGAATTATGGCCACACTACCATTTGTGCTGTAGAGCCTAGTCCTACTGAATATGTTGCCCTTGAGAAATGCTTGTATCATGCTTGAAAAGAAAGCTCAGAGTAGGATTTGTGTATGTGATCTACTCACTGGGGTCTATGTACTAATATAATATTCATTCAACAGTTGCTTTTGCAGGTCTGGAGATATAGGGGATACTTTGGGAACAAACCTGAGCCAATACTTAATGCACAATTACCAGTGTGAAACACAACCCCTGCTTCTTAGGGAAGGAAATACTGCTTTAAAACATCTGTGTTTTATGTGGCCAGAACCCCAATAGATGCCAAAGATTCAATCACAAGCATTGACTTAATGTAACTTATTGTAGACTGCTGGCTGCAATAACAAATCAGGCACATAGCTATGTTAGAGCATCCACAGTATTTTTTTTTAGGTTTATAATACTTTTTTTTAATTTTGCCATAAATAATTTTTAGTGCTTTAGTCATATAGCAATTGTATGGTATTCTGCTGCTCTGCTCCTATTCTACAATGCAGTGTAGGTTTCTGGGCAATGGAAAGCACAGCAAGAGGGTGATTTAGAGCTAGTTTTAAAGGCAAGCACAAAACCCTTGCACTTGTGAAATATCATTTTGCACCACATTAAAACAAGAGTTATATTTGGAGGTGTATCAAAATGAGTGCAAATTATAGCTGGCAATGGAATGGAATAAAAGCCAACACGGCCAGCTGAGCAGACCACAAAATCTGGTGACTATTGTATTTTTCTTGTATTTAAACTCACATTAAGCGGCTAACATTAGTAAAGGGCAAGTCTCTGTTGTCAAATTTGCTGTCATTAGATTAGTTTAAGTATAGGTAAGGATCACTTGGGTCATCTAAGTCTGCACCAGCTCACATAGTAATGATTTGGTAATGATAAACTAAATGTAAATCTCTCTCTCTCTCTCTCTCTCTCTCTCTCTCTCTCACTCTCTCTCTCTCTCTCTCTCTCTCTCTCTCTCTCTCTCTCTCTATATATATATATATTATATATGCAGGTGCACACCATTTGACCATAATGAGCAAATGCCCAGGTGCTTGTAGGTAAATAGAATAAAGCAACTAAGGCACTGGACTCTCAGGTCTTGTAAATTTATCAAAAATGTATATAACACAATTATTGAAAAAATTCTACCATTCAGTAACAAAAATACACCCTGCATCAGGAATATGTACACAAACTGACAAAACAGTTTGATTCCCCAGCAAACAGCAGGAAAATACCCCCATGTGGCATGTAAACCAGCTGGTTGCCATGGCTACACCCCTGCACCTAACACCTAAAAATAACATACAAAACAAAAGTATAATTTCCTTCTCAGCAGATAGGGTTTTTTTGCACTTTAATGTTAAAACACACACACAAACAGAAATAGAAAACACAACAAAAAGTAAAACAAAATAGAAACAAATGTTCTCCCGGTTGCCATAGAAACAGATAACAGATGTACTGTACAGTAGGAATGATCTATATCTCTAAACTACAGATCCCATAAGTCAGTGTTATTGTATCAATAAACAGTTTGAAATATTCAGAAGCAGATGCAATAGCAACAAAGTGTACAAATGAACAAATTGTCAACATTAAAGGAAATGTATCAAGCTGAAAATATGTCTTATGTGTAGCCTGTTTAAGGATGGCATAAACACAAGGGCATATACAGCAGAGACTAAAGGCACTGGAATACCTAAGTTTGCACAGGGGAAAAAGCCCAAAGTACATAATAAACTGCTAACGAAGCATTCAACCAGCCCAACTGTGGCTGCGTCCCATGAAGTGGAAGGTTGGGTTCCATGAACCTGGTGTAGCTGCAATTAATGGATTAGGTACTGCTCATACCCCTGTGTTCCCTCTGGTGCTCATCTCTGCCTGATGAAGATCACAAAGTAGTGGCTGAAACATTCAAATTATTTTTGCATAATTATAACTGTTCCCGTTGCAGTACTTTGCTTTGTTTCATGGTTTCATTTTCCAGCACCAAGGCAAGCTGACTTTATTGGCAATCAAGCACTTGCATTATTAGACATCACAGAGTAGCACCACAATGAATAAACATAACATGGCAATAAAGGAATTAATATAAACAAAGGTTTGCATACTCTTTGTACTTTTACTATTATCATTATGATTACTAGACGACTTACAATTCTGAGCTTAATGCTATTACTGGATAGGAATAAATACAGTATATAGCAAAAAGGCTTCTGGATACTTTTCTGACTTTGAAACACACACACACACAAAAAAATTCTAATCCAGCGATATGCAATCCAGCCATCTCAATTTATTGTGAAGAGGCTTTTTGTTACAGGTGTAGGTGGGAAGGAGTATAGATCCATCTTGTTTGACAGCTTTAGCAATCATCAGACTGAATGACTGAAAATGGATCTTGGAGGCATTAACAAAACTTACTGTATGTGTTTGTACAAACCATAACTATAGGTAAATAAAATTTCCATGATAAGAGTGATTTGTGGACTCAAGAGGAGAATGATCAGTTGCAGCTGCCAATGATTACCCACTTGCTGCGGATCTACAGATCCTACAGTTAACCTTGGGCCTGAGGGCTGCTCGGCCGGAGCTCTGCTCTATCAACTTGGGCCATCCCTAAAAATGCTTTCCTTAAATCTGTCAAGCTGAAAAAGCCTTTAGAATAAGAGGAGGCCTGGACTACTTACCCTTAAACCATTCCTTATGTTCTCTTTATACAACCTGTATTTTTAATGCAGTGCTTTGTTTCTGCTTAAAACCCTGCAGACAATTATAACAGCCAGCGATATTTTTAGGAGCTCATCTGAATTAATTGATGGTATTGGGAGAACTAAGAAGGATAGGTCAAGTTTCTGTCATTATCTGTGGCCCTATAAAAATTATTGAAAGTAGGTCTAATATCAACAGATCTTAAAAGTGGCTTGAAGTTGGTTGCAGCTCATGCCCTGAAGGAACACCATGTTGTAGTCTGATGCTGAATTGCTAGCGATTTCATTCAGGCACGAGGCCCCTTTTTGTTATGCTACAATATAATTCATTTGACCCTAGTTTTTACAAGATGAAGTAAAGATATTGTTACATAGAACATCTTTGCTTCTGAGCAGGTACAGAAGTGCGTGTCATGTTCTGGGCCGTGTTTTTGGCTGACATTGTTTGATATTGTTGGCACACCCTAGCCTTGGCATGGTCTGCCTTAATGAATGAGAGCTCAGCAGGGAACATCTTCTAGGGACAGTTTGTCCTTACACTGGTGGTTTTACAGTTTGTGGAGGAAACGGCAAGGCATTGGAGCACTTTAGAGATCTATGTATTTCTCAATTATGTCATCATGTATTTTAAGAAGCTGATTTTAAGTGATATGTTGGCTATTTGCCCCAGGGCACTGCATGGCATTGTCCACTGGTAAAATTGTTGTTTCCTTAGATTTTTGAAACTCACTGCTCTTACATTTTCAGAAAGGTATTCTGAGCTTGCCTTCTTTGTGCCATAAATATAACATCTCATACTTCATCACCCATGTGTGCCAATTCCATTCTGTGTAGCAAGTTGTCCTTTGTGTTGTTTTTCTGTTACACTGCTTTTAGTCAATCAAACAACTCTATCCTGTTCATCTGGCAGCTGTATTAAAACCTGATATTGATCTTTCCTGTACTGTATTAATAATGATCTCCCTCAAATTTAGGTTGTTAACCATATTAATTATTTAAAAGGTGATTGCTAGTAGCTTTCATGGGTGCAGAATTACTGCTTTGGTTCATGAGGCAAAATTCACAGCAAGCCCCAAAGTAAGGAAGCCCTGTACCTGCATTGACCAGATAGTAAATGCTGCATCAACTTAACAACAACGTGAATATTGCCATGTATACTTGCAGCAAGTTCTGTTTCACACTATTGCAAAAGCATTTCAGCATACATCAGATCACCAATGCTTTAGAATATGATTAGAATACAAATCTAATAAGATGGGCAGATATACCTTTAACAGCATCCTTGAACTTTTGTGGTGGTTTGTTTTGGCCCAAAATATCAGCATGGTGACCCAAGGCCCCAAATTGTGGCTCATCCAAAGTTTATAGACATAAAAATGATAAAAAGAGAAATACAATGGGACTCATTTATAAACACTGGGCAATTGATTAGCTTTTCTCAGCCAGCTGCAGGTTAAACATTGAAAGCAATCATCTGGTTGTCATGAGATATTGCCCAGGTGCAAATTTGCCATGTGTTTTAAAATGACATGTTTTCAAATTTTTGGGGGGCAAAAATGACATTAAAATCACCTGCACTGGATGTTTTACACTATTCACCTCCTGGATGGAGACAGGAGAGAGATTGAAGGGCTTTTGAGCATGAAAAAGCCAATAGGCACAACACCTCAACCTGTGCTATAGGCCTTGGATTCCCAAGTTTGCTTATACCTTAGTTAAAATGTGTTAACATTACAGTGTTTCCATAGTCATGCCTTGCTTTCACTAGGTGTTAGAGTCAATTGGCAGTTTTTGTAAAACCTTTTTTCTGTCAGTGTAATTACTCTATAATTTGAGCCTACACCAACAGCAAAACCCTAACTGACTAGCAAGACAGCTCTCGGCATGCCCCAAGTTTATACTAATTACCTGGTGTTCAGTGCGGAAGATTTTGTGCTCTGTATTTCATTTCATGATTCCTGTCAACCTGGGTTAATAAAACACTGTTATATGAGCAGATAGATTATTTTTTACTAAATTCATGTTACCCAATACATCACCCTTGGGTGATTTCTAAAGTAACCCGATAGAATGTTGTTCTTTGTTAGACTGGCTTCCTACATTTAGTAGGTGGACTGTATTTATTTTATTTAAACCTCTGCCAACTGTGGGTTATGTAGAGATTGATTAATATGTCTTTTTCTACACTTTAAAATAAACATCACAGTTTGAGACTAAGAAATGGAGCATTTGTTTGGTTTTCTTTTTGCCAAACATTTGTGGTGCAATGTGAATAGAAATATGAAGCACCTTTATATTATATTATATCTATGGTGACACTGGCCTTAGTGACAATGGTTAGTTTGTTCTGGATATTTGCTGTTGGATAATTCCACTGATTTGCTTTAGGTCAGTGGTTCCCAAAATGTGGGGCTACCCCCATGGGGGAACCTGAAGGCTATTTAGGATAAGGTCTAGCAATATGCTTTATTTGCTCTTCTAGATAGACCTGAAGGTCAAATAGGATAATATTTAGAGTTAAACACTTATTTGCTCCCTTATATATTCATAAAACAATTGATGAATGGCTTATACAATGATGATTTCCTATATCTGTATCCTTGTTATGAGATCAGGGGCCCCAACCAACAAGTCAAGGGATTGATTTATGATGAGCATGTTAAGGAAAAAATAATTTACAGAATGATGTCATTTTCTGACCCAGTCCTAACCTAAACCAACCAGTAACATATCTGAAGGAGGGTCGGGTGGTTAGAAATATTTATACATAAGGAAAACTTTACTTTCAGAGTGGTCCATGTACCATCTTAATAGGACCTGCCATCCACCCTAAGCCACTTTGTAAAATGTATTTACAAACACCAAAAAGCAGGTTTCATGGCCACCAATTCTGCCATTTTTAAGAGCTACATATTATATGACATTATTTTAACGGTGGTTACTATGACTGTGTTTTTCTTTTGAAAAGAGAGCTTTTATAATGCTAACCCTCCAGCTTTCTCAGCATTTTAGCAACATGCAGGTTTATTGATTATATAGATTTCTCTAATTTATTTATGAAGTAATGACATTTTCTCTGTTGCAGGCATCAAATAAATAAGTTACACCTGCATTTACAAAAAGGGTTGTTATGACAGTGAAAGCTCCCATACTGGGTTGCACAGAGCATAAACGGATTCAGAGATTGCAAAAGTAGTATTACCAACACTTACACAGCATAAATAGATTCAGAGATTGCAAAAGTAATTCCGGTATGGGACCTATTATTCCGGATTATTATTATTATTTCCAGATAACAGATCCTATACCTGTATTACCAACACACACGTAGCATAAATAGATTCAGAGATTGCAAAAGTAACTCCGGTATGGGACCTTTTATTCCGGATTATTATTATTTCCAGATAACGGATCCTATACCTGTATTACCAACACACACACATAGCATAAATAGATTCAGAGATTGCAAAAGTAGTATTACCAAAACGCCTAGATGAATATAGCCACAATCTATAAAACTTAAGACGAGGTAGGAAAATTGTGGCCCCTTATATATTGGTGAACCCAAATATTGTTGGAGGTGGTGGAAGTTGTACAGTTGTTTAATAATAACTGGAGGGCTGCTGGTTTCTTGGTTTTAATTTAAAGTATGTCCCTCCATGATTATTTATAGCAACCAATCAGATTTGATTTCAGCATTCTAACTGCACTAGACCATTTGCTGTTAATAAATTTTTATAAGTTGTGATGTGTTAACTAGACCAAGGCAAACTCCACTGCTTACTGCATAACTTTCTTTACACTAAACAGATATTTCTGTCACCTAGTGAGGCCACAGCTCTCATCATAGGCTAAAGATACTATTGATATTATTAACTGACTCTTATCAGCAGGCCCAGACTGGCTGAATCTGTGAATTCTGGCAAATGCCAGAGGGGCTGCTATAAGATGCCATAGACAGTCACTATTTATTGGGCTGGTGGGGGCTGTTTGGGCCTCTGTGTATTTGAAATGCCAGGGCCTATTTTGAATCCCAGTCCAGACCTGTTTATCAGAGCCTGATATCACCCGCAGTGAAGGCTGTATGCACAGTGTAGCCCTGGAACCTGCTGCTACAGGTGGTTCTGGAGACTGAACCACCATGATCTTGATAGAATTGTTCCTGGGAGGCTCCCAGCAATAAGCTGGACTGTGAAGTACCTCACTTCTTTACTTGCTCATCTTGCCTGACAGAGCCAATATTCACTGTCACATTTACCACCAAGTACCTCTGCTGCTCTGCTTGTTTGGCTGCAGTAAAGTGGCTCCTGAAGGGGGCTCTGTACAGCAGTTATCTTATTGCGGTGTTTAAACAGTGAGAAAACGTAGCTCATCATACACAGTTGTACATAAGGGAGGAATAACATGTCAAAGTGACATATTATTATTTTATAGCTCCTACTATAACACCAGCAAATTTCTTCAGAATGACACCAATTGAGCATAAAATCGGCTGCTAGTACAAACTCACAGGAACTCCTTAAATGTAATGATAAATATCCTATAAATATAACATTTGTGCAAATGTACTGATAAATATACTGATTTGCTGCTGTGTCCACTTGTGGATTGAAATGAGCCCTCCAGCTGAGAGATTCCCTATGCGGCTCTCTGTGGGATTCTCTGTAAGGGACTGCCACGCAAACAGACAGCTGGAACAAGACACCTAAGGCTCCTTAAGGCAGTTCTGGCTAATACACAAAGGACAGCGTGGATAGGCCAATGGGTCACTGCTAATTTGTTCATAAAGTACAGACAATTTTACTAGAAATGACACACTAGAGAACAGTGATAAAGCAAAAAAAAAGGTGGATTCCACTTTATCATTTACTTGGTCTGATCCTGACATTGCATTCCCTGACTTTATTTGGTTGATATTTACAAAGCTTGCATTTTATTTGCCCCAAAATAGTTTCATATATTCATTGAGGCATATGCTGCAAAAAAAGAAACATAGATTTGCTGAAAGGCTGTTAGCCAAACAACTGTCTGTGTTCATTTTTACCTAAAAATTTGTCATGGCAATGTAAATTTGGCTGTGATGATCCTGGGTAAAAAATGTTGATGGATTGTGGCTGAACACCTTACTGTAATTTATGTCATGTCTTTGAAAACATGTTTATAGAGATTCAAACACCATGTTCAGAGAGATAGAAGTATCCTATGTATCAAGTTCCTTAACAGTAAGCTGGCCCAAGTTGCAAGGCCCTATGGGTATACAGGGTCCAGTGGGACTGATGTGGCTTAAACTAGTATAGGTAAGTATAGGTATAGATCGAGAGAGATGGCATAATTCTTTAAATTCTTAATTACATACTATTATCTATCATTTCCTCTATTTCTTCTGTTTCTTCTCATATAGAATTGAGTAATGGCCATGGTATAGGCATACAAGGCATTTGGTTGGGTGAACAGGAGGGCCCACTGACACCTGGGACCACCGGGAGTTTTCCTGGTATCCTGGTGGGCCAGTCTGACATGGAATATGGTATAGGACAGGGGACGCCAAACTTTTTTACTTATGAGCCACAGTCAAATGTAAAAAGACTGGAGAGCAACACAAGCACCATAAAAGTTTATGGAAGTGGCAAATAAGGGCTGTGATTGGCTATTAGGCAGCCTCTATGCACACTATCAGCTTACAGGGGGCTTTATTTGGTAGGAAATCTTGGTTTTATTCAACCAAAACTTGCCACCAACTCAGGAATTCAAAAATACCTACCTGGTTTGGGGACACTGAGAGCAACATCCAAGGGGTTGGTGAGCACCATGTTGCCCCCGAGCCACTGGTTGGGGATCACTGGTATAGGAGATTATCTCGTTTGCAGGTCAGCAGTGGAGCTCACATTCATGTAAATGGGGATCATTCAGTGTCACTGTCATTAACCAAAATGCTGCATGTGCTTCAGCCCTTTACTTTCTTTTCAAATTGTTTTTATTGAATTCTCAATTAAACAAGCAGATAAAGACAATAAAAATTAAAAAAAAATCACAGTTTCCTTTTAGTTGCTTATGCTTTGTCTTAAAAGAGTCAGCAAATCATTTACTATAAATAAACGATTTTACATTTGAGTTGACTGGCAATTTAATGCAATCACTCAATTACAGCATTTTAAGTGTATATAATTTCAATTATCAATTATCCCGTAATGTTATTTTAACGCATTTAATGATTTAATTCAGAATACGGCTGCAGCTTTCTGTACAAGACATGTCATTTGGGTGAATGTAGCACTGGGGCATACACATATTCCTTCAACATTAATGTCACTAGGGTGCTTTTAGCTGCAAGGGACATGTGACACTTGGATAGACAGCTCCACAGAACACTGGTAATTAGCATCCCATGACCCTTCCATAAACACACGGATGCTGACATGGTCTGAAACCTACATATTGTACAACATGAAGGTGGAGTGGTCACCTGGAGTCAAATCTGCTACAGCTCTAGACATAATTGACCACATTCTTTAGTTATACCAGATTGGTGCTTAACTCCATTCATATAAAGTACCACTTGCAGAAGACTGTGGTCCCATAAAAAATATAGGGAATAATGTATCCCCTGTTGTAGAATATAAGAATATTGGAGGCCACGGATAAAGTGTTTTTATTACAGGAACTCCTTCTTGGCCTATTTATTTGGCTCTCACTAAATATAAGTGAATGATTTCATTCAGTTTTATGGTCCTGTCTATTTACTTCTAGTACAGATAGTACATAAAAATGTCGTTTTAAAACTGATGTCAAATTTTTTCAAGAATATTGTTTATGTTTCACTGAAATATATGTGCATAGGATTCTGCTCTGTATTGTAATATTATTAATATGTTTACACACATGTACTATTGATAAATGATATAATGGTGTTTATTTCCTTGACCCTGCAGAAATATTCAGCTGTTTTGCTTAACATCATTCTTGGCTTTATAAACGTATGCTATTTATGCCTGAAGAGGTGTTATTGAAAGGAAATGTCACATTCAGAACACCTACCTGCCAAGGACAAAAGTACCACTTAGATTGTAAGCTCTACAGGGCAAGGACCTACTTCCCCTTGTCTCTCTGACACTTAGCTTTTAATTCTTAATGTAACTGTGATTCATTATCTGGAAACCCATTATCCAGAAAGCTCTGAATTACAGGAATGCCATCTCCCATAGACACCATTTTAAAGGGAAGGAAAGGTAAAAACTAAGTAAGCTTTATCAGAAAGGTCTATGTAAATACAGCCATAAGCATTCACAGAAATGTTACACTGAGTTGTCTGTCAAAAGATTTGTTGTGTCTGTTTTCCTCTGCCAGAGACAGGCAGCTCTTTGCTTTCTGCTCTTTCCTGCTCCCCCCTCCCTCAAGAATGCTAAGAACTCACTCCCCCCCTTAGGAATGTGGATCTGAGCCAATCAGCAGGAAGCTTCCTCATAGTCTTACTAACTGAGCATGTTCACTTGGTCTGGGTGTCTGTGCAGGAGCGAGGCATTATGGGAACTTTACACAGCTCAGCGTTTTTTCTTCCTGTTTGGCTTCAGATCTTCTGAACAGGTGAAATATGGGGAGACTTAAGGGCACTATTGAGACAACTGTAGGTATGCCTGCAGCTTGAGATTAACTCTTTATTAGCCTTTCCTTCTCCTTTAAGCAAATAATGCTAATTTTTAAAAATGGTTTTCCTTTCTCTGTAATAATAAAACAGTACCTTGTACTTGATCCCAAATAAGATATAATTAATCCTTATTGGAGGCAAAACAACCCTATTGGTTTAAATGTTTACTTCATTTTTAAATAGTTTTGAGGTTTGGAGATACAAATTATGAAAAGATCCCTTATCTAGAAAACCCTAGGTCCTGAGCATTCTAAATAATGGTCCCATACCTGTCCTTTTATGTATTTGTATTTATTACTGTAATGACCCCTGTTTGTCACAATAGAAATAAAAATATGCATTCAAGTATTAACAGAACTTTTCTAATATACAAGATGCATGTTACCATGCATTGTATTGATAATTTCTTGTTTAAATGATATCCTTATAATAGAAAAGACCAATGAATATTCTGTAAGATATATGTTTCTAAGCAATGCTTAGTTATATCACTTGTGTCACAACAAATAAAATAATGCATTTCACTCAGCAGCACAGAACATTGAAGCTGTGGGAGGGCTAAGGGTCCCTGACAAACAAAGCAAGACCTGCTAATACTGTACATAATTTGAACTTCTAATAACACAAATGTATTTGAAATAAGTTCTTTTCTGCATTTGATTCCTGGTGGAGGACCCTTTTTGAGTGGTTTTGCTTTGTCCCAGGGACCTTACAGAAATTGTGCCTTGGGAGTTCCCTGCTGATATTGTTACTTGACTGGATCCACAGATTATGGGGTGCTCAGTAATTGGGGCCCCATGTGGAGCAGAGACACCTGGTTGGTGATAACACAAACACTTTCAAAACAGCATTATAATTATCTGAAGGAAGAGGTGATGAGAGCTCAGCATGACATTTAAGGTGTGCTGGATAATGAACCAATAGGAGAGAAAGTTGTTCAGATTTCAAGGTCCGTGGGGTAGTAGGGGGGATAGTGCCAGTGTTGGGGGAAGATGGCAATGACTGCTGAGAGTAGATTAGAGTGAAGATTCTGGTAGTTGTGCTGGGGACCTGCTGCAAAGTCTGAGGTGGGGCAGAGGGATTTAAGAAAGTTTGAGGTATTTAGGAGAGTGGGGTATGGTACAAAAAAAATGTGTGACAATCCTTTTTTAATTCGTAGATTATAAAGTATACTGTACCCCCACACTGATTTAAAAGGCAATTAAAAGCTACCAAGGAGCAATGGATCCTTTATAAAAGCACTAAGCCTGGAGTCTTGTGATTTTATATGGTCATAAAACTCCTCTGCAACTGTGTCTGTGAATAGTCTTATGAATTACATTATGGGGTACATTATCCTCTATCTGAATTCTCCGTAGCCAGCGGGCTACCAAATGTTAAAGAAACCTAACACATAAACAGGACAGTACCTGCCCTTCTGATATTTGATAGTGTTATGTCTGTTATGTCTGCATGCTAATACTGCACAGCCTATATCCCTATTGTAAATTGCATTAAGATTCCTGAAATGATGCTGGTAAAAAGGATTCTTGTTCTAGAATACTCTTCCATCTGTGAAAAAGATTGGGCTGCCTACCTAATAGGTTCTGGAGAGTTCTACGGAGGGTCTACAGTCCCTTTTATGTACAGTACAGTGTAACAATGCCAGTCATTTAGATTTGTGTGCCAGCATTTAATACATTTATAATTTCCCATTTATTTTTTTTACTATTAATTTGGGTATGAATTCATTTGAATACTTTTTTTTACAGAGGGTGGTTGTTAATGGTACATTCTCTACTTGGAGTAAGGTTCTCAGTGGGGTCCCTCAGGGTTCTGTACTGGGTCCACTTTTGTTTAATTTGTTCATAAATGACTTAGGGGAGGGTATTATAAGTAATGTATCAGTGTTTGCAGATGACACAAAACTCTGCAGCCCAAGTAATTTCATTTAAGATGTGGCATCTTTGCAGCAGGATTTTGACCAACTGGTAATCTGGGCGGCTAAGTGGCAGATGAGATTTAATGTCCATAAATTTAAGGTCATGCACCTGGGATGTAAAACTATGCAAGCCACATAATGGAACTGCCCAAGCAAATCCATCATGGAAGTCCTCGTAGATAATAAACTGTAGCAAGCAATGCCAAGCAGCAGTTGCAAGGGCAAACAAGATTTTGAACTGCATTTAAAGGGGCATAGATTTGCAGGAAAGTGGGTCATTCCTCCACTTTACAGAGCGCTGGTAAGGCCCCATCTAGAATATGTTGTGCAGTTTTTGGTCTGCAGTACTCAAACTGGATATTATTGAGTTATAGAGGGTCCAGAGAAGGGCAACTAAGTTGGTAAAGGGTATGGAAAGTCTCAGTTATGGGGAAAAACTGGCCAAGTTGGGTCTGTTTACACTGGAGAAGAGGCGCTTAAGAGGTTACATGATAACTATGTATAAATATATAAGGGGACCTTATAATAACCTCTCTAATGCTTTATTTACCAGTAGGTCCTTCCAACTAACAACAGGGCACCCATTCTGACTAGAAGAAGAGAGGTTCCATCTAAATATTCAGAAAGAGTTTTTTACTGTGCAGTTGTGGAATTCTCTCCTTGAAACAGTCATACTGGCTGATACATTAGTTAGCGTCAAGAAGGGGTTGGATGGCTTTTTAGCAAGTGAGGGAATACAGGGTTATGGGACATAGCTCTTAGTACAAGTGAGGGAATACAGGGTTATGGGAGATAGCTCTCAGTACAAGTGAGGGAATACAGGGGTAGGGGAGATAGCTCTCAGTACAAGTGAGGGAATACAGGGGTATGGGAGATTGCTCTCAGTAAAAGTGAGGGAATACAGGGGTATGGGAGATAGCTCTCAGTACAAGTGAGGGAATACAGGGTTATGGGAGATAGCTCTTAGTACAAGTGAGGGAATACAGGGTTATGGGAGATAGCTCTTAGTACAAGTGAGGGAATACAGGGGTATGGGAGATAGCTCTTAGTACAAGTGAGGGAATACAGGGTTATGGGAGATAGCTCTTAGTACAAGTGAGGGAATACAGGGTTATGGGGGATAGCTCTCAGTACAAGTGAGGGAATACAGGGGTATGGGGGATAGCTCTCAGTACAAGTGAGGGAATACAGGGGTAGGGGAGATAGCTCTTAGTACAAGTGAGGGAATACAGGGGTAGGGGAGATAGCTCTCAGTACAAGTGAGGGAATACAGGGGTATGGGAGATAGCTCTTAGTACAAGTGAGGGAATACAGGGTTATGGGAGATAGCTCTTAGTACAAGTGAGGGAATACAGAGGTATGGGGGATAGCTCTCAGTACAAGTGAGGGAATACAGGGTTATGGGAGATAGCTCTCAGTACAAGTGAGGGAATACAGGGGTATGGGGGATAGCTCTCAGTACAAGTGAGGGAATACAGGGTTATGGGCGATAGCTCATAGTATAAGTTGATCCAGGGACTGGTCCAATTGCCATCTTGGAATCAGAAAGAAATTTTTCCCCCTCTGCGGCAAATTAGAGAGGTTTCAGATGGGGTGTTTTGCCTTCCTCTGGATCAACTAGCAGCTGGGCAGGTTATATAAGCATAAAAGGTTGACCTTGGTTGACGTGTGTCTTTTTTTTAACTTAACTTGTTATGTTACTATGTTAACATTTATAAAGAGTCCCAGTTATATATTACTATAATAGAACCTTTTTGACAAGATGTTAGTTACCACAGGCCATATTTATGCCAAAGGTTATGAACATGTTCTCCAACGCTGCAAAATAATATATTCACCAAGTAATTATATAGAACTTGAACATCCATTTACACCTTACTGACATGCATAATAACTGCATTTCCTCCTAGCTGCTTTGTTACCCTGTTGGAATTAATTTGGTGTACAGCAACTAGGCCTAATTATAGCTGGTGTTCTCACAGAGTGACTGAATGGAGAAATGAAAGGCAGTCCTTGCAAAAAGTAACCTGAAATTAATCATTTTATAACATGAGCTTTCAGGTTTTGCCTAGAGAGTCATAAAGGGTCATTTATTAATGCAAGCGCAACAAGAACACTATGGGGTGCAATATCTAACCTCTTGATGGTTATTCTCTGTACCTCCCACCAGATAAAAATCCAATGGCACTGCAGGTAGGTGCAAGTCAGCTTTGTCCTTACCTTATTGTGTACAGTAAGTACAGGGCTCCCTGCACCCTGTTCCTGCCGATGCTCCCTAACTTGCATATCTGATTGAGTAGGGGTAGAGTTATTAACTTTTCTTGAAAAAAAAAATACTAGCATTTCTATATTCTTGCCCTTTCTCCTGATTAATAACATTGGCATCAAGCATCATTCTTACCAGCCAGGTCAGGTGGCAACCCCAGTTAAGAAGATATGCCTACATGCGTTTCCCTGCATTCCCCTCATGAATACAGCACTGCCAGATACAAGCATCACTGCATTCAGGGCAACTGCAGCTCTGTGTGATCCATTCTGGCCCTAGCACCCCTAGTAGATTTTGAACTATAGCCAGTTTACTAATATTCAAAAGAGATGATATTAGATTATATGAGTAGTGTGCCAAATAATCACCTAGTTATGCTGAAATGAATGCCCATTTTTGCCCCCATTCATTGTCTGACGTGATATAATGGCAAAGAATTGTCTAGTTTTTAACATGACCATAATTAATTTCAATACATATGCAAATAATTACTTTATTAATACAAATTAATAATAATAATAGATATAAACTATGTATTAACGTTGGGTTTTATAATAATTATATTTTGGCAACAAAAAAAGTTTTATACTGGGGGACCTGGAGTTAATCTAAGTTGGCACAAAAAAAAGCAAAATAAAACAGGGCAAAATGTACAATGGCCTAAGCTTTTATGCTTGTGTGAATAATATGATCTAGAGCAGAAAAAAATCTGTATTGTGTTTTAGTAAACGTGGGTGCTGCATTAGTTCTGGCGCAAAACAAATTGCAGTATTAATGGCTAATGATTTGTACTCATTATTAATGATCTTTAGTAACCAGACACCTTGGTCTTCGATGCTGACAGCAAGAAGGCAAAGGTTACAGAATTCTACTCTAAACCATTGGTTTACTGAATTTTTTTTGTATTTCCCAAGAGGTTCCTGGAAGCAGGATGGCCCCCTTTAGCTGGACATTTTTTACAGATGAATCAGTTAACAAACCTGAAGAACAAATACAGCTGCTTTACATGTATATGCTGCAATCAGATATGGTTTCCAGTAAGAAACATAACTCATATGTACAGGGTTCAGAAGCAACATATACAACTGCCATGAGTCATAGGTTAGAAACGAGTAGCTCTCACTACTTAGCACTATGAGATACAGCATAATATGTAATAAGCACAACCCTTACTAACGTGTTAATCTTACCAACAAAGATAATTTACAGAGATATAGGTACAAATGGTACCATTCTTTGCAGTATATACATGTGGCCGGATAACGATAAAATCTACACATGTATTGTATCCTTGGGGGAACTACAGTGAAAGTCGCTTTCCTACGACTGGTGTCTGCCAACTATTTCATGTTCAGAACATTTAGCTTTATCCTACAGTCTGAACATTAGTTTTATATCATTGCATTTAAACTTTCAACCAATAACCAAACATTTAACAGAAGAAAACTAAAATGTGAACATGAATGCCCACCTTTAGTAGGGAAAACTTTTTTCTATTCTGTTGTGCTTTTTTTTTTATTAGTCTGACCCAACATGCATGAATAACATGCACATTCACAAATCAATTGATTCTTAATGAGACGTACATTGTAGGTGATTATTGGTAAAACGTGACACTATTGCATGTTGTGTCACTGGACAGAAATACAAGTCAAACCCTGGGCAAACCCTTAGAGTTAAAACCGCTCAAATATTTATTGTGACATTTCAGTGTCACTTAGGCCACATTCTTCAACACATTTTTTACTTGAAGAAGGTACCCTAAGCAACAGGGAAATGTCATAATAAATATTTGAGTAGTTTTAAGTACGGTGTGAGCTGGGCTTTATTTGTATCAATACCATGGAAGACTGACTGCACCCATTACCTGTGTGGCACCTGACTGAAAGGAATAATGTCCACTCTAATAACAACTATGGGCTTACTGGATAGACCTAATGTAGACTATATAATATATTTATTTATTAATTTGTTTTGTTTAATTGCTATAAATATTCATAGGACTTTAAAATGAGACCGTTTAAGTGCTATAAATATTCATAGAACTTAAAAATGAGAAAATAGGTTAGCAGCTTGCAAATCAGTGTTAATTATTTGGTACAAATGATGCCATTTTGTTAAGAGCATGTTGTCTTACATAGGATTCAGAGTTAGAAAAACAAAAGCGCTATATGTGATTTAGGCTGGGGCCGCCAGTGATTTCATAATCTTTCATTTCCATTGACAAGTGCTGCAATTCAATCTAGGAGCAAGGTCAGACGTGCTGCGCTCAAGGTTTGAGGAACATTATAGAGCCCTCCCTCTGTGCCTCCTTGTCTATTTGATTTATTATACAGTCGCAGGGTATATAGCAGCAGGCATTACTGAAGTACTAGACAAATAAGAACTGGTCAATTAGCTTAATAAGACTATCCTCTTTTCTTTGCCAGTTTACAACTAACTGTCAACAGATAATGCCCTTTATCATTTCACTTAGTTGTTTCCATACTCCCTGACCAATTATTTTTGTTTATTTATAACATAATTAAATTATATTTGTTTTAGTTTTTAAGTTTCTTTCTCGCCTACAGACACAGTATATGTCTGGGTATAGCTTAATGTTTTCTTCAGTACTGGCCCATTAGGTTTTAGAATATTACTCACTGCCTTCATAAAACTTAAATAGAAATAATATTGCTCCCAAGATAAATGATGGAAACTCAAGCATTTATTAAATTCCAGGATCTTGCCGTGTTGTTAATGATGTTTGACTATGTGTATAATGTGGATTATATAGTAGATTATTCTCGCTTAAAAGCACAGAAATTCTCAAATGATTCCCATTTCAGTTAAATATGACCTTAGCCAGGTCACTTTAATGCAATGTCCCTTGGAAACCAATAATTAGGGTAGAAAATCTTTGCAAACTAAAACTAAAAGCAGAGTATAAGAATAAAGGTATTTTTGGTGAGGGGATCATAATTCAGTAATTATCTCCTGCAACCCCTTCACTGCCTAAAAGTGGCCATACACGGCCAATTGTAGCTGCTGATATCGGTCCCTTGGACCGATTTGGCAGCTTATCGGACCATGTAGGGGCAGGAACGTAGGGCATGCCCCACTGATTTCTGGCCTGAAATTGGGCAGATATCGATCGGGCAGGTTAAAAGATTTAGTCGGATCGGGGACCGCATCGGCTCATTGATGCGGTCCCCGAACCGATTGTCCCATTGCCACCAAACGATCGAATTAGCCTACATTTTCCCCAATATCGCCCACCCATAGGTTGGGATATCGGGAGAAGATCCGCTTGCTTGGTGACCTCGCCAAGCGAGTGGATCTTCACGTGTATGGGCACCTTTAGGAACTGACTATGCTTGCCTTGTTTTTTAGTTTATATGTTTCTTCTATGTTTCTGTTAACAGTAGTTATACTATCTACTAATCAAAAGATGCGGCTCAGACAGAGCTTTTTCAGACTTACTCCAGATAGCTCATGACCCAGGTATTTATATCCTCCGTCCGATGTTTAAAGAAGGAATGCAACTAGTAATTAGTAATCCCAAGCAGAATTCACTCTGTATACTTGGGTGCAATAAGCTGAGAGTGCCATGCCAACTGAGAAGGAGAGCACTAAATGTCCACAAACAGCAAAAGCAGCTCAGCACAGGCAGTAACAACCAATCCTTGTAGTGGTCCAGATGCCAATGCCCCAAACCAGTAGCCAGTGGTGGATATTACCACTTTCGTTTCTAAAAGGCTTGCACACCAGACAGTATTTAAAAACTTTTATTCCATATCAAAACATTAAAACCACCTGACGTGTTTCATCCACAATGGACATAATCATAGTTAGAGTGGTCTCATTCTGCATCATGTGCTCACTAGTTTGGGGTCATCAGTGATTCCACACTGTCACTGTAAACATCGGCAGCTAAAGCCACATAAGGAGTTTGAAGGGCAGTGGTGAAGCCACAATTAGGGACTTATGGGTATATTTATCATGCTGTGTAAAAAGTAAAGCATTACCGGTGATGTTGTCCAGGGCAACCAATCAGCTATTAGATTTCAACAGTTAGAAAACCAAAGGCAGATCTGTCAACATAACGTAATTAATAACAGAGTTAATAAAGAACATGGAGAAACTGTTTAACAAAAACAAATCCAGACCTCACCAGTCAGTGTCTGATAATTTGAATTTAGAAAAAAAGCAGGATTAATTAGATTTTCAGATTAAATTAACAGCAGAAGCCATATATCTATGCGGCTGCTCTATGCAATAGCGGGCTTACATTTAGAGCTTGTAAGCCAAAGGCTTCCTTTTTTTCTTCTGTTTGTTTTAGAGACTCAATGTTATATTAGTTATTGTACAAATGTAACAGACATTGTGTGCATACTAATTCTCTGCTTTGTATTTATCGAAAAAACCCTTGATTCCAGTCCCTTTACAGTTGTCTCTAATGCCAGAAGGCATAAAGAGCCTTAGGCATGATTTGATGGGGCTCAGAGAGAAATGTAATTGTGCTGAAAATGTTAATACTTATCATAGCATTTCACTTCCTTTATGCACAGCGGGATTATATCAATCCAAACAACAATACATGAAAGATGTACTACCTCACTTCTCCAGGATTTTTCACTTGTTCGCATTTCCTTTTTCTCCAGCACTTGTGCATGTAAATATATAATGCGAACTGAGCTAAAACATAATCAATAAGAGAATGTTATCAGAGACAATCAGTCTCTAATACACAGAAGAAAGGAGCTATGAATTTAAGCAAACTACTATGTGCTAGCAGCCACAGGTTATATTATATGTATGTCCCTCATCTGGAAATCCGTTATCCAAGTTCCGAATTATGGAAGGGCCATCTCCCATAGACTCCATTATAAGAAAATAATTCTAATTCTAAAAATGATTTCCTTTTTCTCTGTAATAATAAAACAGTACCTTGTATTTGATCCCAACTAAGATATAATTAATCCTTATTGGAGGCAAAACAATCTTATTGTGTTAAAATGATTTTTTAGTATATGTAAGGCATGAAGATCAAAATTATGGAAAGATCCCTTATCCAGAAAGCCCTGGTTCCCGAGCATTCTGGATAACAGGTCCTCTACTTGTATGTAACATCTCTCTGGCATAAAGCTGAGGTATGCATACTGTATTATAGAGTTGTGGGTGCTAGAAAGAGCATGCTGGTTTCATTATCGAAATTGGTTTGTGATGATATCTGGAAGTTAGCCATAATCCCTACATTTTTGACACTGGCAAACCCACCTCTACATTCTAGGCATGAAATCAGCCCAATGCATACAAAAATGCTGCTTTAAACTGTGAGTTTAATTAAAGCTTATCATGTAAAATCATGTTGGAGTGTTAAAATCAATTAAGGACTAAAGGGATTTAAAAGATTACATGGCAGAATAAAATGTATCCTAAAATAATATAGTATTTAGTTGCTCAGTCAAAGATTCAGCATGTAGATTCCTGTATAAGTACTGTAGGATAGAACAGTAGCAAGAATGTATTTAACCCTTTATACAAGATGGAATGTATGGCATAAAAGAAGAGCACTGGCACCATAGATTGTACAATTGCCGATGGATCTTTCATCTATACGGCACACGCATGTACAGGGCAACACACAGCATAGATCAGTGAGACAATTGCTAACACAGAATGGGTTAAAAGGAGTTATAAACACATATTTACCTATTATCTTCACCAATAAGAATCCTGCTTACCAGGTACCCATATCTAAAATAAGTATAACTAGATATAAGCTATAATCAAAATTCAAAAGGGCAAACACTAGTATTAGGTGCTCCATGCTAGAAACACCTGGTTACTGTTTTAATACTGTAACCGACGTCAGGTGTACATAATGGAAACAGGATTCTTATTGGAGAATGCATCAATTAGGCCACTGGCCTGCAAATCTGGATAAATGTTTCAAGAATCCATCTCTGTTGTGGCTGGACTACAGCTCCCAGCATACTTTAACCATTGATAATACGGGAAATGTGGGGGTTGTAGTCCAGCAGCATTTTAAGCAACAGTATTTACATATGCTTTAAATCATCCATCTATGTACAGTATGTTAGCACATCCTCTTTTAAAGATATACAGTGGCAACAGCCTGAAATATAGTTATGTTTTCCTTATTCTGCCTGGCTTTTCTTCCTCTTGCTTCAACATAACTGTGAGTCAGTTTTGTCTGCTTCCACTGGCATCATGAGACCTGTTGACTGTAAAGTGAACTCAAATGCTGGTGGCTGGTCATGGTCACTAAGTAATTTCAAACCATCAAATAGTTTTCAGATCTCTTGTTTTACTCAAGTCATATAGAATGGGCAGTCCAGCCACCAACCCTCCAAAACAGGGAATTTATTATAAATCTTCCTACAGAGAGTTTGCCCTACACAGACATGACCCATATCGGACTCCAACTATGGTTGAGACCTTTGTCGTCTGCAAAAAAGGGAGCAGAGTAGTGACATATGGGGATTGGGTTATGACATTTTGGAGCATGTTTGTGCCTTGTGGGGGTGGGGCAATGACATCAGAGGTGGTTATTGGCCAGATTATTGTTGTGGTTTTACACGGCTAAAACCCAGACAGTGTAACCCAAGGAGGCCAATAAAAAAATGAACTGTATCCTGTTATGACTTATTTGCATACGTATGAGGCGGTCTCCTCAATCCTTTTAGCTTGTTTGGGTTAAAACCAAACAATTGGCAACCTTAGATCCAACTTGCAGATCTTACCATTTTATAAATACTAATTAGACAGTCACTAAAGTAATTTTCCATTTGGTATAATTTCAGTTCTATTCTGGTAAGTCAAATGTATGAACTAATATATCTATCGGCATTCATTTGTATGTATGTGGCAATTTGCATAGGAATTAAAAGGGATCCTCTATCCAAAAACCTGTCATAATGAAACATCAATTTTTCACTATACATTAATTACAAATGTTGGAAAAAGCACACCAATATGCCGGTAATGCCTTTAACACATTTATTGCAAAAACGAGTGGCGCAAGCTTTCGGGGGATGACAAAACTGTTGCAAAACTGTCAACCAACCTCATGTCATGAGGAGATAATAACACAGTCCTATTTTTTTAGGCTTAAATGCCTCTTCATACTAAAATGGAATAAGGTCTCAAAAAGGCCTGGAGTAGATCATTATCTCCCTCATGACATGGTGTTGGTTGACAGCTTTGTTAAATGTTAGATGTTTGGGCATAGAGCCTAAAAGACAATATACTGATGCTGAGTAGCATCACATATACAAGTGTCCTTTTACGAGAAGCAGGCTGGGGGGGGGGGGGCTTAGGAAGCAACATAGGCAAAGTCAGGTGCAGGTCCAATAACCCATAGTAACCAACTGGCGATACGTTTTTACTTGCCTGTTCCTTTTAGCTGCTGGGTTAGTTGTAGGTTACTATATTGATCTGAATTTGCCTTCTAACCACACTTTTCTCTGCATTTCCACTGTTTTCTCACTACTGTGAGTGGTAATATGCTTTTTTAAGAAAATGTATCTTTGGCCAAATTTCAACCCAAAAATATTTTTTCGATGTACCATGTCCAGCCATCAGTCTTTTTTTTTTTTTTTTTTTTTTATCTTTATTTATAACTTTTTAATAAGGGGGGGGGGGGTACAGAAAAAGAAAGGGGGAGGGGGGTATAGAGTTTTTTATATCATAGAAATATCATTTCACAGTAAATTGCATCTTGATTAATACTATAAAGCTTACTTTTAAAGAGAGAGCTGTATGGTTTCCCTGTCTAGAAATATTCAATTTGTATAAACATCCACGATAGTGGTATTTGTCTATTTTTGGAGTCTACAGAAGTTTAACCATGGGGACCATGTCTCCCAGTATTTTTTACTTTTACCATGTCCAGCCATCAGTCTTGCCACAGAACCTTGATTTGCTATCTTTCTATTGTGGGTATGATAAAGTAGGTATAGTAGTAATATGAAGGTCTCTTACTAAATAGCTGTACTTACTGAATGAGAGTAAATACCAATTTGCATCTTGCTTACTGGCACCATGCTTTTAGCAAATATTCCAATTAGAGGGATAATGAAGGTTTTGTTTAGATAAGGCATTCTGGCAGAGATTATTTATCCCTAGCTTTAAAAGTAAATGTTTTTCTGTCCAAATAAGGCACTGAACAAATGTAGCTTAGAACTGGAATTAAAATCCATGAATTTCTAATGATGAAGCATCTTCTGTCCATTCAAGGCACCAGGATCAATATTTGTACAACAGGCGTGATTCACACAGCAAATAACCGTGTTGTTTACAATCCTATAGTTGCCAATATTTAAATAGCAATATAAAAAGGCAGACTTTCTCTTTGGGCCTTGCGCCACCTGAAAAGTGCTCTAAAAGGGGTCATTATGTGCCACACATACCATATAGAATATGCTTTATTACAGTGTTCCCCAACCAGTGGCTCGTGAGCAACCTGTTGCTCCCCAACCCCTTGGATGTTGCTCCCAGTGGCCTCAAAGCAGGGGCTTATTATTGAATTTCTGGTAAGGGGGCAAGTTTTGACTGTATAAAACCCAGTTGTACTTCCAAACAGAGCCTTCTGTAGGCTGCCAGTACACATAGGGGCTATTAAGTAGCCAATTATAGCTTTTACTGACACCCCAAGGAAGCTTTTTCATGCTTGTGTTGCTCACAACACTTTTTCCATTGAAATGTGGCTCACGGGTATAAAAGGTTGGGGATCCATGCTTTATTAGACCAAAACTATTGCATTGAGACACCTCTTTTAACACCTATAGGTTATAGAGTGAGAATAGGGATTAGCAACTGATTTTTGGCTAAAATGATCATTTACAAAAGCTTCTTAACATGTAGAGTTAAAACTTTCTAAAAATTTCTTTTTTTGCAGATCATAAGACTATATTTTTTTTCTTATTGACATTTTGTTTTGATTGACTGCTTTGATTTGTGTGCATGTATCTTAAAGAAACTTGTCTGACACAAACACAGAGGGAGCTAACAAGCTCCATCGTACTCCAAGTCTTTGTGGACCCACAAACTTACTTTAAGAAGTGTAGAGTGGGAGTGATAGTAGAGATGGCAATGCTGTTGGTCATCACACAAATATAGCAACGAATTGGGAAAGATCTGTTAGTTGAGAAGAAGTTCATGTATTTCTGCTTCTGAAAATATACTAGTATGCACCCAAAAGCTTTAGGGGTGTTCTTACATTAGCCCAACATTTCTTATAATGCATGCACCCAAAGCTTTGGGGCATTTTTGTCTTACGATTATTTGGCAGATTGCACTAAAGACTTTGGGGATCTTCTTTCCTTACCCCAACATGCTAGTATGCACCCAAAGATTTAGGCATGTTATTACCCTACCCAAGCCTTCCAGCAATGTACTTAAGCACTGGGGCCATTCTTACATTCTCTGCATCTGTAATACAGTTCCTGCACACAACCAGCCTGTGTACTCTTGCCTTAACCACAGTATAAATAAACAGGTATTATATCAACCTGAATAAAGGCTTCAGAATCTTAAATTCACAGGAATAAATTCCCATCAAGACATATCATGTCCTTGATGTAATTTGAAGTTATCGTATTATCCACTTATTGATACATCAGCCAGAATGTTCTTGTTCTTTTGTCCTCACAGGAAATTAATTTTTTATCTCCTGACTTTACAGATGATTAGGTTCATTGGGCATAGATGTATTTTTTTTTCCAGAAAGAAGAGGTTTTAAATTACTTAGATTGTATAGTAAGGTGCAAATCATTCTCCAACCTTCAGTCTTTACAGCAGGGATAGGCAACCTACGGATAAACTACAATTGTCCCTTCTTGGTTGGCAATTTTTTTACTTGCAGTTACTGGTTGGATTCTGTATGTATTGAGCCCTGATATGTAAGGATTTTCTTGCACTTACATGATCTTGTCTCATATAATGGTCATGCACAGAGTGCGTCAGATTTCTCGTCATTAGTTAACAGGGCCAAGTAATGAGAGTAGCAGAGAAGTGTGAGCTCTAGCATTGCCCCGCTATCCTTTGTACCAATGATACATAAAAAATAGCATTCTCCAAGCAGATTTGCTTTTCCCCATGTGAGAAAAGCAAAACAGAAGCCCAGTGTTGACTGATGGATGTGTTATTTAGCAATATGTTATCCCAGTTATACTGTGCCAGAGAAATAAATGTGTTAATGATGTAAACTATTCCTTCAGTGACAGTAAAAGTACCTCTGACATAAAGGGAGATGAAACCTCTAAATGTTTGAAGAGATTTAAAGGGGAACTATCATGACTATAAACTGCTCCCAGTAAATCTGTTCCAAAAGCAGTTTTTCTTATGTCGTCCTTATGAGTTTTGTAATACAAAATTATTTGAGTGTGCTTCCTTTCCATAACTTTTTCATGCTGCAAAAATTCCACAATCACCTTTTTAAATCCCTGGCCTATTAGACCAGAGAAACATGTAACATTCCCCTTTGGCCTGATATATACAAGAATAACCATTTGTTTTGGTTATCAAACAGATGCTCACAGCATGAGTTTTGTGCAGCCAGAGAAAAAATGTCAGGTTGAAGGAACTCACTTGTGAGATAAAAGTATCTTAAATGTAATAAAAAAATAAATGTTCATATTTCACGAATATTATCTCTGTGACCGATATATTAGTAGATGTTAAAGGGCATTTGTCCTTACTCTGGCAATTACCCAGGTAAACAGCCCCCAAACCATACTAAATTCAAAGTTCTAACCAGCTGTGAGAGAGCCAGGCAAATCCAAACATCAGCAGATGATTACACAGGCCTCTGCCTTCTCCAACCACAACATTATTTGCATGTGTCAGGCAAAAGGCTGTGTGTTAAAATATCCACCTGAAGCCTTAGTGTCTCTTAATAGTGTTTTCCAGCTACTGTCAAACCTTCATGGATAAGGATTATTAACCATACATTTATAAAAAAAACTAATTTTGCTCAAAATGTAGCAGTCAATTTTAACAACTTGGAGCTGGCAACCTGGCTATATGTGTAAGCAGCGCTCTTAGATTAAATAAGCCTTTGCTGTAAATGAAAATCTTAGAATAAGCCTCTACCTTTTACAGAGCAAAAGCCTTTTTTAAAATGCTGCTTTTTCTTAATATATGCATGTATGTGTATACATAGTGCTGCACAGAAGAGCAATACATAAAGAGAAGTGACATGGGTCAATACAATAATACATACAAATATACAAAGAACAGTTACATAAAGATTAAGTGCTAAGAGTAAGAGACAAACAGAATATGGTCCCTGCCCTGTAGAGCTTACAATATTTTCATACAGTAATCAGATTTAACATGTGTTATAATTGTATGAAACATGTGCTAACACACACACATTCACAAATGTGCTGTGACAAAATTATAGACATATAGTCATAGGCCAATGCTCACAATGATACATTTACAAACTAGGCTGATTTACCATGTTATTCTACCCATAATGAGGCATATGTTCATGGCAACTTTATGGTGCATTGGTGTTCTGGGGGACACAAGTACCTATGAATAGTGTTAATGTCATTTCAGTTTTGCATCCCTTTTAGCATATCTATACTCAAAGACATTCTCATACACACATTTGTGATTTTACCCTAGATCCGTGCATATAGCATAGATACAGCTGTTTTGTAGCCTAGACATGGATACCATTGATTGTAATGGCAATTTCATGGACCCAGAGGTGCTCTTGTGGGTCACATGATTGTTGCTCAGTAATGCTGACTTCTGTATATCTATTAATCACCTGGGTCCAAGGGCCGTAACGGGTGTAAGAAAATTCTGTAAAGTTACGATTTGTTATTGTTATTTGTTGTATCCAGCAAGGCTTATGATTCAGTAGATCGATAGATAGCTCTTGGGTGTGAGTTTGGCATTCATGATCTAAGATGGCCATACACAGGCAGATTTAATATGCCACTTCGGCCCTTCAGACTGAGTCAGCAGGTTATCTGCTTGGTTGTAGAGCCACTCTGACTGCCTCCCTATCAGATATCTAGGTAAAAATTGGCCAGACATCTGTCGGGCAGGTTTGACCACATCTGTGTGTTGATACAGTCCTCTCCTGACTTTTATTTGTGTTAGTAATATGGATTTTTTTTCCATAAAGGTGGCCATACATGAGCAGATCCGCTCGCTTGGCGATGTCGCCAAGCGAGCGGATCTTCCCCCGATATCCCCACCTACGGGTGGGCGATATCGGGGAGCATTTAGGTAAAAAAAAAAATAATCCGATCGTTTGGCCCTGGGGCCAAACGATCGGATTATGTGGGCGGCAATGGGGCAGTCGGATCGGGGACCGCATCAACGAGCCGATGCGGTCCCCGATCCGACCGGATTTTCTAACCTGGCCAATCGAGATCTGGCCAATTTCAGGCCAGATATCGGTCGGCCAGGCCGCTCTGCCCTGCCCATACACGGGCTGATTAGCTGCCGAATCGGTCCAAGGGACCGATATCGGCAGCTATAGTCGGCCCGTGTATGGCCACCTTTACAAAGAACACAATCTTCATTTCACATACGTAATCTGTAGCATTGTATTAGGGTTGCAAGAGCACCAGCTGGTCAATATTTGTAAAGAAAACTTCATGATGTGATGGCTCCATATACTATTCACTCTTTTGCAGCCCTTAGGAAATCTAATAAAAATATCATTCATTTCATATTCAAAGTGAACGGTATTTGCTTCTGTTGGCTACAGATGAGATGTCTTGATTATTTTCTTCTTTTACTTCTCTTTAAATATCAAGGCATACATTTATCAATTTTATTCTTAGCCTTGACACCCTTTTAATCAAAACAGCTTCAGTTCCCGAGTTTCATTTCTCTGAGTTTCATTTCTCTGTCAGTTTGCCAGCTATACATATATCATTGGCACTATTAGGGGGTATGTAGATAACTTCTTTTCCCAGTCAATCCTGTGGCTCCTATGATGCCAGCCCTGAATATTCTACCCTGTATAAGGAAATAGCCAGAAGTTTAACGGATCTTGTTGGGGGGTGATAGAACATTTTTAAGTAACAGGTTAAGAAAATTAAATGTAATTTCTGGTGACACATTAATAACTTTGTAGCTAAAACAAGAGACACACAACTGAAAAACAGTTTTTACTGTATTATAGGTGTCTGCCTAAATACTATTTTCATGTTATCTTCTTAATCCCTTTGTCCATTGTCCCTTACAAATAATGAAATGTAAACACTTGAATCCCAAATTTTGCCAGTGATTTGATTAAAATGACTGTTAATAGTGATTTGGTAGTGATTTCCAATCACTGCTTTGCTGCTTTTGACTGTCCAGTGCTTAGCCATTCTGAAATGGTTAAAAGCCCCTATAAATATTCTTTGTGCTTTGTGCGTCTTTCCATTTGGGTTTTGGCATCCTCCAAGTATAATCTTTTGCCTATCTCTTCTCTGTCTCTTATGAGACACAGGAATCAGATAGCATCAGTTACAAATGTCAGCTTGACTTTGACCTTGTGGAAAATGTAAGTGTATAATTTACTTAAGACTTTTAATTCTGAAGTCTTTTAAAGATAACAGGGTTTCAGTGACCATTTCAGTGTTGTAGTAGCAACCATGCAGATCCGACAACAGTAAGATTAGTCGCACTAAGATGGAGAATGTTCTTTATCTCTTCAACTTGAATTGGTTTCAGCATAACTGTTTGTATTCTCATACCTCTTGCCTGTAGTAAGTACTTTCAGAGATGTACATAAAGTAATAGGTTAAGAACTAAGCTCTTGGCAATTTAGGGTATGTGCACATGGCAGCCATGTTTTGAAATTAATTTACCATTATATTCTATATGTTCCATTGCATGACAAGGCATTCGCTGATTTCTTATACCCATGGGAAAGCGTGGGTAGTTATAAATGCGCGACTTAGTTTTTGACATCCCAGCGCCAAGCATTGGCATTACTGAAACGGGGTCATTTTTTTAAATGTCTAGAGAATAGAAAAAGTGCTAGCTCAGTCAATCCTTGGCAGTTTGTAGACTGAAACTGACCCTTTGCTTGGATGGACTGAATATGAGAGGTATGAATAGCTGTAATTCATAAGTATATTTTAGGTTTGACATGAATTATGAATAAGAGCCATTTAAATTGTGTATATTCAATACAGTTACCCTTAAGTGCAGTATTGACCCAAGTGTTCTAGCATTAACTGATTTTGATTATGTTTGTTTTTAAAATATCTACCAAAAGAAATAATGAGCTCTCTGAAAACAGCAAATGTTAAACATATCAAGTGACATACATGAATAAAACTATTGCAACCTTTATGTCACTGTTTGCTTGGCACTGCTATGCCAACAGTATTTACTGTGTGTGGACAAGGATGAGTTGTGCTCCATCAGTTATAGAATTTCAGCTCCCCGCATCCATCTCCAACTGGTATGCTCATATAAGGAAAGTTGGTGCAAAAGCATTCTGACATTTACCTATCACATATCTCTACTAGGCTCTATTAAAAGTGGTTTGTAAGTGGTGTATAAGTACTACTTTAGTCAAAAAATGTGACAGATTACAAAATGAATTATTTTACAAAAGCCTTGGGAATTAGACGTGACTTTAGATGCCCTTATATATCACTTTGGGGATAAATACATTTGTGAAATACAGGAATTTCAATTTGGAACAAAACAAGTGTAACCTTTAATAATTTGATACCGATCTCAAAATGTTTCCTTCCATGCAACATGAGTCGTGTGGTGTACCCCCAGTTGTAATATATAGTGACATTATAAGTCACAAAGGAGTTCTATGTGTGTATATATATGTCAAAATGACGCAATCCAATTGGCAGCCTCTTGGCAATAGCACTAGATTTCCCCATAAGGCAAGCTTTGCTTTTGAAATCTCAAGTCATGTTTCTGTGTGCATGGAGGATTGAGCCTGGGTGGAATGGGTCACTGGCTTCTCAGAATGCTGATCATACCTTCAAGGAGTTTAAGTTGTCTTTGCTGCGTCCATGCTTGCCGATCTGTATACAACCCGCAGGGTCTAAATATAAAACTACCTCATCTTTATGCAACGGCTCCCTTTTAAATGTCTCTTGGTTGGCACATTTTCCCTGTACTGCTGGCATTCTTACAACATTGTCATAATTTTTTTTCCTGAGCAGGGGATGACCTCCAGAAATGTGCATGACAGCACTGGGGAAGATAGACAGCTTTCTTATCGTCTACTGTATTTCTCTGTGACAGACCTTTTAATTAAATTGCTGATTTATGCTAGCATTTAAAGAATGAGGCAGAATTGCATGCAAATATATTCAATAATGGCCATTATGCCCTTTTTTTATCAGAGGAGTAGGTCAGGCAATCAGTGTTTTCTAAGTGATATTGATTTAGAGATATCCTACTCTTTATATTTGTGGGTAAGTGAATATGGATACCAAAAACTGAAGTACATTTAATATAAAAAAGATTAATTTTCATAGATGATAAATATTTGTTACCTAATTTTTTTCAAACAGCAGTAAGAATAAAGGAATGTAATAGTGCATGTTGTTTTTAAAGGGGTTGTTCCTCTTCAAATTAACATTTCAGTATGATGTCGACAGTAAACCAAGCAATGGTTTGAATCAGAGTCTGGAAAAAGAATAGGAGAGATAGAAAGATAAGTAATACAAAGTAACAATATATTTTAGGCTTACAGAGCAATAGTTATTGGCTGCCTGGGTCAGTGACCCCTATATGAAAAACTGAAAAGAGGCAGAAGAAGGCAAATCATTTAAAAACTATAAAAAATACATAATAAAGACCAATAGCAAAGTTGCTATGAATAGGCCGCTTTATAACTGCCTAAACAGTAAACCACACCTTTACCTACATGGAAGAAGCCATTTGTGTTTTCACTTCTTGTAGCTCCTTGTCATGATCTGTTTTAGTGTTTAGACATGTGTGGCCCAAATAATTGCCATCCCCAAGCTCATTCCCTTGCCTCTGTTTGTCTGTGACTCCCACGATGCACTCACCTCACATTCCTCTCTCCTCCACTAAATATTTCCTTCCATGCTTTCCTGATATTATCTGTTTTCCCACCAATTAGATTCTTTTGTTTGTTTTTCAATCTAGTTAAACAGCATATACTCGTTTGAAGATTTTCCAACTTGATTTCCATCCTGTCAGTTAGAGCTTTGGTCTTTTGGTCCCTATTGAATGTCTGTGCCGAAGCTCAGATGATAGCACTGCAATTATGTACAGTAAATATTTTTCCTATTGAAAACTCCAAACTCTCCCAAAAGAGAGGTGTAAACCCAACTGATTTGTACATTAATGCTGTTTCGATCATGGCTTTTTACTATAGCAGTTCAGGTGATATTTTCCTTGCTTGGACAGAGATTACTAACCTGCTGTGCTCTAACAGACAAAAAAAACAGTGGCTTATTAGGAGAACTGCCTGTGGATATAAAATTTGCTGTTTCATAATGAAAATGAATGGTTGTCTATTGTGTGAGAGCTGATCCAAGAATCTCAGCACCTGCAGAGTCTGGGCGCCCCTCTTGCTTGTCATGTGTGCGCCACCTCATCTAACCCAATAACTGCAATTATAACCTTTTTTTTCTTATCCCTCATCCTTTGTACCTATTATTCCTTTTTTACTTTTTAGGCCTATTGAGACGGCACTGACAGTACAAGGGCTTTTTTTTTTCAAAAGAGATATAGAAATCCCTTCAGTCACAAAAGAACACAGTGTTACAATACATTAAACACTGTGGTAATCATTAGATTAATAGCCTTAGTTATAGGAAAATAGATATAAAGGATTCTTCATAATTGGCCTCACTGAGCCCATTTCTCTGTCTCACAGTCCTCATAAAACCCCCAAGGTTTTGCATCCCACTGAAATAATTACATCAGACATCACATCTAAAACTGATACTCAGGTTTTGCTGTTTGGTAGCACCTTTTGAAATGTCATCTTTGCTATGAGTTTGGTGTGACATTTATTAGCTAGATATGGGCTGATTTTTCATCATTTAACTGTAAACAGAATAATAACTATTCTCATAATGTTTGGAGCTATTCTTTGCTATGGGAATGCCCCACCAATTCATTTATAGATCAGTAAGAATTTGGGAGGAAGGACTTACCATGGCATGTAACACCCTTTTGCAAACTGCAAATCACCATGTTTTGTATTTGCCCATAACTTGGGTGTAATTGCAGATGCACCTGATTCAACTGTGTCCAATGCGTTAAAGTGCAGCTGTGATTGTACCTAAACCGTAATCGTGATTGCATCATTTATGGTACTCAATTTTAAAATTGCATGTGATTCAGTACGTAAATGCATGCTGCTCTGGAAAACCTGGAATTAATACTACCTTCAATGTGGCAGTAGCTCAACGGTTCCCCACCATCATTAGACACTCTCTTGTACAATTTGCAACAGTAGGCGAGATGGATACAGCACAACAATCTAATAGTTCAAGAAGTGGCTTTGGTCACAAGTACCTCTAATGAATGGTGTTGATTTGCACAAGTGTGAGTTGCTGTCGTGAGTCAGCCCTCTGTTGTCATTAAGCTGATGATGTGTAATGCTGCCCTGTGTTAAGGTGGCCATACACAGGTAGATTTATAGTCCTTTAGAGCAATTTGGCAGTTATCTGCCCATGTATGGGGACCCCTTATGGGCTTACCCAACCAATATCTGGCTCCGACAGGTCCTATTCCTGTCATTGTAATCAGATTGGCCCAAATGCCAAAAGATTGTATTACTCTGATATTGTCCACCTTAGGTGGGCATATCGGTGGAGATGTCAGCTTGTTAGGTGACCTTGCCAAGCAGGTAGATTGTATAGTGTATTGCCACCTTTACATGTATCTAAAGGGTTTCTTTTCAGAGAATAGTGAGTAGGTTGTCCAGGCATTGTTGGTAAGGTGCCTGCGTTGAACCCAGGAGCTTCCTCTATGAATACAGGTACTGTATTCACTGATTCTGAGCAGATGTCTGAATTATCAGTATGCAAGGAGTCATTGTAGACCCAGGGGGGTTATTTGATTGGGCCTCAATTTGGCTTTTAGCTGAAAAATAAATATTAAATGATTATTCTGATATAATATAATAATCTGATGCAATATTTCAGCATCAGGATTCTGTATAAAGCTGCAGCCAATGGAAATGTATCTGCCTACAGTAAATATGGCAACACATTTTATTGTTTGACTTTGCTAATGACATCCTGAGGAGAAAGCCTTTCTACTGGCAAAAATATTACATTAGCTGTCTTTAACCTTATATTTTTATAGCCAGTGGAAGAACCTACGCATGTCCTTCAGCATCATGTTCTATATACTATGCTTATTTACTGCTACAGCCTTACAGCTAATCACCCTAACTTGCTCCTATTGGGCACTATTATCATAGTAACAGGTTTTTATGTTACAACAATGTTTACGGTAAGGGTAGTGTTGTAGCCTCTTATTTTATGCTTAATTTTTTTTAAAAAAATCTGCACACTGCAGCAGCAAAAGGCGTAGGTATAAGCGGAGGGTGACTTTTTTGTTTGGGGAGTCTAAAGATGGGCCATACATAGACTTACCTACAGCTAATGTGAGACTGCTGGCGTACAAATGAACCTCCCAACTACCTCTTGCGGTTCCCACTGACTTCCAGGGATACTGTGCAAAAGTGTGTGTGGGAGTGCTTTATTCACCCTAAAATGCTTAGTATGTAAATCATACATGCACTTCTGTGAGGGGTTCTCCGTCCATTTGTGTTTGGGATCAGTTAGCTTAAATGTGTTTTAGTTAGTTTTATAGCTCGAAAGGCAGTGGGTACTGACATCCCAGGCACATTATATAGAGTGAAATGCAGTCTATATTTACAAAACCAGCACATTATATGCAGTGAGATGCAGTCTATATTTACAAAACCAGCACATTATATGCAGTGAGATGCAGTCTATATTTACAAAACCAGCACATTATATGCAGTGAGATGCAGAGGGTAAAGATGGATATTCAGGCCCTGGCACTATAACACTGGCACTGATACACAACATTGGTTTGTTTCCCAGCTATGCAGTCTAATGAGGGCTCCACTGTAACTAACTAGAAATGAACAAAACAATGACAAAAGTTAGAACAAATAGTAAGTGCAAAAATCAACAACAGAAAAGCACAATGAGCTTTTTCAGGGGAGAAAGAGTTAATTTAGGATTGAGTGATCAGGATATTATAGATGCCAGGTGACAAAAAGATTTCTGCATTGTTAAAAGCTCCAGAGTAGTGCAGAATTTTTAGGTTCCAAGCGGGTTTTGGGAAGCTTAGCCTCCCCTAACCTTAATGAAAATCCGCCTATTAGCGTAGGTCAGCCCTGTTCATACCATGTGCCATCGGGCAGTCTGCAGTCTGAAGAGGTTATAATACAATTAAAAATTAGTTAGTATTTAGAAGTTAGTTAGGGGAAGTTCGGATCGTACCACGATATTTTTGTACGACCACGATCCCAAATTTTCGTACTTTTAGCGCACATCAGAAAATATCGGACTTAATCCGATTCCGATTTTTTTATATCGTACTTTTTATAAGTTCGAAATTCGGACTTTGATAAATGGGCCCCCAAATATATGTACAGGTATAGGACCTGTTATCCAAAATGCTCGGGACCTGGGGTTTTCCGGATAAGGGATCTTTCCGTAATTTGAATCTCCACACCTTAAGTCTGGTAAAAATCATTTAAATATTGAATAAACCCAATAGGATTGTTTTGCCTCCAATATGGGGTAATTATATCTTAGTTGGGATAAAGTACAAGGTTCTGCTTTATTATTACAGAGAAAAAGGAAATCATTTTAAAAATCAAAATTATTGCTTATAATGGAGTCTATGGGAGTCTTTCCGTAATTCTGAACTTTCTGGATAATGGGTTTCCGGATAACGGGTCCCATACCTGTATTAAAAAATAAGATTTTGGTTGAATACTGTTTACCAAATGAACTCTGGCCACCTTGAATAGTTAAATTAAGAAAATGAATTTCTATGTATTGCTATATGTGCCAAGAATTCACTGCATATTCAATACAGTAAATCAAGGTTAAACATAAATTACCCAATTAAGTGATTTATTCCAGACACTGAATATCAGTACAAAGAAGAAACTGTGTCTCAATGAACTAACTGGAATCTGCGTTAAATTCCTGTGTGTGTTCCTTGGGATGTGGGACCTTGTATAAACCAATTAAACAGCACTCCAAATAACAGTTGCTGATTTAGTCTGTATTAATGTGTTGGGCTACAAAAACACTTCCTACCCTGACCTCCCAGGGCCAAACATTTTAAATCTAGCTGGTCCGATTACATCAATGGGACATCTAATGCAAGATCACATTGTTATTTTGGCATGAAGTTTGGGAACCTACGGTCCCCTGAAGCAGGATTGTGCAGGTACATAGGACAAAAAAGCCCAGAATTGGGGGAGCAAGGTAGGGTGTTGATAATTTAGGGAATAACAAATAAAAAGGTATGGGCTGTTGCCCTATGCATGGACACAGAAAATAATAAGCAGATGTTATTCTTCTTTTGTCATAGGGTTTGAGAGTACCTAAAACCAAAAGCATGCCATGTAGGCTAAAATCACTATCACTATCATACTATTGAATTGTAGCTATTGAAATATAGATAGGTTTTTACTACAGTCAAGCCAGTCAAATAACTCTTTATACTTGCAAGAGAGCTACATATTCTCCAAGACGATTTCAAATCTGCTTTGTATCAAGCCAGGTTTCCCGGTTAACCCATCTCGTGTTAAATATAATGCACCTTGCCAAATGATACTGTAGCTCCTCTACATGTATAGCAATGTGTTCCAGCACTGCTGCAAGCATTAAACAGATAATTCTGTAGTCCTCCACCACCAGAACACATAATTTGTGGTCCTAAAAAAAGGCTGGACACCTTGAAAACAGATCCCTTGTCTTTAGACTGGTGAGTTGGCTACTTTAGTCATTTTCACACTCTAGAAATAAAAATAATTTTACCAGATGTTTCTGGCACACCGCATATGAAACAGGATCAGAATATTTAGCTGGATTTGTATTTAATATGTTGTGAACAAATAGGCATCAGATATAACATCAGTAAACATAATCGCTGTGAAACTGTAAACCTGTTCTTATAGTATAGTGTTGTTAAATAGAAATATTGCTCTGTGAGCTGGGGAATATGGATTAAAAACATCTGCAAACACACTTATTCATAGTGAATGGCATGGATATTACCTTCCCCTTGAGTAGGGGAACTGTTTGCAGGTAAGTACTAATCTGAATCAGAAAGTGAATTTAATCAAAAAGGAGAATTAAATGGGCCTCTAAGTGTAAAAAGAATGTATTTTTACTTTTCATTTCAAGTCTTTAAACTAACAGATTTCATTGTAAATGTGCTTTCTTACATCGGTATTGTCCTTGAGTTAACCTTGAGCTCCTTTTGGGTTGACCAAAACCTCACAAAATATATATATATAATGTGTTTATACATTAGTGCCATCCTGAAAATCCCTGGAAAAGTCTGGAAGCGTAATGTCACGTTTTCATTGCAGTAATGCCGGCAAGTAGTTTGTGAAACATGTGGCTGCCTCCTGTAGACCAACCTTTCTTTCTGTGCCATCTGACAGATATTATTATAGGCAGGGATGATTCGACCTATGGCTGGAGGTTGTAGACTACTTTCTATTTTGCTTTATGGGAGGCACTCCAGCCATCCTGTAATGTGTTTCAAGCTGTAAATCTAGCTGAGGGCAATGCTTGTTGTTTACTCTATATTTTTAGCAAGTTCTCCCATAACATTCCACATTCCAATTCTTACTTAAACGCAGCTGGCGTATCATCAAAGCATTGCGCTGATATCAGTGTCATTGCGTCCTAACGTATCTTTCACCAGCCACACGTGCTCTGCCAAGGGGAACACAGTCACAGGGTTTGTTAATCACCCTCTTTACCAAAGAATACCATAATTAGCTAAAACAATGACGTCTTCACAATCAACGAAAATTGTTTTTGCATAGATAAGATAAGCCAACTGATAATGCTGGTAATGCTACATTTAGAGAAAAAAATCAATTTCTTTGATAGGATCAAAGTCTTTTGCTAGTGTAAAGAAAAGTTCCCGGAACACTAGATCTCGTGCCCTTTGATGAGCAGACCCAGCTACTTATGTGGCTTCCTATAAAATGACTATTTTTATGACAGATCAAAGTGTATTTTGATCTCCGCATATGGGTATCTTAAATGATAAAATATGTGCAAATGGCCTTACTGATTTGGAAAATGTAAAGCTCTGCACTGGTTAGTATCGGACGGCTGGGGAAAATGTGTGCCATAATTGAGATGTAATGTTTTAAATGGTCTGCATTTCCTAAAGAAGAAGATTTGAACCTGGATTCCAGTATATTTTTTTCTATCTATTATTGGATCAAGCATCTCTTAGGGGTATATTTATCATGCTGTGTAAAAGGTGGAGTGAAGCATTACCGGTGATGTTGCCCAGGGCAACCAATCGGCAATTAGATTTGAACAGTCAGAAAACCAAAGCAAAGCATGTGATTGGCTGTTATAAGCTACATCACCGGAAATGTTTTACTCCACTTTTTACATAGCATAATAAAAATACCGCTAAATGTCTAGCGATAAACTGTATGAGGGTTTTTCCCAAATAAATAAAGTAAATTAATATGGGCATAGACCTGAACAATGGTTACAAGACCAGTAACCCCCAATCAAAGTGTATGCATTTAAATGTATTGTGCTTTTACCTTGAATGTAAAATTATATATTTGCTTCAGAAACACTACTGCAGTTAATATAAATAATGTGTACTGTGTTAGCAATAGGGCACCCTTCAAGATTAAATTAGGGTATAGGACACATATTTACATAGCAGATAATAGTTAGCCTGTGTTGAACAGAATTTTATTTATTTATTTTAAATCAGTGATCAAATTTATAGTTGCTGAATTAGCAAATACTAATTTACAAAAATAAAAAAGTTGAACAGAGCCTCATTGCCACTATCTAACTTGTGTGTCTAAATGATGCACAAGTAAGAGGACAGAAAGGAGGCACCAATGGGAATGCCTATATGCCACCCCACCCCCTTCCTGCCCCTCATGAATACAACTCTGCAGAATGCAGGCAGAGCTGTATTCACGGAGACACTTACAGGCCTCTATATCTGAAATGGTGTGCAGAGACTGGTGTCAATTCAAGTAGGCAGGAAGGCAGAGTGCAAATTGAAAAAAAAATCTTAATTCAAAACTGGAAAATACGGAAAATAATATTTACTTGAAAGCTGTATGTCAACTAAGGGGTTAATAAAGCTTCAGCTTGTATTATATTAAGTGCATGTTCATTTGATCCCTGTTTTATCTTTTGTAAGGTCTTTCACTGAGTTAGTGTTTTTTGTCCTTGAAGGTCTTAATATCATTTTTTTAATAACATATATTTTTAGATTGTTAGCTCTTTTGGGCAGGACCCTTTTTACCTCTTGTTATTGGTTGTTTGGCATGTTTTCTTGTATGTTTAATGTACATATGTTGGCATTTTATAAATACATGTTATTAATAATTATATACACACGCACAGAGATAGAGAGGCACACATGTACATTAATGACTACAAGAAATAAAATGTGACTGAATCTCTATGTTGCTATTGCTTGATAGCAAGTTAAATATTAATGGCTTCACAGCAGGAAGCAGAGTGGGTTGCTGCGTTAAGCAAGTGAAATCAGCAGCTTTACATTTATTGCACTTCCATAAAAATGATTTCATTATAAGCTTGTGTGCGCTGCTTGTGCCAAGGCTGGTTAACTGGCACTCTCTGGGCAAAATTCATATTGGTATCCTTCCTGCGCTTTAGTAATTTGTAGTGTGTCCATGTTAAGGATTGAAGTCTGTACAGCAAATCTAGCACTCCGTTCTCCTTGTCTTGAACACTTGGCTGGTCATGCACAGATTTTCATTGCTTCTGTACAAATTCCATTCCAAATATTATCAGCTTCGTTTTTCCTTCATAGTTTTTCTTCAGAAAGCTGCTAGGAGTTTACCCACTATGTATTCTGTACCAGAGGCGGACAAAATTAGCCTCCCGACCAGCCACTGTTCCCCCACCGCTTCCCCCTCTTTTTTCCCCCACGCGTGCACAAACACATGTGGGGACTCCGTAGAGGGGGAGCACGGTGCGCAGATACCATGCAGGTGGGGATCGCTGGGAAATCAGCTGTGGGGGTAAGAGATCCCAGACTAGGCATTGGCAATAGAGGTACCTGCCTAGCTCCCCCTGACTGTTGTGCCCTAGGAAGGTGCCCCTTCTGCCAAACCCTAGTTCCGGCCCTGTTCTGTTCTGTATGGCATGCATGTACTGAGGTGGAGCAGCTGAACAAGGAATAGAGTGGTTCTTTCACTTTTAGCAGCTATAACTTTTGCCTCTGGCAGTTCGTGTTCAAGGTGCTTGATCATCTTTCCTTGGACAATCAATGCCTCTCTTCATTACATTTTTTAATTAGAAAGGAGCGTAACTTTAAAGGAATTGAAACTTTTTCTAACCACATTGCTTCAGAACATCCATGTCTGGTGACATGGATTCTAGATTCTCCTTTTTGTTTCACGGTTGCCAGATCCCATATGCAATCGTATACAGTTACTCTACTGCACATACATTTCTCTTAGAATGAACTCCGCATATATAAATGCATCAAATAATATTTTCAAATACATTTTCAAAATGACTATCTTGCACTGAGTTTATTTAACATGTTTTTTGCAAGCATCAAAATAATCAAAACCTTTTGTTTGTACCTTTCTTACAGTTGGACCTTTCCAGCAATGCCATTCTGCACCAGATGAGGCGAGACCAGGTGACAGACTTGTGCCGGGCAAACAGTGTGATGAGCAGGAAACGCCGTGTGTTGACACCAAATGATCTGAAGCATTTAGTGGTGGATGAAGATCATGAAATGATCTATTGCTATGTGCCAAAAGTAGCGTGTACAAACTGGAAGAGGGTCATGATGGTCCTCACTGGAAGAGGCAAATACAGTGATCCCATGGAAATACCAGCCAATGTGGCCCATGTATCGTCCAACTTGAAAACCCTTAACCAGTACAGTATACCAGAAATCAACCACAGACTGAAAAATTACATGAAGTTCCTCTTTGTCCGTGAACCTTTTGAAAGATTGGTTTCAGCCTACAGAAATAAATTCACCCAAAAATACAACACTTCCTTTCACAAACGCTATGGCACTAAAATAGTAAGGCGACAGAGGAAAAATGCCACCCAGGAGGCACTGCATAATGGCAATGACGTAAAGTTTGAAGAGTTTGTGGCTTACCTTATTGACCCCCACACCCAAAAGGAAGAGCCTTTTAATGAGCACTGGCAGACTGTGTTTTCTCTCTGTCACCCATGTCACATCCACTATGATCTTATTGGAAAATATGAAACCCTAGAGGAAGATTCTAATTATGTATTGCATCTGGCAGGAGTTGGTGACTACCTGAAATTCCCCACTTTTGCAAAGTCTACGAGAACTACTGATGAAATGACAGCAGAGTTCTTCCAGAACATCAGCTCAGAGCATCAAATGCAACTCTATGAAGTCTACAAACTTGATTATCTAATGTTTAATTACTCAATGCCATCCTACTTGAAATTAGAATGAGAACCATTGCTATTTCCATTTAAGGGAGTTTTTTTTGTTATTATGTGGATACTTCTTTTTTTGTAAATTAATGGGTAACAGGGGTAACTAGGTTTGGGCTGCGAGCAGCACAAACAAAAAATTATTTAAATTTCTTCATAAAGAAGGACATCTCTCTTTATAGGATAAGAGGAATTAAAGCTAGTTTGGAGAAAACGCAAACTGCTACGACACTGCTCTCAATTTCCATGGCGCCTTTTTCTCTCTGTATAAATGGTCTATAAATTATTTATAGTTATTTAAGCAATGTCTCAAGTATGATAAAGTCTATGTCGCTATATACATACATGTATTTATATGTGTATGTGTATAAATATCTGTGTGTGTGCGTGTATATACATATTTATGTATATAATATGTACATATTTTTAAAAAGAAAAGCCAAATATTAGGATATTTTCATTGAACCATGGTCATGTCTTTTCAGCGAACAAATGATTCATCAGGGTAAATGGAATTATTTAAGAAGTAAAGTTTTTTGTTGGCAAATTCATCTTGGAATCCCTAGGCGTGTGCTTTTATACTGGATAAAAAGATACCTATTATATTTTACTCTACAAGAGAAGATATGACATAGGGAGAGACAGGCTAATAAATGTAGAAAGTATTTTGAACAAATTACGGTTAAATATTTATAAAAGGACTAAAATTTCCATGTCGAAATTGTATTAATCAATTGCCCTTCCATTCACATTTCCATAATGTTTTTATTGATTTTACTTTTGGGTGTATGGTTAATGCAACATGCTACACAATACAGCCTTGTGCAGATCCGCGCCCAATATTAACTGCTGTATGAAATCCAGCTAAACAGGACTGGACGCATTGCAAAAACAAAAACGCACGGAAATCTGTTAAGGACAGCGCCGAAACATGGACTTAAACATTCATTGATACAAACAACAAGCTCAATACATTTGTTTGGTCTACAAGGTAATTGCCATTAAGGGTAAGAAGTATGTTCTCTATTAACTGAGCACCATCATTTTTTTGTAATTAACCATGCATCTTTAAAATCTATATGCAAATCTGCAGTGTTTCTAGAAGTCTATTTTCACAATTTGCAGTCCACTTGCTCAAGGCTTGGTGTGTATAATCCCGGCAAAGACAAAAAAAGGAATCATCACTAAAGACACAACATATGTCCCAGCAATGCTCCGTTCCAGTTTCCAAAAAGCCTTATTTATGCAAGAATATATGGTTTATTCCATTGTATGCCATCTCTGCAACCAGTCTTTGGAATAAATGCTACATTGTGTGGACTTATATGCTGTAAATGTTTTATACCATTCCCATGGGACAAAATGGCCCCTGAGTGTGGCTAAGGCCTAATTCATTTCAAATACAGCTTAATACTAAGCTTATTGTTTTTAGGTAGTGATTGTGATGCCCTTTGGCATCAGTGCTAATGAGAGATGTGTATAGTTAGTTATGTCATGCTTAGTAAGATTTGTTTTCCTGCTGGTCAGTCAACAAATGTCTTGGATGTTCCCTTTTATTGCTCTGCTCCTTTTTTGAATGCTGTTCACAATTGTATGTCTTCAGTTAATAGCGTTATTGTAATAAGTTTAGGTAATGATCAACAACAATTTGCAATCCCTTTGGGAGCTTTTGGGTCGGCAGATGTCCATTTTGTACATACTTTTCTCTCATACTTCTGTTTGATCCAGGTACCTGCATTGCATTGCAGCGCAATGTTTCACATGCAAACCAAGCTGCAAAGGGTTGAAGGAGACTGCAACCTACTGGAATGGCCAAAAGATAATTTATTGAAAATGTATTAAACTGTACAGAACAAATGAAAATAAATCCATTACTTATGCAGTGAGTGCTAACTCTGGTGCTTTCTATGGCAATTAAAGCGGCATTGTATTAGTATGATACTACTGTATAGTTTCATTGTTGCCAGCTAAGTACAACAAGTACATTCCTAAAACCAGGTGGCAGAGACCTGCTTAATAGCACCCCAACCCCCCCCCCGCCGCACCTGCCGGCTGCGCACACCAACTTCAAGCCGTTCACTGCTCCTGCTGCGTCCTCCACTGCATCGCCATGGCAACTGGATGCTAGGGGGAGCACTAACTGAAGATCTGGTCGCAGTGTCTGTGCAGGAGTGTTGCATTATGGGAATCTTCTCTACCCAGCTCAGCGATTTTCTTCCTGTTTGGCTTCTGATCTTCTGAACAGGTGAAATATGGGGAGACTTAAGGGCACTATTGAGAGAACTGAAGGTATGCCTGCAGCTTTAGATTAACTCTTTACTAGCCTTTCCTTCTCCTTTAAGTTTCCCCATATTTCACCTGTTAAGATCATCAGAAGCCTCATAGGAAAAAAAAATGCTGAGCTGTGTAAACAAAATTCCCATAATGCCTTGCTCCTGCACCGAGACCAGTGTACAGTACATGCTCAGTTTGTAAGACTATGAGAAAGCTTCCTGCTGATTGGCTCAGATCACACATTCCTAAGGGGGGGGGAGGGAGTTCTTAGCATTCTTGAGGGAGGGGGAGCAGGAGAGGGAAGAGATGAGAAAGCTGAGCAGACCCTGGCACAGGAAGGAAAAAAAGGGGACAAGAAATTGTGTGTTTCTTTTGATAGAGGACTCAGTGCAGCGTTTCTGTGAGTGCTTATGGCTGTATTTATATATGTAGACCTTTATGATAAAGCTTAGTTAGTTTTTACCTTTCCTTCTCCTTTAAGCATAATTAAATATTTTCTCTTTCCGTTGCCATCATGGTCTCTAAAAGCAAAGCCTTGGGAAGAATACTCAACAAATACACACTGGGATGGATATCACAGTGCTGTGCAATACAGCACAAGGTGCTGGGGTTTGATTAATACAACATCTTAAAGTCGGAATAAGCTGCAGGTTAAATAAGCCTGCAGCACATTCATTCTTTTGGTCCGGCATGAGAAAGATGTTCTGAGGTGTCACAACTGTGTGGAGCACAAGTGCAGGCTGCAGTGAGGCACTAAGTAGTCCACTTAAGGTTATCGTATATCAATATCTGACTAATGACCTATCCACTTAGATTACCCATCCATATAGGCCAAATAGTCCTGGTCCATTCATTTAGTCTAAATATGTGTTTAAGTGGTAGGGTGCTTCTCTCATTTACACATCTGCCAGAGGTAGATCCACCCCTAAGCAAAGTTAGAACCCAAAAAAACTTTAGTTTGGTAAAAACTGCTGTCAAGGATCAATTAAAAATACCAAAAAATATACCACTTTGAGGTGACTGGGAACTGTGGACATCAACCAAATTGCTGGTATGGTCACCATGATCCTTTAGCTTTACCATTCGTGGATTAAACATAGACAGTAATGATGCAAAAATTGCCCCATTTTATGTTGGTTGGAGAGACAATTCTTAACATTATCTGGATAGATTTGAAAACATTAATAAAACCTATGATTAAAAGGCTGAAGGAATGACTATTCAAGGAAGGAGTCCATCAAAAATATTTTATGAAAAAGTTAGATTCTATCTATTGCGCTGTGTATTGCTGAAATGACTTTCTGATCCTCTGATTAAACTGACATCCTGTTTCTCAAAACAGAAGCCAGCTCTCCTGCAGATCTTGTATTCAGCGGCCTTACAATGCGCCGTTTCATAAATCAGTGCCAGGAGTACAGAAATAGTCAGATGTATATTAATGTAATAGCAATTAGAATTTCAAGTAACTTTAAAACCATTAAAATCTCCCTACTTAATGTACACTGGAAACTTAAAGCTTAAAATTACAGTCTCTTTCACTATGGGAAGATCAATTTTTGGTTAAAGGACCCCTTTAAAGATTAAAGGGATATTGTCATGATTTTTATGGTGTACTTTTTTTTTTTACATAGCAAATAATTCACTCTTCCATTTAAACTTTTATTCTAGAATCAACAAATGTATTTTTTAGTTGTAATATTGGTGTGTAGGCAGCCATCTCAGTGCCTTGTACCTGAGTCTGAGCTTTCAGAAGAAGCCAGCGCTACACATTAGAACTGCTTTCAGGTAACCTATTGTTTCTCCTACTCCCATGTAACTGGAGGAGTCCCAAGCCGGACTTTGATTTCTTACTATTGAGTGCTATTCTGATATCTACTGGGAGCTGCTATCTTGCTCCCTTCCCATTGTTCTGCTGATCGGCTGCTGGGAGGGGGGAGATATCACTTCTACTTGCAGCTCAGCAGAAAAGTGTGACTGAAGTTTATCAGAGCACAGGTCACATGGCTGTGGCACCCTGGGAAATAAAGAACACGACTAGGCCTATGGGATATTTCAAAATTAAATATAAAAAAATCTTTGTGTGTTTTTGAAAAATAGATTTCAGTGCAGGATTCTGCTGGAGAAGCTCTATTAACTGATGTGTTTTGAAAAAAACATGTTTTCCCATGAAGTTTTGCTTTAATGAAATACTGTTTTACCAGCCTGGACTGTAAAAATAAGGTTTGATGCCAATTTTATTAGTAGGCAAGAAAGATAATAGATATTAGAAAGCCAGGGTTTTCTTCATTTCTTCATCTGACTATTCACCAAATCAACATGGGGAAGAACCTACAGATATATATGGACTGACTTTCAAATATAGATGCATTTCATATGCTCCCGTCTCTTTCTGTCTTGTTCCTCCCAAGAGTCTAATTCTCTGTTGTGCCATCAGGTGTCTTGTTTTCCTGAGGCCCCAAAGAAGTGGCACCATAGCATTCAATGTCGCTTTTACAGTGTTTCATAGATCAGCGTCTCTTTAAAGGAGAAGGAAAGGCATTTTTGCAATTTATTGTCAATAGATTCGCCAAATTAGTGCAAGATAAAACAATATATTTATTCTAGAGAAAGCTTTAACATTACGCAGTTAACATCCTAAAAGCTCCCTCTGTTTGCTTAACTCCCTATGCCATTTTAATTTGGTCTCAGTAGCTTCCACGATGCAGCACTAGCTGCTGGAAATTCAGAGGAGAGAGCTGCAGACTCAGGCCGGGAAAGAAGGATTTTTCTGAGAGAGGAAGTCTGATACCAAAGAACATGTTTACATAAAGGAAGACAAGAAATCCTGTTTCTTTTGTGCTTATGGCTGTATTTACTTTTCTGATAAAGCATACTGTACTTACCCTTTACCTTCTCCTTTAAAGAGAAAGACAAAAGTTTCTTTATGGGGTTACAGTGATAATTTCTCCTTAGTCCCACATGATAAAATATTCCTGATATAATATATATAAAAAAAAAAATATTTGTAGAAACTACTGCAGTTATAAGCACACAATGCAAATTGTAGTTTTATAACATGCAATGTCTAGGGCTGCTAATTCCTGTGCCAAGCAAAGAACCTCTAGTATCTCACCCTACATAATGCAATCTCCAGTACTACCAGCACCTCTATTCAAAATCTCTCATGTTTAAGCTAAACGCATACAGTATATTGGCAGTGGAGTCCCTTTACCTCAATATTGCTCCTTACTTGTCCTGTGAAACATATAGTAGTAGAGAAAACTCTGATAAAATCCACTTCCCCATATGATGTATCGTCCACCTTAAAAGAAGCTTCCTTTTAGTGTGAGTCCACTGTTAATATGTGACTTCTAGAAATATGTACATTGACTGGTGATGTTGAAGCAGAAGTCTAGAAAAATGTTTTCAGGGAACAGATAGCACAAAAGATCCAGAGGCAATGCACAGTATCGCTGAAACCTCAAGAAGGCCAGGCATACAAAACATCCTGTTACAAGCAAACATTAGTAAAAGGTCCAAAATGCAAGGGAGCAAAGATAATAAAAGAAATCACTGAAAGCATGTTCCATGCCCATGTCGATGTGGTGCAAGAGTTGTATGGATGTCTGGAAAGCTCCTACACAGAAACATGCAAAATAATGCACAGTCAAACTAATTAATCTGAAATAATGTTACAGCACTGGGCAAAATTTTAAACGGCATGAAAAACCAAATGAGAAGAAAGAAACGTTAGTATAGTTCCGCAATAGTTCCACAATAGATCTCTGCTACAGCAGGCGACTATCCACTTCACTTCGGCTTTCTGAAGTTGCCTGCAGGAGAAAACTTTGTCGACTTTGGAAAGCCATAGCAATGCATAGGCCTTTCCACCAGCGACTCCTAGGGGCAGATTTATCAAAATGTGAGTTTAGATCTTAATACATAAAAACTCACCCACGTTCTATTTATTCCTATGGGATTTGAAGAAGTGTATTTATCAGTTGATGAGTACTTACTTTCACTCACTGATAAATACACTTCTATAAATCACATAAGATGCATAGAATGTGGGTGAGTTTTTAAATACTAAACGCACATTTGATAAATCTGCCCCCTATTGTAGCCGGTGGAAAGGCATTTTGGAGCAGTTAGTCACCCACGGTAGCACAGATCTGTTACAGGCGACTAACTTGCTCCATGGCCAGATATCGATCAGGCAGGTTAAAATATTTAGTCGGATTGGGGACTGCATCGGCTTGTTGATGCAGTCCCCAAACCGACTGCCGTCATTATAATTCGATCGTTTGGCCCCAGGACCAAACGATTGAATTAGCCTACATTTTCCCCGATATCGCCCACCTGTAGGTTCACGTGTATGGGCACCTTTAGAGACAAAACAATTCTATTGGGTTTACTTACTGTTGAAATGATTTTTTTTAGTATACTTAAGGTATAAAGATCGATATTACATAAAGACCCCCATATCCAGAAACTCCTAGGTCCCATAACTGTATTCTCAAATTCTGCAAAATAATAATTCTGTGTAACACCATGTACATATTACAATGTATATAACAGGATATCACACTGTCAGGATCTAGCATTCCACCAGAGAGTTTTTACTGAACATCAGCTCAGCCATATTTGACTGCAAGGACAATATTTAAGCATTTGCTATTTGAGTCTGGGAAGGAAATTTCTAATTTTTAGAGTTTGTGGGGAAACCATAGGGCCAAATCTCACGTGATGAAAATTGCATTGTATTATTCATCGTCAGTGAGACTATAAAATCACAACTGCCATAAACTTGAACTTACACATCAGCTTGCTTGAAATCCACAGAGACACTTCCCACTGACTTCTAAAGGAACACGCAGCTATAAGCCAAGTTTTTCTTTCTTTCTTTTTTTATTTGAATTTGGCTGTTTTAATTCTCTTCTAATAATTTGGCACTATTCCAGTTTAAAAACTCATATTTCCAAACCAATTTTTACCTCATTTTTTCTCAAACGTGGAACAAATATGATTCTGAATTTTCATAAATTAACCTCTAACTGTAACTTTTGTGGTAGATAAACCAAAAAAATTTCAACTTAACATTGATTGCTTTCATTAAAAGCTATAATGTGTGCAATCAGATGTAAAACACGTCTGAAGTACTTGAAAAACCAAAAGAGCCAGTATTTAATGCAATCAAACTCTGTATTATGATTGGCCCCCATTTTGGCCTTTGTTTTCTGCATATTTTAAAAAAATTTAGAACAATTTTGAGAGCAAATATGCAATTACTCAATTATGTACTAAATGTTATTACTAAAAGTGCATATGGGCAAAGCATTTACCACTTAGTTTTGGTGGCAATGATTAGTACATTTTCTCACTACTTAAAGAGGCAATGTACCCCCTTGTTCAACTTAAGTCCAATGAAAACAGCATATGCTGACCATATATTTTTCCAATCTGGCCATACACGCACTGATTTTAAGCTTTGAAGTATTGTCCAGATCATGTTCGTACTATTGCGATCTGCAGTTTAGTCGCACAGGTTAGAAAATTTCAGTCAGATAAAGATAAAATCTGTGCATGTATTGTGTATCTGACGATAGCCTTGGGGGACCTACAATGGAAGTCACTTTTGTACAATTGGTGTCTGCCAACTATTTCATGTTCAGAACATCCTCTGAATTGTTATTTTTATGGCTTTATCCTACGGAGCTTCAGTCTGCAAGTTTTAGATTGTTGCATTTAAATATATGTTTGATATTGGAATGTTCGTCGGAAAAAGAATAAAATGAATAAACGTGTATGGCCTCCTTTAATCATAGAGAAACTGAAGCTACTCTATGTTTGATACTTGCAGAAAATTACATTATCAGTATACAACCCTGTCTCTTCCCCAATTATTGTGACTGTTTTATTAGCAGGAGTTCGTTATTTGTGCACTGGTAATCTAAGAGCAAACATGGAGTACCTTCAATTTCCCCGTTTGGCTTAAAAAAGAACAAAAAAAAAATCAATTTTTCATTATTAACACAATAGACAAAAAGTATGTTGAGCACAAGCACTAATCATTGCACTCATGATGAATAAGGGAGTGCACTACCCCTTTAAGTGCAGTTCTACTAACATCACATAACTATAGGCAAGCAGACTTTATTGCCTACCTACAGTTGACTGACTTCAGCTCTTCTTTGGGACTATTGATCCAGAAGACAAAAAGAAATCCTGCCTGAAGCACTTGCTCGTTCAGAATCAATAAGTCAAAATTTCCTTCCTGATTCCTAAGTGGTATGTTTTCTGTGTATGTATTCTCTGTTTTTACATTATTTATTGTTTCCCTGAACATCCTTAATGGAAAATATATCTAAGCCTTTCTTAGAATAAAGGAATACACAACATGGTTTGCTCTGGAAGAAGATTCCATCATTTTATTGTTCTCACCAATGATTTTCTGCTATTCTTTTGAGTCAATGGAATATTACATTTTTTTATATTAACCTTTGGTAATTTTATTTAGAGGTAACTCTATTAGTAATTTTATTTAGAGGTAAGTGTTTATGAATGATGGTTGAGCACATTGAATTCAGTAATTGGTGTCTCTGATAAAATATTATTATTTATATATAGTTGACATGTTCCTTAGTGCAGGGATTATACATCAGTAACATTAGTCCCTGCTCCAGTGGAGCTTACAATCTAAGTCCCTAACTCATTCACATTGTGGTCAGGAACCAATGAACCTGCCTTTTTAGGAAGAAACTCACACAAGAATGGGAAGAAAAAAATTCTTTGTGTGGCCCACATGCTTTCCCTGCCTGTCCCTATAGATCAAGTAGATAGACAGATGATAGGGCACACATAAAAATGTTTCAGTGTCCCCAGCTGCAGGACCAGGAGAAGTCACAAGGCTGACTAATAAGTCCATACATGCCAAATGCCTGGTAATTGGGAAGCCAGATTTTTAGTGATTTGATCAGTTAAACCACCAGTGCAAGCTGATTTACAAGAAATATCTGGGCAACCTTATTGCATTAAGCAAACAGATATTTTATGAATCTACAAAAGAAATGCACAAGCACCTCACAGTTTCCATTTTTCAGCAATTTACAGCTCTAGCATGCACATGCACATGTAACGTAAATCAAGATGAAAAAAGATAAATCCATCATGTTCAACCTTTCTAAACTGCTCCATAGGAAACCAATTTTTTTAACTTGCACAAAAGTGACTCATCTCCCTGGTCTCTAAATGATTATTATTTACTGTAATTCAGGAGTATAACGAGTAAATATTTGGAATGTAAGCCCTGATATATGAACCTTGTTTGCACTACAGTTTTTTCTAAATATTTATCATGGTTTCCTGTCGCCAAGATCCTGTTTCCTACAAAATATAACAAGATTGTTTCAGACTACAGCTAGACTACCTCAGGTGCCTGGGGGTTTTGGGGCAAGGCATCTCTGCCCGTACTTGGCATTTGAACCTGTTGTGGAATGCTATCTTTATTCTTCTGGGTGTGGGAATATCACTTTTGCTTGTAAGTAAAGCACTACCTACAGTGCAAAGTTGTATCCAAAGTGTTCCAGACCTGGGGTTTTCCAGATAAGAGGTCTTTCTGTACTCTTTCTGTGCTCTTTACATTGTCTACTAAAAATGACTTAAACGTGAATTAAACCCAGTAGGATTGTTTTGCCTCTGCTAAGGATTTATTATATGTTAGATAGGATCAAGTACAAGGTACTGTTTTATTATTACAGGCAAAAAGGAAATCATTTTCAAAAATAATCATTTGTTTAAAATGGACTCTTTGGGAGATGGCCTTCCTGTAATTTGAAGCTTTCTGCATAATAGGTTTCTAGATAACAGATCCCATACTTGTATAATAATAAATGCTACTGTAAAATAGAACTTGGTATACTATATAATTGCTTATTCCTTAATCCTTCCTGCAGGATATGTGCAAGGAACAGGTTAGGCAGCAATGAAATGCTTAGAATGACTTCAAAGGCCTAACCTATTGTATGCTGCTGATTCACAATAAATCCCCCATAACAATAAAGAACAGATGTGCATAACTAAAACCCAAAACATTTGTCTTTGAGGCTCTGGGTATGTAGATACCAGAGAGAAATGTACTAATATGTAAACTCTTCAAAGTGATTGTTTCATTTGTCACTCCATTCCACTCAATGGGAATTACATCCGGAAAAAGTGATGTCGATCTTAGGCAACTTGGAGTTCTGTCTGGAACAATGTCAGGTTCTGGGGCTTTGTGAGTCATTTACTAAGGCGTAATCCTAATAACAACAGGATGCTGTCCAAAATAATATTCTGTAGATATTTTGCTTTAGTAAAACAACAATACAGCAGACATTCTCTTTCAAATACTCTGGAGAGCATGTTAATTATGTATTGAGTACACGGCGGCAGAACTATTCAGGTAGAAATCGATCATGCAAGGAATAATTATCTAAACATGGATTTAGCTGTCTTTATATAATTTCATATTGGATGAGAAGTAACACTGGCAATATATTTGTTAAAGGGAAGCTATACACACATTGTAGCTCATGTACTAGGAATGGGCAGATTTGTGCAGTAACACAAAGTAACCCTATTTTGCTTTCAAAGTAAAATTCCTCCAATTGCTTTACCAAGGTTTATTCTATTATGCCAAGCACATTTTCTACAGTTTTACATTAATGATAATTTGAGTGTTTTTCATATTCTTCTATCGCCATTACATTGCTCGGCATTGCTGTTTTGCTGATATTCATCGTTATAATTAGCACAGGGCATTGTCATGCTGAAGCATTATTTCCCAGAATTCCAATGTCTGCAATGATGTGATTCTCATTGCATAATTGTGCTCGGCCTACCATACTTGCTTCAGATTTGCCAAAATGGATGTAACTGCACATGCTCATTGTTGCAAATCGGGCACAGACACAAAAGCTTTTAAAATCTACCTGGCATCATTTCTGTTTTGGCACGCAAATTACATCTGCACCCAGTTCTTTAGGGGAAAGTGTGCTGATACGGGGTTCTGAGGGAACCCCAAAACCTCCGCCAACTCCTGACCAGGCCAGGGCCACTATTAGGGGGGCAGAGGGGGTAGACCCCGTGAATTCTTCTTCTGTAACGGGGCCCGGTCGCATTGCGAAAGTTACTCAGATTGCATAAAGTAGGTATAACCTTAAGCAATTTCCGTAACTTCAGCAAAAACTGCCTAGAAACGTAAGTAACTTGCATAGCAAGCAAAAGACATATCAGAGAAACTTTGCAGGGAAAAACTCCACTGACCACCAATGAATTAAAAAACTTAAATTTCACTGCCCCCAAAGAACTGACTGACTTATTATACATGAATTATTCATTTTAACTATTTATTTGAACTGCTTATTATAGAGTAACATTGGATGTTTATATTGGGGGCCATTTACTAAATTATATGAGTATCTTTCCCCAGCAGGGGAATGGCCAGTTACTGGGCCCCACAGCAACATTATTGGGCCCCTACAGTTACGCAACGAGTAACTTATTCAAAAACTTTCAAATAATTCATAATTGTTACTGGTTTATGAACTAATACTGACTAGTTATTGGCCCCCACAGCAATATCATTGGGCCCCCAAACTTATGCAGTTCACATAACTTATGCAAAATCCTATGTGATCATCAAGCAATGGCAGAGCAGAGCAGGGGCAGGAAGGTGGGAAGGGGTTAATCTTCGGGAAAATTCCACTGACTCCCAATAAACAGAATGACTTATTAGCACTTTAATCAATAGAACGCTTTATAAAAACTGCTTATTATAGAATAACATTAGCTTTTTATATTACATGTTAATGTTGGTACTGCGCACTTTTGTTCATGGGGGTCCCATATAACTTGTGCAGGCCCCTTAGCGCAACTATAGGGGGAAATGCAAAGTGTATTTTGACACAAGTACCTTTAATGAAATTAGTTTTAGGCACAACTTGCTGCAAGGACATAAATGAGCCCTATTGTGTTAATATTTTTCCAGAAGTAGTGAATGTTGCAAACAATGACAGACTATTTTTACATACAACACGGGTTGAGCATGTGTCCAATGAAAAATGTTAATATTGTAGTCTCAGAGGACTCAAAGCCAGATGTGCTTAATGGTTTCATTTTCTTCATTATACACAACTGAGAAGCCATTATCTTAGGAATAACATAGTAGTAATACAGGAGGCCTCATCCAAGAAAATTGGCAGTGGCTAACACAACGTGGTGTGTAAATATGTAAGCAGAGTCAATGTGGACAATCCCTAATGGAATACACCCATGAGTACTTTGAGTTTTGCCTATTATTTTGTTTTTTAAGGCCAAAGTCAGTCCGCTTCTCTCTGCTGCATTTTGTAGGCAGGTGCAGAGAAGCACATCTACTCTCATCCACAGCTCTGTGTAGCTGCATTAAAAGACACAGCTTTGAAAAATGCTTATTTTCATATTTTTCAGCCCAGTCTTCACCCTGTGTATCTGCACTCAGACTGATCCTGTGCCTGTCAGTGCAGCTACATGGAACTGCCAATAAGAGCAGATCCACTACAAAATGCAGGAGGGGAGAAGTGGACTGTATGCCAGGTGAGACTTTGGCCTAGGACTTTTTCTCATCTCGTATGGTACCTGCAAAATGGTTAAAACATCATGTCATTCTAATACTCAAAAATTGGTGTATAGGTTCAACCTGGCAATTATAGACCTGTAAGGTTGATGTCCCATGGGGAGATAAGTCGCCCGTGACACATCTCTGCTACCTTGGGCGACTAATCTCCCTGAAAAGCCTCTTCACTGTCAATAAAGGGAATCGGCGATGGAAAGGCCTATGCATTGCTTCAACTTTCCGAAGCTGTGCAACGTGTCCTCCTGCAGTCAACTTCACGCAACTTCGGGAAACGAAAACGATGCATAGGCCTTCCTGCCAGTGATTCCCTTTATTGCAACAGAGTATTTAAGTTTTTCAACATTGCATCAAAATTTAGTATTAGGACAATACAAATACGGAGATTTACTGTTTACAACAGAAAATTTTTTGGTAACATGAACCGGAGGGAAAGGGAAGGGGAAAAAGGGAAACGTAAAAATACAGAAAAAAACAGAGCTTTATCATGGCAACTAATCTCTTTGTGGGACATTACTAGTGATGAGCGAATCTGTCCCTTTTCGCTTTGCTGAAAAATGTGCAAAACTTTGAAAAGATTTGCAAATCTGGAAAAATTTGCAAAATATGGAAAATTGTCTTGTGTGCCCAAAAAATTGTCACGTGACTTTATTATTTCACACGGCTAATTCTTCAATGGCAAAATTTTGCGCCTGTTTCACTAGACAATCAGCCAGTGGCGAAATGCAAAAATTCGCTGCAAATCCATGTCTGGTGAAAAATTTGGCTCATCACTAGACACTACCCTTAGGGGGACATTTACTAATCCACGAACGTCCGAAAGGCGTCCGAATGTGTTTTTTTTTTCGGTATTTTTTCGGTATTTTTGCGATTTTTTTCGTCGCCGTCACGACTTTTTTGCGAATTGTTGCGACTTTTTCGTCACCGTTGCTAAATAATAGTACTGTCGCGCCGAGTACGAAAGTTTCGGATTCATTCAAGCTTCAGTATCGTGACTTTCCTTGGGCCAGGTTGGAGCTGCAGAGTGCCATTGAGCCTTATGGGAGACTTTCCTTGGGCCGGGTTGGAGTTGCAGAGTGCCATTGAGCCCTATGGGAGACTTTCCTTGGGCCAGGTTGGAGCTGCAGAGTGCCATTGAGTCCTATGGGAGACTTTCCTTGGGCCGGGTTGGAGCTGCAGAGTGCCATTGAGCCCTATGGGTGACTTTCCTTGGGCCAGGTTGGAGCTGCAGAGTGCCATTGAGCCCTATGGGAGACTTTCCTTGGGCCAGGTTGGAGCTGCAGAGTGCCATTGAGCCCTATGGGTGACTTTCCTTGGGCCAGGTTGGAGCTGCAGAGTGCCATTGAGCCCTATGGGAGACTTTCCTTGGGCCGGGTTGGAGCTGCAGAGTGCCATTGAGCCCTATGGGAGACTTTCCTTGGGCCGGGTTGGAGCTGCAGAGTGCCATTGAGCCCTATGGGAGACTTTCCTTGGGCCGGGTTGGAGCTGCAGAGTGCCATTGAGCCCTATGGGTGACTTTCCTTGGGCCAGGTTGGAGCTGCAGAGTGCCATTGAGCCCTATGGGAGACTTTCCTTGGGCCGGGTTGGAGCTGCAGAGTGCCATTGAGCCCTATGGGAGACTTTCCTTGGGCCGGGTTGGAGCTGCAGAGTGCCATTGAGCCCTATGGGAGACTTTCCTTGGGCCGGGTTGGAGCTGCAGAGTGCCATTGAGCCCTATGGGTGACTTTCCTTGGGCCAGGTTGGAGCTGCAGAGTGCCATTGAGCCCTATGGGAGACTTTCCTTGGGCCAGGTTGGAGCTGCAGAGTGCCATTGAGCCCTATGGGTGACTTTCCTTGGGCCAGGTTGGAGCTGCAGAGTGCCATTGAGCCCTATGGGAGACTTTCCTTGGGCCAGGTTGGAGCTGCAGAGTGCCATTGAGTCCTATGGGAGGCTTCCAAAATCATGCAAAGTCGGAAAGGTTTGCCCGCCGTTTACGAGCGCTCAATACGAAAAAGTCGAGACAATTTGCGAAAAAATCGTATCGGTGACAAAAAAATTGGCCACCCTTGCACCTCAACCCCAGCATCTTGATGGTGCCTGTGGGGTCTGAGGGGCGGGCATACTACCAAGGTAGTTTCTCCACTAATTAAAGGTAAGCAAATTATTGATGGATCTACGAGTATTTGTTGATAATATGTATAGCTGTAGCAAGCTTTGAAAGTCAGTTGCAAATAAAAAAGCAAATAAAATAACCCATAAAATCTTCCTTGCAATGATCATAATGCTTATCCTATTAAAACCTCTTGCAAAACTTAATATATTCATGTTTTATTTTGGTAAAAATTTATAATGGTCGCCTGTTGAGTTTCAAATGACAGTGATACACAAAGCAAATCATCGAGTGCAATGACATTCTATGCTTTTGATAGCAATGAAATTGTGAGCTGGAAATGAACTTTTTATTTCCCGGTAGTCTCCATAAGGAAGAAAAATAATGAAGCAAGATCCATTTGTCTGCACAGCGTGAGATTCCGCAGAGCTTTGTTACCTGGGATCCTGCAATTGCAAAAAATTACCACTCGTGCAGGGAGCGCTGCAAGGGCTTCTGGGATTACTTTGTAATACAATGTTCCTGGGAGTCTGCCACTATGTAGGTCAGGCAAAACTCTAAACTTCAAGAAAATCCATTTCTATAATGTGAACAGAAAAATACATTGCTGTGCTGACATCTTGTCACATAATACACTGAAAAGAATATTAGTATTCCTTTATTAACCATATTTTTTTAATAATTCTTTCTTCTTTATTCTTTTTTTTTTTTTTTTTTTTTTTTTTGCAAATATCTGGTTCATAATTGTGTTAAAATAATGTTTTTTAAGGAACTAAGGGCTTCCAAGATCTTCATTGGGCTTCTAGTCACATGCAGGCGTTTTCTCTGTTGAGTCTTCTCTCTTTGCAGTATCTCTGGCTCAGCCGGCTAGACCACCAAACATAGCCTGAATATCCTCCCTTAGACTAATGATATTGTGGCACAATACTAGGTAGGGTTTCCTGACAGGGTTGCTTTGCGTAGTGTGGCACATTCAGAGTGGGTGCATAAGAATGTTGTGCATATGTAATAAGGCTTATTGAATATGGGAAGTCATCCCCAGTGGGTATTTATCTCCCTTAGACCCAATTTAGCGGTATAAAACTGAGGATGCACACTATAAATGACGTCACATTTGGA